>NC_088793.1:128891424-129516424 GCF_011386835.1 Chrysemys picta bellii | reverse complement strand
TGTCAATACAATATACTACATCAGAACAAAATGAGTTGAAATAGTCTATTCTGATTTTAATTCACTTTGAAACTTCTGTCAAAATAGTTGAAGTTGACACAATCAACTTTTTGATTTCAAACGAAATAGTATTTTCCAACAGAAAACTGTTCCATTGAAATGTTTTTGACCAACTCTAGTATATACACCCTTAGATACAAATTAAGAGAGTATTGCAAAACCACCATACCTAAAATAGCATGAAAACTGTGAATCAGAACTTTTTATTAGAAAAAAATGTATACACAATTATGTTGTGCTTTGACAGATGTTTATTTTCTTGATATTTGGAATGCAAAAAGAACTGAACATTTCTTACTCATCATTTCCTTTCTGCTAGGAGTGTCTCCCACATATTTGGATGTCTGAGCAGCTCCCCTTCTTTCTGCAGCTCACCAATGCAAATCAAAGTCTCAGAGCTATGTGCTCTGGGCCATTCCCCCTTTGATCCCACTTACTATCAGATGAGTTATTCCAAAGCCATAAAAACTTCTATAAACAATATTAGTAACAAACACTCCAGAGGTAACTAGACCAACTATGCATGACATGCATCTGACGAAGTGAGTATTCACCAATGAAAGCTTATGCTCCAATACATCTGTTAGTCCATAAGGTGCCACAGGACTCTTTGTCGCTTTAGACCAACTATGTACAGTTAACCATAAAATGTTCACATGGTAAAAACCCCATGCCAGTATCTGACTTTTTGGCTTATAAAAACCATTTGGGGTGGGTAAAATTATGGGAGCCTCTACCAGCAGAAAGGAAACTGTCAGTAAGAAATTTTCGGTTCTACAGTCCAGCGTTTTCCACAAGTCTGGATGTCTGGGAAGTAGCAAGAGGTGAATAGATGTAGGGAGGATTGTAGAAAAGGTCAGAAAGAAGATGGGGGGGCGAAGGTATCCCTCCCCATTTAAAAGATTTATATCTGGGCTATTATCTCCAACACCTTCCTGCCAAAGGGAGCTTCTGCAGATGACAGGAAGGCCACCTTATAGTGCTTGATAAAGGTAGCAGCTGTTGACCAGGTGGCTGCCTTGCCAATTGCTTGTGTGCCATTTGCTCGTTCTGCCTAGGAGTTAGCCAGGGATCGCTGGGAGCGTGCCCTGAACCTTTCCAGGATTGGCCTTTCTGATGCCTTGTATGCCTCCATAATGCACAGACTAATCCATCTAGCAATGGAGGCTTGGAAGCTCTGGGTCCTTTGCATTTTGGGTGGAAAGACATGAATAGGGCACCCAACCTTCTCAAGGATTCTGTATGTTTGAAGTAGATTTTCAGGCTCTTCTGACATCAAAGGTGCACCATCTCTTCTCTGTAGGATGTTGTGACCTCAGATAGAATGAAGGAATAACCTCCTCTTGGGAAGCATGGAATAAACGATTCCAGAGTTCTGAGCACCACCGTGTCCTCATGGAACAAGCAGTAAGGTTCCTGCATAGATAAGGCCACCAGCTCCGACACTCATGTGGCAGACGTGATGGCTATCAGAAAGCACGTAATGATAGACAAACAGAATGCTGATGCTGGTGTTAGTGGTTCGAAGAGATGACTTGTCAGGGCTCTCAGCACAAGCAACAGGTTCTTTGAAAAAGCAGTCTGACCACTGATTTGGCTAATCGGATTGCTCTAAGAAATCTGCCTACCTGTGGGTTCTCTACCAGATCACAGGATCTGTGCTACAAACAGTCACTTGGAGGAACCTCTTCTGTATGGCAGACCCCCAAGGAGCCCCATTCCTTCTTAGGAGTAGGCCATGCAACCTCAATTCCTCAGAGACTGAGCCTCTGAGCTCCAGCAGTCCTGTTTGACACCATGAGCTCTGCCCATGGAGTCTAACTAAAAGACTCCTGGTCAGAGACTTTTTACATTCTTCAGGGATCAAAGCACCTCAGCAAGCGTTTGCTGTGACCCAGGCTGTCTTTTCAAAACAGAGTAGGGTTTATTAGTCAACTAGAACACAGCATCGGGAAGTCCTTAGGTTAGCACACAGAAATAAAGGTTAAGACAGTCTCCATTCTGGCCAAGCCAGCATTCCACCGCCAAGCACCCATGGGGTCCATTATGGCTCTTTTCCTTGGTCTCTGTCAGTCCAAAGTGAGTGCTCGGTCTTGCCAGCAAAGGTAGCCCTTATTTCAGCCACCTGACACCTTTTGGTTCTTTATCCTCAGTCAGAGACATGCTGAATTCACATGCCTACCTGCTGGAATTTCCTGCTGTTAGATGTTAATTGTTCAGTTGTTAGGAATTCTGTTGTCCTTCCAGATTCGTCACTGATCCATTCCACCCCAGACAGCTACGTGACCCAACCACCTGATATCTCCTGCTCTGCTCCAAGAGTAGAATTAACCCTTTTGTACCTATTGGATAGCAATGCAAAGTATAGAAGGAAACTGAGGCATGCCCAGGCTTCATAAAAATATTACAGAAAATTCCCACGTTGTCGCACCAGCAAACCTGTGGATCCTGCAAACCCCACACTACTAAGGACAAACACCTGACATGCTAGAATGTTCAGTTAGGGACCTTTGTCCAAGCCTTCTTGGAGAAAGTTAAAAATGACCAAAATTCCTGAGATATGCCTCATGTTCCTGGCACTAGCCACAGACCCTGGACCAGACAGAGGAATACACTTTTAGTGTGGATATTTTTCTAGATATAAGTAGTGTCTTGATGACTTTGGACGACAGACCCAGTGATACTAGCACTTCCTTTTCAATAGCAGGCTCTTAGATGCAGCCAGTTCAGGTTCAGATGATGAAGAGGACGTTGCAAGAGAATGTCTTGTCTCTTTGGAAGTGGTGGCGGAGGTCCTATTTTCAGCTCTATCAGGTCTGAAAACCAGGGTCTCCTCAGCCAATGTGGGGTTATCAGTATTACTGACACCTGCTCTCGCTTTATATTTGGACCAATTTCCCTAGTAATGGGAAAGGTGGAAATGCATAGAGGAAACTCTGCAGTCATCTGTGCATAGGGCATCGGTCCACATGGAACTGGGATCTACCACCCTGGTGGAGTATTTTGGTTTCTTCATATTCATACAATTCTCTAATGAAGTCAGCTGAAGGAAGGTTGGCTGATTAACTCAAAGACCTCATGATTCAGGGACCATTCAGAGTCGAGCTAGTCCACCTTTGGTTCAGGTCTCCCTTTTACATAAATCGCTCTGAGAGATAGGAGAAAGTGCTCCACCCACCACATAATTTCCATTCTTTCACGTGTAGCACTGGGCTCTTTGCTCCCCCTGGTTTGTTCACATATGCGATCATGAATTAGGATGTAGTTCCCCACTATACTGGATTGGAACCATCATAGTGCCAGCTTGATTGCTATTAGTACTAGGTGGTTTATGCTATGAGCCATTTCCTCCAGGCTTCAGATGCCTTGAGCTGCTCGCATCCCCAGGTGTGCTCTCCAGTCCTCCACGCTGGCATTGGGTTGTGAGAACCAGAGAATCTGGAAGACATAGGGGCATATCTTCATGGACATTGCCCTGGGCTGACTACCATTTTAAGAAGATGAGCACCTGCATCAGGACCTTTAGTGATACTTAATGTGTTCTGGGGAGTGGTCCCACACATTTAAGATGGAGCCTTGAAGGCACCTGATGTGTGATTGCACCCATGGATTGATCCCTGTGCACAACACTAGGAGGCCTAAAGTAGAAGGCTCAGTGCTTTGGTAGGCCTCTTGTGGCTCCAGAATAATGGAAGAAGGTCCTGAATCTTCTGGAACCTTTCTAGGGATGGGCAGATCTTTGCTATGAAGGTATCTATGTCCATTCCTAAGTAAGGTATTTTTGGTGGATGGAGTCAAGAGGCTTTTCTTGACATTGGTAACAAAGAAGTGTACCTGCAGGAGATTAAGTGTCAACGACATGGCTGTGTGTGTTAATGACAGAGATGGAGCTCTGATCAAGATGTCATCCAGGACTCCAGGAAGGGATACCAGAGGATATCCTGTAATGTGAGTCTGGCTGATTGCCACCAACTTCTTTGCAAAGACATTGGGGGCTGAGGACAGGCGAAATGGGAACATCCAGTATTGATAATGCTTCCTGCCATAAGCAAACCTTAGAAATCTGCAGTGCCACAATGTGATAGAAATATGGAAGCATGTATCTGCCAGGTCCACTGAAGCCAGAAGATTCCCCAAGACAGGGATGACACTATAGATGCCAGGGTCTCCATCCGAAACTTTGTTTTCTTCATCCACTTGTTGAACCTTTTAAGGACAAGAATGGCTCAGATTCCCACCATGTGCTTCTGAGGGAATACTTTCAATTGCTTCCATATCTAAGAGACAAGACATCTCATTCTGAATCAGATTGCACTTTATAGGGTTGTGGGAGATGGGGGAATGGATGAATAATGGATGGGGGGAGCCCGTTGCTCGAGGGAATATCCCTGGCTCACTATCTCCCTTACCCACCTGTCTGTAGTCAATGCAACCCACTCCTCCAGGAAACAGGAAATTCTGCCTGCCCTCTAGCTTCAGCTCTGGGCAGAGGCCTATGTGGTCTTTGTCATAAAGAGGCTTTGGAAAGGGTGGTGTTCCCTTTGGGCTTTCCCCCAAAGCCCAGTTCCACAGCTCTCCTTTGAAGAATCTGCTCTGCCTTCTCTAGTATATCTGAGAGGATGAAGGCCAAAAGGAGCCTCTCTGTCTGAAGGCTGGTCTGTACTCTCTACTGAAAGCAGTAAGTAGCACCAGGAAAGACTGATTTGATTTTTCCACATGGTCCGCCACTGCCCTGTCTAGCTTTTCCCTGAAAAGAAGGGAGTCTGTAAACCTGGCGGAGCACAGAACGTGCTTTGAGTGGGTATCCATCTTCCAGGGATGGAGTGGTAGCTGGTTCCTGGTTACTGAGCTGGAAACCATGGCTATGGCTGAGAACCTCATTGCACCCCTTGAAGCCTCACCTATGAATGCTGTTGCCAGGGAAACTATTTAAAATAGAGCCAGTGTCAGGGTGATCTCTCCTCTTTATGACCCTGAGATCTTTCAGCCAGGAGAGATCATAGCCTCAGGACCTAACTGAGCTACAGACAGAAAACTGGGTACAGCCTGGGCACAACTCACTATCTGCTAAGCCCAGGAAGGCGGTCTCACAAATGGAGAACCATTTAGATTTTGTTTGGTGCTTTTTGGGCTGCTCTGTCATGCCTGAGAGGTGCAGAGGAGCCAGCAGGGAAGACACTGTAGCAGAGGAGCAGGGTGGGTTAAGTCACCCTCTGTAAACCAAACCAGGGAGGAGGAAAGGGAGAACACTGCTCTCCATCCCCAAAATTACCAGAAAGCTCACCGAAGAAAATAGGCAGGAGAGACAGAACTACTGTCCACATGCTGCCATGGAGACAGAGAATCTGGTGGCAAGTGGGAGAACGGGAGAGTGGCCCGAGCACGAGGCACCAGGACTTTGATCCACCTTCAATAACTGCGGAGAGGAGAGAAGGAGCCCAGACACTGAGAATTGTGGGAGAAGCTGGGCTGCAGAAATTGTGCACATTTTTGTAATTGACCACATTGAACATTATCTTCAGTTAAAAGTTACGGCATTCTTGATTAATCTCGTTTATGTTTCTGAACACAAAAGTGCTACATTAACACATACTTTGAATGCTGGATGTTTTAACTGGCAGCCATAATGCAATATGATTGAACTTAGGAATTTTTTGTAGTAGAATAACCATAACTGAACAGGGTTTTTATGTACTATTTGATTCATTACAACAAGTTACAAAGAAAAGTATGATTCTGCGTTATTCAATATATACAAAGCTAAACACTTGTTTATGTCAATTACCTGCCAATCTATGTGGCTTTAGTCACTACACATTCTATACAAGTTTTCAAATACCATGAAATATGTACTTTTCTTGTAGCAAATATGTATACTTTAAAAGCATTTAAACAGGGAGATATATCTAGTGGAGAAAGCAAGAGTTTTAACAATTAAAAAGGTGAATGAAGCCAGAAGAAATACTTTTAAATATCTGAAAGAGTTGCAATTGGAAAGTCTGAGAAAGAAAAATCTCACCTCTGCTCGCTGTTCAAATACTTCAGGGCGATCTGGTTCCAGACTAATTACTCTGCTCAGCTCATACAGGGCAAGCTCAGCATTGTTTATGTCCTTAAAAAGAGAAATTAAACTATATGAACAGCCAGTGCATGCTTTATTATTATATTAAGTGATCTTAGAGTTACACTAATAATTTTTAAAGGACAAAGATCAAAAGACAATCAATAAACAGTAACCTCCAGCCATCAAAGTACTTCAATGTCATTTCTAATAGGGATAAGATACTCTATATTGCAAGTACACCTCTACCTCGATATAACGCTGTCCTCGGGAGCCAAAAAATCTTACCGCACTATAGGTGAAACCGCGTTATATCAAACTTGCTTTGATCCACTGGAGTACGCAGCCCCACCTCCCTGGAGCACTGCTTTACCGCGTTATATCCGAATTCGTGTTATATCAGGTCGCGTTATATCGGGGTAGAGGTGTATTAACTGAACAAGCTGTTTGTATACTAAAACTTAATAACAAACTTTTATCCATATGCATCATCTGCAATATTTTGCAAACAGACCCCTCAGTGTTTCATCTTCACTTACTGGTGTTGCACCGCAAATATTCTTTATACAATAAGCATTATGTTTTAGTGCTCAAAATCTCTTCACCAAGAATCATGGTACTACGAAGTGCATTTTGTCAGCTAATATAAAGCCATCGTCATGCTCCCTTGTAACCAAAAAATATGAGGATCTACAACGTGTGCCATAAAACGGTTTTGTCTGATTCAGTTTACACTACTTTTTTTTTTCTTGCTGAGTAAAGCAGTCCCAGCAGAAACAGCTACAGCCAGATAAATGTGACTGGAGTTCCTTCCCTTCTGTGATATAACAAGCTCCTCCTGACACTATTTCCCAAGAAAGAGCAAAGCTTTATCCGGAAGAACAAATTAGCAATTCATTAGCTGCATCGGCCAGAAAGGCCAATGCTGTGTTTCATAGTTAAGGACTTTCAAAAATCAAGTTAACTGAAAGACATCCTTATCTCCAATAACCTAGCTGAACCATGACAAAACTAGCTGCAGAGTCTACACAGATAATATTATATCTGGTTCATAAGGCCTCCTCTTTTTATCCCACAAGTCTCTGGAGAAAATATTTCCTTAGGCCTTATCTATACTAAACTTTTCCCTAAAGTTTACCACCATTATCACTACTGATTCACCTGCAACAATGATGGGAACTGTGTGGAACCACTAGTGCTTTAAACCAATGTCATCTAGACCTTTTGATGATCTGGGTTAGAAAATATGGTGGCATTCCCAGTACTTCCCCTACCTATCTAAAGGTTTTGCAGTACTGCCACGCATTATCCTAGTACCAGAGTAACTTACACATAAAATAGATTGGCAAAGTCTGCATTAGACTTTATAGCTTCTTTAACTCTTCTGTTGTTTTGGGCTAGAGAAACTCTACTCGAGATAAGGGTTTTGTTTTGTTTTTATTGGTTGGTTCATTTGTTTGTTTGAGTTTTTGGGGAAGGGAATGAATTTTGAGTGATTTGGAGCTTTTGCCTGAACCTTTTGCCCATCTTTAGAATCAAGTCAAGAAAAAAAACTTCAAAATATTTCTCACAGAAGCCATCTTTTGTGGAGTGGACTTTTTTTTATAATCAGCTGCCAAAACCAGAGAACTTTTTGCTGAGACAGAAATGTGAAGATCACAGAAAGTGAGTACCTGTCAACCTTCTCTAGCACACAGTGGTTCTGCACAATGGGATTTTCCACTGAGTCATCCAATTAATCTGGACTGGAGGAAGTCAGAATTCTAAAAGTCAATTTCAGCTTCCTGACAGGATCTGGATACGTTAATTATACTACATAAAACAAAGGGCTATTTTTTAAAATCTATTTTTCCTTACTAATTTTTTTCAATCATTAATAGCCAACTCTTCAAACTCTGGATCATTGTGTTGGTCTTTACCTATTGATCTTTATATTACAAACTGCTTTGAAAATGGCTCAATTAGGTGCTATTGTGTTAAACAAGAAAGGCTCTGTACATTTCAGATACTTATTATTTAACTAAAAAAAAATAAAAATAAATAAAACAAAGTATTCATGTTAGTGCCACTGAGGACTTGAATCCAAGAATGGGATATGTATTTCGGGATGACCCCCAGGAGGAAGGGGAGCAACAGACACTACAGAACATAAATAAGACAATTCAAAGAATACAAAATAGAAGCTGCTTGAAACAGCCCAAACAGTAATGCCATCAGGAGCATCTCACTCTATGTTTGCTAAACAAAGTAGCTGGTCCCCCTCTACCACTTCTTATCAGTCTTCAGGGATCTCCATGAGGTTATGCACACACACAAGATTTTGATGCCTGACAAGTATGGTCCCCAGTCATATAGCATCTTCAGATAAGAGGAAGAGGATGTTTCAGAGAAAACACTAATAGCATGACTACACATACTGAAAGCCTTTGGAACTGTATATATGTTTAATAAATTCTAGTTGATCTAGCTCCTGTAATCTCTTACAGTTTGTAGGCAAGTACTTCTGACAATCATTTAAATTAAATACTCACATGTAGTCCTTTTTTCCCATATGCTATCCCTCGTCCATAAATAGCACTAACCAGCTCTGGATCTTCCTATTCAGAGCAGAACACAAGTAAAACAATCTTTAAAAAAAATTAGACTAAGTGAATCGAAGGTGTCTTTCTTCAGCTGCCTACTTTTACTTAATGCTCAGTGTTTAATATTAGCAGGCCTTAGTCATGGTCTCCAGGTAAAAACACAAAAGAGATTATTATAATCCATCATCATCACAAATTCATAACTTACAATTTATGAGCTGAAAATGTCCATGTTTCATCTCTGCCTGCAGGGGAATTACTTGGAAAATGAGCAAAATGTCTTCACCAAATCTGAGTAGAGTTAGTGAGGAGAAATCCCTTTTCCCATGGTAAAAATAATTCTAACCACACAGTTTTTTTTAAATGAAAGCTATAGCAAAAATACCTGATATTAAAATGTGGCATAGGCAGTCATCAGCAAATCAACACATAGGTAACTTTTGTGCTCATTTTTTCTATTTCAGAGATTCCCACCCCATAGAATGTACGGGGCTGTGGCCAGCCAAGTGCCCAGGCCAAGGCAGGGCAACAGAGAGGAGAGTGTGCACGGAGTCCCCAGTGGTTGCAGGGGCGGGGAAGAAGCACAGCCCCACCCTGGTGCTCTTCCCCTCCTCCTCTCCCTGATCGCTGGGGACTCCCTGCATGCTCGCCCTGCTACTGCCCTGGATACCTAGCCAGCTGCAGCCTTCTATATTTTAGATCTTCTAGAGCAGTGATTCTCAAACTTTTGTACTGGTGACACCTTTCATATAGCAAGCCTCTGAGTGTGACTCCTCATATAAATTAAAAACACTTTTTTATATATTTAACATTATAATAAATGCTGGAGGCAAAGCGGGGTTTGGGATGGAGGCTGACAGCTCACGACCCCCCGCGTAATAACCTCATGACCCCCGAGGGGTCCCAACCCCCAGTTTGAGAACCTCTGTTCTACAGCCTGCAGGAGCAAGAGGCTCTGGGCAGGGGGAGGGAGGCAGGCAAGGAGCCCTGGGCTGATCCATGCCATGGGTCCCTCCAGGAATGGAGCCAGCCAGGTCCTGCTACTGCCCTGGGTGGGAGCTGCCCCCTCCCCCGCGTGGCCTGGTCCACACTTAAAACTTAGGTTGATCTAGCTACGTCACTCAGGGGTGTGAAAAATTTTGCACCCCGAGCACCATAGCTAGGTCAACCTAACTCCCAGCTGACAAAAGGACTTCAGCCACCATCTCTCAGAGAGGCGCATTACCTACATAGATGAAAACCCTTCTGTTGATGTGGAAACTGTCTACACTACAGAGGCATAGCTGCAGTGCCACAGCTGTGTCACTGTAGCAGCTGTAGTGCAAACATACCCTCAGTGTACATATAAACACATATGCCATTAGAAAGAGTTAAAAAAAAAACATATAGCAGGATGCTATTACATTACAATGTAGAACTTTTTAATGGCATTTTATAGCCTACCCCTGATGTATTTTATATATGTATTGGCTTAAAAAGCAGGCCTATGCTTCAGTCAATTAGACCATCTTATCCATAAGTATACATATTTATAAATCAAGTGTGACTAAGCTATGGCACCCTTTTTAAAAAATTGTCAGCCTGCCATTAAACAATCTGAATGATAAAATAATATGGATTCCACTCCATCCAATCAGAAAAAGAATTTATGCTAGAGAATAAATAACATTTTGCTTAAATATTACAGCAGCCAAGTTCTTAACTGAGAACCCAGTATTAACCTGGGATGGAGTCTGGTTTATAACAACATGGAGCTCCCATAATGCCAGTGCCACATATGAGGTTATTCTGCCAGTAAGTTACTGGCAATATGTTAATTATAACCAAGAATGTAGTAAAAAAAAATCTCAATCTAATACACTAAGAAGTCCTAATCAAGTGAACTTTTAGGAAACTGAACTGTGCAAAATAAAGTATGTTTTTTGTTCTTTTGTAGCTATTCCTTCTAAAACAGTTAAGTGAGTTGGCTTACTTTTTACTAGTTTATTAGGAGACTGAGGTAATGAGATTTTTTTAAAACCACATTTATCCATTGTATTCATTTTCACATCTGATAACAAAATCTCTCCAATTTAAGTCCTGGGATTTATTAAGAGTTAAGTATTTTATCTGCTTTGTCAGCCACAAATGCTATAATGGTTCTAAGATAGAATTTTATAACAATCTGTGTTTTATACAAACCAATTTCCTCAGTGATTAATTTCAAGGTTCATCATCTTAAGTTTAAAATTACAAAACTAGAACAAGCAAACAGTTACCTGTAGCATTGTTGAAAAATGTCTTATTGCTTCATCATATAGGCCGCTGCCAATCAACACGTAGGCAATTGCTGGCAAAGCAAGATTACAAACATTAAAATAAAAGCAACATAGATAACATGTCAAATTTTCAAATATTCAAAAATGTGGTCACATTTAACGAAATGTAAACTAAGTATCTTACTGTAAATCACTTAGCACAAGGGGATCCCAATCCCAAATATAGCCACTAGATGCTATCATAGTTATAGGGAGGGCTAGTTGCCTAGAAGCCAGAGGGACATGCCGGTTGCTTCTGGGAGCTACACAGAGCCAGGGCATGTAGGGAGCCTGCCTTAGCCCCGCTCCACTGCCACTGGACTTCTAGCAGTCTATTAAAATCTCCCGGATTGCTTTCAACAGCCACCGGGAGATCAATGCAGATTCTGGTAGACTCCTGGCCAATCCGGGATGGTTGGCAACCCTAGGTTGGGGGCAGAGAAGAGAAACTAGGACTGGCTGAGCAACGATAGCTGGAGTGTAAGACGGAGGGGAGGCTGGTACTGACTGGACAAGGAGGATGGGAGCCGTTGAGGGAAACAGGGAGGGCAAAATACAGATCAGATGAGGAGCCAGAAGAGACTGGGACTGGCTGGACAAAGACTGGGACTAGGAACCAGCATCAGGGGAATGGGAGATGAGCTGACAATGAACTGGGGTGCAGAAGGAGAACTGGGACTGGTTAGGGTAAGGGTATGCACTAGGCAGAATGGGGGCCAAATCAGGACCGCCAGATGCTTTTGAATAGACTGTGAAATGTTTTTTTTTTGTTTTTTTGTTTTTTTTACTTCTTATTATCATTGTTATTATTTTTGTATTATTTTCTCTGGTGTCTGGACCTTGACTATACCTTGACAAAAAATAATTGATTGCTCTGGGGTTAGGCAAAGTCTGGGACAAGGAGCTAGGAGACTAGGACTGATATAACCTTAATTCTGTCATTTCCTAACTTTAGAGAGCTTGACTTTGAAACCTTAACATTCCAGCAAGCGAGTGAGTAATATAAATAACAGGATGGTATTGTGGTTAAAGCACAGTATAGGGAGTCAGTAGACTTGGGTTCTATTCCGCCTCTGACACAGGTTTATTATGTATAATAGGGAAGTCTCTTAGGGATTATTTTTGAAAGGTTCAGGGTGCCTGCTCCACAAATTTAGACGTGGGTACTCCAGAACATCTGAAAATCAGGCACCTAGCCTTCCTATTTCAGTTTCCTTATGTGTAAAATTTTCTCCATATCATAAAAGATATTGTGAGGCTAAATTTATTAGTGATCATAGAACAGTTTGAAATCCTCAGATGGTAGACATTATTACACATGGATTAGTTGAATTTTTGCTTATTATTAAGTGTTGATATGGTCAGTATAGAATAAGACACAAAGACAGACCCTGTGCTACGGAGCTTGGAGTCTAGAAGATACACAAGATAGGTCCACATTGGGAGACATAAATGATGACAATAGGTTAGAAAGTAGAGGGCTTTTGTTGTGGCTTTTCCTAATCCTGTCTTCTGCACTTATATAATGTTGGGCCATTTGGACAATGTTATTTTTCTTTTTGAAGACCAATACCTGCCCTCCACAGCTTACGGTCTGGTATAAAGAATAGTCCACACCATTTCAACTGCAAATACTTAACTAAAAAAATACTTCACATGAGAGGCTACTGTGTTTTTTTCACTTGTTTACTCAGTGGTATGTCATGTTTCTTGGAGAAGATTGCAAAACGTCTTAGAATGGTTTAGATAACTTACCTTTTATAGTTATATTGGAGAAAAAGTCTGAACCTATGGCAGTATTTATGTTGCAAGTGTCAGGGATGAAATTTTACACATTTATGATAAAACACTTTTAGTAGGTCTTCTAAATAGGTCTGGCAGCAAGCTCTTCAATAAAGTTTAAGAGCCAAAACCTGCTCTTGGATACACAGATGCAACTTCTACTGAAGATAATGGGAACTGCATGTGCTCATCAAATTGCAAAATTTGGCTGTAGTAGCTTAAGATACAAGTTTGTTTGTTTGTTCAGAACATCTTATAACTGCAGAGATTAAGACAGCTAAAGTTATCAGAAACTTTTGTGTGTGTGTGTTAGTTTACCTTGACAGCTGTATTGCTAAAAGGAGTTACCAAGGCTTTATTTTTCAAGCATTAGAAGAGAGTTATTAGTAGAAACTCAACATGTTAAGTTTATTTTAGGATGCAGTACTTGGTGGAGAGGTATGGCAGACATAGGCTTTCAGTAAAATATTTGTTTTTGGTGACAGCCCAGCTAAGTTTGTCAGAGGAGGAGTCAGAAAAAGGCAGTAGGAATTCAGGCTACTTCTCAATTTCTAAATAACCCTTTAGTAAGCAAGATGAAAGCAATAGTTTTGTTAAACTCATTTTTCTAACATGTTCATCTATCACCATGACATAAATACCTAGAATATGTAGTATATTTTTCAGTGAGTTTAGTGTTTGTGAAAGGTGCTGGATATATATCCCTAGGGAACAATGACCCATTTATCCACAAAACAGGTAGAGATTGAGTACAGATTTTCCCATGCCCAAAGTTCCCAACTGACTTGGAGGGATAATTTCTAGGGACAAGAGAACCATTCTTCAGCCTATTCAACCCTTGGCATCTCAGCTGAGATTGCCAACAAAGGTGCTAATTAACAGCAATCGCGATGTTTTTCTGTCATGAAGAACCTGGCTTTTGCAAAGCAAACACATTCAGGTGGCATTGTTGCAAGCCATTGCTGATGTAAAGGAAAGAAAAAAATACACATACAGGTGGACAGTGCTGTCATTGTGCGGAGACATTTCTTAATTTTGTCCTGGGAATTGGTTTAGGAAAGGGCCAGCCCAACCTGCACCACTATTAACATGTCTGCACTGGGCAGGGTGAAGTGTTTGTTTATCCTGTGTAGGGATATGCCTTTGTATATATACAAAAATCTTCACTATGCATACACCACATGAGAATCAGTTAGGAGGTGAGGCTGCACACAGTATTGCTGCAGTATGAGGAGTGAAAGGGACCCAATGGCAACTAGAAAGGCTCCTTGGATTTTCTTCATTTGTCCTTCTTCTCTGCCAAATTCTTAAATCTACTTCATTAGCCATCATTCATATGGTATCACAATCATTCCCAAGGTAATAAATTATTGTCACATAAAGGCAGACTGATGACTGAATACACTAGTTTTGTGGGAAAGAGAAGGATTGGGGAAAGGAGCAAAACAGTGAAAAGACACTGCCTAGAATGTCGTAGGCGATATGAGAAGCGCACGCTTTGAGGAGTCCCCACACAATTCACATTTCTTCCCCTAAGGTTTACTAGAGCAGGAGAAGCACAAATAGAAGGACCTAGGCTCAGAAAAATGCCAGACATCTAGGAAACTCCTAAGAAGACACTCCCGAAAAGATCTACCTGAAGGAGGAGTAGGGCAGGTAGGATGACAGGCCATGGAGCCAAACATGGGAATGGGGTTCCTTTGACATTGCTGCCTGGGCTCCCATGTGGCAAATGCTGAACCACTGGAGGGGCTGAAAATTTAGTGCTAGACTAAGGAAGTCTCCAACCTTCCTCAAAATTCTCCCGAGAACTTTCCCCCTACCAGACAGAGACCAAGCTGAAGTGAGAGAGAGAAAATGGCAAACAATTCAAAAAAACAAAAACATTAAAAAAAAAAAAAACCTCAGCAGCACAGGTTTCCCTCAGATACCTGTTTAGAAGACATCTGCCTCTCAGCACAGAAGCAGAAGGCTGTAGAGCAACGTCACAGCAGTTCACCAGGTGCACTTCTAGAGGGTGCCAACAAGTAGACTGCATAGAGAAAGAAATCCACAAGAACCTCCCACCAGCCTATCAGACTTAGAAAAGGTAGGAAAAACAGCAGTTCCAAGCTCCATGGAGCAGCAAGTTCACTTGAGAGAAAGCTTCTCTCTAACATCCAGAAAATCTTCAGTTATCAGCCATGACAGGAAAGAGAGAGTAGAAAGAGTTCATGAGTGTTTAACAGGGTTTGGGAAAATATTTTCTTCACATTTGCATAACCAAATGAATGGTGAAATTTCCCACTGTGCAGAGTAGAAAGAAGTACTATGAGGAAAAAAGGTACATGATGGTCTTTCCACATAATTAAAAACAAAAGGCTGAAATTTTATTGCGCAGGAGTGATAAAAATGATCCTAAAGCATCCATCAGAATTACCAACTATAATTTTACAGTATCAAAACATTGTGCCTCTGAGTGGCATCTAGAACCACCCCTATAAACCTTATATAATTATCTTACCCAAATCTTCATTTGTGTTGTCATTATCAGTGGCAAATGGGAATCGCTTTTGTTCCGCAAGTGACTTTGCTTGGCTCTGTAAAACATTATGGTTTTAACATTTAGCTGACAATAGCAAAATAAATAAATCAATCAATCAGAATTTAGCATTGGACAATTTAAGGCTTAAATCCTTAAAAGAACATCTGACATCAAAGTAACTACTACTATTAAAGCAAAATCCATGATACAACAAAACTGAAGAAAGGCACTAAAATTTATTCCTAACCTTTTGTGAGGGGATAAATTGCTTTTCAGATGTCACTGCTATCCTCTGATACTACAGCCAACTTAACATACCAGGTGAAAGTATATACACCTAGGACAACCAAAAAATATAAAACAATGTCCTTACTAATAGTATACATCCCATTTTAACTTGAATTATGGAAATGTCCCTAAGCAATGTATTACATAGTGGGAGGAAAGTTTTACCCTTTGTCCAGTGAGAAGAAAGAGTGAAGGACTATAAAACAAATACATAAGAAAATAGACCCAATAATAAAGGACAGAAGTTTCATTAAGATTTTTTTTTAAAATCTGGCATTGTTAATCTCTTCACTACTACATGCCTTTACAATTAAAACATATATACTGGAATTATAGAGAAAGTAGGGACCACAAAAGCTGACTTGCCTGGAAAAATCTCTTTCCAGAAAATGTATCTGCAGAACAGAATAATATGAAAATGAAGTGTACATGGAGATGTCCAAACAAGTATAAACCCCTTTGATTCATACAGAGAACGCCCACTGATTCCTTGAGTCTTGCCTAGAACTCCCATTGCAGTTTAGGGCCACAAAGATGCTTTTCTCAAACAGTGATGCAAACATACCTCTTATGGATCAAGTTTGGGCTAGTAATCTTTACTAATTTAATTCAAGTACATTTTTAAGTGGTTTAGTTCCGTTTTTGTCAAAGCTGTAGAGAAGAAAGAGGGCTCCAAATGATCTAAAGATCTTGTACCAGATCCTTGCCGGAGTAAACTGGCATAACTGAGTGTCAATAAGCTAAGTCAATTTACATCAGCTGTGAATCTGGTCCCATGTTTTTTCCCCCAAATGTAGATCACAGAAGTTATTAGATCGCTTCATTAATATGTCAGCTACCTCATTATTTAGGAGTTGTACATATTATATCCCTCGCACACCATTCAGAGCAACACATGTCTAGTCAACGGGTCATGTCTGGCAACCTTGAAAACAGAAATGGTAAATGACAGAACACTGCTGACTGAACTGTTGCACCATGGACCCAGAGTAGGATCTTGCTGCAGATATATCAGAATCCTTTATTTTGAGATGGATTATGTCCATTATCATGTAATAACTGATTGCATTTACAAAAATAACTAGACAATTGCTACCAAATAAACAAAAAGGATGGATCTCCAAAGTTACCAACTCTCTACTTGCTATCTTTAAATGTCTATTATAAAAGTTTTTGCCTCTCTGCCCACAAAAACCGTATACATCAAGGAGTCCCAACTCTTGCCAGCATCAAGATATGCTCACATTATGCCAGTTGCCAGAACTTCAAGGATAAGTCAGCCATGTTTTGCCACAACGTAAGTATACAGTGCAGCAAACACCACACAAAACAACTGAAGGCATTGAAATGGACTATAGGAGCAAAATTGTAGCCAGAAGTAGCTGAACAACCAATCCAAAAGACTTTGTACTACTGTCTCCAATTTTTCTTGTTGAAGTCAATGCAGCTAAATCTTTGGCTGAGAGAAATTTAAGGCATATTAATTCTAAAAGAATCAAAGAAACGTGGACAGCATTTTTAGTACCAAAAGCAAATCCCATTGTACAGAGGGAACACAATCCTGAAGCTCTTGATCAGTCAGTCTGACTTTTTTGGTCTGTCCTGCATGCTTGTACAGCACCTAGCACAATGGGGTCTGATCCTGACTGGGGCCTTTGGGCATTACCACAAGATTAATGTTTTATTTATTTGTAACCACATTTACATTGATACATTTTAAAACTTACAACTAAAAAAAAAAATGATGAATTTAACCAAAGTTGGGTGAAAGATTTTTGCTACTGAAGTCAATGCTACCCAAATTTAGATTACTGCTCTTCTAAATTATTCTAAGGGAAGTATCAAACTGCATGCACTCAAGAATTTAAATATAACAGCTCATTGGATAAAGGCTTTCCAAAAGTGAGTTATGTCAAGAAGCAAGCGAAAGACAGGTCTTCAGTTTTCTTCTTCTGCTTTAGATGTCCCTCTCCCACCCATGTCTTCAACTTCATTCCTGTTTTTTCCTCCCCAGCAAAAGGCTTCAGCCTTGTTCTTGTCCCCTTCAAACAAGCATAGAATTGTTACATTAAAAAGTTTCACTCCATAGTGCATCTGAGTAATGGGCACTAATGGATAAGGCTGCAATTCTGTCATGCAGGTCGCGGAAGTCACGGATTCCGTGACTTTCCGCGACCTCTGTGACTTTTGCAGCTGTAAGGGCCAGTGCGGCTGATCCCGGAGCCAGCCGGCAGTCCCAGGGCAGCTGGCTCTGGGGAGCCCCCGAGCAGCGGTCCTGCCAGCTGCACCGACCACTGCTCAGGCAGCTTGGGGTGGCTGGCCCCAGGGAGCACCTGAGCAGCGGTTCCAGGAGCAGCCTTGAGGAGGGTCCGAGCAGCGGTCCTGCGGGCAGTCTCGGGGCAAGCTGCACCGGTCGCTGCTCGGGCGGCTGGCCCGGTGGAAGCACCCGAGCAGCAGTCCCGGGGCGGCCCCGGGGAGCACCCAGGCTGTGGTCCCCAGGGCCTCGGAGCAGGGGTGGCTGGGGCCCCACAGCAGCAGTGTCCTGGGGCCCCACAGCAGCAGTGTCCAGGGCTCCAGGAGCTGCTAAGTTTTAATCGGGGGTATTTATATAGTAAAAATCATGGACAGGTCACAGGCCGTGAATGTTTGTTTATTGCCTGTAACCGGTCCATGACCTTTACTAAAAATACCTGTGACTAAATCTTAGCCTTACTAATGGAATGATCCACACCCTAGAACAGACATTGCCTAAACTGCACAAGAGAGCCACTGCCCAATACATGCTAGAGCCATAGTTCTGGCTGGAAGAAAAACCTTTTCCAGAAACTGTTGGCATTTGAAGAATGCTAATACATACCAGTTATCTTTGGTAAAAAAAAAAAAAAAAAAAAAAATCTTCAGGGAAAAGCAAATCAATAGTGACCGATATTTAATTGGGGTTTTATTGACAGGAATATCAGTTTCTTTATTACTATGCAATAAAACCTAATTATGATTTCCCTATCCACTGAGACTGGCATTTCTTATTGAAAAGGTTATAATTCTCATACAGTCTCCATATTATTGTTTCAATTTCTGGAATCTGATGCCTCAATTATGATAGGATAGGCATGGTTTCTTTGTTATACAAGGTTGGAATGAACAACACGATCAAGTGTAATAATATTTCAATTGTTGTCTCAACTAGGAAATTAGAGTTACACTAAACACCCTGATACAGTTAGAAATCCAAACGGATGGTAATCATTTTTGGATTTAACTACTATGTTTAAGGTACATTTACAAAAGAATACTTTGCAAGGCTAGAGTGTCAATGGCAGTTACAAGGTATTAGTGAATGAACTAAAAGGTTTTGTTCATAGAAAATCCATCATACAAGATCTTGTAGTTCACATCTGTAGATTAATCTTTTAAAATCTGTTATTAAAATTAAGATATGAATAATCATGACCTGCTTCCTCCGTACTGCACATATTTCTAATGCACCTTTCACCATATGTCTAGGTACCAGATATACATCTGACATGAAATGTTTTTGGAACTAGCATTCTGCTCAAGATTTCAAGTGGAAAATAAATTTCAATCAAAAGGAACTTGCATGACTTGATATAGGGGCAAATCACAGGAGCTGGTGGTGACACCAACGAGCTGGGATATAGAGTTTGTATCAGTGAAGTCAGAAAAAAATTCCCAGCTGTGATAACAGAATGGTGTTTCCACTTTAATTTTCCTGGGCAATTTAAATTAACAGGGTCCAGGATTAGAGAGATTAGCTGTAGAGCAAGTATGAAATTAAAGAATTAAGAGTTATTTTCAATTTGGTTTTCCCTAGGTCTAGCCTGTTTGTACATATACTAATCACATACTTATGAATATTTTGTTACAATATTAGGTGTAATGATTGCTTATTTTTTAGGCTGTAAAACATGTTTAGAGCAATTGTATAAAATCCCATTTGGCCTTTGGCCTTAAAGGAATTTATGATTAAATTAGTACTTGGTGGTCTCTCATACCAATAATCTCAAATATTATTGATGAATTCCATCATTAGCTTGTTTTTATTTGCTTGGGATATGGGAAAATAAGGTGCTTTATCCAATACTTTCCAGGGAACTGGATGGATGAAACTGTAAGAACAGCACTGATTTCTTCAATATTTTTTGTTCTAAATTTCAGAAAGATTATGGTCTTGAACTACAGGGCAATTTATAGAGTGCAAGTATATTTCATTAGTATGGAGTGAACACCCTGGAATCACTAGGTCAATCAGGAGATCTGGTCAAATAAATAACTGCCGTGGTGACAGAACAAAAAATTAAGACTAAGAACTGCAATGGCCGATTTGCAGTACATAGGAGAGTTAGGCTTTTTTTGTTTTTAAATTACCCCAACAGTGATTGCTTCCAACTGGGATAGTCTTCTCAGAGTGCATGTTTACACAGGCTATGATCAATTATTTTTTAAAACAGTTTCCCCTGCAAACACACACACCATGAATCTCTCTCTCGCTGACATACTACAGAAATAAGAGATTCCACAAAGTCAGTGACCATTATACAGCACTGAGATCATATATCCTGTAAAACTACTGTGATCTTTAATAAAATAAGTTGGGTAGCCAGCATTATTGTTATAAAACACTATGATTTTTTTTTTATCTTGAAGCTGTCCCTTCAGAATTCTCTATGCAATGATAGTAGATGATGACAAAATGTGATGTAGAGTGACTGAATTGATTAGGAGACAGATAATGGGATACAAAACTTCTTCCTTTTACATCACCAGTTCATAGTGGCCATTCTGTAGTAACTTAAATTAGTTACTGATAGAGTCCTACATTAAATGCTCTTGTGGTGTCAGACCAGGTCCTGGCACCTTTGGCAGGCCTGGTCTACACTATGACTTTAATTCGGATTTAGCAGCGTTAAATCGAATTAACCCTGCACCTGTCCACACAACGAAGCCATTTATTTCGAAATAAAGGGCTCTTAAAATCGATTTCTGTACTCCACCCCGACGAGCGGAGTAACGCCAAAATCGATATTGTCATTTTGAATTAGGGTTAGTGTAGCCGCAATTCGATGGTATTGGCCTCCGGGAGCTATCCCACAGTGCACCATTGTGACCACTCTGGACAGCAATCTGAACTCTGATGCACTGGCCAGGTAGACAGGAAAAGCCCCGCGAACATTTGAATTTTATTTCCTGTTTGCCCAGCGTGGAGAGCACAAGTGACCACAGAGAGCTCATCAGCACAGATAACCATGCAGGCCGATAATCGAAAAAGAGCACCAGCATGGACCCATACGGGAGGTACGGGATCTGATCGCTATATGGGGAGAGGATTCAGTGCTAGCAGAACTTCGTTCAAAAAGACGAAATGCCAAAACTTTTGAAAAAATCTCCAAGGGCATGATGGAGAGAGGCCACAATAGGGACTCAGATCAGTGCCGTGTGAAAGTCAAGGAGCTCAGACAAGCCTATCAAAAAACAAAGGAGGCAAACGTTCGCTCCGGATCAGAGCCGCGGACATGCTGCTTCTACGCCGAGCTGCATGCAGTTCTAGGGGGAGCCGCCACCACCACCCCACCTCTGACCGTGGATTCCGAGGTGGGGGTAATCTCATCAGCTACACCTGAGGATTCTGCGGACGGGGAAGAGGAGGAGGAGGAGGATGAGCATGAGCTTGCGGAGAGCACACAGCACTCCGTTCTCCCCAACAGCCAGGATCTTTTTCTCAGCCTGACTGAAGTACCCTCCCAACCCTCCCAAGCCAGTATCCAAGACCATGACCCCATGGAAGGGACCTCAGCTGAGTTTACCTTTTAAAATATAAAACTTGTTTTAAAAGCAAGCGTTTTTTTAATGATTACTTTGCCCTGAGGACTTGGGATGCATTCGCAGCCAGTACAGTTACTGGAAAAGTCTGTTAACGTGTCTGGGGATGGAGCGGAAATCCTCCAGGGACATCTCCATGAAGCTCTCCTGGAGGTACTCCAAAAGCCTTTCCACAAGGTTTCTGGGCAGTGCAGCCTTATTCCGTCCTCCATGGTAGGACACTTGACCGCGCCATGCTAGTAGCAAGTAATCTGGTATCATTGCATGACAAAGCCTGGCAGCGTATGGTCCCAGTGTTTGCTGGCATTCAAGCAACATCTGTTCTTTATCTTGCTGTGTAATCCTCAGGAGAGTGATATCGCTCATGGTAACCTGGTTGAAATACGGGAATTTAATTAAGGAGACAGAGGTGGCCGTTCCTACTGGGCTGTTTGCCTGTGGCTGAAAAGAAATCCTTCCCTGCAGTTAGCCAAGCGCACGGGGGGAGAAGGGGGAAGGAATTGGCCCTGAGCTTTTCACGTTTGGCTAGCAGGGATCTTCCCTGATACCAGCCATGCGGTGGGGGGAGGGATAAAGCGATCATCCAGAGAATTGGATGGGGGTGGGGGGGCGGTTAGTTTGTTTTCTGCTACTGAAGGTTAACAGGAAAACCGCAGTACTCAACGGGCTTTGCTTGGTATGTGGGAAAGGAGGGCACAGAAGCCGAAAGACAATGGCTTACCATGGCCACATGCAAGCCGAATTCTGTTGCCCGGACCTGCGTCTGTGATCTCTAGCAGCAAAGCCACAGGCACTCAATATTAAGAGGCAAAATGCGACCTTGCACAGAAATCACATGTGCTATGTAATGTGAATAGTGTTGGTCACCATGAAAGAGTATAAGCATTGTTCTGTAAAATGCATCTTTTTAAAAAATTCTCTCCTTTTTTCCCTCTCTCCAGCAGCTGCAAATTTTTCAAGCCTCCCTCCTCCGTCCCGAAGGCTATCTCAGATAAGGCGTCGGAAAAAGAAGACGCGAGATGAGATGTTCGCGGAAATCATGGAATCCACCCGCAGTGAAAGAGCTCATCTGAATGAGTGGAAGGACATAGTTTCAAAGTATAGGAAAGATGCCAGTGAACGTGAGGACAGGAGGGACCAACGTGAGGACAGGAGAGGCGCTCGAGATGAGAGGTGGCGTCAGGAAGATCAGAGGAGGCAGGAGGCAACGCTGGGGCTGCTGCGTGAGCAAACAGACATGCTCCGGCGTCTGGTGGAGCTTCAGGAATGGCAGCAGGATAACAGAGTGCCGCTACAGCCCCTGTATAACCCCCATCCCCATGTTCCATAGCCTCCTCACCCAGACGTGTAAGAACACGGGGGGAGGGGGGAGGCTCTGTACACCCTCCCATTCCACCCCAGTGGACAGCCCAAGCAAAAGGCTGTCATTTTTTTTTTAACCTTTTTTAGTCGCCTTTTCCTTCCCACCGATCCTCCTCCCAAACCCCACCCGGGTTCTCGCCCTCTTTTTATAATCAATTAATAAAGAATAAATGATTTTTAAACGATAGTGACTTTATTTCCTTTGAAAGCAAGCTGGGGGAAGGGGGAGGGTGGGTTCCTTACACAGAATGAGTAAATAAAGGGGGCGGGTTTTCATGAAGGAGAAACAAACAGAAATTTCACACTATAGCCTGGCCAGTCATGAAACTGGTTTTCAAAGCTTCTCTGATGCACAGCGCTTCCTAGTGTGCTCTTCTAATCGCCCTGGTGTCTGGCTGCGTGTAATCAGCAGCCAGGCGATTTGCCTCAGCCTCCCACCCCGCCATAAAGGTCTCCCCCTTACTTTCACAGAGATTGTGGAGCACACAGCAAGCAGCAATAACAATGGGGATACTGGTTTGGCTAAGGTCTGACCGAGTCAGTAATGATCGCCAGCGACCTTTTAAACGCCAAATGCACATTCTACCACCATTCTGCACTTGCTCAGCCTGTAGTTGAACAGCTCCTGACTCCTGTCCAGGCTGCCTGTGTATGGCTTCATGAGCCATGGCATTAAGGGGTAGGCTGGGTCCCCAAGAATAACTATTGGCATTTCAACATCCCCAACGGTTATTTTCTGGTCCGGGAAGTAAGTCCCTTGCTGCAGCCGTTTAAACAGATTAGTGTTCCTGAAGACGCGAGCGTCATGAACCCTTCCCGGACAGCCCACGTTGATGTTGGTGAAACGTCCCTTGTGATCCACAAGTGCTTGCAGCACCATTGAAAAGTACCCCTTGCGCTTTATGTACTGGGTACCCTGGTGCTCCGGTGCCAAGATAGGGATATGGGTTCCATCTATCGCCCCACCACAGTTAGGGAATCCCATTGCAGCAAAGCCATCCACTATGACCTGCACATTTCCCAGAGTCACTACCTTTCGTAGCAGCAGCTCAGTGATTGCTTTGGCTACTTGCATCACAGCAGCCCCCACAGTAGATTTGCCCACTCCAAATTGATTCCCGACTGACCGGTAGCTGTCTGGCGTTGCAAGCTTCCACAGGGCTATCGCCACTCGCTTCTCAACTGTGAGGGCTGCTCTCAACTTGGTATTCTGGCACTTCAGGGCAGGGGAAAGCAAGTCACAAAGTTCCATGAAAGTGCCCTTACGAATGCGAAAGTTTCGCAGCCACTGGGAATCGTCCCACATCTGCAACACTATGCGGTCCCACCAGTCTGTGCTTGTTTCCCAGGCCCAGAATCGGCATTCCACGGATAGAACCTGCCCCATTAACAACATGATCTCCAAAGCCCTGGGGGCCCGCGGTTTGAGAGAATTCTGTGTCCATGTCCTCATCACTCTTGTCTCTGCGCTGCCGTCGCCGCCTCCTCCTCTCCTTGTTTTTCTGGTCCTGGTTCAGCATAAACTGCACGAGAACCCGCGAGGTGTTTACAATGTTCATGACTGCTGTCTTGAGCTGAGCGGGCTCCATGCTTGCCGTAGTATGGAGTCTGCAGTGTTCAACCAGGAAAAAAGGCGCGAAATGGTTGTCTGCCGTTGCTTTCATGGAGGGAGGGGTGAGGCTGTAGCCAGAACCACCTGCGACAATGTTTTTTGCCCTATCAGGCACTGGGATCTCAACCCAGAATTCCAATGGGCGGGGGAGACTGCGGGAACTATGGGATAGCTATGGGATAACTACCCACAGTGCAATGCTCTGGAAATCGACGCTAGCCCAGGTACATGGACGCACACCACCGAATTAATGTGCTTAGTGTGGCCGCATACATTTGACTTTATACAATCTGTTTCCAAAATTCGAATTCTGTAAATTCAGATTAATCCCGTAGTGTTGACATACCCGCAGTCTCAGAAGTAGAAGATTCATTATGAAGCCCGTGCACTAATCTATCACTTCCAGAGGCAGCATTTCTTGAAAGGAGTTGAGACATACTAATAGAGTGCAAGTAAGCTGTGTGCACGGGCCTGGTGGTAGCATTAGTTCCATGGGTAGAAGTCCTAAGTATCCAAAGATGTCAATCTACTATCTTTCATGAGCACTTTTCTTGTGTAGTGTATTGATCCAAGAGCAGGTGGCCATAGCAGCAAACAATTTGTACAAATTCCCTCTACATAGCCAAATTGAACTAAATTTGTAGTGCAGGATGAATATGAAATTAAAGAATTTAAAATTAGCTTAAGTTTGGTTAAGAAAATATATGTGTTATAAAGACAGGCCCTGACTAGCAAGTAGAAGGAAGGCCTTGAAAATAATGAGTTATAAGGCCAGAAGGAATGAGATAGGGAGGATGTCTGGTTCAAAGAATATCTAATATGATACAGGGAAGTTTCTAAAAAGAAGGCCTCTGACCAACAGGTGTGACTTCACATGGTTTTAAATAAGACAAAAGGAATCTGTCTTAAAAGGAGCCAACATAAACTTTCCCACCCCACATACCAGTGTTATCTTAAAAGTAAAGGTTTCAGAGTAGCAGTCGTGTTAGTCTGTATCCGCAAAAAGAATGAGGAGTACTTGTGGCAACTTAGAGACTAACAAATTTATTTGAGCATAAGCTTTCTTGTTAGTCTCTAAGGTGCCAAAGTACTCCTCGTTCTTTTTTCTTAAAAGTAAAGCATATGTGGACCCAGCTGCAATGGAAAAAATGTTGGTCAGCAAGGAGGAGGAGAGGAAAGGCCTTGGGAAGAAAATCTTATTTGGATTAAGACTGGAATGAAGGGTGAATTGTCTCAAATTGCCAATTATTGACTTCCTCTAAAAAACGATGACATCATTTGTTTGTTAAAGGGTATAAAAAGAGTTATGTGTGACGGGTTGGACCCCTTGGGAAGCCACCTGATGTGCTGAGATACCACTGAGTCTACCTGTTCTGCCAGCATGGGTCCCCTTTAACCTGTCTTGCTGAGCCAGGCTCTCAAAACCTCCTCTAACACACACACAGGCAGGGCTACACCTAGCTGCAGATCGGTTCTGGGAAGATTCAGCTTAAGAGACTTGCTCCAGCACTCAGATGTCCACCTTCCTTGGAGTGTGGACCCAAAGAGATATTATGAAATTGCTGCCCCCCACACCCGCAATATGGAGAGAAGTATGCACACTTCTCCCCACCCCAGTTCGAAATTACAGAAACTAGGTTTAATAATAAACAAAATAAATTGTATTAACTATAAAAGGCAGGATTTTAAGTGGTAAAAGGGGAAACGAACAGAACAAAGCAAATTACTAAGTAAATAAAATCAAACATGCAAACTAAGCTAATTTCACTAAAGAAATTGGTTACAGATAGTATTTCTCAGCCTAGATATTGTTGCAGGCAGTTTGCAAAGTTTCTGTGGTTCAGAGTTCCAGTTATATTCCTTTTTAGACTGGACCCCAGTCTCAGTCTGGACTCCCCATCTTGCTTTCCCTTTTGCAGTCTTTCTTCTTGGGCAGACAGGCCAGGGAGAGGAGTCCTGTCTGCCTTACTCCCCACCCTTACATAGGATTTACATAAGACCACCTGACTCTGTAGTATCACAGCCTCCATGAGTCAGTGGCAGTATGGAGCATCCACAGGAAGGCCATGCTTTTCACAGCTCATTGTCCTTACTGATGGGCCATCCGCCCCGTTTGTCTTTTCCATTGTTGCACCTGAAGTATTAGCAGTGGGCGTCACCCAAAGTAGCATAGTAGGAATACAGATACATAGTCAATATTCCTAACTTCAGATACAGAAATGATACAGGCATACAAATTGGATAATCGCATTCAGTAAATCATAACCTTTCCAATGATATCTCACATGAGCCATCTGGCATAAAGTATATCTCAGTTATGTCATATTCATATGATAAGCATATTTTCATAAAGAATATAGAATGACACATCACATTATGAATCTAAAGTTTCTTTGTTAGACCCTATTTGATCATGTTGGAGCACACCACAATGAGATGGTTTTCCCTTGGTCAAGTCTATTTAGTAAGTATACTGATCATATGCTTATGAATACTTTGTTACTGTATTGGGTGAACTGACTGCTTATTTTTAAACTGTTAGGCATGTTCAGAGCAATGCTAGAAAATGCCATTTGGCCTTTGGACTTAAAAACATGAATTTTTGGTAAAATTAGTGTCTTATGGTCTCTCCCATAATATTAATAATTTCTAATATTATTAATAATTCCGACAGCTAGTAAATTGATACACAAACCCATTTCTCTCTCATCTACAACCAATTAGCATTCTTATTGTACATAATAAAACAGTATACAGCATACCAGAATTTTTTCAGTATTGAGAGAAAGCAGAGATTCACAGGATGAAGACCCTCTGAGTTCACAGTCTGATTCATGGAAGTGCAAAAGTGGTGAATCTGCAAAAACAAAAATTTGAATTATCTCTGGATAGTCTACTTGAACTGTTATACTTAAACAGGGTATAAATGTATCAGATCATGCAAATGACATGTTTCCTCATGCCAACCCCACCTTTTAAAAATTCCACTACAGGGCAGTCCCATAGAGTAGGATTGTTCATATGTTCCATACATCATGTTTGTTCCAGGGGTGATGGCAAGAAGTGCAGTAGCTGACGTGAACCTTGTTATACTATTTCTGCCTATGGAGCTGACCAAAATTTGTGTGCAAGAGTAGTAGCACAGAGAAGCTGGATGGGGAGAAAACCAGGAGATGAGGATGGGGGGGGGGAAATGTGAGGAGGAAGAAGTGTGAAAGTGATTGGAAAAAGCAGTGCATGTCAGTTTGAGACTATTTGGTCCCTCATTCTTTGAGCCAGCACATTCAGGTCCTAGGGAGAATCACTGGATGGGTCTATGTCCAGCCTTCAGATGGAGGAAAGGTGGCTGGTATGCTGGCCAGCAAATAGTGGGGTAAAGACTGGAAAGGGATAGATGAGAAAGATTAAGGAGACAAGAGTAGAAAGAATGGTAAAAATACGGGATGGGACACAAACACATGAAAAAGTAGCAGTTAAGATATTACAGTGAAAGGCACTATAGAAAGTCTAACATGAATAAAAATCCAAATATGGGATACACCCAGAAAGAGTATGTAAATGGGGTGGGGAAGTGGGGGAGAGCAAAGGGAAGAAAAAAAATAATACATTACGTAATTGTAGAAATCAAAATAGAATCTGAGGCATTACAGAGTTTAATGACTACAGTTAACTGGACTGACAGATACAAGAAACTAAAATAAAAATAATCTTCACCAGTTTGAAATATTGAAGAAGGCACAAGACTTCTACCACATGTGCAAGAAACAATATTAACCCTTTGCTTATCTACTGCAAATAGCAAAGTTTTAACAAACGTTTATCAGTGGAAAGGCAAAAAACTCTGTAAGAGCCTTCTTGTTTCAATTTTGTTAAGCTGTTGCTCCTCCTCTTTACTATTGTAGGAAACATCTTACTTGTGTGTCCTGATTATAAAACCCAAACAAAAATGGTATAACCAGGTAATTCAGAGAGAGAGAGAGAGAGAGAGAGATCAACAGAACAAAAAGCAACACAGTCTATTTATAAAATACAAGTTGGAACAGCAACAAAAATTAGTCACTGCAAGTAGAAAATGAAGTTATAGTTCTAAATGAACCATAAACGAAACTTGGGGGGATGATTCTCATAATAGGAATTATACTGTTTGAGGAGCCCAAGATTCACAGATTTTAAGACCAGAAGGGACTACAATGATCACCTAGAGTGACCTTCTGCCTAATGCATGATATAAAGTTTCATCCAGTAATTCCTGCAACGTGCCTAATCTGCATAAAGAATCAAGGTGAAGGGGTGGAGTGCCGTGCCATTACCTCAGAAGTATTTACTATGCCAGTGAGCTACAATTCAACTACTAGACGTTTAATGATTAAGTTCTTTGCGTAAGGATACAAGGAAAAAATTAGAGTGGACTATCTGTTACAAATCACAGGATAGAGAGGACATTTAAAAAGAAATCCTGGACCAATTTACAAGATTCTCAAAACTCTTAAGATTAAATCTATTTATGGAGGGATTTCACTACCCATAAATCTTTAGGTTAATAAATACTGTCAAACTTGCATCAAATTGTTTCCTAGGTTACGCAGAAGACAACTTTATGAACCACAAAGTAGAGAATCCAACCAAAGGAGAAGCCATACTGGATCTACAATATAGACAGGAACTGACTGAGCATGACAGCAGTAGGGAAGTTTGAGAAAACCAAATCCTCTTAGCCAAAAGGAGAGTTTTTCCAATTATTGATTCATTTAACCAGAACTGAAAGATTTGTAAACAGCTGAGAATGGATTGGTGTGCCACTGGTTTTAAAACTAGCACAGATACTGTTTCATAGTTAAATCAATAAGGAGTCGCTGTATGATCAATGCAGTCATAAGGAAGGAAAACTTTCAACTTAATGTTAATGTACCTGCTATTATTAGTTCAACTAATCATGAACTACCATTTTACATGTTTTATTTTGCATAGCATTTTTCATACAAGCTGTATCCCAACCAGTACATCGAAATTTTCATCTTTCAACCATCTCTCCATTGGAGAATCCTAACTCAGCCTGTCATACAAGTACCTATTTCATTATAAACATAAGAAACAGCAGGTCACTGGAATGGCTAAGCTATGTTATATTTATTAGGATGCAACCTGTAAACATATAAAAGTACCAGACTTGCTTCGCCTGCAAGCTACATGAAACAAACAAATAGTGCTAAGAATTTTGTGTTTTATACTCTTTGAAGTGGGGACCAATTTTGTATTGTGTTTTTACAGCACCTAGCAAAATGGGGATGTGGTCCCTGACTAAGGCTCCTAGGTGCTACAGTAATACAAACAACTACTCCAGGGATAGGCAACCTATGGCACCTGTGCCAAAGGCAGCATGCAAGCAGATTTTCAGTGGCTCTCACATTGCCCAGGTCCTGGCCACTGGTCCCGGGGGCTCTGCATTTTAATTTAATTTTAAATGAAGCTTCTTAAACATTCTGAAACCTTATTTACTTTACATACAACAATAGTTTAGTTATATATTATAGACTTATAGAAAGAGACCTTCTAAAAAGGTTAAAATGTATTACTGGCACGCGAAACCATAAATTAGAGTGAATAAATGAAGACTCGGCACACCACTTCTGAAAGGTTGCTGACCCCTGAACTAATCATTTCCATTTGCTATAAGGTGGATGCTTTACATAAACAATTTAAAGGGCAGCAGTCTTAAGAGCAGAGCCAAATATATTTCCATATCCAAATATATATATTCACACATAAAGACAAAAATATTTTTTCACGAGTCTTTGCTAAACTTGTTTTAAACTTCTCTAAATAACCTTAGCAGGATATGCCAGTACACACAGCATAAAACAACAACACCACTGGAAACTATGGAAGTCACAAGCTAGAGTTACATAAATAACTCTGGCAGTTTCTTTATTACATTGGATTTTTTTTTCTATTTTTCATATTTCTATATTCATTTGGTTTTGTTCACATGTATTGCCTGTAAGTGATGTGCATTATATCTAAGTCACAAAGGATGAACAAATACATGCTTATGATCAAATGTTATACTGAATGTCCTACAAAGACTTAAGTGTATGCAGAACTTTAGTCCCACTGATGGCTTCTCATGTGAGTAAAGTTATGCACATGCTTAAACCTTTGCAAGATTAGGGTCTAAATTAAGCAGATTCTTTATTAACAAACAAAACAAATAGAACTAGTGAAACATTAACTTTACCAGCAAGACAACTTTTTTTTTTTTTAAACTGAATCCTATTCAACACACTAACAAATAAGGAGCTGGCAAGTCTCCATACCACCAAATACACAATTCAGGCTTGCACAGGCTCTGTATTTGCAATTTGCAAACCTGCCAGTTCTCTTTTCATTCATTTTGGATTAGAACCAACGACATCAGTCAAGAGGACTCACACTTTCTGTTGGCCTTTTGAAAACTGAAAACTTTTTTCTTCATGTTAGCTTATTGCAACAGCCAAAGTCATGATTTGGTACCATCACTGATAATTTTTAATGTACTATACAACTCTAAAGTGTTTGTCGGGAATACGGTTTATACAAAAGATGCTGTAACAATAAGTTACGTTGAACATTTAAATCTTGATTATCTGAAGCTAAGTTATCCAAAAAACAGGGCTATATCACCAGCATTTCTTATAATTAAAGGACCAGAGCCTACAAATTTCTTCATGTTCATGGACTTATGCCCAAATTAAGCCCTGCGATGTTTGCCTATGCAAAGCAGCAGAGAGGACCTGAGCCAAAATTCTCTCCTCTATCTGAAATTGATCAGTGTCCCTATGACAAGAGATCAATCTGTGCTTTGTTTTTCCTGGTTTACTTTCAGTCACCTCCAGGGTTATCCCAGCCCCACAAAGCACAGAAAAGAAGTGAATTTCACTGGAAATGCCTCTATCACTCACACCCCTTCCTTCTCCAAGATACAGTCAAAGGAGGGGAGAAGTCCACATCATCCCACTGCCTTCAGGTGACAGGTACCTAACGAAGGTATTGACCATTCACCTCATCTCAGAGGCTTGCCAGGCTCATGGCACCGCGGAGACAGGGGGATGGCAGAGAGGCCAAGGCTGGCCAAGCAAAACAGGGCAAACCCACTGCTCGTAGGGTAAGTAGCTATGGGACCCATCACGGGGCTGGGAGAAAGGACCCCGCGGCGGAGGGCAGCAAGGAATGACTGGCGGCCACCACCTCACGAGAGCCACGGACAAGGAAGAACACGCCGCGCGCACCCTACGCGCACTCATACCCCAGGACACGCCGCGCGCGCGCCTCCCACCGCCACGCCCGGTAACACGCCGCGCGCCTCCCACGCGCACTCACACCCGGTGACACGCCGCCCCTACATAGAAGGGTCCCAGGACAGGGGGAACCTCTTCCATGCACCACTCCTTGCCGCCGCCGCCGCCTCCGCTGGCCCTTGCCCGGCGGCTCCCCCAGTAGGCAGCGGGGCAGGACGTGGCGCTGCCCGACCCGACTTACCGCACTCGGCCGAGTATTGTTCCCCCCAGTCCGGCGCCTGGGGACAGCCCCCAGCCTGGCCCTGCCGCGGCTGCCGGTGCAGCTCCTGCTTGAGCAACGACAGGGCCGAGTACTGCTCAGTCAGGGCCAGCGCCGCCCGGGCCGCCCCCAGCAGCAGCAGCAGCACGAGCAGTCCCAGCGCAACGGCGCCCCAGCAACAGCGGCAGCAGGTCCCGGTAGCAGATGCCATCTTCTCAGCGCGCATGCGTGCGCCTCCCCCTTTGCATGTTCAAGGTGGTTCCTTTCTGCCGCGCCCCCCACAGCGACAGGTGGGGGGAAGCTGCGGCCTCGCTCCCTCATGGGATTTGTAGTTTCCGGCCGTTGCATCCCCTGAACGAGCATAGTCTGGAAACTACAACTCCCATGATGCACTGCGCGGCGTCTCGCCTCCTCATTGCCCTGAACCGGGAAGCGAGGCAATTTAAAGCGGCTGGGAGGGGGGTTCCTCTGGTAACGGCCACTCGCCAAGGATGGGGGAGCCCGGCGGCTACAGGTGTGTCGAGTGCAACCGGGAAGCTCCTGAGCTTTACAGGGACTATCAGCGCGGGGTGCTGCGCATCGCCATCTGCGTGAGTGGGCCGGGCCGGGCCGTGGGGTGGGGGCTCCGGAGTGAGGGTGTCTGAAGCGGGTGGGGTCCCCCGAGCTCAGGCCCTGTCCGTCCTGGTTCGGGGGCAGGCGCCCGGTCTCCTGAGCTCTCCTCTGAGCGGGTGTTTTAGTCACACCGGCCCCTTTGCTTTCGGCATTGTACATACACACGCGCACTTACGTGGCGTCCGCAGCCCGAGCAACCTTCAAGCCGTCCCGGGTGCAGCTCCCCGGATGGCAGCCCCCGTGCGAGCGGCGCTGTGGCAGGGATTACCCCGGGCTGGCTAACCCGAGACTGGGAATCAAAAACCTGGGTTCTGTCCCGTTCCCTCCCCCTGCAACGGCTCAATCCTACAGGTTGCTCCAGGACGTTGTGTGGTGTGATTATTTTTGGTCCCGCATCTCTTTAATCTCTCATTCCCACAAACCCACCCAGGGATTTCCCAACACTCTCCCCCTTCCCCCCCCCCAGTTTTGTGAACTAGTTACATGCAGTGTTGCCAATTTAGTGATTGTTTGGAACCTTGAATTGAAATTGAAACATTAATACACACTTTTTTAAAGCATATAAAGTATATGATAAAATGCATATATCTGAAAAAGTATAATAGATTTGAAAAGTTTGAACATGGACTAGCTCCCTTATACAGCTGTTGTTTTTTATGATAATGTCAGTGCATTCCTTTTGGTGATGTTGGCCAACCTAATAATTTCAAATGATGATTTGTAAGCAAAGTCTAAATGAGTTTTCCCTGACAGCTAGTGATGAGCTGGGGGGGAAAGGCTTCAGGACCAGACTGTATTTACATTCACACCTAATCTACCTAGGTATCCAGCAAACAGAGCTGTGTTGCCCAAGTGATAGATTTTGGCTGGGGTTGGGTTACAAATCACTTGAAAGTGGGGGGAGGGGTAGAAGAGGGGGTAATGAAATGAACTTACCCTCAATTAGCACAGGCTATCAAGAGAGGGTGGGGACAGGTGTTTTGCTTGATGGTCTGCCTGAGTCACAAGTACTATTTGACTTGCCCCCTCCACTGTTTTTAAAGACACAGCTGATTAGGCTCCATAGATAGTCTTTTGTTTTGTTAAGTGACCACTATAGCTGAAATCACTGATAATCAGGTCTAAGTGCTTAGACCTGCTGTGGGACAGTGTTTCTGTGGAAGAGATGGCCCAGTCTGCACTAGCAGCGAGGTTCCCCCACTGAGAGTTCAGCTGAAATCATAGAGCTGGGTGGAACCTCAAGAGAGTAACTCCCAGAGGCCACAGTGGCAGGTGGGAGCAGAAGGTGATGGCACAGGGCCATTGGCAACAGAACAATGGCATGAACGGTGGCACAACGAACAATAATGGCCAGAGCAAACAGTGAGCAGCTTGGGGAATGAGCAAGGTGCCTTCTTGCCCCCCACCTGGGAGGCGAACTCATGGGAAAACACCTCTGAGTCTCCGCCGACCAAGGACAACACCGGTGAGTGTTAATGAGGCTGTTAAGAATGCTGGAGACACAAGACCGTTCATGCGAACAAACATGGCTGTGGCATCATACTTTCTATTTAAGTAAGCTATACCACACGCTACAAACTGGAGGCCAATGTTAAGTGCATTGTCACTTGTTCATCCTGAAGTTGAACACTGGTTCCGAACAAGACCAGCAAATGCTAACTATCTTTCTGCAAGAAACTCAATTGACTGGCTAGAAACATGTGGTGAAACAGTGAAAGACTCAACAGTTGAAAAAGTGAAGAATTTTCTCACCACATTCAAAAAATTTGCATATATGGCTGATGAGTGCACTGGTGCAAATGGGCATCAAGTATTAAGTCATTGTGTACATTATCTTGATGTCAGTGATAGGCCAGTTGATGCATTTCTAGATGTTCAAGTTATAGAAGACAGATCAGCTGCATCTGTGACAACCCACATCTTAGAGTTAAATTCTTGTCAAGTGGACCCCAAACAGATGGCTGCTTGTGCATTTGATGGAGCTGCAAATTTCTCTGGAAGACGTGGTTCAGTATAAGCTTTGCTCAGATAAAAGTGTATCCCTAATCTCTCCTATACACACTGCAGAGGCCATCTACTCCAACTAGTGCTAGTACAAGCTGCAGCTAGTACATTAAAAAGCTATACATTTAATGTCTTCATTATATTATTTTTTCAGCAAGAGTCCAACAAGACTGAATATCTTGGAAAATATAGAAGATACACTGGGACTGAAGTTCAAATTAGTCCAACCTGGGAAAACCCTCTGGCTTTCTCATGAGCGATCTTTGGGTGTTGTCTTAAAATTACTCCAGACGTTGTTTCTGGCTTTGGAAAGTATCTACCAAGATGGGATGGATCTAAGTAGTGAGGCTCATGGATTACTTTTGCTACTATGTTCAGAGAAGACTATTGCCATTTTCTTTCTTGTAAGTCTACTGTTGAAACCACTTGGATCATTAAACAATGCCATCCAGGCATCTTCTACAACAGTAGTAGATCTTTGTCCAGCAATAGAAGCTACATTTGGATCAATCAGTGAGCTATCCATTGAAAAAGTACTGGAAGAAGCAAAGACTTCAGAAGTTGACTAATGAAGGCATTTATATTGAATCCTTAAGTGAAGAGGACAAGAAGTGTTTAAGACAACTGAAAAAGTACACAAACTTTAGTCTTAAAAATCTACAACAGCGACTTATAGATTCTACTCAACCTCTATGTAGCTTTTACAGATTCGTGTCCTATAAAACACCGACAGTTGAGTGGAGTGAGACACTACCAGCAATGGGGCTGCCATGTACTCAGGACAGAATAGAGAATTTGAACATAGAGTGGAATATCATACAATGAATGAATGAAGATTTGACTTCAACTTCTTTTTTATCATCACTAGTGGCTCAACCCGATCTTTATGCTGTTTCTTGGGATGAAAGAAGTAGGAATTCATCTCTTGTACTCCCAGTCACAACAGCTACAGTTGAGCGTTCTTTTTCATCATTGAATAGAATTTTGTGTTCTGAAAGAAGTCGCTTTCTGCCTGATCATGTGAATGAACTAATGAGCATATCGATTGAAGGAATGGAAGTACGGGACACATGAGAAGCCACCAAAGATGAACGCATTGCATTCAAGAAGTTCATTAACCGAGTTGTGCAAAATTATAACAAGAAACCAAGAAGGATGTAGATATAGTGCTTCATAAAAGGCTTGAGTAGCCAACTTTAATTTGTGTGATGATTTTAAAAACATGAGTTAAATCTAATAAAATGGTCATGAAACATTTTTTCAGTTTTTAATATGGTGCTATACAGCCCACCTTAACCCTCAGTCTCACCCCTCATTGGCCCTGACACCCCCCTCATAAATTAGACCACCACTACCCCCATTTCAATTCCTGGGGAAAACACTGAACCCACCAAATCCCCTCAGTCTAAATTTTGTTTTGTTTTCGGTCTACTTCCTCATCCACCTGCAAACCTCCCTCCTTCCCCCTCCCACCACCACTAGTCAGGCCGTATGTTTGGAATGGATCTTTCCTCTTTCCCTCAATTTGGTGGTCAGTCAGTCTTGGTAACAAATATTTTCAATGAGCAGGTTCTGGTAGATTGTATTCTAATTGCTGGCTAGCTGTGCCTAGTTCAGGGTATTCTCATGCCACCAGACCTCACAGTCTCATACTAAAGTCAGTACTATCTTGCGAAGAGGGCCCATCCCTCACTTCTGGGTTTCTTGTGTTTCAAAACCCAAACCTGAAGGTTACTCTGTAATGCCTTGAATGAGATTGGGAGGCAGCCTGCCTCAACACCAGGGTTAGAATGGTGGTCACTTTTATGTGCATCTGAGAACTATTATAATTATTCATATCCCAATCTTTAATGTCTCCATTAGAGGCTGTACATACCAAGCAGTACCTATTTGAGGAGCATTTCCTTTTTTATTATGGATATTTAACCTTTTTTCTTGACAATTTGCCTCCAAAACACTTCACTTTGTCCAGTGCGTTTCGATTCTGCTTGAAAAGGTTTACTTCTGTTTTCCTCTCCCAAATGTTCTTCATAGTTAAGGTTGAAATATCCTTTCTGTTTTAGACCTTTCCTTATTTTTAGCTTTCAATTTTTGGTAGTACTTACCTGTGTTTTTGTTGCCAATGCCTTATTTATTTCTAGTAGTGGGTGAAAAATAGGGTCACTTACAGAATTGTATGGAAGACTTTGATTTTGATTTTTGGTATTGAAATGGAAGTACCTGGAAGTGTGCCTCAATTACCCGTTGGTTTCCATTCATGTTCATGTTATGTCCCAGTACAACCCCTGAACTTGTTTATGTGACGGGTTGGATCACAGAAACCCCCTTGGGAGCTGCCACCCGATGTGCAAAGACTACCCCTGCTTCTGCTTTCCCTGCCAGCTCAGGACTCCAGCACCCTGTCTTGCTGAGCCAGACACTCCCGTCTGGCTCCAGACACAGATCCAGGGTCTGAATCTCCTGTCCCAAAGCTGCAAGTTTACCTGAAAACAGCTTACAGACATGCGCTTGTCTTTAGCACTCAGATGCCCAACTCCCAATGGGGTCTAAACCCAAATAAATCCGTTTTACCCTGCATAAAGCTTATGCAGGGCAAACTCATAAATTGTTCGCCCTCTATAACACTGATAGAGAGATATGCACAGTTGTTTGCTCCCCCAGGTATTAATACATACTCTGAGTAAATTACTAAATAAAAAGTGATTTTATTAAATACAGACAGTAGGATTTAAGTGGTTCAAAGTAGTAACAGACAGAACAAAGTAAGTCACCAAGCAAAATAAAATAAAATGCGCAAATCTATGTCTAATCAAACTGAATACAGATAATCTCACCCTCAGAGATGCTTCAATAAGTTTTTTCTCAGACTGGACACCTTCCAGGCCTGGGCACAATTCTTTCCCCTGGTACAGCTCTTGTTGCAGCTCAGGTGGTAGCTAGGGGATTCTTCATGATGGCTCCTCTCCCTCTCTGTTCTCCTTCCCCCCTTTATATATCTTTTGCATAAGGCGGGAACTCTTTGTCTCTCTGGGTTTCCACCCCCCCTCACTGGAAAAGCACCAGGTTAAAGATGCATCCGAAGAAGTGGGCTGTAGTCCACGAAAGCCTATGCTCTAATAAATTTGTTAGTCTCTAAGGTGCCACAAGTACTCCTGTTCTTCTTTTTGCGGATACAGACTAACACGGCTGCTACTCTGAAACAGGTTAAAGATGGATTCCAGTTCAGGTGACATGATCACATGTCACTGCAAGACTTCATTACTCACTTGCCAGCACACACATATACAGGAAGACTCACAGGTAAATACAGCCATCTGCAGACAATGGGAGTCATCAAGATTCCAAACCATCATTAATAGTCCACACTTTACACAATTACAATAGGCTCTCAGAGTTACATTTTATATTTCTAGTTTTAGATACAAGAGTGGTACATTTATACAAAGCAGATGATCATACTCAGTAGATTATAAGCTTTGTAATGATACCTTACAAGAGACCTTCTGCATGAAGCATATCCCAGTTACGTTACATTCACTTATTACCGTATTTTCTCTAAAACTATCTCAGTTACATTATATTGACTTATTATCAAGTTTTTATAAAACCATATAGACTGCACAACGTCACAGTTTATTCCTTGCAAATCAGAAAAATTTGCTTGTGGCACAATTCGTAGAAAAATGTTTATGCTAAAAAATTACCCTTGTATCATTTGGAATGTCATTGTTATTTTCCAGTATATACTTCATATATTTTTTGCATGATATTTGGGCTCTTAGCTTGAGAAGAAATAATGCAATATCTTGCCACCTGCCAAGCCCTAAATTTGTAACTAAACTCCAAATGATGGGCACACAACACGAAATAGTTGAGCAGGGAATTTGGACAAAATGTACAATAACTTTAAGTGTTCTGTCACTTCAGTTTTATGCTTGAACATTTCTGATATTAATAGTAAACAGCATATACAGTAAACATCTGGTTTGTGAAGGTCTTAGATTAATTTTGGTTTTTAAAAAGTAGTGGTTAACATAAGTTGAGATAGAACAGAGAGAGTGTCTTCCTTGACCCAGAAGAGGCTGAACACGAGGCAGAGATTTATTTATTATGATGGAGAAAGTTGACATTCTCATCCTCTTCTTCTCCCACTAGAGCAATCAAACAGCTGCAAGCATGCTCAAAATCTCTGCAGACTCATTAGAAATGTGCACAGTTCAGTAGATCTCTCAGGGCAAAGACAAGGCATTATAATGGAGATTTCTGAATGGTCTTATGTACATTGCAATGAAAGATTGACTTTTCCCTTCCCTCCCACCCCCCCCCTTGGTTTTAGTGTAACGTATCGTGTTAGTAATGGATCTATGCTACAAACTATGTAAATCATTGATAAGATGCATATTAAAAGATCTTTGCAATGGTGTATCATTCTAGTGTACAGTAGGAATATAAACACTATTCTGGAACTGTTTAATGGTAGCGGCAACTCATGGTGTCGGACGCCATCAGGTGGTCGAGGGACATCGGCAATACCAGGAGGGATGAGCTGCAGTGCCGATGATAAGCGCAGTTGGGAAAGTAACTGAAATACAATTTATCAGGAAAGTATTGTCTAAATGGACAACCTACCCTAAATTCTCAATTACTGAGGGACAATCCTCACTCATTGCTATATTTGCTTTCCACAACTAACTATAACTTTTCATGAGTGATGTACCTGAATACTTGGATGCTAATATCTAAACTGTATTGTTAAATTTATTCATCTAAATTTGGGTTATTGCTAATTATGCACTATATGTATCTTATGACTTTTAAAAACAAACTTTGTAGTTGTGGATAATCTAAGTACTATACCCAGACGAACAGATACACACGTTAAGAAAGAGTATTATATAACTTTTTAACATGCGGTTTAATAAAAATTTTAAATCTGTTAAAGGGAAATCAAGAGAAACAAGATGGGCAAGGTAATATCTTTTCTTGGACCAATTTCCATTAGTGAAAGAGACAAGATTTTGAGCTTACACTAACAGAAGTTGAAAGCTTGTCTCTTCCACCAACAGAAGTTGTTCAATTAAAAAATATTATCTCACCCACCTTGTCTCTCTAATAGCTTGGGACCTGCACAACTACAACAGTGCAAATATGGAAATCAAAGGCACTTCAAATACTATGCGGTAAAACAAGTGCAATATTTACACCTCAAGCCATAGCACATCAGATTTATCACATCTCATAAACTAATGTGGATCAGTTATGGTGAGTATTTGGAGGAGGTAACTTCCAGGGAAAACTCAGGAGGCTTGTTGATGTCCCGTAAGTGGCACTCTTTCCTCTGGTTCAGTATTTAACAAACTGGTATTAAGGGGTTCTGTGATTCTGGAGGGGCATGTTCCAGATTAGATGCAAAACAGAAGTCTGGGCCACTTGTGGTTATTAAAAAATCGAAGTTGCTTTTTGCACGAGTTGAGGGTGTTAATGCTGGTGTCAAGTCCAATTTACAGTTTGTCTACTTAAAATTCCCCATGTGATTTTAATTGTATATGATATTCTTCATTTATTCTGAACTATCATGCTTTTGCTACTGGCTGCCACTGGGGGTTCACCACACCTTAATGTCCAGATTATTGTTCCCAGTTGCTGCTACAGGTTGCCATAGTGTACCGCCTCTGCCTCCTCTCCCAACCCACATATGAAAGAACAAACAGGCTCTAAGGGACTTCTTGGCTTCCTTCTTTCTACTCCTTATGACCTCTATTTTATAAGGACACAAGGTTCTTCAATGGATATCAATCCAAATTCAACCTGGTGTCACTACCAAAGGTAAATGTGGCTATCTTCCCTGATGGTCAAGGGTATCCAGTGTTTATTCTGTGGGGGAGATTTTTTTTTTACCTGAAAAAATGATCTCCTTGCTATACTGGTCTTTTAGAGACAGCCAAGTCCAGGCAGACATCTCTTCCTTTCTCTCCCCTGGGCATGAAAACTATCTGCAGCAGACCAATAACAAAAATAAAGTATGAAATGTCTTTTGACTCCCTCCACCTGCTTTCACAACTAATGCTACAATGGGTGGTCAGTATTGCAAGTATACTCCCTTTCAACCTAAAAGTTAAATAAGACCAATATCCTCTCCCGGGGGGGGAGAATAGAGAAACACTGTTTTTTGCAAATATATGGGGCCTTCATCATTGAGGTCCAGTGCCCAGGCATATCAGTTCCCACCGTTCTCTTAGGGAGATGGTTAGAAAGCTGAGGCTATTTACAAAGTCATTGGAAAATCTTGGTTCCTACCAACACTATAGAATGGAATGCAGGTCACATTGCAAGTTGAAGCAATCCCTGAAGTACAAGAGAGAATACCACTTTGCAAATGGTAGCTGGAACAAGTCTCGGGTGCTGATGTGAGGTGAATTGCCTTAGAGTAATCTGCATAACTCTCAAGCGGCCCTGTCTGGACTTTGACCCCTGACATAGTGCCAGATTTTCTTTCATATTGGGGGGTAGAGGGAAGGGGTACCTATTACCTTTACTCAAAATGAGGTCACTAGATATTCTCAGAAGGACGTACTCTGTAGGGCTGTGCAAGAATCACAGGAACAGTTTTGCCTTATTAGTGATGTCCATGCAGCTCCAGCACCCAGGGAAATGTCAGTACATTAATGAAACCTACATCATCAACTTCAGATCAGAATAATATAACCTATTTTCCCTCAAGAGCTGTTCCCCATACTATTTCTAGCCTCAGGTTATCAGGAATAAATTGCCCAAGGCTCCATAAGAAGCTTCATTAAGGAATTTCTTTAGATATTTATCTTCACATTCCCATTTTATCATTTGATGGACAATTCTCCACTTTGCATATGAATGGTATTTTTTTCTTCAACTCCGATCATTACAGTGTGATGAGTGGTTCCAGGGTCTCTTTCAGGATCATGGTAGTATTAATATTGGTTAAGGAAGAAGGAAATTCATGCCTATCTCTTCCTGGAAAATTCTGATCAGGGCTGTGTGCAGAGAAAAAGCTGAAACAAACACAGAGCGGGATACAGGCATAGCTTTCCTGTTCAACCACCGGCGAAGATTTGTTGCACAAGTGTTGCAGCATGTGTGTGGGGCCCACCTCTTGTCCTGATCTCCAATTTTGCAGCCAAAATAAAGGTGATAGGCTTTCTTAACCATAGTGGTTATACTGCACTTTTGTGATGCAAAAGTCACTTCACCACAAACATAGCAGAAGTTATCTGCACTGTTCACACAAGTACGAGGCATCTCTGCTCACTTTGGTTAAACAGAAATGTGTCCCTTTGCAAAATCAAACACTGACAAATAAGAGAGCACGACACTGTATGATTTCTAGAGCTGATATAGGGCAATTTGTTCAGCAGAGTGATGTAAGCTTCATTATGATTGCATCATCCATGACTTCTAGGAATAACATGATGCAATTCAGATCATGTATGATACAATACCAGCTTCAGATTGCATCATTCATTGTTTTGCCTAAAAAGCAAGTACTGTCCAAACCCAGTCATAGATTTATTCATAGAATCCATGAAATAAAAGATGTATTTTAGTCATTTCTGGTTTAAATTGAGATCCCTTCCCTTTATAACTCACTTATCCTCCGCCATTCCCAAGTCAAGGGTCGTATATACTGACCCAATAGCATATCTTGGAAACTAGAGCCAATCAACAATTTTAAGCATCATTTTCGTTCTCAGTGACCCAGAATTAGTAAAGTTTGACTACATTTATTTCAGAAGCATTTTGGCTGTAGAGCAGTGTAATTATTATCTCTAATCAAATGAGCTTTTGAAGTTGGGAGCCTTCTTGGATGAGACCCACTATTGTATTGTTGTTCAGATAGGTAGTCCTCACAACTGTCATAACATTGAGTCACAAAGTAAATTCAAGAAATAGTATTCCTTCCGTCAAGCATCATAGTTCACGCGGTAAGAGCAAAGTCTGAGGACAAAAGTCATGTCTCCACTAATGAGATCTACTAGATGGCCATGTGGACATCCATACATAAATTCACCAAATTCTACATATTGGTTATCAATTGCCATTTTTCAGTAGAAGTCTTCTCCATGCCTCAGTGCCCCTGGGAAGATAGAGGATATATGATTTCCTTTATCTTGGGTGTCCATAGGTAAAGGGTGATCCAGCTTCCCATCCTGGAGACACGCTGCAAAGAAAGTGAAGGGAAGTTATCAAGGTTTGACAATGTCCAAAAATTGAGAGAAAATTTCAGTTTTTGAAAACAAACCTCATTGATAGAAGGAAGGAAGGAAAGAGAAGGTAGGGAAACACCTAGCATTTAAAAGGAAGGCTTCAGTGGGGTAAAAATCATAATCCTAGGTGACACCCCATAAGCAATTCAAGGCACTTTTATGTAATTCAACCAGTCTCTCCCTCAAACTTTACAATAAAACAGCTGGATTAATTGAGCAATATGCACACGATCTGCAGTTAGCGTTTATGCAGTTAAAATTTAATTGAAAAGCCCTTTTTTTTTTTTTTTTTTTTTTTTTAGCAGCAAGGAGGAGAGAGACAAAGCAGGGATGAGGGCTAAGTATTCATGTGGTGGAGCTGGGGCAAAGAAGCTGTCAGGAGTCCAAAAGCAACACTGAAAATAAAATACGTGTTATCATTCTTATATATACATATATGAATGTATATATACATAATTCAGCAGAATTATGTGGTAGTAGAAGTGTTTCCCTACTATTAGTCTGAGGGAGTTCATGCAAATCAGGCCACTGGCAGAATAAAGACAGAGGATTTAACTTCAATACAATCTAAGACTTAAATGGTCTAATTTAATAATAATATGCAATTACCTTTTTCTCAATGCATCTTATCTCTGCAAGATGGCTGAGGAAGGATTATCAATTTACATACTTCAGCAGTTATTGCAGACTATTTAATTTGTCAAAACGCCCAGCCATTTGTGATGTGACAAGCTTTCGTTCCTACTAATCCTCTTTCTGTTGTGTTCTATGTATAGCATGTGTTGGTGGTGACAGACTAGAACTCCTATTCATGATGCTACATTGTCTGTTTCATATGTTTTGTGTGTATATGGTTTCCAGAAGCTGCAAAGTAGAAAACCCACAGTTGTCATCAAAATTGCTATTTATATGTGCGTGTTCACAGCAGCCTCCTCACAGGAATCCCTGTTGGGATTTCTTTGTTCCTAGTCTGGGTAGAGTGGGATGGTCTGGTATTTCTAAATTGCATGCAAATCATTCACTAATAGTATGCTGCCTGTATCCTTGACACAGGCATTTGCTTAGTTGACCTTCTTCAGTGTAGTCTTTCTGCATGTCCCCTTACTTTGGCTCTGTCATCCTTTTCTTCTTTGTTGGCTCCAAATAGGGAAGTCTCTCCTAGAGTTGCACTTATGCATCCATGCTTTAAAGTTTTGTGCTTTTAATGTGAACATGGGGGCACCTTGCATCTGTCTCCATCAAGCACTTATGCTATTCCCTTGTGCTCAAAGGTGAGTTTGTTTTGCTTCTGACTGTCCAGAATTTCTGTGAACACAACCCCAAACAGTTCTTTACAAGTTTCTTGTGCTGCACCAGCCTGAAGCCTGTGTAAATTACTGCCTTTTCAGAATGTTCTTTCATGATTCTTCTTTAGGGGGGAAAAAATGAAGTGAGACATTGCCTTTAATTAGAGCTGTAATCTGTTCCATGGTAGATTTCACACACTATTAAATGGTCGTTACATTCGTCAATTAATTGTATCCTTTCTTCCATCTCTCTGACTTTAATTTCAAGCCTATCAAACTGCTGGTTAATTAAGTCAATTTTTGAATCCATTACCTCTAACTCTGTCCTGCTACATAATCCTATATAACATTTTCTTCTCTGATCCAAAATGTGGTTCCCTTAGAATCTGGCCAAACTATACTGGCTTGGGGGGGGGGGGGGATACCATACCTCTAGCACAGAGGTGGGCAACATCCAGCCCCCCGGCCACATCCAGCCCCCCGGCCCCTCCCCTGCTGTTCCCCCTCCCCTGCAGCCTCAGCGCACCGCACCGCTGGTGCAATGCTCTCGGTGGCCAGGCAGCATAGCTGCAGAGCCGCAGCCTGTAGCGCCACCAGCCACCGATGCTCCAGCCAGCGCGGTAAGGAGGCAGGGAGCAGATGGTGTTGGATAGAGGGCAGGAGAGTTTGGGGTGGTGGTCAGGGGTGGGGGTGTGGATAGGGGTCGGGCGGTCAGAGGGCGGGGAACGGGGGAGTTGAATGGGTGCAGGGATCCCAGGGGGCAGTCAGGAAGGAGTGGGGGTTGGATGGGGCAGCAGGGGGCAGTCGGGCAGGGGTTCCGGGGGCAGTTAGGGAGAAGGGGTGGGTGGATGGATGGGGCAGGTGTTCCAGGGGGGCAGTCAGGAATGAGAGGAGGGATTGGTTGGGGTGGCAGGGGGCAGTCAGGGGTGGGGGTTCCGGGGGCGGTCAGGGGACAGGGAGTGTGGGGGGGAATAGGGAGTAGGGGTCAGGCCATGCCTGCCTGTTTGGGGAGGCAGAGCCCTCCATAACCAGCCCTCCATACAATTTCTGAAACCCGATGCGGCCCTCAGGCCAAAAAGTTTGCCCGCTCCTGCTCTACCACAAAGCCTTGTGACTCAATGCTCCTGATGGTGGCTTCACTACTGATGATGTCAAATTTTTGGTAAATTTCATTAACTGTTTTTGGATTCTTGAACTCTCCAACAATAACAGGATCAAAAATGGAGGTTCCCGGCCAATGGGAGCTGCGGAGCCAGTGCTCAGGGCGGGGCAGAGGTGGAGGCAGCGTGCAGAGCTGCCTGCAACGCCTCTGCCTGGGGGCTGCAGGGACTGGCTGCCGCTTGCAGGGAGCCGCCTGAGGTGAGCGCCCCCGGGATACAGCATCCTGCACCCCCTCCCATGCCCCAATTCCTTGCCCCACACCCACACACCCTGCACCCAAACTCCTCACAGAGCCCATGCCCCGCACCCTAGCCCTGCATCCCTCCTCCCCCCACACACTCCGAACCCCTCGTGGCCGTTCCTCCGCTTAGAAGCATGGACATGTCGCCGCTTCCAGGGAGCCTACTGGTCCCACGCCAACTGGACGATAAACCAGACTTTCTATGAAGATTAGAAATGCTGGTTTATAGAGCTTTCTGGTTGGTACAGGGCCAGATAACACAGCATTTACTATATTGTGAAAGGGCTGCACAGCAAGGAAAAGGGTTCTTTTCCCCAACATTGTCTCTTAGCTTTCTACTCTGAACTATCTTTCTTTACGTTACAGAAATTATTGCAATATAAGGTTAGGTTTTTTTAAAAATGAAAATATAAATCAGCCATGCTCAAATAACAAGCCTTAGCAGGCTGCTGGTGAATTCCTTAGATGTTTGAAGGCACTCAGTTGTGTCTGACTGAGATGTCACAAAATACCATGTAGCATACCCAGGTGTAATTTATTGTTCTATATAAATCAGAACTTAATTTTAGAACATATAAAAATAGCTGATATCTTTTATTTTGTTGGGGTGGGGAAACCAACTGAAAGCTTGAATGCCAGGATAAAAAAATAAACTTTTTTGCCTGAATTAAAATCCATTGCAAATAGGGGCTTCACCACAGAAATCCTGACATAACTTAAAGAAATACTTTGATGCCTCTATAGTGTTGCTGTAAACAAGAACAGCAGGTTTTTCAATAAACTCATGCTTGTTCTTACTTCTTGTTACTTTGTTAATTTCAGAAATCCTGCCAGAAACCTGTGGACAAGTACATTGAGTATGATCCTGTTATCATCTTGATTAATGCCATCTTATGCAAAACACAGGCTTACAGGCATATTCTTTTCAATACACAGATAAATGTAAGTTGTTGGGTTTTTTCTCCCTTTGGCTTTGTACAAGATGTATGAGACTCTGATGACAAGTGAATAAGAATCACAGTGAAAACAAGCTTTAGTAGCTGCCCTAAGAGTTTTTTCTTTCTCCTGCCCCTCCACAAGTCCTAAAAAGTTTAACTACTATTTTGTTCTCTGCCCAAATTAAGGGTCAAATGCTATAAACAAAGCATGTGGAATACCAAACTCTGTAGCTGCTGCTGGGAGAGCTACCGTCCAGGTAGAGTTAGCAAACATAGCTGTCATATTAAAGATATTGCTTACAAGAATTAAAAACTTATTTTTCTCAGAAGAGTGAGCACACGTGATTTGGAATACACACAAGGAGCAGAGCTGTTGAACAAGAAGGGGCCATATTTCAGTAGTCATTTTCTGACCAGAGTCATTGGAAGAGGTCTGCTTCTGCTGCAAATTGCTTATTACAATCACCACTAGAAATGCATCTCTTTAAATTCAGCAGTAATATAAGGTACAATACTAACATATTAGTATACTAGAAAAGACTAGTATTACCCTTTTACAGGCTTCCTCTACTGTAGTAAAACCAGTTACAAAAATTATTATGGCAAATGATGATGATGGTTGCATGTTAGGAATCGCTGATGCATAAGTAACCACTGTGAAATGCCGTAGAAAGAGCTAAAGCTGCCATGCAATGACAGGATCCAGAGAGCTGTTGAGAGTATTGTGTGGGTTAAAGCACTTCCACGTGTCTGTCAGTTGAAATTCTGAAGTTCCTATGTGCATGTCTACACAGTGCAACAACGCATACAGGAGGGGTGTGAATTCTAAAGTGCACTCAAGTGTTGCACGCTAACTGGCCAATGTAAACCCTGCTGGTGCGCACAAAAAGTTCCCGCTAAAACTCTTAATGCACACCAGCAGGGTTTACATAAGCCAGTTAATGCACAACACTTTGGTGCACTTCAGAATTCATATCTTTCTAGTGCGCATTATCGCACTGTGTAGACAAGCCCTTTGTGCTGCAGAGCAGCTGCACAAAAGGAAAGTTAGTCACTCAGGGTCCTCTTTCTAGGCCATGTGATCTTGGTGAGCAATTGTGGACTAGTGATTTCCCAGGTGAGAAGTGCAGGAGCTGAAGGGTGAAAAGGAGCATAGAGTTTAAGCAATAAGACTTGAGGGGGCAAAATATCTGCTTCTGGAGACAGGATAGAGACGTCTTACTTGAGGCTTCTGAAAGGGCTTATCTATATTCAGAAATTGCACCAATGTAACTGAAATTGGGTTAGTTAACATAAGAATGGCCCTACTGGGTCAGACCAAAGGTCCATTCAGTCCAGTATCCTGTCTGCCGACAGTGGCCCATGCCAGGTGCCCCAGAGGGAATGAACAGAACAGGTAATCATCAAGTGATCCATCCCATGGCGCTCACTCCCAACTTCTGGCAAACAGAGGCTAGGGACACCATTCCCGCCCATCCTGGCTAATAGCCATTGATGGACCTATCCTCCATGAATTTATCTAGTTCTTTTTTTAATCCTGTTATGGTCTTGGCCTTCACAACATCCTCTGGCATGGAGTTCCACAGGTTGACTGTGCATTGTGTGAAGAAATACTTTTGTTTTAAACCTGCTGCCTATTAATTTTCATTTGGTGACCCCTAGTTCTTCTGTTATGAAAAGTAGTAAACAACAATTCCGTATCTACTTCCTCTACACCAGTCATGATTTTATAGACCTCTTGTGTGGACTCTTATATGGCTTAAACCTGACTTGTAGCAGTTTTGCTTGCACCTGTAAAATTATATAACCAGTTTTAAACTGATATAAGAGAATACACACAAGTTGCACCAGTTTATCACACCTTTAGTTACTCTGGCACAGCTTTGTGTGCAGACTAGGCCTAAGAGGGATTTGTCTGTGAATACCTCTGCCCAAGAAAGCAGGACTCACGTATATCTTGTAAATAAACTAACCACACTAAGAAAATATCTGACTCTTAGCTCACTGATTTCGGCTCTGAATGGGAAACAGACTTCTAGGGCCCCAAATTCCGATACTGCTCAGCAAATGGTCCATGCAGCATGGGGAGGTAGCAGGGTGTCCGACTGAGCTCTTCTCCCTGCCCCCCATGGGGCTGCTTTGCCTTTCCTGCTGCTGGAATCCCAGCGCTGCTGCCTGCTTTGCAGACCATCCACCAAGGTGAGTGGGGACGGGGGAGATGTGGAAGCAGAGGCAATGCATGGGATTCCAGCAGCAGGAAAGGCAAATCAGCCCAATGTAGGGAGGAGGAGGAGGAGGAGCTCAGCCAGCCGCCCTGCTGCTTCCTCACTCCCTGTGTTGCAGCCATGGGGGGTGCTTTCCTTGTTTCTGGGCATCCTGAGAAATTGGGGGGGATGTGCCCCCCACAAACCTTTCATCTGTTACCCCTGCCTCTCCCCTGCTAGCCATGGCTAAGTGTCGCCTCTGCGCGTGGGCTGGAGCTGAGGCTGGAGCCATGCAGAGCTATGCTTTGTGCTCCCTGCAGTCCCCAGAGCCCAATGCCCCACCACTGTGCCCACCGCCCCACACAGGCCTCGTGCTCCCTGCACCCAAGCAGTCTCTGGAGCCCACCCGCTGGCCTCATGTCCCTCCTCCCTGGAGCCCACCCAGGCCTTGTGCCCCGCAGCCCTCAGAAGTCACTGGAGCCCACCCACCCCGGTTTCATGCCCTCTGCCCCCGAGCAGTTCCCGGAGCCCCTCACCCTGGCCTCATGTCTTCCCTACCCCCTGTCCTTCAGTGCCAGTCCCTGGAGCCCTTTCTAGCCCCTGCCCCAACTGGCTTCTTTCCCTCCCCAGTCCACCTCGTTACCCGCTTCTGCCACATCCCGGCCGCCCCCTATCTCCCCAGGGCTACTATCTGGAGTCTCTTTGGTCCCTTCCATGACCCAGAGCCTCCTTCCTGCCCCTCTGTTACCCAATCCCCAAAGGAGCTTCACACCACTAGTAGGATCATAGTCCAATAGCTTCACCTCCTGGCTCCAAGCTCAAAAAGTACACATTCACACCCTGCTTGGCTGCCCAGATCCCAGCCCATACCCATTCCTCTCCCTCCCTTCCACTCCATTTCTGCTACTTTGCTCAACTGGGGGCACGGAGAAATGTTTTTTGGGGGGCTGAGCAGCAATGCCAGGTGGCTCAGGCCAGCCCCGTGCATCCTGTTTTCAGTTTAGGGAAATAAGATCACCTAACTGTGGGCAGGGAGCTGGCAGGCAATTGGGGAGCTCGGGCTGGTTAGGGGAGGGGAATTGGATGGAGGTCTGGATCTTGACTATGCTTTGACCAAGAGATTTGGAACTTGACAAAAAATAGATTATCCCTGAACTAGGCTGATAGTCACATCCCTGATTGAGTTTTCCTATTGCTAGTGATGGAAGATCACTTTATTTATAAACCAGGCACATTAGATATGCATACACATTTATTTTGGACACACACACCCTGTGCCATTTTTTTACAGTCACATTTTTCTGGTGATACTTTAAGCTCTGTTTGAGACACTGAATTATGCTTGCATTGAGCCCCTTTTCTTCCCCTCCACATCCAAACACACTCACATACTACAACTTTGTTTTCTTCTGCCCCAAGCTGCTCATATGACTTGTCAAGCCCAAACTCTCCAATTGGGCTAATGTGTTAAAGCAGCTAATTGTTATTAAAAAGTGTGCTAATCTAGTAGAACTGAACAACGGTCATTTGTTTCTATTCCTGAGCAAAAGTAATAAAGCTACCTCACTTGTGTGCCTAGAGATGCTAAGAGATTACCTTGAATTAAAAATACTTAATACTGATGCTTTCAACATTCTTTCATATCAGATTCACGGGAAGCTTTGCATATTTTGTTTGCTTTGTGAAGCTTATCTCAGGTGGCTGCAGCTACAGGATTCAAGCCAAAACACAGACCCTGATGACTTAATCAGATATGCCAAAGAATGGGATTTTTATAGAATGTTTGGAATTGCTTCTTTAGGTGAGAACTATGATTATTTCATATCATTATCAAATGATCTTTTATATTAAATCTTAAAGATTGAATACATTGAAGAATTTGCTAGTACAGAATGCATGTCATATTCCACCCCAGAGGTGGCTGAGTGATCTCTCTGATAGATTAGATTTATATATAGATAGTCGAAAACATTTCTGTGGTCCTTCAGGGAAAAATAGCACAACATAAATTAATTCATATATTCATATTCTGTTTCCTGCCTTCCTTTAATGCCACTGTACATGGCAATCACCTGATTGCAGTGCAGTCTGGGGTGATCAGCATTAAATATCAGTGCCAGACGATGACCGTATTTCAGAATACTAGGTCTGAATAGGCATCCATTTACACGGTGTTGTTTATAAGGGGTAATGGACAGCTATGCCTTATTCTAGGATATTAGCAGCATGCTGCATTTTATGTAAGATTTAATTGATTCAAATATCAGTTAACGAACATGTTCTGCCACGTGCTTTGTGTCTTATTTTAGGTTGCCCACCATAACATTTTAATGCCAGTTGCCTTTCCACATGTTGAAGCCAGATCAGTCCAAAATATACTGCTTCTAAATATAGCCTGTTTAATGCATCCTATTAGTAGTTGAAGATTCTCGTTTGTCCTATTCTAAAAATGTTAGGAAACTTTGGGAAATGTTGTATGGATTCTCTATAGCTAGTTTGTTTTACATGCCATTGAGAAAGAAAAGAGAACTAAAACCACATCTCCTGACTGGCCAAATGTTATTTTAATTCTTTTACTGTAGATGCAATTAGCAACTGGAAACATAAATTCCTTACACATTGATTCACTGCAAAGCTTATTCCTAGAGTTGAAGTGATATTGACGATGATGCTTATGAAAATAAACAGTAACCAGGAAAAAACATGTTGACTTCTGAACCTTAAACAAATAATTTTTTAAAAACATTTGCCAGAATGAACAATGACAAACCTGGTAGGTAGGGAAGAGATGTTGTTTCCAAGCTTCTAAAAGTGCATTTGAAACAACAGAAGGGGAAAAAATAAAAATTTAACTTTTTTTTTTCAAGTATATTTAAATCCTTGTGGTACTGCTGTCTAATTCAGACACATCTAATAGAACCATAAACTTCAGAGTTGAGAGAATCCTTAGTTTTTGGTAGCATAGCTACACCCCTAGACTGAAGTTACTAACTATAATTCATCACCTGTGTACATCCTCAGCAAAAGTGCTACTGTAGATGAGGATTGGTGTTTATATTGCTGTATCTAACCTTGCTCTGAGCAGGTTTTTATTAAAGGGTGGTAAAAGTGCCTCTGAGCTCAGTCTTCGCTAGCACTTCCTCCAATGCTACCATTGCTGGAGCAGCACTGATGGTGAATTAATCCAAATGCTACTAGTTTAAGGAAGGCCTAGTAATTCAGTAACACTTTGAGCTTTTGTGTTCTTCCCTGAGCCAAAAGATTCTTTGTTGCTAACCTTTCAGGGAATATACGTAATGTTGACATTGGCTAACCGGGTAAAGACTAGCTGAAAAGACAGACTGTATTTAGGAAGGAAAAGTAGAAATAGAGGAAAGTTTGCACACTAATTTTCCTGTGATGTGTGCAGTCATATAGATGGAAGTGACTGAATCCTTTTGATGGAGATTGGACTGATTTGGGTTATTGGTAGAATGAGTCATGCTTGGCTAGGTTAATAAAGATATACGGTGGGTGTGGAGACAATGAGAGGCTGTTTTGTTCATAACTGATTATAAAATTTTCTTTAAATAGTCAGAAGCTCAATTGTATTTGGCACTTGTCGTTTCACTAAGATTAATCAAGAAAGGTTTCGATTTGGTGTGTCATGCTGTTTTTCCTCCCATTTTCCGCTCAGAACAAACTGCATTTTTGGTTGGCATCTTTACTGCCCTTTGGCTAGCAAGACCTGAGAGCCTGAAAACAAAGTCAGACTTCATCTTTCTTCTGAAAGCCCTGCTGTTGTCTAGCTATGGAAAACTTCTGCTGATTCCAGCTGTTATTTGGGAACACGACTATACGCCTTTGTGCCTCAAACTCATAAAAGTATTTGTCCTGACATCAAACTCTCAAGCAATTAGAGGTACTTTTCTGCTTCTGTTTTATTAGTATAATATCTGTTAAATGAAGGGCCTGGTCCACACTAACCCCCCACTTCGAACTAAGATACGCAACTTCAGCTACGTGAATAACGTAGCTGAAGTTGAAGTATCTTAGTTCGAACTTACCGCGGGTCCACACGCGGCAGGCAGGCTCCCCCGTCGACTCCGCGTACTCCTCTCGCGGAGCAGGAGTACCGGCGTCGACAGCGAGCACTTCCGGGATCGATTTATCGCGTCTAGACAAGACGTGATAAATCGATCCCAGAAGATCGATTGCTTACCGCCGGACCCGGAGGTAAGTATAGATGTACCCTAAGAGATACTGTTGCTATTACGTAAGTTACCACTACACATTGTTCTATTTACATTTTCAGTGATTTAAAAAAACAATCTGTTTCATATCTGAAGTATTGTTGAAATAGGGGTGGTTGGTTGGTTTGTTTTTTAGCCTAAAATTTTAACACTGGACCTTTCATCAAAAGTGAATGAAGCAGAAAATGTGTGTGGAAAACTTAAATTTATCTCACAATAATTATCTCTGTAGGTGCAAATCAGTTACAAATTGAGGCAACTCAATGTGGGTCACTCAGACATAGAAGGAAAGTAGAATTTATGATTTATGTAACATATATTTAGTTTGATTGTCATCATTTTTACTGAAGTTGAAAATTGTATGTTAGCTTTTAAGGAGGCATTTTTTTCCCAGGTGTGCATAGAATCTTTTCTGTGTGACCTGCTTAAATATACATGTTGATCTAAAGTCTCACACAAACTTTCCATTGACTTCAGAGAGGTTTTGACCAAACTGTTTAAACCTCTCCCACAGTAATACAATTATTGGACATACTGAGCATTTTGTTCTGTTTTCTTTTGCAGTTACCTTGAATTTAAGCCAAAAGCTCACTTTGCTGGCCATCTTGAGTGGATTAATGTTGGAAAATGGTATAGTCTACTTGTTCCAGAGAATGGGATGGAATGTTTGAAAAGGCAGCCCGGTGTCCATTTTCTAAATCTTGGATTACATTGAAAATCTAAAGAAAAACCAACATGGTACATTCTCAAAGAATTATCCTCCTACAGCAAGCCTCAAATAGTTTTCTGAACAAAAACTTTCCATGATAATTGACTGTAAACCGTTATGATTTAAAATGAAAAACTTCAGTAGTCTGGCTATTGTGTGTGTTATACCAGAAAACTTCAGTCTAAACTTGCTTACTTTCCCACCAAAAATATGAGTGTGCCACTATCCTAATAGCTTTCATAGATCCAGCTGTAACAGAAAAATGGAGGCTAAAAATTTCAGTACTACCACCAATCACTACTTCAGATGTTTTTTCAGAAGGAGTTGGATGAGATATTTTCCTTAGGAGGGAAAAGGAATTATTGAGAAAATTGAAATAGGAAAACAAAACCAGTACTTTCTCAGAGTCATGAACAGATAAAGAACTAAGTAGGGCCAGAATCGACTGTTCCGTAGTACAGTACACTTACAATGGACAGACTAAGCTTCTTCATTCTCGGATGTTTGCGAAACAAGTCAAAACAATAAAGGAGTTATTTGTATTTTAATCTACAAAATGTAATATTTGTGACAGTGTTTTAAAGGACGTGTTCAAAGGGACAGCAACAACAAACCAAACTGTGTGGTAAAATGGATTTGAAGTGGTCTAACACATAATATAGGTGAGATCCTAACTTGTTAAAAATCTGCCAGTTTATGCTGAATATCTGGCCTATGCCTTTAAGAAAAGATACTTTACAGTGCTTCAGAAACTACTTCTGGGGGGATTCTGCGCCAAAAATTCTGAAAATTTTGTCAAAATAATACAATATAATCACAACATTTTCAATTGTTTTGGTAAGTTATTTAAACTACAATACAGAAAAAATTCACTAACTATTCAGCATTTCCTAAACATATGAAAGTTAAGTTACAAACACTTGGTAACTATACCCTGCATTCCAGTTATAATCCTGGATTTTCATTTAAATTACATTACAGAACACCAAACAGCCAAAAAAAAAAAAACAATCTGTTTCATATCTGAAGTATTGTTGAAATAGGGGTGGTTGGTTGGTTTGTTTTTTAGCCTAAAATTTTAACACTGGACCTTTCATCAAAAGTGAATGAAGCAGAAAATGTGTGTGGAAAACTTAAATTTATCTCACAATAATTATCTCTGTAGGTGCAAATCAGTTACAAATTGAGGCAACTCAATGTGGGTCACTCAGACATAGAAGGAAAGTAGAATTTATGATTTATGTAACATATATTTAGTTTGATTGTCATCATTTTTACTGAAGTTGAAAATTGTATGTTAGCTTTTAAGGAGGCATTTTTTTCCCAGGTGTGCATAGAATCTTTTCTGTGTGACCTGCTTAAATATACATGTTGATCTAAAGTCTCACACAAACTTTCCATTGACTTCAGAGAGGTTTTGACCAAACTGTTTAAACCTCTCCCACAGTAATACAATTATTGGACATACTGAGCATTTTGTTCTGTTTTCTTTTGCAGTTACCTTGAATTTAAGCCAAAAGCTCACTTTGCTGGCCATCTTGAGTGGATTAATGTTGGAAAATGGTATAGTCTACTTGTTCCAGAGAATGGGATGGAATGTTTGAAAAGGCAGCCCGGTGTCCATTTTCTAAATCTTGGATTACATTGAAAATCTAAAGAAAAACCAACATGGTACATTCTCAAAGAATTATCCTCCTACAGCAAGCCTCAAATAGTTTTCTGAACAAAAACTTTCCATGATAATTGACTGTAAACTGTTATGATTTAAAATGAAAAACTTCAGTAGTCTGGCTATTGTGTGTGTTATACCAGAAAACTTCAGTCTAAACTTGCTTACTTTCCCACCAAAAATATGAGTGTGCCACTATCCTAATAGCTTTCATAGATCCAGCTGTAACAGAAAAATGGAGGCTAAAAATTTCAGTACTACCACCAATCACTACTTCAGATGTTTTTTCAGAAGGAGTTGGATGAGATATTTTCCTTAGGAGGGAAAAGGAATTATTGAGAAAATTGAAATAGGAAAACAAAACCAGTACTTTCTCAGAGTCATGAACAGATAAAGAACTAAGTAGGGCCAGAATCGACTGTTCCGTAGTACAGTACACTTACAATGGACAGACTAAGCTTCTTCATTCTCGGATGTTTGCGAAACAAGTCAAAACAATAAAGGAGTTATTTGTATTTTAATCTACAAAATGTAATATTTGTGACAGTGTTTTAAAGGACGTGTTCAAAGGGACAGCAACAACAAACCAAACTGTGTGGTAAAATGGATTTGAAGTGGTCTAACACATAATATAGGTGAGATCCTAACTTGTTAAAAATCTGCCAGTTTATGCTGAATATCTGGCCTATGCCTTTAAGAAAAGATACTTTACAGTGCTTCAGAAACTACTTCTGGGGGGATTCTGCGCCAAAAATTCTGAAAATTTTGTCAAAATAATACAATATAATCACAACATTTTCAATTGTTTTGGTAAGTTATTTAAACTACAATACAGAAAAAATTCACTAACTATTCAGCATTTCCTAAACATATGAAAGTTAAGTTACAAACACTTGGTAACTATACCCTGCATTCCAGTTATAATCCTGGATTTTCATTTAAATTACATTACAGAACACCAAACAGCCAAAAAAAAAAAAAAAAAAAAAAAAAAGTAGAATGTCATTTTAAATTGCTCAGACTTTCACACGTGAAAGTCCATACAGTTTTGCTAATCATTGTCCTGGACCTGGCTGGGTACTTTCGGAATTGCTTGGTTTTGATTGTCCTTACGTTTTATTGACTGCTTGGTAAATGTTTTATTTGCCCTCTAAGTCATTTTGTTTTGTTTTTTAATGGGGAAGTAAAATAAATCCTGAGCTGTAATCTAACCCCATTGTGCCACTTTGGCACAGGAAAAAAGTGAAAAAGCACATAGATTTTCCTAGCTGATTCCCATTTATAGGGCTTTACATCACTCTGGCAAGGTAGGAGCCTTAAAACTTTTACACGTTTTATGCTCCTGGGGGAGTTGACTGAGGCAGGCTGCTACATTTCTGCCTTGGAATGAGATCACTTAACCATCAACAGCAACATTAACAAAATGTGGGGTCTTTTTTTTTTTTTTTTTTTTTTCAAAAGCTATTTTCTTTAAAAACAAACAATTTTCAGTAACATGGTACTAATACTTAATTGTGTTTTTTTGATTTATAGACATGTTACTAGGTGTGCAGGCTGCTACATTTCTGCCTCAGGGCCAGAGCCTTCCTCATACATAATAAAAAGGCCTACCCCCTCCTTGCCCGGCGAGCCCCAGTAGCAAGAGAGAGGGATGAGGGAGTCTGAAGGGGTTACCTTATGAGGAATGATTATATGATTGTGTATATGGATATCATATGTGTCTCTAAATATTAAAAGGACAAACATTAAAGAAACCGGTATTATTTGAGTGGGCCAACGTGGTATAAAGAGATTCCAAGAAACATTTCATAACATTGAGGGCAAGGTCTCCTAAACTGTGGAATGTGATACTGATAGCATCATCCCTTGAGAATGTGATATTGATAGTCCTAGGGAATATGATAGCCCCATCCCTTGAGAATGTATTGTAATGAAGACGTCCTGATTAGCAGACTAAACACAAGGAAGTCAGCTAGGCCTTCCTTTCCTTTCTCATTGATTAGTATTCTGTCAACCCATTAGCCAAGCTAGAGACATATATACTAAAACTTGTTAGCCTAGTCTTAATAGACTGTGGCTGGAAAAGGGAATAAAATAACTAATCTCAATTGAAAAGTTATTTCCTAGCTTCTTTTCAAAAAAGAAAGCAATTGTCTGTCAAGAAAGCCGTATGTTTTTTGAGTACTTCATCTCTGCTCTCCCAACCAGGCAATACTAGTGCCCACAGTGCCACCTGGAGTCCAAAATGAAAGGGACTTAGTTTTGCTTTCAAAACTGTCCAATAGGAAAATGTATTTGGAAGTTGATGTATGCTTTTTTCCTTTTAAATTTCATTCCAGTTCTGTCAAAACTAAATATTTTGGCTTAACACTTTACATTTTTTATGTAAATCTTTACAAATTCAATTTTTTTTAAAATTAAAAGTTTTATTCTACTTTGTAGAAGTGTTAAAAATAAGTGATGATAATGCTCATGATAGAGTACATAAAATAACTGGTTTTGTGATTACTTGAAAAGTAAAGGCACATAATATTACACAGTCACCAATGAAACCTGTTTAATGAAAGTTACTTTGCAGTGGACATCTGTTTAAGATTACAAGATAGTGCAAACTCTGATTATCACAAGTAGTACCATTCTGTTCAATGAGACTACACATGCTAGCTGTATGAGGCTGCTCCTTTGCAAGGGAGATCAATGGGAGTTTTGTCATTGAGTTAATTGGGAATAGGATCATGCCCCAGATATGGTAATAAGGATTTTGCAAGAAGGTCACTAATGTGACTTGTGTTTTTCTCTCATGCTTTTAAAGTGCTGCTTTTCTAGTGATATTGCATTTTTGGGGGTGGCTAGGAGGAGGAATGGAGAAGGGTAGCATTTTTCTAAAAAGTTCAAAAACGTGACCTGTTGGCTTACATTTCTAAAGCCCTAGCACATGTTTAGGTACTATATGGGAAAGGGTGCTATGACAGGGATAGACTCAATAAGGGTTTCATTGTTATTCATGAAAGGATTATGTTTATTTTGTGTTTTGGGGTAAGATTTAGCGGAAATTCCTAAATCTAGATGACCCACAGAAACTTATCATACAGAGCTAGAACTCTGAAAACCATTGTTAAGCAATAGGATTGTTGTGCATAAACTAGAGAAAGAGGCCTGGTTAATGGAGCAAAGGAATTGAAAACAAGATATTCTGAATTCTCTTCCAGATCTGAGACTGATGTCTTCTGTGATCTTGGCCAAGTCATTTACTGCTGTCCCCCTGTCTGTAAAATGAGGGTAACAATACCTGCCTTACAGGAGTAATAAGAGGATTAAATGGCTAATGTCTGTCTGCAGATGAAAAGGATAAGAGGTTTTTTTCTCCTAGCTGCAGGTTGGAAGTCAGTAAGTACTCTGAACTCTGATATTAAAACGGACAAGCCAAGAACCTGAGAATATGAAATTATTCAAGATGGCATGTTTAAAGAATCCTTCTTAGTTATGTTAAGTGAAGCATTGATTTTGACTCTTCCTAACATACTGTTCCATAGCAGAGGAAGCGGCAGACTCTTCACAATGCATACAGAAAGCTCTGCTTTCCTTAATGTGAAGTTTTAGATGTTATCCTAGTTGCCCTGTACCAAATAAGCGTGAAATTAGTTTGGGAAATGGTGGGTGAAAGTTAACAGATCTTAAGGAGAACAAACAATCTTCTGATGACCAATTAATCCAATATCTGATCTAAACTGTAGTCTGCATTTAAAAAACAAAAAACAAAAAAAACCACCTCAGCAGTGCTTCTAATCACCTTCAGCACTTTTCCCAGAGTAAGTATTTCACATAGGCCACTATGGTTATTACTTTCATATTGTTATTTCTACCTGTGCTATTCCTGCCTATTAGTTACCTGCTGCCTCCTTAGATTAGGCTGCCATAAATGCATCAAGCCTCTGTTCTTTAAGGCATTGGTCCTAATCTTCAAAGCAAATAATGGATCAAGTCCCAGCTAAATTAGAGAGAGCATTTTTCTCTACAACTTACCTACTCTGCTGTGCTCTGCTGGCACAATACCATTCACAAAGTCCAGAATAATGCACATTTAAACTGACAGCAAAACATTCTCAACTGAGGTGATCACAGGTGGAATGAACTGCTGCAGAGCAGAGTAATCCAGAATCTGACCAACCTTTAGGAAACTCTGCACAACATTCTTGCTTTGCTAAAGCTTTTTTACATAACCAGAAAAACATTCACAATATCAGCCATTCCCCTGTCAAATCAACCCTGGCTCCCCACTGCCCCCTTTCCCTCCAAAAAACTAACAAAAAAAAATCCTATCCTAGGCAGGGCTTTCTATCTTGTTAAAAAGAGGGGTGGGAGGAGAAACAGACTCCATGAAGCCCACTATGGCCTTTGCTAATTTTTTAAATCAGGAATGTGCTCAAATAATACAAATAGCAGTATAAAATCCTAAGCTAAAACAAAATGATCACAACTAACTAGAGTGGAAATTTATACTACTGTTGAATGAGGTACAGAAGAGATTGAAAATAGCAAGGACCCAGTACCAACACTATACCTATATTAGGAAAAATGTCTGGGGATGTTCAGGCTTGAGAGTGTGAGAATGAATATAATAATTTCTAGGACAATGGGTCTCAACCTTTTCCCTGCTGGGGCCTCCCTTCCACTTAACAATATGGGAAGGGCAGGCGACTTACAACCCCCAGGTTGAAAACCCCTGTCACTTTCTGCCCCTCAAGAGAAGCATTCAACATAAGCCATTGCAGATCAGTGAAGTATTCAGCAGGGGTTTAACCTTTGTAGAAGGTCTCTTTCTAAAAGTCTATAATATATAACTAAACTATTGTATGTAATGTAAATAAGGTTTTTAAAATGTTTAAGAAGCTTCATTTAAAATTAAATTAAAATGCAGAGCCCTCCGGACCAGTGGCCAGGACCAGGGCAGTGTGAGTGCCACTGAAAATCAGCTCGCTTGTCGCCTTCGGCATGTGTGCCATAGGTTGCCTACCCCTATATTAATAGAAAGATGCCCATTCCGGTATAGCTGGGCCTGCACAGAGAGGCAAATAAGCTATATGGGTATAAGGTATCTTTACACTGGTATAACTGCATCCACATGGGGACTGTACCAATATAAACTGTACAAAAATGGGTGTAGACCAGGCTTTCCTCTCATTGCTTGGTCTCCGTCATTGCAAATACCAACACAGTGATACCAATCCAAGTCAGCTGCAGGAGCTGATTTGTAGAAAGCTTCAAAGACTTTTTTCCCCCTCTCTAATACATCCTGTTAGAGCACAGCAAAAAAGGAAGTCTTTATGTATGGAGCCGTCCCACTCAGCATGGAAAATAATAAAAGGTGGGTGGATGATGACACAGCTGTAATTTCATTCAGTTGTACTGTATTAATAAATACTGGCTCTCTTGGACTCTTCTAAACAGCTGTTCCTGAACACCTACCTGGACCTAGATCATGAATTTGTCAGCTGCAAATTGTTTTGTTTTGACTTGATGGCAGCAGCAACTCCCAGCATCCAAGATATGGGCTCCCAATCAGAGTTTCCCCTGTTCTGAGGCATGGCAGCTTTGGCTATGTGTAGTGACAATGAGACACTCAGAGGGGCTCATGTTTACAGTATTGCCATTTAATTAAACAGTCTGCTGAGTTTATAAATGTATAAGCTTTAATGTGAAGTGTTTGGTGTAAAGATAGAGGTGTGGTCTACAAATTGGTCAGTGCCCCTTCCTTTTAGTGAGCATATTCATACCCCATAATCCTTTGCCAGCTACTTCTGCAATCTGTGGCATATTGGAAAAAATGTCAAATTCCATGCCTGCAGAATTTCAGAGTCCATATGCACTTGACTAGGGCAGCTCACACCTCTTAGAGCTATTATTCCAGGCTGTCTTTAGATTCAGGAAGGCACCCCTGCATTAGAATATACATGGCAAACCAAAAAAAAAAAAAAAAGTGATCACTGCAACCCTAAGAGCTAGTGACATTTTTTTAAAATGATTTTAAAATGGAAGAAAAGGTGGATGGGGATGACCCATTAGTTGTAATCCCTGTCCTAGGATAATAAACACAGCTGTGCATAATCTCGCTTTTTTGCTTATAACAGAAATATTTTGCAGCCTATATTGTTGCACTTAGCCTACTTTGAGTAATGCACTACCAAATTAGTGTGTCTATAGGAATGGTGATATACCCTTGACCTCTGTAGGATTGGTTGATGTATGGATGACTAGTTTTGTATATATACACAAGAACTGAATGATACAGAGGAGGGCTGTACAGCCATAGGAATGTATAATATTTAAAGTTGTGGAAAAGCTATGTATGTAAAGCATAAATAAAAAGGACTTTTTGCATGAATGGCTAGCGACAAGACATGAGAGGAAAAAGTCTAATTGCATAATCATAAAATAGCATTTGTAGCCAGGCAAGAGTCAATATTTTGCTATTATCTTAGATCTATATGTGATAAGCATAGATCTAAAGAAAACCCCATTGGACATGAAAGAGGGTATGAGAGAAGCAATATAGGAAACAAAGGGGGAAGATGACCTTTCCTCTCAGCTGTGCTCTATCCTATTCTACCCCAAATTGTTAATCATTAAAATTTAATCCTTTATTGCTCCAATTACAGTTCCCAAAATACATTAGACCTTTGCCCATAAATGTCTCTTCTCCTTAATAAATATATAGAGATGATAATAATAATAATATGCTGAATCGATATTATATTTTCTTTCTCTCTGCAAGTAAATGATATGTTATAATGGCTTTGCAAGAGGAAGAAATAATCTGTTCCAAGCTGAAAGATGTGATTAAATGTATGAAAAGAACAAAGACAATCTGCAAATACTGGTAAAGACCCCTTATGATATGACGAGATCTGAGACTCTGTGGTGAATATCACACAGAAGAAAGAAAGCACTCCAGGACTTTTAAAATCATACCTTTAAAGGAAATATAGAGGTGCTGTGGTTAAAAGACAAGATGGCTGTAGCTGAAGGACAAAAGAGGTTTTTGAAATTCAAACTGTGTGAGAGAAAATATAATTGTCTGCCACATTTGAAGTAAATTTTTCATCACGAGCTGATTCTGATAAGAATAGTACTTCATCTTAGTTCAAACAAGTATGTTATCACTTTGATTCAGAGAAATGGTTTATATTCAGTATAACGTAGTGTATATAAAATAGGGTTCATTCCATCGCATGGACAACATACAGTGGTGTTGTTAAAAGCTGAACAACTTATAATTGGCATCTTTTACTAAAATGGGTCTTATCTGAGCTTTTTCTTCTCATTCAAATCTTTGGATCATTTTTTATTTTTACTCTCTAAACATGCCAATACCAAAACTGCTCATAATAAAAATCAGAATGTTATTTTTTAATCTAAATGATTAGTGATAGAGGCTTTAGTTAAAATGACATATTGATTCATTTAAGTTGAAGGCACTATAAAGGGTCAAGATTAGATGAAAATTAACAAAATACCAACCTACCCCTGGAATCTTGTAAAAAGAACCATGTATTGTACTGCTACGTTTACAGAAGAAATAATGACCTTAACACACTGGCTTTTTTTTTTTTCTTTCTTTTTTTAAATGATTCAAATGGCTTTGCTGTTCGACAGTCAGAACAGTTTAAGCGATAACTGATAGGACTCAGACAGGCATAATTATCATTTGTGACAGGGCTCTAGAACTATTACTCATGTGTCTACCCAGATAATCACAAACAGAGATTTGTGACCCATGTGAGAAATGTTTCTGCTTTCTGAAAGGGGAGCACACAGAGTGCTGCAAGAATGAAGAAAACTCTTTGCCATTATGAATTTAAGACAATAATTTGACAGCTAAACATCACCACAATATGTCACAATACAATAATGAACAGCAGACTGTAGTCAATGGCTGCCATGTTTCCAGAGTGTGTATAATCCAGGATTTTGGGAAACTTCCTGTGCTGATTTTAAATTGAGGGGTCCAGGAAAAGAGTTTTTTTTTTTTTTTTAAAGTCTAAACACAATAGTCATTAATTTTCAACAATAGTACAGTAATAATGAAGTTTAGTTGACTACTGAAATAGTGCTGTGTTTCAGAAATAAATGAATTAATCTCTTTAAATTACTTACCACCTTTATCTATAAAATACAAATTCTCTTGCTAAAAGCACATTCCTCTGAAATTAGATCAGTTTCAGATTGCGCAGTGCTTGCTATTTCCACATTCTCTGGTGCAGTTTCCTGATTAGCAGGGACAACAGGAAGCCAAGGAAGCAGGGGAAATGGGCTCCTGCTGTGGATATGACAGTGTCATCCAAAAATATTGAATTTTGTCATTTAAAAAAAACAGAGCGCAAAATTCTCCGCTGGTCAACTGAGCTACACCAGCAGAGAACTTGATCCAAAATTATTAGCTTATTCACAAAAGGTATTTTCTGTGTACCTCAGTCCAGTGTGCTCTTACTGAATCTGTACCTTTGCAGCGTGAATCAATAAGATCACAGAACACCTAGTACTCTGAGATCAATTTTATTTGCCTGGTAGCTATAGACCCCAACAGAGCACAAATCAAGCCTAGCTACATAGTTTAATCTACTATATCTATGCTTGAGCACCTCCACAAACTGTAGGCTATGGCTGTTTTTCAAGGCGATCTGGTCCCAGAATAGTTGGTCCTTGTGGGTCCACCCTATGTGGAGCCTTGTGGGATTTAAGCATGCCAAAAAAACAAGTATCTGGTGAGTAAGGCAATGGTTTGGCTCGTAAATTACTTCTATGTAAGTTACTGTAAGAGCCAACTGACAAATGAAATCCTTCTAAATGAGTCTCTTTAGTCTTGCATTATCTAGCATTCAAATTAAATTAATTGTCCTTTAAGAAAATGCATGCAGGGTATGACAAGGAATATGAGCCTTAAACAGGTTTCTCAATGTGACTTCAAATGGCAGGTACCAAGAAACTAGATGTAAATGATTTGGTAACAGCTTGCAGACAACGCTAAATGAAAAATTATTATGTTTTGACAAATAGTTGAGGCTATAACATGTACCTATTAGTCCACCTGTTTCAAGTTTCTCACCTTACAATTAGCTGAATTCCCCAGGGGGAGGGAATTAGTTAGCTGAGGATGCTACATTAATCTTAGTATTACCTAATTTTTTAAATTAAATTGTTTTGGTTTTGCTATGTAGCAACCTAATTACAGCAGGTATGTTCCAAGTAGGCAAACTGGCATCCCTGCAACAACTGGATGTAACTCACCTTCTCATTAATATAACAACCAGTAAAGTATAGTTATCTAGTCTTTAAACCACAGTGAAAAAGAACACAAAAAGAAAAGGGGTAGGGATCCCCATTTAAGAAGTGGACAGTAAGTGGTAGAGCTATTACTATATAAGGATTTTGGAACTTTCACTCTCCTTCTCCATTTTATTTATAATTTTGCAGACTTAATTCATTGGAGGCTATCTTAATAAAAATAAAAACATGATACAAAAAGTCCTGAAAAACAACTTGAGCAATTCAAACAAACATCCATTCACCAAAAACCAGAGCCAGGAATAAAGCAAATAGGAATTAAAAACCCATCTGCTTATAGATACATTTTGTTGTTTATAAAAAGCAATGCCACACAACATATTAAAAGACTATTCAGTAACCAATAATTTTACCCATCTAGTCCTCAATCCTGCAACTTTTTCCATATGGACAGACTCCTGTCGATATAGAGTTGTGCAGGCTCAAGGGGCACTCACATGGAACAAGTTGCAGGATCAGGGCCATGATCAAAGTTATCCAGTTCTTCTGCATTGAAACATTCCTGTCACCTAATTAACCTGTTTGAAAAGCTTTGGCAACGTCAAAATCTCAGTATGAATTTCTTCTCATCAACAAATCTCACAGTTTGGCTGGAAAGAAAGCTTTAATCTCAATGGCTTTAAATTCAGATATCAGCATTAATCTTTTTTCTATGGCCTCAGAATTAACATTATATCTTAAGTAATCCTCTATTACAATTCAGAGTTGCATTATCTTTTATTTGTTATACTGATAAAAGCCCAATCTAATGCCCACTACAGTCCCTGAAGAGACTCCCAAGGTGTTCACTGAAAGCAGGTCAGGGCCGTGAACAATTTGTCAAGTATGAAATGACAAATATATTAGCTCTAGTGAACTGAAAACAGATGACTCTCCATTTCATAGAGGAAAGACTGAATCTGTTCTGTTTTACTCGACAGACAAAAACGTGCACTGCTGTTCAGCGTGACATGACTTATCCCCTCCAAAGTGTGGAAGAATCTGAGTGTCCATTATTCTGAATCTTGATTAATTTGAAATTAAGCATGGGGTAGGATGTGTAATCTATACCAAGTGCAGTTCAAAGTAATCTGCAGCTATAAGGCATGGCTAGACTCTTGACAAGGACGTGCCTGTCACTGTTGCTCAAGTGTTGATCCCTTGTACATCTGTTTCCCAGTAGATATCCAAGGACACAGTCCTAGGACACCTGGTCTTTCCACTTTACAGTGTCTACAGTGAAACTTGTAAGAGACACCACCCTTATTAGGCAGCTTCTTGTCTTAAGAGACTGGCCCAAAGTATCCCAAACATACAGAGTACAATTCTGCTCCACCTTTGTTAGAAAGCTACTTCTTTTAAGCAACCACGTTTCATGAGTCATTTTAATGGTTTAAGACAGATTTCATTGTTACACAGTAAATAGTATGTACAGTGAGGATCTGAAGGTTTTAACTAAGCACCTCCTATGTGGTAGTGTTGAAATGTCATTTCATGTTAATCATCCATAGTCCTGGAAATAATCTAACTTGACTTAGCTTTAGTTTTGAGCTCCTTTACTAAGGGTTTGATCCAGCTCCATTAAAAACCATGGTAAAACTTCCATTGACTTCAACAGAAGTTGGATCTGGTCCTAAAAACCCATTCACCATAGCTGTAAACCCTGCAGCCATCCATCTCTTTATAGGGGCTGCCACAGATAGATGGGTTGTTACAGTGCTTGACCACAATCCTGAAAGGTGTGGGTCTGAGTCTTGCTTGATCTCCCACTGAAAGGCCAACCTGGGTACCTGATCCAGCAGGATAGGGCAGTCAAAGGCAGTTGGATGTGATGTTGGCTACATTGCTCCCTTTCTGTTCCATTAGGTATGACACCTTGTGCCTTACCCACCTCAGCCTGTTGAGCATTGGCTCCTGGGAACTTTGACTTTGATTCATGAGGGAGGGGATATAGCAGCAGAATGCCCATAAGAGATTTTTTTCTCCTTTTGGAGATGGAGAACATTTCAAAGCAACTAAATAGTAATTTACCAACGTGACATTTCTGGCTTCTACTGTTATTTTTGTACACTTCATAAAATCAAAAAGTAACTTAGGCCATGTCTATATTAGCACTTATGTCAGCAAAACTTTTGTCGCACAGGGATGTGAACGACATAAGTCTTGCTGGCATAAACACTTGTGTGCACAGTGTTATGTAGGCAAGAGACGCTTTCCTGCCAACACAGCTACCGCCGCTCATTGAGCTGGGTTTATGTAGATGGGAGAGCTTTCTCCCGTTGGCATAACAAGTCTACATGAGCACCCATACAGCAGAACAGCTGTATTGGTACAGCTGTGCCGCTGTAAGTTTATAAATGTAGACATGGCCTTAGTAACAGAAGCCTTACTTACTCTCTTTTCATTTTTAACCAGTGTAAACTCATAGCTGATGAGTCCGTAAAACTGCTTAGTGGAGGGGATCTTTTTTCTTTTAAAGGTGGCGATTTGGCAATGGAATATTACCCTCAAGATATTTTACTATTGCAGGAAAAACTGTCCACCTCGGGGTAGTAAGGTTAAACATTTATATTTTTCCCTTTCTTGAAGTCTTGGAAATATAAATTGCTTTTACCTTATTCAGTTAGTAAAACAAGCTGCTAATAAGTTAAAATTATACTTTATCATCCTGGACAAGAAAAGTGTAGATTTTATTATGCAGCTCATTTATAACAGAACAGTGATCATCAAGTGTGGAGACGGTTCAAGGTTCCCATATTGTATGAACAACAGACTTCCCGAGGGATCTGGACTAGTGCCGATGCTCTTTAATATATATATAGCTGACCTGCCGCCCACCTAGGCAGCTAAGTTCGTGTACACTAATAGCATCTACCTGGCAAGAGCCAGAAGAAGCTTGAGGCACTGGAGTCTCGTCTGTTACCTGATCTTGACATCTTGGCTAAGTACTTTTCAAAGAAGACACTCCCTAAAATCCAGTCGAGAGTCACACTCCTCTTTCTGGCAACTCATGGTGCGGAAGTGCTGCAACCTTATAAACATTTTCCAATGCCCTAATTATTGCACCTGCCAAATACCGTGCAGCCACATGGGGCTTCAGACATCATTGTGGAAAGCTAGACTCAGTGATCAACACTGCCCTTCATATCATCGGTGCAACCCGGACAACTCATTTCCAACCTTCTGGTCCTGACTACCATGCTCCCCTGGCAGGTAGGTGTGAAGGCAGGGCCCTGGCCACATTATTATATGTGGTAAACTATCAAGACAGCTTACTTCATAATTTCATCCCAAAGCCACATCAAAATCCCTGTTAAAGTCAAGACACTCCTTTTCTGAAAAAGTCGAGCCTCTCCGACAGTACATCAGAACAGCAGCAACAGGTGGTGCAGGATTATATTTTGGATCAGCGGTGCATTTCTTGGCAGACAGACAACTCAGGTCTGAGTCCCCTCGTCTCACTGGCTCAGCTCTCACATGCCCCCGAAGAACAACTATATGAACCAAAAGATCCTTCTTTGTTACAACAGGCTCTATTGTGGTCACCGGGGGTGGGGTTAACTATTGCTGAGGCTTCTTGAGCTCCCCACCCTGCCCCTGTGGAGCTCAAGTTATGCTTATGGACTGCCCTTTTTATCCTCTTGCTGGTGAATGGATGTGCTTGACAGCTCTGGATGACTGCCATGATAGGGGCTACATCATTTACTCAACATCCAACTCACTGCTTGTACCATCAGAAGGCATATGCCAGAATAAATTAGTAAAAAGAACTTGCAGGACAAATAGTTATAACTTTAGTGTTCACTCAGCAGGAAACACTGTTAGAAAGGTTGTAAAGTGTTTCAACTATAATCCCTTTCTTTCCATCATTCATGAGTTTCTGAAAAATTCTCCTTTGTGTCTTAAGTATTCCAAATATCATATGCCAGTCTTAAGTTTGCTCCACAGGGATGCTGACTTTCTACCACACTCTGTTTTATCACCTAGTAGGGATTTACATTATTTGTGGAGGGGAAGAGAGTATGTAGTAGGTGTCTTAACTTTTAATTTCCTTACTTTAGAGTAAAATAGATTGAGTGTAATAAGCTCTATTATTTCACAAAGATACTGTACAAGTTGGTCATTTCTATACTGACCTAGTAAATATTTGTTTCACTGCAACTAGTCACTCCTGTTTTTCTTTTTAACCACTAGCTTAAGTTTTGCTGGCCCTGCAAGTCAGGGGCTCAGTCCTACTCCTAGTGACCTTAAAGTATTTTGCCATAAGAAGACATTCTACAAGTAGCTGCAAGTCCGCTATGTTCATTTCAGCTTTATTTTTTGGTATGTAGGGAGAAAAAATTGAGGGCTACAACAAATCCATCTGCTAAAAGCCTGACAAATATGTGAGGGTATGACAGATAGACAATTTATGAGTTTCCTCAAGAATGTCCTTAAAAGGTAATATATAATTAAAGTTGGAAATAGAGAGATGAATGGGAAAAGCTTTGTTGTGTGGTTTGAGCTGGCAGCATCTCTCACACAAAGTTACTGCACCAGTTCAGTTTATCTAGTCAGATAACTTGGGAGGGAGGTATGGTTTAGTGATCTAAATATATCAGGTGTAGAAATCCCTGGAACACTGTATGCTCACTATATAAATACAAGTATTTGGTTTTAACCCTCAACCTGCTTCTCCCTACCCTCCTTTGTCTAGCTTACAGTTCTGCATTTGAGATAGAAAGCCTTAGGAGCAGGGACCACAACTGTTCTGAAATCTCTATAAATGACCATGCTTTCCAAGTTCAGAAGTCCAATATCCTTCCAATGTAGATAATATATCATATCATAAAGTGGGTGCCATTCCAGTGGAACCTTAAAAACAAGGTCCCGGCTGCTCTGGGTAGACATCAGAGATTGCATGGCACTTTTCAAAAGGTATGGCCAAATTCCTCTCTTCCTGTTATTGTGCAGTGGACTAGCTGGCTACTGACTTCTGCTCCAGCTGTGACTGTGTTTCAGTTGTGTTTAGCTATACACTACTCCAATTTGTAAAACGCTTTTGGATCCTTTAGAATTAAAGGTGCTATAAGACCTAATAGTTTCAAATTTTTGCTAAAGTGAACATTGAGAGACAAGAATACTGTCCAAAAATTTGTTTGTGCTCAAAACTAGAGCCCTACGTGGAACAATTTTTAAAAATCCTGCTCCTGTCTCGCCCCGCAATACCCATTCGCACCCGCTCCCACACTGTTTCTTGAATTTTTATCCCACTCCCACTATTATGGCAGTGGGTCCATCTAGTACCCGCAGGATCCCAGTCCCGCTGCAGGGCTCTACTGAAAACTTTTTATGCTTTGAAAGGTATAGAGACCATCTGGGATTTAAAAACCATCATCAAGCCATCATTGGCTCATAAGCCAAATTGCTTCTGTGGAGGAAGTTGCTCTATTAGGGCAAGTAACGCAAAAACACGCCAGAGGATCTTGCTCACACGCACAGTCCCAATGAAGTCATTAGGACTTCATCCATCAGTAAACTGATTTACACGTGTTTGCAGGATTGGACCCTTAAATGACAGGTTAAAAAAAAAAAATCTATGTCTGTTTTAATTTGAAAACAACTGAACCAGAATACTGGAGCATTCCTATTTAAAATAAATATACATATTCTATTTTCATATAGTGTGCTTTCCATTATGACCAGAACATGGCTTATGCTTCAGTATATAGGAGGAAAACATTGTTCCTAGAACTGAGAATTTTTGAAATTTAGTACAACGAACTAACATTCATGCAACTTTACATTTTATGCCACACACATTTTTATTTTTTGGAATGGGTCAGGAGAAGAGGGGGATGTAAATAGAATAGGACAAGCTTTTTTAATGCCAATAATATAGCAAGTTGTATCCAAATTATTACATTTAATACATTTGGAAGACTAACCATGGTGAAAAGGGTACAATTGCTGAATATACACACAAACATGAAAATTGTCTAAATACAGAAGTTGTCTTTTTGATTACTAAGTTTGCTATATGAAACTTATAGAACTCCATTCTTTCATTTTTCACTTATGCCTTACTGAGTGAATTAGGTCACAAATGATTTTCTTTTTAAATGTAAGCACGCTGTAGTACACATTTAAAGAGATAAAAATACAAATTACTGCACATGAAATAGCTTTTTCCTATACAGCAGCTCTACTTTTGTTGAGTTTAGATTCCATTACTATCACAGTTTAAAGGAGAATACACACAAATAGCAACCTAAACTATCTTCACTTATGTCAATGCAACACATTATATAATACTAGCTTTTGCTGACAGTTAAGTAGGGAACTACCTGCAGAATTGGATCTGTGATTTTGGGTGTAAGTTGAATGTGTGCCAGACACATGAACCAAACACCCTTTGAAGAATAAGCCCTTACGGTCACTGTTTTTAAAACAGAAACTGCAGCGAGTTAAGGCATCTCTATACTGACGCAACACAAGACTTAGTTCAGAGGTCAAAAATGTAGCTACAATGTGGGTATTTGTCTTATGAAGGCTCACAGATACATCATCTACAATAATTGCTTTAAGACACTGTATACTGCCCTAAGTGTACAATGTCATTTTCCTTTACAACCAGCCTTCAGCATAGCTAGTGAAGTGTGGTATTCCAAGGTAAGCATTTTACAAATCCTAAATTCAGGACAGCTTCTCTAAAAGTGTAATTTGAGATAGCCAAGTAAACACCTTAATAAACCACTGATTCCTGCAGCTTAGTCCTTTCACTGATGGAAACTATAAAGTTTATAATATATAAGCTACTTAAATTGTCCAAGATGTATTAGTTGTTCTCAACCTTTCTTCTCAAGGCAGTCCAAATTATTAGATTGTATCAAAGTCTGATGTCAGAATTTTACAGCAGTTTTTAAATTTCTAAATTTAAAGGGAATTAGCCATGTTGAAAACTGCCGTTTTACTTAAAAATGGTGCAAAGAGCTGGCTACTCCCAGATACATGTTGAACACATTCAATATTACACACATGCGCACATACACACTTGCACTTTTAAATTGTAATAAACTTAATTTAATGCTTTAAAAAGCTCTGAAAACAAAACAAAAAATATATACTTCAAGCTTAGTTCTAAGCAAATATGGTAGTATCAAAAGTGTTAACATATGCAAACTATACTCCCAATATACTTATTTTGTAGGGGTGTTTTTTGTTTGTTTGTTTTTTTTAAAGTTGAAGGTTACCTTCCAGAAACAAAGTTCATCCAGTACAAAATATTGCAGTTTGTCCCAGTATCTTGTATTAAAGGTTTCCTGATACTTCATCTTCATGCGATTGAAAACACTTGCGTAAGAGTTTGGCTTATTACAAGCCACACAGTGGCTGACAGACTGACTGAACCTATGCTTTTACTATTCAATACAGTAAAAGCTGAGTAAACCATTTTGAAACCGATGTTAGCAGTCACAGAACTATGTTTATGCAAGACAGCTCTAGAAGTCAATGTAAAAGTTATTGCCCCTTGGTAGCACTAAGAAAGTGAATTAGATCAGCAGGAAAAAAAGGGTACTGGTAACATTCACTAGCATACATGTAGCTTTTGGGCTAGGAAGAAAAGAACATGGCAAAATATGGTTTTATGTAGAGAGGGTGAAAGATAAATATCTGAGAAATTGTGTAAACAATCCACCCAGTGCAGAACTGGAGTTAAGTGACATGGCTGATAAGAGCAGACTAGCTTAGTACAGCTTGGAATGTGTGTATCAAATCATTTCTTCAAACAGTATTTATCTGTACTGTTGACAAACGCATACCATCCATAGTTACTCACACCACAATTATGAAAGAGTTATTAGAATACTCAGGATGTTATCACCCTCTTGTTTGATCAAAATTATAGCTGTAAGTTACTTGCCAAAAATCAGTAGGTTGGAAACACCCATTCTGCAAATTAAAAATGATACCACCTGTCAAACATGTTGGAGGACTCCTCAAAACACGTAGCGCATCACTTTCCAGAAGTAGCTTATGCATGTGTAACTTGTATTGACAGTCTGCCAGAAATAAATGAGTTTAACAACAGATAAGGTAGCGGGGGTGTACCCCCCAAGAAGAGATGTCTAGATAGATTCCAGCCTCCAATCTTTCTTGGAAATGGGAGTTACACAGAGTGAAAGACTGATCCATGCACTTTTGTCCCTGCTGTGTTGTTCCTAGAAATAGTCCTCCTCTTCATCAAAAAAGCCATTTTCCAAAGCATATGTGCAGTCTGCACTAGATACAGCTTGGCATGCCCCTTTGTATTCTTGTATTGATTCATAAAGAGAGTACAGTTGACATAGCAATGACATATCCAGCTGCCGAAGGCCAACCTGATGGGGGGAAAAAAATAAAGACATGTTGATATTTCAAATGTGATTTGATTTCAATATGGTGGCATTTGCACACTTTTCCCCACAACTACTCAGGTTCAGAGGATGAGTTGTGTGTCACCTTGAACAATTATGCAATATGGCAGCTTAATGAATTTACTAAGGAAGGCCATATCCACCCCACTGAACAAGCCAGATGAAAGAGCTGTGGAGAAAGCTGTGCTCCATGGTATAAAATGTGACAAAGCATTCCTTGTGATTCAGTCATGTTACCATGCCCTGTTAACTGGGCAAAAAGCTGTGCAACCCTAGACAGGTGTGCTGCAATGTAAGAGAACTCAAACACTTTGTATGCCCTGTGATGCTCAAGATAGATTTACAGGTGCGACCACATCTGTCCCATTTACTCATCTTCCTTACACAGACTGTGATGCTATTCTGTCTCAGAAATTCAGGACCAATGAGGTTAGAGTGTAACTAAACCGTTATCAAATCTGTATAACCCAGGGAGTATAAAAATCAAGCTACTGAGTGCCCACATCAAAACATTCTAGAAATTTGCAGGACTGGAAGCCATGGTGTATACCTTTATCCCACTGCTCAGGAGATTGTAGTTATTAACTGCCTTCAAGTAGCCTGCTGGACTGTGTTACATTGATTTGTTTGCCCTGACAGAGGGCTACAGCATAAGTCAGCTGCCTCACGTGCCAACTTCTCAGAAAAAGTCCAGGATTAAGGGTAAAATTTTCAAAAGCATTTAAGTGGTTTAGGAGTTGAAGTCCCATTTTAAACAAGTGATTTATGTACTTTTGAAAATTTTACCCTAGACAACCTGGACAGATTAGATTTGAGCAGTGGGAGGAGCTGACCTTTCCCCATGTAGCTAGGGCACCAGAATTACATGAATTAAAGTTACCATGTATCGGTGTGTGGGCAAGCGTACACATGCCCGTCAGGTACAAACCAGGCAGAGACCAGAGGGGAAAAAAAAACAGCTTGCCATTTAATATGAAAGAATTTCCTCACTCTGGCATTGAAGTGCCAATATACCTTTAAGAGTATTCAGCTGACCAAAGGAAATGCTCAAACCAAACATCTCCTTTATTTGCGATATGTTAAAAATGCCACACAGCTAAAATTTAAGTGAACTGCCATACCTACCAATTTCTGAAAACAAAAATTAGGTTGACACATAGTGCCTAATGAGGGTTAGTCCCAGGGAAGAAATTTACCATAACTAATAATTGGAGAAAGGGAAAAGATATTTATTATTTTTATTATTTGTATTGTGGTAGTACATAGAGGCCTAAATCAGAAATCAAGACCCCACTATGCTAAGTACTGTACACTAAACAAAAAGACAGTGCCCGCCCCAGAGATCTTACGATTTAAATACCTGAAGAGAGGACGGGTAGATACAACACATGGGTAAACAAGATAAAAGCAAGACACGATTAGCTCTTTGTTTGGGGTCCTCCATTTCTGAGGTGAAGGAAGGGATAAAATAATGTCCCCCAAACAGCTTCCCTCTAGTTAAATAAAGCTGGACATTGGTTCTCAAGTTAGATGTCACTAGACCACTGCCACAACTCCCTCATAACCTTCACATCTGTTGTTTTTCTTCCCTATCTTCATTATTTCCTCTGGCTGCTGCCCCCCCCCCCCTCCTCTCCCCAGTGTTGTCCATGTGCTGCTACCCCAGCACCAAACTGAGGGGAGGGATAGCTCAGTGGTTTGAGCACTGGCCTGCTAAACCCAGGGTTGTGAATTCAATCCTTGAGGAGGCCACCTAGAGAGCTGGGGCAAAATTAGTACTTGGTCCTGCTAGTGAAGGCAGGGGGCTGGACTTGATGACCTTTCAGGGTCCCTTCCAGCTCTAGGAGATAATAAATTATAAATGGAGATATACCTAACTTTTCTCCCATCAAAAAGTGAAGCAGGATCAGGAGCACATCATTTTCTCTCAGCCCTGGCAAAGCAGCACGATATGCAAAAGCAGCAGCACTAATGCAACTCCCCTCCAGGGAATGAGCATGACTGAGAAAAGAAGAGTGGGATACCTGTGGCTGAATTAAACCCCTACTCTGCTCAAATCACAGTATAAGATCTTATTCAGCCTTGCAAGGCTAATGTATATTTAGAAGACCAGGCAAAGTCTACATCCTTAAGATGGCAACTAGCAATCAAAACAAATAACTACTCACCCCAAGCAAGAATGCAAGCAGAATGTTCTGAGGCTACTACATGTACATACACAGAGGAAAGGTTAGGCAATCTTACATCAGAGGTGAATAGTATCTACAAATATTTGAAGGGCATCAACATTGAGGTTAAGAATTGTTCAGGGAAGAATAATTAGAAGTAGTGAGTTGAAGTTGAACAACGAAACCTTTAGGCTGGAGACCAGAAAAAGATTCTAGACAATCAGCTCTATGTCTTATTGGAAGTAATGGAGTTCTTACCAATGGAATGAGAGTTTCAGCTAAACAGGCTTGGGAACATTCTGTGAAGACAAATTCTGCACTAGCTGGGAAATGGACTAGAATAGACATTCTAATAATTATTGTTTTTCACTGCCTTTGTTCAACAAGATAAAGGCAGATTTAATTTTAATGTAGTACAATCTGATATAATCACTATTTTATTTTCAAGTTATGGCTCAAACCTAGACACTCAGCATCTTTCATGTTCAGTCGAACCTGTGCACAGAGACAAGGCCAGGATGTAGTCCATGATTTTGTGCTATATTTTCTAGAACCACTATAGACAGAGAGAGGAGGAGCATTCTACAGGCTGGCAGCAACACCTTATCAGACAAAACAAACATCACTGATTGTAGGAGAAGTATAAAATTAAAGAATTCGAGTTAGCTTAAGTTTGGTTAAGAAAATAACATATTTGCTTTATAGTCTGTGGCTAGTAGGGAGAAGGCCCCAATCAGCAAGTAAAAGAAGGCCATGAGAATAATAAGTAGTATTACTTGTAGTGTAGAAAGGATGTATGGTTCCAAAATAACTAAAGAGCTGCAGTAACAAATTGGCCTGCTAAACCCAAGGTTGTGAGTTCAATCCTTGAGGGGGGGGGCCATTTAGGGACCTGGGGCAAAAATCTGTCTGGGGATTGGTCCTGCTTTGATCAGGGAGTTGGACTAGATGACCTCCTGAGGTCCCTTCCAACCCTAAGAGTCTAAAAGAAAAACTGTTTTAAAAGAAACAAGCTCAAATCCTCCCACTATTCTGCTGGTAAACAAGGAATGGGGGGGAGAAGATAAGAAAGGAAAGGCCTTGGGAAGAAAGGAAGCTGTAAACCTTTTTTGGATTAAGACAGGAAATAAGGGTGAATTGTCTCAAATTAGTTTTTAGCTGAAGTCAGTAATTTAGCAATGACATCACTTGTTTGTCAAAAGGTATAAACTCTTAAAGGATTCATTGCCAATTCTTGCCTGACCACATTAGAGCTGACCAATATGGGTCTAAGCACCCCTGGGTTTAGCCCATTTGTATCTTGATCAAATGCTTATAAGTGGTTTGTTACTGTTTGGATGTAGTAAATTGCTTATTAGTTAGGCTTTTTAGGCATGTTTAGAGCAATTATATAAATACTATTTGGCCTTTGGATTTAATAAAAGGAATTTATGGTTAAGTTTATGTTCGGTGATTTCCCACATCAATAAATATTAATAATTCTAACACTGATGCAACTGTTTAAACCAATGATCAGTCATGGATTTTTGCCCTATCTACAGCCCTTTGCAAAGCAGCAAGAGCCCATAACACTCCATTCTCAGAGAAGAAAGTCATATTAAGAATATGTCTACTCAGCATTGGGAGCATGCTTCCCAGCTCCAGTAGACAGATGTGTGCTAACTACACTAAAAATAGCAGCATAGCCAGGTATGGGGCTCAGCCTAGCCACCTGAGTACAAATCCACCCAGACTCTCCAGGGAACATACTCAGGCAGCTAGCCTACGCCGTCACCCATACTACCCCCAGCAATGCTGCTACTGTTAGCAAGGCAGCTTGAGCAGAGTTAGTACGCCTCTATCTGCTACATAAACAGATTTCCTCTTACTGAAACAGTACAAGAAACTTTTATCATTCGAATACTCAAGACACTTTTTTTTTTTGGCAGCCTTGATTATTATTAAGCATTTTAAAAAAAACTTGACTGGAGGAGAAAAGAATTCCAGCAAAAGTGTTTCCTAAATCAACTTTAAGCACAGAAAAGAAAAAAAAAGGTATTTTAAAAACAAATATTTTCAATAGAGCAGAAGGAAGAAGGAGAGGGGCACGGAAAGGGACCTAAACTGGAAAAAAAGACTAAACTAAGGGTACATTTTGAAAGTGTATTTAATTTCTCTGGCGTGGTGGGTCATTTTCGTTAAGACAAAAGTATATTAATCCTTATTGTGATGCATCACAAAAAGCATACTTTCCTCACAATCCCTTGGTCTGTCCTACGGATGGAGATGTTAAATATTTACAGCCTTAATTTATCCCACAAAGTAACTATTATAGGAGTTCATAACTTTTTTTTAGTATTATTATGACTCTGTAAAAACTACTTAAGTTGCTTGATTTACATTGTATTTATGCTAGTTGGAGAGCACCCAGGGTAATATTTTCAGAAGACTATCAGTGATTTAGGAGCTGACCTCTCATTTTCAAAACTGATCTAGGTACTTTAGCCACCATAAGCCTTAAAAGCTTAAGCTGCTTGGAGCCTGTTGAACAGGCCCCCTGTAATTCCTGTTTTCATGCAATGGCTTTTTTAAAACAATCGGGGGGGGGGGGCGAGGATGACTCTGGACGTGGCCGCCCCTCAGCACGCGCAGGGTCTGATCCAACTACAGTTGTTCTGGCCAGGGGTGCTGAAACTTGTATTGGGGGAGGAGGGGTGCTCAGAGCCATCCAACCAAACTGTAAACCCCGGCTATGATGGAAACCACTTCAAGCCGGGAGTACGGCAACAGTCCCAGCTCCAAAATCTCATGCCCAAACCTTCCCCCCAGTGCGATCCTCTGACCAGGCGCCCCCCATCCCTCGCCGGTGGGGCCCGATCCACTGCCTCCTTCATGCAAACAAACTCCAGCCCCACCCCAGCACGGCCGCGGCTACACCAGCGGGGCGCCTCACTCCCAGTTGCGTGTGTGGCGCTTTCTAGCCCGGCGGGGCTTGGTTTCCTCGCCAGCGGGCCGGCTCCAGCCGGGGCGGCAGCTGCGTGGGGCGCTAGGTGTCGGGGCAGCGCCGCGCTACCAACTTCCCCGGGGGCGCCCGCGGCTCTGCGGTGGGGGACAAGCCCCCGCAGCCCTTACTCGCCCGCCTCACTCACCATCTCTTTGCGGAGCAGGGCCAGCGCCGCGTCCAGGTTGGGCGGCCGGGGGGAGCCTCGGCCGACGCTGCTCGCCCGCCCCCGGCTCAACTCGTCCTGGATGCGGGATTTCTGCGCATAGAGCCGCTCCAGGTCCCGCCAGCGCCCGCCGCCGCCGCCCGAGGAGGAGTTTAGCAGCCCGCTCAGGCTCTTGGGCAGGGGCGGCAGCCCCGGCCCCCCGCCACTCTCCGGCCCGCTCATGCTGCTGCTGCCGTCGTCGAGAAGCGCCAGCCGCTGAGAAGGAGCCGCCTCCCCCTTCGGTTCCGAGCGGCTCCCAGCGCTGGAGCCCGCCCCTGCGGCCCGGCTCCGCCTCCGGGCTGGAGCGGAGAGTCAGATGGACAGAGGCGGGGTTGTAGGGGGCGGGGTCCCTGTGACCAGAGGGGAAAGGGGGCGGGGATAATCCGGGGAACCGTGGGAGGGAGAAGAGGGCTGGGGGCAGTAGGGATGGGAGGAAGCTCCGCCTGGTAGCAAGTTCAGCAGCCGGGCAGTTAGCAGCGCCGGGCACCCCTCCCTTTTCCTGCACAGGATGCCAGCACAATGCGCGCGTTTGCTGCACTGCCATTGAAAGGCCTCCGTGGGCCTAGCCCCGGCTACCTGAGAGCTCAGTTCTCCCTGGACAGCGATTCCTTCCCACACAGCTCCACTCCACTGGGAGTGTGCAGCTTCCCAGCGATGAGGAGGCCCCAGAGTGCACCGGTAAGAGACAGACCCCCCCCCAGGAGAGCAAGGCCTAGAGTGACCAGACATCCCAATAATATCCGGACAAAGACAATAGGGATGTTGTCTTACATATGCAACTATCCCTCTCCTTCCCCCTGAAAAAACAACGTGTCCTAATTTTTCACACTTGTTATCTGAGTCACCCTACTCTGGGCCTTATTCCAGCAATGATAAGAATGACCTGGCACCTCACTGTATTTAGGACTGAATGCAAAACTCATCTCTTTAACTTAGCTTTTCTCCAATAGGCTCTTCTTTCATTCACACCCATACTGACACACAAGACATGCACAAGTCTATACATTAATCAAACTGTTTCCCCTATAGGTGGGAGAATAGTGAGACTGCTTTTGTGATTTTTTTTTTAAATCCTTGTGAGACCTCAGCTAAAAAGGCAATGGGGCCTTTGTAAAGATCTAGATATACATAGTTGGGGGTATTTGTGTGTTTGAATGGGGAGAAAGTGATCTGGGTATGTGTAAGTGAGAAGAAGGGTAGGGTATGAGAGCAGAACGGAGTGTGTGAGATAGAAGAAGGGAGTTTGAGTGTGTATAAGGGAAATGGGGCATAGAGTGAAGACAGCAAAAGGGATGTAGAAATGAAAATCAGCTGCCTGTTTCGCTTGTATAAGAACAGCCATATTGGGTCAGACCAAAGGACCATCTAGCCCAGTATTCTATCTTCTGGCCGTGGCCAATGCCAGGTGCTTCAGAGGGAATGAACAGAATAGGTAATCATCAAGCGATCCATCCCGTCACCTATTCCCAGCTTCTGGCAAACAGAAGCTAGGGACACCATCCCTGCCCATCCTGGCTAATAACCATTGGTGGACCTATCCTCCATGAATTTCTCTAGTTCTTTTTTTGAACCCTGTTATAGTCTTGGCCTTAATAACATCCCCTGGAAATGAGTTCCACAGGTTGACTGTGTTGTGTGAAGAAATACTTCTTTTGTTTGTTTCAAATCTGCTGCCTATTAATTTCATTTGGTGACCCCCCTAGTTCTTGTGTTATGAGAGAAAGTAAATAACACTTCCTTATTTACTTTCACCAGTCATGATTTTATAGACCTCTTATTATACCTCCCCCTTAGTCATCTCTTTTCCAAGCTGAAAAGTTCTAGTCTTATTAATCTCTCTCCTCATATAGAAGTTGTTCCACACCCCTAATCATTTTTGTTGCCCTTTTCTGTACCTTTACCAATTCCAATATATCTTTTTTGAGATGGGGCAACCACATCTGCATGCAGTATTCAATATGTAGGCATACCATGGATTTATATAGAGGCAATATATTTTCCGTCTTAGGTTTGGATGAGGTTTTGGTTGTCTCAGGCAGCCTGAGAATAGGATTTTTTTCTAGCCTGGGGGTTGTTCTTAAAAACAAAATAGATTGTGGACAGGCATGGCTAGTATCATCAAATATTTTACATCCTTGGTCAAGTGAAGTGACAACAAACACAAGAGACTATTAAAAGCTATACAAGTCTCAAGAACTGAGAAAGAGAATGGCCAAGTTCTGCCTCTTTGAAAATGTGTAGCATTATCTTGTTTATCTGATCTGTAAGTCTGTATAGCTGCCATGTATCTCACTTAAAAGAAAATTCCCATTTCTAGTTGGAATGTCACAAAATATATCAACATAGCCAATGGTAAAATTTGATATTCTTATCCAATGTTTTATTTGTAGGGATTGAAACTAGAGAAATCCCAAAACACTTAATACCTTCCTAGCCAAAGAATGTATATCTGCTCTGTTCTGTATATCTTCCTGGGATATCCTTGCCCATTTGTTGCATATATTGTGACCACTATTTACCTCAGTCTTCAGCTTGGAGGTTTTTGTGTGGATTCCTCGCTCACAGACATCGCTGATTTTAATCCATCATTTAGGTACTCCATAAAAAAGTGCTACCACAAAAAGCCTGTTAAACCTGTATACTTCTATCCTGGGTAGCAAAATATTAGGAGTGCGAGTTATTCATCAGAATTTGCTGCCTGTTGTTATGCCAGGAATGAGAACTAGTGATGGTAGCAAATTGTGACAAGTTAATGACATCCATCAGATTTATTACCAGGACCACAGGCTCTTCTCTTTCTCCAAACAGCAACAAAATAAAAACATGAACTAACTATAATTTTTCCTCATTCTTTAAGTCTGTACACGCACACACACACATTCACTCACTCCCTATATATCTTGGATCTCCATGGTCACTGTCACTCCCTAGAAAAGCCAGAACTTCGAAGTTCTTCTTTTGATACTCATTCAGCTAAGCAACAGAGTTGAGAGACTGAAAAATAAAAATCAAGGAAGGGTACAAAACTGGAGTTGTCAGAACATATTGCCACTGCAGATCCAGACTCTTGGGAGCGTACAGTTTAGTGGTACAATCCTCAGAACCACTTAGAAGACATTGGGACTGCGTGTGTACTATTTTGTACCTGTTCATTTGGTGCAAGGTTATATAATAGATTATTGCACCACCAGCTCTCAATGTCTTTCCGCCAATTGACAGGAATGAAATCACTACATATGTAGATGGACACATAAGAAACATATGGATGAACCACTTCACCATTCACTGAAATGCAGCCACCTATACTATAGAACTCTGCAGCTGTTTAAGAGCACACAATACCACTGCACAACAGTGTAGAACAGGCAGGGTAATATGTTACCAATAACATTTGAGTTCTGCATCCTAAGGGCACTTCATATCTCATGCATCAGGGTGTAAGCTAATTAGCTAGGGAGTCAAGAAGGAATTTCTTTCCTCCCCGAATATGCATTGTGTAATTGGCTAGGTACTTTACTAAGGGGCTCTGCACCTTCTATGGCATCAAGTCTGGCAGGCTATAGCCAGAGACAGAATACTGGACTTGATGGACCTACTCCAGATTCTGGTATGGTGGATTCTCTATAACACGGTAGCTCATTGTAATCATGCAGAGAAATTTAAGGAGACAGAATGTACTTTACAAAATTGGCATCTGTCCAGGACATCAGTGCTATTATTACTATACCTGCAAAAGTTACTTTATGATCTAGAACAGAGGTTCCCAAACTTATTTGGCCTACCGCCCCCTTTTCAGAAAAAAAATTACTCAGCGCCCCCCTGGAAATCTACCTTCTTTAAGCGAACAAACAGAAAGATGCAGTGACAAATTTGTGTTCTTTTATGTATCTATATTTCTACCTACGTCCTACAATATAGTAAAGAAAGATGTGTTATTAGAATATCGCCCACGACATCAGGTATACAGTGGTTTTTCGTAAGATGGCAAAAGACAACCAAACTAAAATACTAATGAAACTAATAAACTGGGTTTTGTTCTTTGCTCAGCATTAGATATATGTATTTGATATTAAACTGTTAAATATCAAACTAAATTTATCAAGAAATAATTAATTTAAAAATAATCAATATGCAATTAAAAATCAGTTAATAGTTTTAATTTAGTTTGCCCTTATTTAAATAATTGTTCCTTATTAACACACGCCTTATTTACCAATTAACACAGATGATTCGATAGATATAAATAAATGTTAATAGTTAACAGTTTTTTTACAATTTCATTCCCGTTTTCGTTAATATTGTAATAAAAAATATGACAAATATATTGACTGTACACTTCAAATAGTACTGTACCGACACAAGCCTGCTACGATTTTATTATTAGTAAGCACTAAAGACACAGAAACGCACGGTAGATATGTAAGAAAATGTATAAAAATACTCACGTGTAAATTGCTGTTTTATTGAAACAACAATAATACAATTTGCTTTGTATGTGATCCGTAATCCGTAAAGATCGAAGGTATTGAATATGAATAAAAAATTTTAAATACTTATTGCACTATTGTTAACTGCTTTTTACACAATTAAGAAACAATCTAAATTAGATTTCATACATGTCGCCTATTTATAGTATCGTATTGTAAACAAGTCATTACACGCACATATTCCTGCCGATGCATGCTGGACTTCCCGACAATGCGCGACACGCTCGCCTGCCAACACTTGCTTGTTAAGAGCTGTTGGCGGACTTGACACCTGATCGGTTATAATTTGTGAATTTATTTGGAAAATAAAGTAATCACTACAACTTTAACTCTATGTTACACAACAGATGAAACATGTACGAACGGTTTTTCAAAATTTTCTTATATTCTTTCTTTATGCTTCCACCGCCCCCTTATTTTTATTCAACGCCCCCCAATTGCACCCAAGGCTACTACTGCCCCCCTGGATTGTTCCAGCGCCCCCCAGGGGGCGGTATCGCCCACTTTGGGAACCTCTGATCTAGAATGACACAAATGGTTAGGACCTTTCTCCTATGTCTCATTTGCAAACTTTCAGTATTACAGTAGGCCCCCCCCCCCCCCCCCACCATGCTATGACATTGGTTCAGCAGGAAGGTTGCTCACCAGCCTTTCAGCCACTCAAACACTCTCCTTTGGGCTATGCCAGCCCTGTCTTTGCCTTGGAGGTTAACAGAAGGTACACCCAATTCCCTAAATCCCTTGAAGTGTTCCCATGATATCCAGCCCCTCCCACTGGCAACTCACAGAAATCTCAGATCCTCTGCACCCAAAGGAGCTGTGTGTATCCCAGTTTACCAGTTTTTACTTTAAGACTCCACGCCACAGCACTTATGAGCACTTATAATAAAACAAAAGAATGTTTAAGAAAGAATAGTGGGTCCACTAGAAGCAAGAGAGAATCATTGATAGAAACAATGATTACAATGTTACCCACGATTTTCAGAACCCAAACAGTCATAACTTAACTGTTTCATTCCAGGCGGTGTCAGGTATAAACCAATGGGAACACAGTACTTATGGCTGATGACAGATTGATGCAAGTAAGCATGCTCTTATCTAAAACTACAGTTTATTAGATTTGATCACAGACAGGCATAAGCTATAGGTTTAGAACATCCCAAACAATTACCTAGAATCTGAGATGGTATTGAATAATTAGCAGTAGGTCAGCGATGGCTGATCGCTTCCCCGCCAGGGAGTATGGTGTCAGGAAACAGTCTCTCAGGATAGCATTAGAGAACTGCTCCAAAGTAAACTCTATTATCTAGTCTTTTATAACTATTTTTTACAAAACACATAACTCATAGGGACCCCTACTGGGTCATCACTTCTCCTAACTTCAATCAACTACTTATCAACATAACATTCCTAAAAATCTTAGCTTCCATATCAAAGACACCCAAACTCAAGATTTCCATCCACTTATTTTATTTCAGTCTCAATTTGTTGACTCTTTTTTTCCCCTCCTCTCATTCTGATTAGCAGAAACTGCAAGCATGCAGCTAGCATTTGACCTGGCCTCCAGAAGCCCTGCTTGTTCAAATTAACCCTTAACTATGTGGTGTTCTATTTTATTAATTCATGGTGGCTAAATGCACACAAAATGGTTGCAATTAGCTTGATCAAATTCTGGTGTAACACACCCCTCCATTTCAGGGCAACAACAATATAAAACAAAATCATAAAACACAAAGGAGGGCCTACACTTAATAGTTACCTTTCCTATCTAATAAAGTAGGTTCTCCTCTTCCCCTCCTGCTCCTCTCCCCCAATTCAGTCTGTGGCAGAGTTGGCAGGCTTCCCAAAAGCCAAGATCCAATCTTTCATAAAACACTTCCCCTCAACAAGATGTCTCCTCAATGAATGGATGTAGAGTGTCTTTCTCCACCTTGGATCTACTGAATCAGTCTTTGTCTTTATTCACAGACAGGGCAATCCTCTGTCTGTTATAATGTTCCTTTTTATCTCTAAGTGGTTTAGATTGTTTGCAATTGCCTTTGATGGTTTTCCATTGACTGCTCTGGAATGGAGCAAGGGTAGACAACTGAACCTTGCATTGCATCACCATCTGACCAGGGAGGGATAACAACTTCCTCCCACTTTAATGAGACATTAGTGAGATTCTCATGTGAGTAACTTTTACTCTATGACCATACGGCATAGTTTTCAATATAGTTACATTATTCCTTAAATATTAACCATACATACATCTTACAATGATTACAAGTATTGATAAGTTACAAGCTTTCAGTAGAAACCTTACATGCTACCCTTCATGGATAAATACCATGAAAGTGGTGTACTAGGTACAGTGAGTTTGTCAGGTCTGAGACAGAAGTTGCTTGTGAAAAACAATGAACCTTTTGCTTTTTGGCACCACTGGTGAGTCACATAGTGGCTATCGTGTTATTTTATGAAATTAAATTCAACTAAAACCATTCTTAATGTTCCCTCTATGCCAAATATGTTTGATGACAGTACTGTTGACTCTTCAAGTATTAGGATCTAGGCCAGGGGTAGGCAACCTATGGCATGCGTGCCGAAGGCGGCACGCGAGCTGATTTTCAGTGGCACTCACATTGCCTGGGTCCTGGCCACTGGTCCGGGGAGCTCTGCATTTTAATTTAATTTTAAATAAAATTCTTAAACATTTTAAAAACCTTATTTACTTTACATACAACAATAGTTTAGTTATATATTATAGACCTTCTAAAAACGTTAAAATGTATGACTGGCACGCAAAACCTTAAATTACAGTGAATAAATGAAGACTCGGCACACCACTTCTGAAAGGTTGCCGACCCCTGATCTAGGCATTGTGTTATCCTTCAGTTTATTAATGGACTTACCAAAGATCATTTTTGCTAAATGAAAGCCATTTGGAACCTCTTCTGAATATTCTCATTTTATCAAAGTTAGCTTAGCATAATTATTTTTTTCAACATGTCTGATCATACATCATATCTCAATTGCAATTTATTGAGATGTAGAGGCTCAACTTCTTCAACATCCTGCACTTATATCATTACTTCTGTTTATTTAACAAAAAATATTTACACTGACTTACAGTACAGGTTCATATCAATTGTGAAGTTTGTCTGTTGACTTTTCAGGCTCTAAATGGCTCTGCTCATGCAAAGTTAATTTCTCTAACCTATTATTTTAAGTCTAAATTAGCTGTTTATCTACTCTGACGCAGTTGTAACATGGTAATAATGGAAGCTGGAGTCTTCTGCAATTATGCCTCTCTGTTATGGATGTACTTCCTTTCATTATATAACACACTCAGGGCTAGATCCACAAACGGACTTAGGTGCCCAACTGCCATTTAAGGCACTTAAGTCCAACATTTAGGTGCCATTGAGGTCCTCAAATTTCCACTCACCTGCCACCTAATCCTGAAGGTGCCTAAAATGCCCGTGCACCTAAGTTTCCACTGTTAAAGTTACCCTAAGCATCTACATTTCTGCCAGTCAGCATGTACACTGCTGCTTCAGTCTAGGCATAGTCACCAACTCCGTGGGTGCTCCGGGACTGGAGCAACCACTGGAAAAAAATAGCCCATCAGCTCCTCCCCCTCCCCACCAGCTCTCCTGCCTGCTGGCAATCAGCTGTTCAGTGGCATGCAGGAGACCCTGGGGGGGTGGGGGAGGAGTGGTGGCAGAAAGAGGCAGAGGGAGGGCAGGGCACGCTTGGGAAGGGGGCGGGAAGAGGCGGGGCGGGGGCAGAGTGGGGGTTGAGCACCCCTGGGGAAACCCGTAAATCGGCGCCGCTGAGTCTAGGCATCCGGGCACATCTCATGCCCAAGCCCCAGTGGGATCCTCAGACAAGGTGTTTCCCCACCTACCTTGCCAGTGGGACCCGATCCGTTGGGCATTCTCAGAGCATGCCTAAACCCACACAAAACAGTTGGGGTTTTAACCTTTACACTGAGCCAGGTTCCATTCCCCTCTTTGTCTGATGTGGAGCAGGATCTGGATACTCACCTCTCAGGAGAGGTGAGTAGATTATAATGTAGTCTGGTGTGAGGCTCTCTCCGTCTCTTGTGTTAACGCTGTTCTACTGTGTATAAGTGATTAAATATGCATTGGGCCAGACAGAACATGTGAATGGGTCTATAGTCCAGTGGTTAGAACACACATCTGAAAGGTAGGGAAGGGAAGCCATGTTCAGCTCCACATCAGGCAGTGGGGGGAACTGATTCTCACATCTTGGGTGAGTGCGCTAACCACTGGGCTAAAGGTTATAAGGGAAACCTCTTTTCCCTCCCACATTTCTTGCAAAAAAACAGGTTAAGCACCCAACTCTAGGAGAGGATTCAAAGCTGAGAATCCCAAGCAAAGATAGGGTGTCTTCCTCTGGGCCAGATTTTGGGTGCCTAACTGCCTGAGAAGCGCAGAGCTTAGGCCACACCCCTCCCATTGGCATTTCCTATTTGCTAGTTTGGGCAATTCCCCACTCAGCCTGTTGGCTTCTGTGGATCACATTCTTAGGTGCCTAGATCTCCCCATGCATTGTTTAGGGGACCTAACTCAGGGCTGTGGATTCCACTAGGTGGCTAGGAGGTAGGCATTGCAACACCAAAGGCTGGTTCTCCACTGAAAAAGGTTTGTCTGCATAGCTATGCTAGTCAGGGATGTGAACCCCTGCCTCCAGCTGACATAGCTGTGCCAGCAAAACACCCAGTGTAGCTGCAGCTATGCTGACAGAAGAGTGCTTCTGTCAGCATAGCTGTAATGCTGTTATAGAAGGTGGTACTATGCCAGCAGAAAAACTTGACAGCATATGCGGCATCTACACTAGAGGGCTCTGTCAGTACAGCTATCCTAGGAGAGCTAGACTGGCAAAGCATGTGTAGTGTATGCCACGCTTACGTCCCTTTGTGGATCTAGCCCTCAGCCTTTGTTGTTTTTTAGAACTAGACTAGAGAAAGGTGTTATTGCTGCTAACTTTTTTTAATTAATGATACTAGATAGAAAATACACAGAAAAAAATACATTAAAATATTAAGTTTTCAAAAGCTGGGAAATGACAGAATTGAGGCTGCCTGTATAACCTTAATTTGGCTTCCTTGTGCATATGCATTCTGATACAGTCTTTAATTACATGATCACATACTGTTTTTTCCCACAGGACACTGCCCTATTCAGTGCATGGGATGGACAGTGGTCACTGACAGGTAGTCATTCAGTATTTCTTTTTATCGTCATCAGTCAGTATGTAGCACGATGCCTTAATTACTACATATCATTTGAACCCTTTACTGAATTAATGTATTGATTTCCTAACAGGCTTTTCTATGATGTTCTACACTGTAGTATCTGACTGGTTCACAACATTTTTGAATTTCTCTTTACAACACCCCTGTGATGTAAGATGGCATTATTATCCCTATTTTACAGAGTGGAACTAGGACCTGGGGAACACCTAAAACTTAAGTTGACCTAGCTCCATCACTTAGTGCTCTGAGCTATGATAGCTCGACCTAAGCCCCGCTGTAGGTACAGCTAGAACTCTTCTGTTGACCTAGCTACCACCTGTTAGAGAGATGGATTACCTACATTGATGGAAAAACCCTTTCCTCTGATGCAGCAAGCATCTACACTACAGCTGCACAGTTGCAGCATCATAGCTGTGCCACTGTAGTGGAGACATGGCCTAGGACACAGAGAGATTAAGGTCCTTTCACTTCTGGAACCTGGTGCCACAGCAGCTCTGGGCAGCCTGGAGAAGTAGATCCAAGAAAATTCCTGCTCAGCCCCTGAAGACCACACCCCATCACAATGACCAATTGCTTATTTTGTTATTGGTGCCAAACTCTAGTTTGCCCATGTCTGGATTAACCAAAGACAGGTGCAGCTCACCTCAGAGAAAAGCATAAACCTCCCCTGTAGTGCATCTCACTGCCCAATGCAATATTAGGTTGAAATTCACCTACTCTGTCTTTTTATCTTATTTAAAAGGATATAATAATGCCCTTCCCGTTTCCCCACCTTCCCTTCCCACAGATTCTCCCTCATTTCATGAGCTCTGGGAAAGAGTCTGTCATGCAGAACAGACCAAATTCATAACTGGTGCAGTACTGTAGTCAGTTACACCAGTGATGAACCAGGCCCAACTGTATCAGTCTTGCATGCCAGCTGGTAAAAATAAATCACGCAATTAAGAGAAAGTGTGCAGTGTAGGAATGAATAATTTCAGTAATACACAAAAATTAATGGGCCTGAAAGAAATAGACATAATTTTGTGAGAGGATTTAAAATAAAGTGTCATCACACACACCCAGTTCTTAGTAGCTTTGTCAGTCTTCACTTAGTCTTCTTTTGCTGCCTCACAAATAAAGAAAATAGCACTTCAAAGTGCTAATGGAATTTTTTTCCACCTAATAAGTTTCTGATTAAAGCCTTGGGTGAGAACCATTTGCCTCTTCAAAATGACAGTGGAAGGGGGCAGTTAGCACTGCTGCTCTGCAATTCAAATTCTGTTAGTCTTGCAACAACCAGCTTCTGACTCTTAGCAGTGCAGGCTCAACTTACAGTAGCAGCCTTGCAGAATCTGATTACTGAAAGCAGATAACCAGGGAAATCAGAGCTGTAGGCTTTAAAGATATTTTTCTTATTATCCCTGTGACACTGAACAGACCTTTCTCTTCAGAGAGATCTGTGCTGGGGTCAGCTCTTACTGGGATACTCTCCTGGTTTGTGCTGAGGTCATTTGAGGTGGAATTTATGAAAGTTCTTACTCTGCAGATAAATTAAATGGCAGAAATGAAGTGCTACCGAAATGTAACAGACAGGAGAAGTGAGGATGATTGGTGCTCACAATATGTGCAATGTTTCAGATTCTCCAATCATCTGATCTCTGCTTTGATTCATTTCAGAGGGGGAGCAAATGATTTTATTAAAACAAAATTAATTCTCTGCTTATTTTATGTGAAATGTGTATAAAGCATATTTTAAGCATATACAGCAGCTTCTACAGAGCATTATATTCAATTTATTAAAACAGGGATCATTTTTCTCTCTTCCTCCTCCAACCCTCAAAATAAGTTATGCATATTGTAGGGACGCATAGCTCCCGAATCGCTAGCCCACAGGCGCGGCAAACTGCTCCCATGGCTACGAGGCAGGAGTGACCTTCAATCCAGCGTTTGTGTTTGGGAAACTTATTTGGCTGATTTGATTGTACCCTCGCAGCTGGTGTTCACGCGCTCAAGAGATGGGTTCGTTATCTTATGTGCATGTATACTGCCTGGCTTTTCTATGCGCAAGAATGTAACCACTAAGAAGAGTTGTAAACAAAGTAAGGAGAGAAATAAAAACCCCAGGAAAGTTTTCCTGGGAGGCTTTTTGCAAGAGGCTTGTAAAGCTCTCTGGCTACCAACAAACCTGGCGTTCTGTTTCCTTTCCTGTGTCATCACCACAGCTGGTGACCCCGACGTGATACCCCTCTACTCACCGGCTGGATACGCCGAGCGCGCCCGCGGCTGTTTGCCGCCCCTTATTCGTGAGTATGGGGGGGAAACTTTCCAGTGCCCAGAAGGAGCACGCAAGAGAGTTACAAAAGATTATAAGGCAGCGATCATGTGTCGTTGTCTCGGTCGCTCATATTGAGGACCTCCTAAGGGAAATAGATCGCCAGTGCCCCTGGTATCCGGACTGCGGGTCATTACAGCTTTCTGATTGGATACGGATTGGGATCACCTTGTATAGTGAACCCCGTGCCCCAGTTCAGCACCTGCTGCTCTGGCAGCGTTGTAAGGAGGCGCTGGAGGGGTTCGGCCCCGATGGCCTTAAGCCGGTTTCCCCTTTGCCCCCAGGTGATGGGCCACCCCCCTCCTGCCCGCAGCTGACCCCCCCTGCGCCGCCGCCCGTGGCGGCGCCCCCATGCCTACCGGTCGGGCAGGGGGGCGCTGTCACCGTGGCGGTGCAGCCGGTGCGCAAGGCCGGTCTCTTGACCGACAAGGAATCCAAGTGTGGGTTCAAGGCGTTCCCCGTCTCTAAGCGAAATAATGGAAACGGGGGGCGAGTAGTGGACTGGGAGGCTCTCCCCTACTCGGTTCTGCACGAGCTCCGGGGGATCTTGAAAGGTGTGTCAAACGGTTATCACTTGCTCCCCCAAGATTGGAAAGACATATGTCGCATGGTGCTGTCTCCCGCGCAATACGTTGTGTGGGACAGCGAGTACCAGCGAGAGGCGCTTGCGGCAGCAGCACAAGGTGGGGGGGCTTATCTTGCTGAGCAGTTATATGGTACAGGGCAGTTTTTGGGCATCCCCGAGCAGGCGGTGGGCACGCCCCAGGTAGCTTTTCCCATCATTGGCCAGTGTGCCCGTCGCGCGTTTCGCAGGGTCCCCGCTGCGAGCGAGTCCTCAAAGTCCTTCGACCCTGGCGGAGTTGCTGCAGGCGTGTACTGATGTAGGCACTCAAACCCATCAGATGGCCCTGCTGGCAGCTGCCCTGCACAAGGGGCAGAAGCCTCAGGGGAACTGCTTTAACTGCCACCATCCATATTGATGATTAGGCGTATGGCCCTCCCCCTCCGTTGGCTCACTGACGAGCCCGTATGGGTTGCGCAGTGGCCGCTTTTCCCCAGAATATGTGCAGTGTATATTGTAGCAGAAGTAAAGGAAATGCAAACCTACCAATATAGGTTGTGTTGTCTTGTTCAGATCACTGTGTGTTTGAAAGCAGGAGTTAGAAGTAAAAGGCAATCAAAAGACTGGGAAAGTTAATTGTGTCCCTTTTAAGTAAAAATCTTTAAGCTGTAGATAGCTTTGGATTTGGAAGCAAGTCAGAAAGCATTTGTATTAATGCAAGTTTCTAACTAATAAGGTAGAAGCCACTGAAATCTGGGCTGCCTATGAACAAATACAAGGAAACATTTTAAGCAATGACTGACTGCCCAAAAGGGGTAGACCTCTGTTCTTTTGTTTTTCAGATCATCAGAGAAAACGGATGCCAGCTGAACAGCATTCAATGTACCATGCATTTACTGGCACAATAGGGATTATTTTTGTGTTTTATGGCAAAAATTGTTGTTAAGAGTTGCATACCAACAGTCTTTGGAAGCAAAGACATGGAAGGTTAACCCACTCCCCATATTGCCCATGGGATCCTTCTGGCTACCTCAGATTTCTAGCCAGAGGGCTGGGGAGGGAGGAAAGCAATTAGACACCTGAGGTTGTACCGAGTGCACTCCTCAAAAGTGGGTGTGCTTGTCCCGGTTTGTTGCTCCAAAGCTCTGTAATAAAGTTATTTTACTGGAAGAGTGAAGGTTTCCTTTGTAGGTTAAAAGAAGCCGAGAAAGGGAGAAGAGGAAAAAGCACAGAATGAGTTAACTGAGAGGAAAATACAGCTTGCAGGCTCATCCAAGGCCACAGCCAAAACTTGGCTGACCCCCAAGACAAGGGGGGGCTTAAATGTGCCCGAGCAACTATGAGATCTGCAAAACACTGCCAGGCATTAATGAAATGTGTTAGGTTTCTTTTCTCACAGATAAAAGAAGTGCTACCCAAAGCCCTGCCATTCATTGAAACCAGGAGACTGAGTCTATGTAAAGTCCATCAACGAAAGACTGCTTTGGCTCCATGCTGGAAAGGCTCTTTCCAAGTCCTGTTAACCACCAACACCGCTGTGAAGTGCCAAGGACTGACTGCCTGGACCCATGCTTTTCACTGCAAAAAGACCCCTCCACCTCGGGAGGACTCTTTGACTGATGATAAGCCTATTTCTTCTTCTAGCCCTGCTGTGCCTTCTGGACAGCAGGAAAAAGGAAAAAAAGACAAGGTGAAGTGCTAGTAACCTCTCCCTTGTCCACTGACAGACCTACTGTGCCTCTGAATTTTTCCAGAAAAAGCAAAACCATTACAGGGTGATGTGCTAGTAACCTCTCCCCTGTATGATGCTAAACCACACTGTTTCAGGAAAAGAGAAGAAGGAACACTTGCTTCCTTGAAACCACAAAGTCCAGGAATTCCTGACTACAAGAGACATTAAGAACTGACCCTGGTGAAGAAACAAAAAATTATAACCTGGAAAAAAAGAAACTTGTGGGACCCATGCTTGGGAACGTGGTATTGATTGGATTTTGGGGTTTATTCTACAGGCTGCGCCCTGTGTTTTGAATAAGTCCTTCAGTATGTATTGCCTTCCCTAATTAGATTTTAAATGATAAGTACCAAAGGCACCTTGTTGCCATTGCCCCTGCCATCTCCTCCATTACACTATTACCCCTGTAACACATCAAAATACAGACAATGACCCAGAAGTTGCTGACAGAGATGGTATTGAATATCACTGAGGCTGGGAAGGCATTGCAGTGGGATCTAGCATGTTCAGGCTTGGCCCACTGCCCTTACAGACACATCAGGAGTACCATCTGATCTGCGGCCATGGAGACATACTTAGAGACTTTCTGGGTAAAAGTGCAAACGTTCTCAATGCTCCTTCCAAGCATATGGACCGGTTGAGGGGGTGTGGGCTCCCACATACCGAATCCTGCCGGGTCCATGGGGAGGATGCATGTGGGATTGAGTAATTCACCAAGACATCTGGGAAATTAGACTACCTGGTATGCCCAATTAATTTTAGTCAGTGCTCCTGGGATTACACCTGACAGGACGCTTACTTTTTCAAGTTAATGACAGCTGTGTGTATGTTAATGACACCATATTACAAGACATGCAAGGTCTGTTAAGTACCTGCCTTGTTCCTGTCTGCAAACCACCCAGCAACATCTGGGGTGTGAGACAGTGAAAGAAATGTGTTGTTTTAAGCTTACTGATAATAGTAACTGTATGTAATAGCAAATTGATATGCTAAAATGTTATGCTTAAGCCATCCGCCAAGATGTTTTTCCTCCTTGGTGGGATTATATCTAGTCATAGCCACCCTTAGAGTGGATGAAGACCCTTTTATAGTATGGGGTCTTAGTTTTGATGTTTGATGTTTTACTTTGCTGCTTTGTTTAATGTATACCCAATCTAGTGGCATTGTGTATGCTACCCTGCGAGAGTGTTTTGTTTAAACACCGCATCTATAAAATAAAACAGGGGGGGATGTAGGGACGCATAGCTCCCGAATCGCTAGCCCACAGGCGCGGCAAACTGCTCCCATGGCTACGAGGCAGGAGTGACCTTCAATCCAGCGTTTGTGTTTGGGAAACTTATTTGGCTGATTTGATTGTACCCTCGCAGCTGGTGTTCACGCGCTCAAGAGATGGGTTCGTTATCTTATGTGCATGTATACTGCCTGGCTTTTCTATGCGCAAGAATGTAACCACTAAGAAGAGTTGTAAACAAAGTAAGGAGAGAAATAAAAACCCCAGGAAAGTTTTCCTGGGAGGCTTTTTGCAAGAGGCTTGTAAAGCTCTCTGGCTACCAACAAACCTGGCGTTCTGTTTCCTTTCCTGTGTCATCACCACAGCATATTTTTTTTATTTTACAAAAGCAAGTCTACATACCAGGCAAAGCTTTAAAATAGTAGGATTACAAATATTTAAAGTTTCAACATGCGTCATACAGCAAGCATAATTGTTGAAAATACTGTGTTGGCATGAGCGCATATAACATCAGATTCTTACCTGAAATGAACCTAAGACAGAAATGTAACCAAGGCCGTTTAAATTATAGTCTCTCAGTCAGAGAAGAAAATGCAAATTCCTTTGTCTTCTTCCTCTGTCAGGAAGACATGACAAGATCCTTCTTAAGCCTAGTCTATGCTACAAAGTTAGGTCAATGGAAGCCACCTTTCGTTGACATAGTTGTACAGGTGTCTACACTTAAATTTGTCTCCCACTGATGTGAGTACCCCATTAGAGCAACACAATAACACCACCTCCCCAAGCAGCGTTGAGCTATGGTCAATGTACTGAGGTCAATGCAGTGTGAGAATAGACACTGTGTTACCTAACATGGCTACCACTCTGAAATCTGTGTTACCTATGTCGACTGTTCTCCAGCAACTATCCCACAATGCCCAACAATGACCGCTCTGGTCACAATTGTGAACTCCAGTGCCCAGGGGCCATAGAGACTGGAAGTGCCCCCCTCCCCTTTATTGCCCTGCACATTTTTGAAACGCCTTTTCCTGATTGTCTAGCTTGGCAAGCACACCTAGTAGTTCTCCATCGTTGTGCACAAGTGCCCAGCTGACCATGCCGGCTACACGTTCCAGACACACTCTGGCTTGGAGTAGACAAGAGATATTGCATCTCTTGGGCCTGTGGAGAGAAGGGCTGTGCAAGCACAGCTACGAACCAGCCACAAAAATGTGGGCATTTATGACCAGATTGCACAGGGGAATGCGGGAGAATGGGTATGTGCCACATGAAAGCAAGGGAACTGTGTCAGGCACACCATAAGGCCAGAGAGGCAAGCAGTCAATCTGGTGCTGATCTGCAGACTTGCCGCTTTTACAAAGAGCTTCATGCCATACTTATCGGAGACCCTACCCTCACCCTGCAGGCCATACTGAATATGTCCAAGAAGCCTGAGTCACAAGCCCTTAGTGTGAACAGTGAGGACAAGAAGGAGGTGGAGTAGCAAAGAAGAGGAGTATGGGGGACATGAGACTGGGAAATCTAGCTATGTCGCGAGCCAGAACCTGTTTGAGATTCGACCATAGTCCAGTCGAGCCCGCTGCAGGGGAAGGAACCTCAAGTACGCTTGTTACTGTATTTTCCATTACCATGATGTCCTAAGGGGCAACCCCAACTTAACAGGATACAGCTATCAACTTTTTATTAATTTATCCATACTAGAAGAGGAAGTGGTACAAGAAAGAGAGGTAGTGTTGTTATCTGCTTTTCATTCCCCTGAAGAGTTAGGCAGAGTGGGCCATGCAAAGCAGTTTGTTTATGTACACAGGGAAGTCCCTTGAATCCTCCTGGGGGATCTCAATGAAATATTCATGGAAGTACTCTGCAATCCATTCCTGAAGGTTTCTACGGATGGAAGCCTTATTTCTTCCTTTGTGGTAGGGCACTTTCCTGAATCTTAACTTTCACTTTCCGTTGTAACTATAGTTGGCAATGGTACCTGTGATGGGGTGTCCATCCCACACAAGGCCTGAAGGGGTAAATTTGGCTAATTAACCTTAGGCTGCACCTGGAGGAAACCTAGAGAGTGCTAGGGCCTACTTGCTGATGAAGTCCAGCTGGGGGAGAAGCTGGGCGGGGTCTATAAAGAGAGGAAGTTGGTAGGCTGCAAGGGGGGAAACTTACAGTCATACTTCCTGATACAAGGGGGAAGAACAGGAAGCTGTAAGGACAGTGTGGGAAGGAGCAGTAAGGGCTGGGAGAGTAAAAGCCCAGAGCTGCTGGGTTGAGGGTCCCTGGACTGGAACCAAGTGTAGAGGGTGGGCCTGGGTTCACGTATAAGTCAGTGCTGGAGTGACACACTAAGGATAGCCCATTTGGGGACTGCTAGAAGCAGACTTTGATAATACCCCAGAAGGGGGGAGAACTTTAATGTGACTTAGCTGGAGGGCTAAACCATGAAGAAGAAAGTGGTGCAGATCCTGGTGCATGAGAGGCCAAACAGTAAAGGGAGTCGAACGATGGACTGGATAACTGGAGGAAGGGTGTCAGACCAGCTGGCAGAGCTAATTCCCCATATGAGCCACAAGGAGGCATTGCAGAGCAGTGAGTAGAGCAGCACCTGTCATAGTACCTCCTTGTGTTTTATCTGCAGCTGCTGCCCTAGAGGGGCTCCTCATCCACACCCGCAGGACACCTGAGCCAGATAAGGAGGAGAAAGAAGAGGTCTCAGGATGACATGTTTAGCAAGATCCTGCATGCCAGTGCTGCATCTGACCATGAGCAAAGGGCCTGGAGGGTGAACACTAGAGAAAAGGTCAGGAGTCCCAGCAGGAAAAGGAGACGCAGATGCACCAGGACATCATGGGGCTTCTCCAGCGGCAAACACAGCAGCTGCAGACACTTGTGGACCTACAGGTTCAACAAGCACAGGCTCACTTACCTTTGCAGTCCATGGAGAACTCTATTACACAACCCCTCTAAATGTCCCCCCAACATTCCGTGTGGTATCAGGGTCTGCATCTCCACCCCTACTACTCCACCCTGGGGGACTTTAAGAACCACAGCTTCACATACACTGACCTGTGATAGCCACGGTTGCTGTACATGGACGTGAATGTTCTTTCCCCTCATTAAGTTCTGTTCCATTAATTTATTAAGTTTTTAATGTATTTGCTTTTAAATTGCACAGATTTTTCTTTGCCCTGGTTTTATTACTGAATACAATTCTATTATTAGAAAATAATTAATCTTTATTGGTTCACAACATATGCTGCAGAGTGCCTAGCAGTTCTGAAAGCACCCACTTGTTACTGTACAGCAATGGTCCTCAACCCATGGCCCATTTGCGGTCCAATGAGCACACAGCTGTGGCCTATATGACATCCTCAGGGCCATACAAGTAGTATATATATTGTGTGGATGCAGCCCAAATAACACACAGAGAGCAGCATATGCGTCCCACAATGGTAAATAGGTTAAGAACCACTGCTGTACAGCGACACAATTCATAGGATCAGTGACAAACAGTATAATAATCACAAATGTCCAGCATGCACAAAATTCCACCTTTTCATGTTCTCTGTATATATAAATATCTTCTTGCTGTATGTGCCATTCTATGCATCTGAAGAAGTGGGCTGTACCCCACGAAAGTTTATGCTCTAATAAATTTGTTAGTCTCTAAGATGCCACAAGTACTCCTGTTCAATTGTCATTCTGCACCTGCTGAGCTGGTAGTTGAATCTTTCCTTGGTGCTGTCAAGATGGTCAGTGTGCAGCTTCATGATACAGGAAAAGGGGTAGGCTGGGTACCCCAGGATCACTATTGGCATTTCAACATTGCTAATGAATCTGCTGGTCGGGAAAGTCCCCGACTGTAGCTTTCTGAATAATCCTGTCTTCCTGAAGCACCTTCACTGACCAGCCCACATTGTTGTTGGTGAAGTATCCCCAGTGATCCACCAGTGCTTGTATAACCATAAAAAAGTAGCCCTTTCTGTTGATGTACTTTCTGGAAAGGTGCTTGTCAAGCTGTCTTGCAGTGGCTCAAGAGTATGTGTACCAAACTCAGGGCAGACTGTTAGGAAGCAAGGCACAAACCCCAAACCGGTTCTGAGTTCTATACTTAGATTTCATCAACCAAGTGTCAAGTGTAAACTCCTCAGGCATTATAACAGCCTTATCATGAAGTCACAGACAGTCCCCTTGGGTTCTCTGGTCTATTTTGTCACCTAGGCAAGCTTGCCTTTGTGATAGATGCTCCCTTACACCAAAACTCACAACTATATTCAGGTTACTCCCAATCCCGAAAAAATGGTCACTTAGGCTTTGTCTAGTGGCAACTGAATGACAAAACTTTTGTCATTCAGAGGTGTTAACCCCCAAAAGACAAACGTTTTGCCAATGACAAGAACCGGTGTGAACAGCTATGTGGGTTGCACACTGGTATACCTATCCATGGTGCAGTGCACTGTGCATCGACACAAGCACTCGTGGTGAATACGCGCAGTGTCAATGCAAGGAGCCAAGTATGCACGTGCACAAGCAATATACTAACTGTGGTGACTTTATGCTGACATAACTCGCCTCCACCCACGTTTGTCGTGTACACATGACCTGAGCCTCCAGGTCCTTGTAAGCTAAGCCATTGCCCTTCTGTTTTCTGCAACTGCTTTCCCTGGAATTCTCTCCCCACCTTTTCCTCCCAAAAGAAGAACTTTAAGTCAGTTCTGCCCAGGTGAAAATAACCCCTCTGACATTCAACTAGACTGAATTTCTCTCTTTCACTGAGCTGAGCATTTTGGTTGACTTACCAAGGTTGCTGGAGGAACCGTCCTGTTTCCCCCACCTAATATCCTTATTTATCTCTTGTATCTTTTATGTTCTTTTGTGGCTGTTTACTTGCTGGCTGTAAAAGTATGGAGAGAAGTGTTTCTTAGGATGAGTTCCACTATCATCTGTCACAGTCCACTCTGAAAAGGGAAAAAGTCCCAGATGAAGCATGGCCAGTGTTCTGAATTTAATGGAAGAGGGGTGTGGTCCCCAGCATGCTCCAGCCACAGCGTGGCATCTTTAAACATGGTTGAACTGCAAAGCCAGGCAGCATTCTCTTCTCCAGTCCTCCGAAGGGGGAAACTAGGAAACAGACTGATTGAAGCAGGTGGCCAAAGATGACAAAAACAATGCAACTTTTTATTATAAATCCTCTAAAAGTCAGAGTTTGACGTCAATTGTGACAAAAAGCCTGTTCTAAGGCTGAATCCTCTGCACCTGTGCAAGCCCTGAGTGAATGGGCTTTGCACGGGGGAATTCTCTAGGGGTCTTGGATAGGGTTGCCATGTGTCTCATTTTCAACCGGAACACCGGGTTGAAAAGGAACTCTGGCGGCTCTGGTCAGCACTGCTGACTAGGCCGTTAAAAGTCTAGTTGGCGGCCCAGCAGAGCTAAGGCAGGCTCCCTGCCTGCCGTGGCTCCACGAAGCCCCCGGAAGCAGTGGCATGTCCCCCCTCCAGCTCCTACGCATAGGGGCAACCAAGGGGCTCCACATGCTGCCCCCAGCACCGGCTCTGCAGCTCCCATTGGCCGGGAACCACAGCCCATTGGAGCTGCGGGGGTGGTCCCTGCAGACAGGTCAGTGCACAGAGCCGCCTGGCCTCGCCTCTGCATAAGAGCTGGAGGGGGGACATGCCACTGCTTCCGGAAGCTGCTTGAGGTTAGCACCACCCGGAGCCTGCACCCCGACCCCCTCCCATGCCCCAATCCCCTGCCCCAGCCCTTATCCCCCTCCCACCCTCCAAACCCCTTGGTCCCAGTCTGGAGCACCCTCCTACACCCCAAACCCCTAATCCCCAGACTCACCCCAGAGCCTGCACCCCGAGCTGGAGCCCTCACCCCCTTCCGCACCCCAACCCCTTGAGCCAGCCCAGTGAAAATGAACAAGTGAGTGAGGGTGGGGAGAGTGAGTGACAAAGGGAGAGGGGATGGAGTGAGCGGGGCGGGGCCTCAGAGACGGGGTGGGGCAGGAGGCAAGGGCGTTTGGTTTTGTGCAAGTAAAAAGTTGGCAACCCTAGTCTATACCACCAGTAGTGAGGGGTATAGTGGCTCATCAACAGTGTTAAAAGTGTATGACGTGGGAGTATGGTTGTTTCATACTTTTGGTGGAGGGCAGTGAGGTTGCATGGTCAAAGTAACATTATTTATGTTACTTTACCAAAGCATGGCATCTTTTTTGAGGCTGCTACTTGTCTCTGCAAAGTTTGCACTTTTGCAGCCTAGAGTGACCAGACAGCAAGTGTGAAAAATTGGGACAGGGAGTACAGGGTAATAGGAGCCTATATAAGAAAAAGCCCCCAAAATCGGGACTGTCCCTATAAAATCAGGACATCTGGTCACCCTATTGCAGCCATAACTCTGAGTACTTGTGCTTCTAACTGCCTAATATAGGTGCAAATCAAGTAGTGAAGATCCTGACGCAGTAATATACTTAAGTATGTGCTTAATTTTAACCATGTGAGTAATCCCATTTAAATCAATGGGACTTAAGCACATGGTTAAAGTTAAGCAAGTGCTTTGCTGAATAGGGATGTAACTGCTCACATGCTTGAAGTTAGACATGTGCTTAAGTGCCTTGCTAAATCAGGGACTTATAGCACAAATACTCAATTTGGGCTTGCACTCATTTTGCAAATGCAAATTTTGCAGGTGAGAATTGTGCCTGCAAATAAGGAGATCTCAGACATCTTAAAATATACCCGATTATCTCTTATGGTCCTTTACAGCAGTCAGTCTTAATTTTTTCACTGTTTGCATACCTACTCACTTCTGTGTGGGGAATGGACAACATAATCTAATGAGATAAATCCCTGGTGTGATGATTTTGGTGGTGTTATATTAGTGATGTTTTTGGGCCATTAGCATTTTCATTCTGATTTCTAGGCTTCTATTTTTGCTAAAGTTTTATTAATCAGTTATAATAATCATGCATTTTCTAATAGACTAACATCTAAAGAGGAATAAATAAGGTCTGATTCTTTCTTTGCATCAAGGATTATTACCTGTCAGACAAGAACAAAAGATGAAAAAGCTAGAATACCACTATTTTTCGCTATCTTTTGTTTTATACATAGATTGTATTTGTTTATGTTTGATTTGTTGGATTAATTTGGCATTCTATTATTTATTTATCCCTCTATTTTTAATTTTTAATTTTTGCACCAAAATCAGTAGAACTAAAACACTTCATTGTTGCTGGGAAAAATTACCACATATTTAAAGCACCCTGTTAATACACTGCTGCAAACTAGGAGAGGGACTGCCTGAGGGGAATAATGCTTTACTAGGCCATGCTACCTCTGCCATCTGAGAGGACCAACTAAAGCAAGTGGGGCTTTGCCAGTCTGCACTTCCAGTGCCATCTGAAAAGAGCGGCCTGAGGGAACCAAGGCTTTGTTGGCCCAAGCTGTCTTCACTCATAAAAAGCAGCTGCCTGAGGGCAATAGGGATGGGAGAACTAACTCCTCCAGAGGCAGGCAAACCTAACACTTATCAACCTTTTCCTTCTGTTAGAACGGACTACAAACCAGCTGACCTACATTTCTGCTACAGCCAATGTCAGTGGATCTGTAAATGCACTCCTGCTTGCCTACAAGGGTACATCTCAAGGTAAGGGGACAATCAGCCCCAAAGTAGGTGTTCGGTTTCCAAAGGTAAAGATGTGTCTTTGGCGCAATCAAAAAAAATGAATGTTTACACAAAATGGAGGGAGGGTAAGTTGCAGCACAATTGGGTAGGCAAGAGTTAGTGTTCTGAAAATCGTGCAGGTCTACAGTAAAGAAATCTGAACTCTTGAAGGTCTTGAGTTTAATAAGTAATGCTGTCACGCAGTATATCAGACAAAGATGACCCTGTTAACTATATCTGCAGTCCCTTGTATCCACTCATGTCCCTTGGGGCTTATCTTCACTAGCCTGCTAAATCAGCACCGCTGCATCGATTTAGCACATCTGGTGAAGATGGGCTATTTCAATGGGAGCACACCCTCCCGTCGCTGTAATTAATCCACCTCAATAACAGATGGAAGTTAAGTTGGCGGGAGAGTGTCTCCCGCCGACATAGCACAGTGTAGACACCACGTTAAGTCATCGTAAGTTGTGTCACTCAGGGAGGTGACTTTTTCATACCCCTGAGCGACGAAACTTACATCTACTTAAGCGATAGTGTAGACCTGGCCTTGGCGTACCGCATGTAAGGTTCACAAACGATACCCCTGTCAATTGCCCTGCCCACCTCTCTATTCTCTCACCATCCCTACAATTATGGTGATATGGCTAGTTCCCAAAATGTTTCTTATTAAACATTTATATAATTTAATACAAACATTTCTATTATTATTTGGTTTAGTGAACCCCCACCCACGTGCCCTATATTTTCTGCCTTAAAACTACCTTATAATGTTCTTTTAATAGACTGGTGTTACAAATTAAAACAATCTTTCTTAACCCTTACTTATGGAAATACTAAAGCTGTAACCCTCACTTTAACTCAGTTTGGTAACTCAGTAACCTGCTGTTAGGGAGTGTTTACCTTAGTTGAAAGTGTGTTGCAAACAAATTATTGGTTGGGATACCTGTACAGCACCTTACATCCTCACACAATAGCTGTCCCAGCTGCTTTACAAGTACTGGTAGTACTGTCTGGTTGCAGTTTTTTAGAAGAGGTCCTTAGCTCAGATCCAGCTAAAACAGTTCAGTCTACCATGGCTTCTCCCCAGGGTGAATGAAAAGCCACATGCACAGTAACTGCATTAGTTGGGCAAGTCTTCCTAACTTCATCCCACAATGCAATGTTACACATACATCAATCTCTCAAAAGCCCATGCTCCAAGCAACACGTTGGGACAGGTGCTTCAGGAATCCCTTAATGCTCTGGTACTGGTACAGCCCAGTTGTTCTGTGCATTGACGTACCAAAAAAGCTGTAAGACTCAGCACAGCTGGTTGGAGGCACTAGACCAGTGTTTCCTGGCTGGCGATCCCTTATTTGAAGCCAGAAAAATTGTGTATCTCCCTTACATTTACTATAAAAGTAAGAGTAAAATATGTACCAGTGGTAACTGATAAGCCTATATACATTATCTCTCTGTGTGTGTGTATATGTTGAGAGGTTGACAGAGAATACTTGACCTTGAATGGTAAGGGTGTGCAGGGAGTGGAGGAGCAAGATTTTCTTTGCTTTATATTGTAGTAACGTTTTCAATGCCTCATGACACCCTGATTGCCTTTCATGACCTTGGGGATGGTGACCGACCTACTGAGAAACACTGCAGTAGACCAGTGCAAAGGCAACTGAATGAACAAACTGCTTCATGCAATGTCCCTATTATGGCTTCCTCAGTACCTTAACCCATGTGTAGGATAAATATAAAATTAAAGAATTAGAGTTAGCTTATGTTTTGTTAAGAAAATAACATATTTGCTTGATAGTTTGTGGGTAGTAGGGAGAAGGCCCCAATCAGCAAGTAAAAGAAGGCCATGAGAATAATAAGTAGTATTACTTGTAGTGTAGGAAGGATGTATGGTTCCAAAATAACTAAAGTTAAGAGTGGCAGTAAAAAGACAAACTGTCTTAAAAGAAACAAGCTCAAACCTTCCCATGGTTCTGCTGGTAAGCAAGGAGTCCATGGAGAAGATAAGAAAGGAAAGGCCTTGGGAAGAAGCTGTAAATCTTTTTTGGATTAAGCCTGGAAATAAGGGTGAATTGTCTCAAATTGTTTTTTAGAGGAAATCAGTAATTGGCAATGACATCACTTTTTATACCTTTTAACAGACAAGCGAACTCTTAAAAGGGTTCATTAATGTGGTATGAGTGTGGATTTCAGGAACTGTATAGCTATCCTCTTGGCAGTGGAGCAATTGTGGTGGATGTGAAGTTTAAGGATTTCAGTCATTTTTTGTCCCCCGGAAGCAATCGATGTAATTGTCAAGTGTGTGGTTTTGTCTGCTGGGGGCGGGGGAGCGGTGTCCAGTCAGATGATTCTTTTTTTCTTATGACTGTCAGTGGGAACATGGTAGTTGTGGGTGGTGTCATCTTTATTATGGAAGAATTCTTTGAAGTGGAGTTGGCAAAAAAATTCTTTTAGTTCTCCACATGTTAGTATGATATCAGGTTCTATGGTGAGGTAGAAGTTCATTGTTCAGTTCCTTGGGGAGTACAGATAATTCAGCTCTGGTTAGGGGTAGTCTTGATAAATTGATGATGTTGGGGTGTTGTGTAGTGCCCATGTGGTGGGTCCTGGTGTCATGATTTGAGTTGTGTTTGGTGTGCCAACAGATCTACTGAAGGAGATCCAGACAGGGTGTTCAACAGTCAGTGGTGCTGGAACTAGAGGTACTAGGGGTGCTGCCAGACCCTCTGGCTTGAAGTAGTAATAACAAACCCCAAATACGTGGTTTCCATCATCAGCACCCCTGCTATAACAAATTGTTCCAGTACCCCTGGACACAGTACACAATTATTACCCATTCTTATTATTATGACATCTTGTTGGGGTATGAAGGTAACAACACTGAGTTTCCAGAAACCTTACAAAGAACAGTACTAGAGTGTCTTCATGATAACAAATCAGCAGGCCACCTGGGGTATGAAAAGAAACTGACCCAGGTATCTGACATATTTTTTGGCTGGGCATGGCTGCAGATGTTAAAGATTGCGTTCTTTCCTGTCAAGAAAGGAAAGTGCTAGCAAGAAGAAGCAAAACTCCTTTAACGGAAATGCCCCAACCTAGTAAGCCCTGGGAGTTCATACAGATTGACTTGAAAGGCCCACTATCACAAACACCAGCTGGAAATTGATATTTGTATGTGGTGGTGCAACCACTGAAGGTTAGAAGGACTGAGACAGTTATGGATGCATTACTGAAACACGTAGCGCTGCAGTTCAATCCACCAAGCTGCACCTGCAGTGATCAGGGGAAGGAATATGAATGACTGTCATTACACAAGGTTTGTCAACAGCTCCAGATAACCAAGCTGAGGACCAATGTTGCCCATCCTGCAAGTAATGGGGGAGTGGAGAGACTAAACCGCACCTTTGGTTCTGTGCTTAGAATCTTACTCAGTTAAGACCAACTGGACTGAGATACAGTGTCACCTTTTGTCGTCTTTGCATATAACACCAGCGGACACTCAAATATCCATTACTCTCCTAATGAAAATTATTTTTAGACTCTGCAAACCCATGCTTCCTGTGACTTGATGGTCAGGCAGCAAGAATTGGCAAAGCCCCCTGCACCTAAAAAGATGGGCAACATGAAGGAATCTAATATCAGTGACCTGAGGACAGCATTCCAGAAGATAAAGGAACAGATGAGTTGGAAGCAGCCATGTCAGGAAAAGGGACAATAGTGTGCCCATCCAGGAAGGAGAGATGGTGCAGCTACACAACTGGAAAAAGCAGCCTGGAAAAAAAAATCCAGATTTACTTCTTTTTGAAGGGGACCTTACACAGTGGTTAAGAAACTAAACAACTTATCCTGGCCGAAACAGAAAGCAAGAGCTCATCCCTTTGTAGTGCATCAAGAGCTGCTGCACAGATTCATTGAATGAAAGGGGAGGGCAAACAATGATGATGCTCAACAACTATCCCAGAGAGATGCTGAAGAGGATTTGGAGGTACCTCAGCAGGTTCCTGTGGCTCGTAGTAGGAGACCAGTCATGGAAGAGGAATTGTCAGGGTTCTCTTGGGACCTCAACACAGTGCCATCTTCAACAGACAGTCTATCTACAACAAATAGGCCTCACCTAGAGGACATGAATCCTGCATTCGCTGATAATCTAGATCCAACTATGAGTTATGTGTCCATGAGTGAATATAATACTCGAGGGGGCAGACAAACATGGAAACCTGTGTGTATGGCAGACTTCCTATATTCCTAGAAGTTACTGTTTAAATTCTTATTTAACTAGAGTGGGGGGAAATTGCAATGATTAGTGTAGACAGCTCCATGGTGCTATAATTTTATCATACTGTTAAATTGTTTTCTTGTATGTTGCTGCTCTGACCTGGGGGGTTAGCAGGAAGTGCCTTGAAGTGTCCCAATAAATCTCTGTGATTCTATAAGACAGTGTTACAATATCTATTGACAAACATATATCTAATAGGGTACATGGGATGGCAAGGTAACAGGGCAAATTTAAGACTGCATGGGCTATCTTCACTGTAAATGCCCATACTTTCCAGTGTGGGGTTTTCATTTTGTTTTTTTAAGTGTAAACTTAACTTAGAATTTCCAAGCTTTCTAATTATTTTTTAACTATAGTATTCCTTTTTAAGGGTTTTAACAGTCACTTTTACTCCATTTAATATGTATTCACAACCCTTCCCTCTTAAGAAGGTGTTTGTCTGTGAATTTCCTTTGGTTCTTTCAACCCCTTTTAAACAAATTGCTCCGTGACACTTTGAAAGATGGAATGTATTTCTCTTTACACTTGTGAAGTTTTAATGTAATTTAAACCATTTTGGGAGACCTTGTGGGCCTTATTTTCTCTACAGGGGTCTATGAAAAGTTTATAAGCTCTGCAGGATTCCATGTGAACTGTGATGTTCCTAATTGACACAGGAGGCCGTTGCGAGATTATAAATGTGGTTGGAGTCTACGCATACATATTTCATTGTCTCTACAGGGGTCTCCATGGGACTTGTGAGCTCTGCAGGATTCTTGTGGGACTTGCAACTATGGGATTCCGGGGGAACCAGAAACATACTGGCAGCTTTGAGGGGATAGGAGAAAGGAGGGAGGAGAACAAGACCCCAAGAGGAGCCTCTTTTGAGAGATCAGAAATGAGAAGTGGGGCTTTGGTGGGGAGCGGCAAGTGTTGTGCTTTGGTGGGGAGAAAGAAAGAAAGGTGAGCAGGAAAGGTCCAGGGCTTTGACTGGGAGAGAGATGTGGAAAGAGCCTAAGGGGATTAAAGGGTCTGGGTGGGGGACTATGGGGACTAAGAGAGGAACAGAAGAATGGGAATATATAAGAGGGCCAGCCACTTCCCAAGCACCCCCTTGTGGCTACAGGTGGCTCTCTGGCACCCTTCCTCAGTTTCCCTTCTGGGACTCCAGAATAACTCTACACACAAACTCTTCTCTAGTTCAGCAACACCCCTCTTTGGGACTGACTTTATTACAATAACAAAATCATTCCCCAAACAAAGTTCTCAAATCTCCCTCATGTCCATGTCCTCAGTCTTTCCACTGGAGGGTTTCCCAAGCCCTCCCTCACTGGAGCCATTTTTCCTGATTCAGGATTCCTAGCCTTTCCCATTGGGGTTCTCCCACGCTTTCCCTGCCCGGAGCCTACCTGCTCCCAGCAGTGTCTGTAGTCTTCCTAAATTTCACCCCCAATACCTTACTGTGGTGGTCGGAAAAAAGCAGCAGGGAACATCCTTCCACATAGACTCTGTCTCCTGGTGCCCAGCTGGAAATGTTTTTCAAGAGGGGGACTGAAACTTTTAAAAGGAGGGACAAACACCCCAAAGGTACCCCTCCCCTCTTCCTGCCCATCACATTCATGGCAGCTGAAGCAACAAAGGAAGCATTTGTTGGACTCTGGGAGAATGGGTCCTGATCTATAGGGTTTGGTCAGTAAGACTGCTGAAAGCAAGTGGTGAGAAACTTTGCTTGAATCTGATATAGTTTAAGTTAGGTAATAATAAATGTTTTGTCTATATTTTTCTTGTAACGATTTCTGACTTTTATGCCTCATTACCTGTACTCACTTAAAATCTATCTCTTTGTAGTCAATAAACTTGTTTTATTGTTTTATCTAATCCAGTGTGTTTAAATTGAAGTGTTTGGGTAACTCTGTGACAAATTGTGTGCATATTATTTTCTTAAATGAATAACAGACTTAATATAATCTGTACTGTCCAGGAGAGGGCTGGGCAATACAGGAGATCCATTTCTGGGTGAAAATCTGGGATGGGAGTGGTGTTGGGGTCACCCTGCAGTATAACCAAGCCTGGTGAGAGACAGAGTATAACCCAGCGGTCAGCAACCTTTCAGAAGTGGTGTGCCGAGTCTTCATTTATTCACTCTGATTTAAGGTTTCGCATGTCAGTCATACATTTTAATGTTTTTAGAAAGTCTCTTTCTATAAGTCTATAGTATATTACTAAACTATTGTTGTATGTAAAGTAAATAAGGTTTTGAAAATGTTTAAGAAGCTTCATTTAAAATTAAATTAAAATGCAGAGCCCCTGGACCAGTGGCCAGGACCCAGGCAGTGTGAGTGCCACTGAAAATCAGCTCGCGTGCCGCCTTTGGCACGCGTGCCATGGGTTGCCTACCCCTGGTATAACCCATTTGTGGCTGGCAGGTTGCAGTTGCAAGTCACACCCTGAGTCTTGCATGGTGGAAGGCTGTTTGTGAGTGTGCCTGGTGGGAGCTACTTCAGCAAGGCATTGTAAGGCAGCCAAGGTTGCAGGGGTGACACAGCTGCTCATTAGTCTGGATTGTACCCTGCTATGTCACACCAGCCTCTTAGGTTATGATAGTTGACGGGCGTATATTACACCAGTCTTTTCAACAGTTGCAGTAGCTTCCTATTAATTCTGGGTGTATTTCAAGTATTAATTTTTAGCTAACTCAGAGATCACCTCTCTCCTTGTGAACCACCTTGGCAGTGGAGATGAATTCTCCCTCTGTGGAGAAAGAAGTGGTTCAGGACTATTTGGAAAAGCTGGACGAGCACAAGTTCATGGGGCCGGATGCACTGCATCCAAGGGTGCTAAAGGAGTTGGCGTATGTGATTGCAGAGCCATTGGCCATTATCTTTGAAAACTCATGGCGATCGAGGGAGGTCCTGGATGACAGGAAAAAGGCTAATGTAGTGTCCATCTTTAAAAAAGGGAAGAAGGAGGATCCAGGAAACTACAGGCCAATCAGCCTCACCTCAGTCCCTGGAAAAATCATGGAGCAGGTCCTCAAGGAATCAATTTTGAACCACTTAGAGGAGAGGAAAGTGATCAGGAACAGTAAGCATGGATTCACCAAAGGCAAGTCATGCCTGACTAACCTAATTGCCTTCTATGATGAGATAACTGGCTCTGTGGATGAGGGGAAAGCAGTGGACATGTTATTCCTTGACTTTAGCAAAGCTTTTGATATTGTCTCCCGCAGAATTCTTGCCAGCAAGTTAAAGAAGTATGGGCTGAATGAATGGACTATAAGGTGGACAGAAAGCTAGCTAGATCATCGGGCTCAACGGGTTGTGATCAATGGCTCAATGTCTAGTTGGCAGCCGGTATTAAGCAGAGTGTCCCAAGGGTCGGTCCTGGGGCCGGTTTTGTTCAATATCTTCATTAATGATCTGGAGGATGGCGTGGATTGCACCCTCAGCAAGTTTGCAGATGACACTAAACTGGGAGGAGTGGTAGATATGCTGGAGGGTAGGGCTAGGATACAGAGGGAAGTAGATAAATTAGAGGATTGGGCCAAAAGAAATCTGATGAGGTTCAACAAGGACAAGTGCAGAGTCCTGCACTTAGGACGGAAGAATCCCATGCACTGCTACAGACTAGGGACTGAATGGCTAGGCAGCAGTTCTGCAGAAAAGGACCTAGAGGTTACAGTGGATGAGAAGCTGGATACGAGTCAACGGTGTGCCCTTGTTGCCAAGAAGGCTAATGGCATTTTGGGCTGTATAAGTAGGAGCATTGCCAGCAAATCGAGGGATAAGATCATTCCCCTCTATTCGGCACTGGTGAGGCCTCATCTGGAGTACTGTGTCCAGTTTTGGGCCCCACACTACAAGAAGGATGTGGAAAAATTGGAAAGAGTCCAGCAGAGGGCAACAAAATGGATTAGGGGGCTGGAGCACATGATTTATGGGGAAAGGCTGAGGGAACTGGGATTATTTAGTCTGCAGAAGAGAAGAATGAGGGGGGATTTGATAGCTGCTTTCAACTACCTGAAAGGGGGTTCCAAAGAGGATGGATCTAGACCGTTCTCAGTGATAGCAGATGACAGAACAAGGAGTAATGGTCTCAAGTTGTAGTGGGGGAGGTTTAGGTTGGATATTAGGAAAAACTTTTTCACTGGGAGGGTGGTGAAGCACTGGAATGGGTTACCTAGGGAGGTGGTGGAATCTTCTTCCTTAGAGGTTTTTCAGGTCAGGTTTGACAAAGCCCTGGCTGGGATGATTTAGTTGTGGATTGGTCCTGCTTTGAGCAGGGGGTTGGACTAGATGACATCCTGAGGTCCCTTCCAGCCCACCCCCACATTTAAATATCAGGGACAGAGGAAGGGTATTCTTAATAGATAGCCTGGAACTCTGGAATTTGTTACTTTAGCTGATCAGGCAGCGGCCATGGTTTTGACAGTTAGGACACAGCTCAAGGCCCATCTCTTTTTTCAGGCTTTTGCCTCAGGGAAGTTGGGTAAACTGGTTGGGAAGGGGAAGTAATTGGTCTGAGAGCTTGTCCTTCTTTCTTTTTGTCTTTCATAAGAGATACATTTGTACATGTATTCTTACTACATTATGCACATGCTTTCTGAGGCGACTTGGATAGGGTGCATTTTATAATTCTAAAAATAAACAAGTACATGTAATGACACTGTACAACCCCAGTGTATGTAACGAGAGCTCAACTCTTCAGAGAGAAGGAAAGTGCAGCTGACATGCACAGGAGTCTCCACTTGATTTTCATAAAATACTATGCAAATGGAAGAAAGCACTTGCCAAAGAAACAGATGAAGATACATTCCTCAGGGATTTCTTTGTGACAGGACTTCAGAACCTGTCAGGGAGTGGTATTCAAAGTTTAGAGGCAGAATCCATTAAGCAATAATAATTCCCTTCTCTACAGGGCTTGCAGCTCACAGATGGACAGACTGCTGATGTAATGTTGGGCTAGACAGAGAATGTTAAAGCCAGCCCTGGTCATCTGGAAGTTTGTCAGCCGTTCAGTGTGATTCTTCTTTGCAAAATAATCCTAGTTCACCTAGGAGTACAATAGACTCTGGTGTAAATTTTCATCTCTTCACAGGATATTTGGGAGATGTAGCACCAAAGGCATTTCTGCAACAGGAACCTCCCACATTTATCAACAGTGGCCCATCAGAGATGGAGGATAAATTTGCAAAACATTTACATTAATATTGCATACCATTTATTAGTTCTACCATCACATCTCTGGCTCTTGCTCTTTCCTCCTCTGCTTCACCCCTTCCCTCTTGGTGCCCTTCCTCCCTCTGCTGAAATGAACCCTTTGGCATGCCACTATGGGGGAGAGACAAGTTGAGATTAGCTCCTAACAAGTAAGACATTGTCCTTACACAACTCCTTCTTTTCCTCTCTGCAAATCCCCCCTCCCACGATCCATCAAGTATTCAAACCCCACCCCCACCCCGACACAGTCAGGTCTCTTCTCCTCCAGCAAAACAAATTTTCTCCCACATATCAATTCTTTGCCACCTCATAAAAATCAATATGCCACCTTGTGGTGGGGTGAATAAACTCCACACCAGAACAGAACCAGTTAAGGAGCAGCTCTGGGCCAGGCAGCCTCATCCATTCCCATCTGCAGAGTGTGCTCTAGCTGGAGATGGAGTTTAAAAGGGAGCCAGACAGGGAAGGGAGCGAAACCTACTCTGAGAGCTTCTGAAGAAGGATGCTATAGAAACCTTTCCCAGGGGAAAGTGCCTGCTTGCTGAGCCCAGAGGGACTGAAGATTCAGTTATTCTCCTTTTCTTTTTGTGATGGGGTGAAATAGGCCCAGAGGCCCCCTGCTGGATGCCTCAGGGTCCCACTAAACCCTGTCCCAGAAAGAAGCAGTAGAGAAGTCCTCCAGGCTGCCTAAAGTGGCTGCGGGGGAAGCAGCCAATTGGAAAGAAGCTGCAGGGAGTAGCCCATCAGGGCCCAGCAGGGCCATATAAAAGAAGCTACTGTACTAGAGAGAGTCAGTTGCTGCCTGGAGCTGGAGGAGTGAGTACTGTGTTCCTGTCTGGCTGGCAGGCTGAAGGAACAGCAGGACCATGGACAGATCAGTTGCTGCTAGGGACTGGAAGAGCAATAGGGAGCTCCTGGCTGGCTGCTGGGACTGAGTACAAGACTTCAGCCCTACAGTAAGGGTGAAGCATTTGAGAAGGTGCTGGAGCTGCGGGGAAGTGGCCCAGGGAACAGAAACACAGTTTAGTTAAAGAGATGCAGTAGGTGGCTGCTATCCATAGGGTCCCTGGGCTGGGACCTGGAATAGTGAATGTGCCCAGTCTCTTCCCTGCCACTAGAGAAGTGGCTTGAATATTGAACTGAGATACACCCTTGGAAGAGAAACTAAACTGTTAAGTGACTAGCTGGAGAGCTGGGCCAGAAAGGGCGAAGAATCTCCAGGGAGGAAGCCCTGGGGGCATGGCCCCCATACCAGGGTGAGGGAATATTTGAAGGCTTGCCCAGAAGGGGCTGTAGGACTGATTAAGGACTGAGCCCATGGAGGGCTGCAGGAAGACAGTGTCTCCAGGGAGGAAGCCCTGGGGATACAGCCCCATACCAGGACTATTTAAAGGCTGAGCCTGGGGAGGGCTACAGAGATACCAACAGAGGAGTACAGGGATAGACTTCTGTTGGACTATATACCCCAGAAGGGGTCTGTTCTGTTTCAAATACAGATTTGTGTGAGACTCAGCTGGACGGCTGAGTCATTGAAAACTTCCCTGAGAAACCACCAACAGGGGTCATCACAAACTGAGAGAGCTGCAGGCACACGCACTTGACTGGGGCACTCACGAGAGGTGGGTGCCAACCTATTGTACTTTGCTACTGTGTCAAACTGTAAGACTTTGGTGGGGTAGCAGGTGGTAAGAAGTGACATAGGGAGGGATCCTTTAGGCACTTCCAGGTGCTGGACATTGTTGCTTCTTACAGGGCTCTGGGTTGGAACCCGGTGAGGACCTGGACTCTCATACCAATCATCTTGATATGGAGGGCACAAAAACCCTCTCTTCCAGACTTGTCGTTGGGGAAACCCAGAGAGAGTAAAGACTTAGCAAACTCCATGGCTGGGGCTGAACACCTGCAGGGGTTGGTAAACAGAGGGAAGGTCCTCCTCCTGCCTACCTTCGGGAGAGCATGGGGCCTGATATCTTCCTTCAGACTATGTTACCCCAGAGAGGGATACAGCTACTAGGTGAACAGACTAGGTGAACAAAAGGCAGACTGCCATTGATGTGACAGGAGACAGTGACAGACATTGGAGATAGGGCGAGGAGAGACCTAGTGCCCTGACCCTAAGCAGCAGTGCCAGTGAGCGCCACTCATCACACACCCCAGAACATAAATTCAAGTTTCTTACCCCACCCAAAATTCAGTGCCTCCCCCAAATCAATTCCCCCTTTCAAAACTGATTCCACTCTCACAAAAAACGATCAGTCCTCTCCCACCTCCATAATACATAAAAACACAGTTCTCTCTGGTACCACATGGGGCTCAGGCTCCTCTCCACAACAGCCTGGCCTCCTTCCTTTCTGAGATCACAACTCGTCAGGGCGAGGAGGGGCCGCTGCTGGTCAGGCCGTGCTGTGTAGAGTTTTCCAGCTGCTGCTCTGCCACACCAGCTCCACAGTGATGGGGAGGAGCTGGGAGGCAGAGAGACCCCTAAAAGAATGGGGCTTTCCTAGTTTCTTTGTTTGATCTCAGATGAGCCTCTTGCCTGCCTTGCAGCGCTTGGAAAAGCAGAGCCCTTGTGTAGGTATGTGGCACAAATTTGTTATTTTTATTTTTTAATTTGGCAGTGAGGCAGCCAGAAAGCCAGACATGGCAGAGTATTGGCAAGAAAACAGGAGACAGAACTGGAAAGCCAGAATCTGACTAAAAGTTCTTCAAAGACAGAGACTAGGTAGGTCTGTGGATTTGCATTTTTCTAACTATCAGCAGTGTTTGTGCACATCTGCTCCTCCAAATACTTTGTTCTATGTGTTTCTGAAGGAAGAGCCAAAAATTCCTAGTCTAGAGGCCTCTACCTAGAAAATTCTCACAATGCCTATAAGCGTGCAACATCACCCAGGGATTCTCAGACTGGTGCAAAATCTCCAAGGTGCAGTGCATCATGGGGGGGGGGGGGGGGAACCATACTGGAAAATTGCCAGGATCCCCCGCTCTGAGCATCAGTGGATGAAGAACTCTAGGATAGCTGTTACACATAGGGTTGACAGGTGGAGATACAACACTGTTGAAACAGGCTAACATCAAACATTGTTGCTCTACAGACCCATTTGGCCAAGTTAGAACATGATTATCTGGCATAGTTATACCAAAAGACTGTTGCTCTGTGGACAAGGTTCTTCTTTAAGCTTCTGCTTTCACTTTTCTCTTAAGGAGCTCTATTTTGGTAATAGGACAAACCCTTTTGAGCATTGGGTTTTCAGATTAGACTAATCAGGAACATAAAACATCCCCATATACTATTAGTCAGTGTCACATCAAAGGACTTCAGTCAGGAAGACAAATAATTAAATTACCTAGGCTTTGATCAAGAGTCTGCAGTTTGCTTCAAACACTTCCACAGGACATTTGCTTGCTTTAATCACCGCTGTCTCTTTTGTGATGAAAGGCGTTCCTTTTGATATAGGAAATGCATTGCCTCTTAATTGAGGTGATTTAACTCGTCCCTAACCTTCCTAATTGTGTTACTGGTTTAATATAAAATATGTTTATTGACAGCTGTTCATGACAGCTTCTGTCTAATGGTATGTCACATTAATTGTATTGTTTGAGTGTGACCAGCAGCTTCTTTGCAGTTCTGCACATTCCAGACACATGCATCTTTACTTTTTGAATACAGCTATAGAATGGACAGTTTTCAAGAATAAAGATATTTTCCAGTTGTCTTTATAGTACCCTTTCAACTGAGGATCTCAAAGCATCAAATAAATATTGAGTAATGATCATAGTGCCCTTGTGAGGTAGTTAATTATTGTATGAACCAGCTAGTTCATTACTAAGCACTGTTAACTCCTACTTCAACATTCAGTCAGCTCAAGACTCCATAACCTCCAGTATACAAGAAAAGGAAACACAACCTGAACCTCAGAGGGTACCAGGTTTAGGAGCAAGCCAGAGGCCTGATATCAGGCAACCTGAGAGGTGGACAGAGACTCCCCCTGTTGCTGACAAGAGGCCAGCAGTAGCTGAAGAGAGAAGGCAGCAGAATGCGGGGGAGAGGTTACAACTACAGTGACCTTTAGACTCACCCCTGTAGTGGACTAGCCCTAGGGGCTGGATTAGGAACTGTTGTTTTGTTCATTTGCTGTAAGTGTAAAGTGAGCATGCCTAGGATTGTTTGCACTTCTTATTCCTGGCAGCCCTAGTCAATGAATCCTCTTATTCAGAGTGTGTCTATGTTTATGGAAACCCACCTGTCATGACCCCAGGAGTCTCAAACCTGGGTCTACAGGCTTCCGGGGGGTGGGGGGGGCATCAAACTCTAATCCTCCATCCAACAGCTTCCTGGCATCATCTAGAACCAGGGCTCCTTGAAGCCCAACTCGGATAGTAGGCTCCACCCTGGGCCCTGATTGGTGGAACACCAGAGTTCCTGGTTGGTCTGCTCCCCCTACTTAAGCCAGAGGGAGGAATAGGAATTTGTCCATATAACTGGGCTCCACACTGCTTCGGACTGCTCACCCAGCACTACCTGCTCTTGTCTCCTGCCCCAGCCGCCCTGGTGTTCTGACTTGGCCTGATTCCTGTAATCTAACTCTAGGTCCCTGACCTCAACTTCTGACCTGCAACACCTCTGCCAGAACGATTCAGTGGGAGTTGCTAGTGGTTCTGGGGTTTCATGAACCAATCCTGTCTTCTATTCATGTTGCATGCCCAAATTTAGGCTTCTGACCCAGGCAATGTGGGTTTGATAATCAGTCTGCTGATGGGGGAGGTGTTGCACTGGGCCTCCCTCTTGCTGTAGAATAACAGCCCAGTGCTTTCAAATTTGAATGCCTTCCTCCAATCTATATCCACAATCTTTGATGACCTGCATTGTGCCCATTTGGCCGAGGCTGCTCTAAGGAAACTCTGGCAGGGGCAGGGTACCATTGCTTTCTAGGCAGTGCCTTTCTGCCATCTCCCTGCAGACACAGAAAGGAACAAGGTGATGGAGTGGTACCAGTTCCAGTGGGATCTGCAGGAGGAAATCAAAGATGAACTGGTCTGTGTAGAGACACCCAGGGGTCTGGATGTCTTCATCAACCTTGCCATCCACATAGGTAATCAGTTACAGGAACAGAGGGAGGAAAAGAGAGGTTCCCTGCAGCCCCCCTGTCTGAGTACCATTACATTGGTGCCCATTCCATCCATTCACCTGATGCAGGTGGAGCTGGCTCATTGACAGCTCACCACCAAAAAAAATAATGCTGTCGTACTACCAATGCTTTTATTGCAGCAAACCTGGCCATACCATTTCTGCCTGTCCTGCATGAGCCCCAGGGAACCTGAGAAACTAGTTGACTCAGGTTTAGTAAGGGGGACTGGCCTGGGCTCTGTGAGAATTTCCCCACACCTCAGTCCTGACTGGGACATGCACGCTCCTCTGTTTGGGAGCTTTGTATGTGCATATCTGGCTGTGCATCCCTGAGAAGCCCCCATGGATTTCCACCCAGCTGGCTTTCATCAATTCAGGAACAGCCAACAATTTCATAGCTGCAGTGGCAGCCCAGGCCTGGCAAATTTCTTTGCAGCCAAGGCCACTCAGCACCTAATAAAAACTGTGGACGGCTCCCCTCTGTCTTTGGGTCCAGTGATCAAGGAGACAGTCCCCTGGGAAACAGTTATTCAGAGGCACTGAGAAATACTATGATTCAGTGCAGTTCAATCCCCACACTTCCCTCTGATTCTCAGCATCTCCTGGCTCACCCTTCAAAATCCCCTCATTCATTGGCAAGAACAGGAGGCCAGTTTCCCTTCAGAATTCTGTCAGCAATATTGTCAGGAGCAAACTGATGATGTCCCAACACCCAGGTCCTGGAGGGCTCAGGGGGCGGTGATCAACCAGGCAGGGACATCCTCTGAGCCTACATCAGAATCTCCCTTAAATATCATGACTATACTGAAGGGTCTGAAAACCTCCCTCTGCACTGGGACTGCCCCATAGAGCTGCAGCTGGGAGCAAAAATACAGTTCAGGTGGATTTATGCCATGTCAGAACCCAGTCTGCTTGTGCTGCATGAATACTTCCAGGAAAACCAGCCAGAGGGTTCATCCACAAGTCAATCTTGCTGGCTGGTGGTCCAGTCGTCTTTGTCAGGAAAAAAGGCAGCAGTGTTCGACCCTGTTGACTACCAAACCTTGAAACCAGATAACAAGCAGACTGGGCGGTACAGGAGATACATTTCTGGGGGAAAATCTGGGACTGGGGATGTGTTGGGGTCACCCTGCAGTATAACCAAGCCTGGCTGAATAACCCAAGGGTGGCTGGCAGGCTGCAGTTATACTCAGAGTGTGGTTTGCATGGAGGAAGGCTGTTTGTGAGCGGCTCAGGTGGGAGCTACTTCACCAAGGCATTGTAAGGCACCCAAGGTTGCATCGCAGGGGTGACACAGCTGCTTATTCGTCTGGATTGTACCCTGGTATGTCACAGTTACAAACAATTTCTGATAAGGATGAATAGACCAAAGAGCAAGAGGGATATGCATTAGAAACCTAGAATTAGAGGAGGATGGCAATGATGGGTCAAGATGACCTATAGAGAGATGAAGACCCTCCACACAAGGTAGTATGTCCTATTTAATTTATTTGTAGTGTATTTTCTTTTGTTTGCCATGTGTACTTGTGGGATGTGGGTTGATTTATGCCGAACCTCAGAGATGGCATTATGAGGCATTACCATCCTAAATACAAAAACGACTGCAAGTGAGGTCAGAAGTACCCTGATTCTCTGGTGACCGGAGTATGGAATTGTCAACTTTGTTGCTCTTCCTTGGCCACAAGATAGTTGCCCTCTTGAATCTTAACTCCTCTTATCCCCACTATACTCCTGCTGCCTCTATTGTCACATTCCTGTCTCTAATGCAAACCTGGCTCCCAGCCATTTATGTCATTGTAAGGGCAGAAATCTCTAGATTACTCCACTCCCACTTGCTGTCCTCAGTTTAACACAGGCCAAATATGGTGACTGAATGCCACTACTTTTTTTAAAAACCAACAACATTTAAATAAGAGACATTATCATTTTTTAAAACTACTGAAAAGCTTTCTGTCCATCTCTCTATCTTTCTTGGTAGGAAACACCTACTGTGATGCTGAACGAGCCAGTTCCATTGTAACATTCCATTGATTTTGTTACTCACAGCAGCTGCAGTGGTGGATCAGCAGTGAGCAGGTTAAACTGCATTTTCCAAGCAGAAGAGAATAATGAAACGAAGAGATCAAGATGTAGAGAAAGATGAAAGTGGTGGCAGAGGGGGAGGAAAATGAGGAGAAAATGAAAGTTTGCCAGAGAAAAGGTTATGTTGCTGGCAGAAACACCAAAAAGGGATCAAAGGGTCAAATGAGAATTAAATCACAGGGTCACTATCCTATTACGGGATCAAAGGAAGACACCTTGTGAAGTAAAGTGGAATAGATTAAATAGAGAAGGAACAGGAAGGAGAGAAAGAGAGAGAGATTACAGTAATGCAGCATACATCCAGGGCAGGGATCTGCCTGAATTGTGGAAAAGGAATTTAGCAGAATTTTAATCTTAACCTTCTAAATCTATTGAGTTGTTAAGAAGAGATAGACAAATATTTTGAGGAGTCCAGCATTTGACTTGCCTTTAGAACTGATATAACCTTGTGGGAAATATTTTCAGATTTAAAAAGAATGTGTTAACTGTTGTACAGGCATCCAGTGCTCTGTCACTACAATAGTTACTGCTTATATCAGGCCCAGAGAGCCAAGCCCTCATGCGCACTGGTGAGCACTTATGCATATAAGCACTGCTCTTGTCTTCACAGAGGGACTACTTGCATGAATAAGTGTTCATCAGTGTGACTAAGAGCTAACATACATATTTAACTCTCTTAATCTTTCCTTATAAGTCAGTACCTCATTTTTCTTCCTCTTCCTTGACCTCCCTTCAGCTTTAACATCTTTCTAGTAACATGGTGCCCAGCACTCAAACAATATTTCCTGACAGTGCTCTGTAGAGGAGGACTACTATGACCCCCTTACTCCATGAAGCAATGCCTATGACTTTGTAGCCCAAAACTTCATTATCCTTCCTTTCTGTTCTCTCACAGCTGATATTTCATTTGTTAAAAAAGGATGTGAATTATCACAGATGATTAGCTGTTTTCAGGTTAGGGTAATGTAAGTGCATGTGTGTGATATATAGTATATGTTGTTTGTATTATTATATGTGTATACATACATATATACACGCATTACTGAAGATGTTCTATTCCACAAGACTGCTTTATTATTTTAATTTTTTTCTGTGAAAAGATGTTTTCCATTCTATTAAATTGCATATCCATAGAGATTTGGGTGGATTTCTGGGCACCAAACCAGTCAATCCAATTTGGACTGGGACAGTGGTTACTCTGGGTTAAGTCTCTTATCTGTCTCCTTCAGCTGTTTTAGTTCTCTGCTATTCATGGTAAGCAGAAAATTAAAAGTGTACAGACTTTTGGCAGGGACCCAGCAAGAAACCTAAGAAGGAAACGTTAGGGCGCAAGACTCTGATTTCAGACAATCCAGTGTAAATCTGGACTAATTCCATTGATTTCAATGAAGTAACTAAAGATTTACACTGGTGCAGCTTGACCAGCATCTGGTCTAATATACTATCATATTTTTTTTCTTCTTAAAGTCACAAGTACACTTGATTCCTTATTTCACTAGAATCTTCCTGCTTTGTTTATGTGTGGGTACCAAATACCCAAACTTGAAACTCAAATTGCTCATGTTTTTTTATGAAGAAATTGAAACTCTGGATCACAGTAGGCCAACTATTGAGTTTTTATTAGGTTAGCCTGTTCATTGTTCATCGTGCTTATCCTTAGAAGGCAGTAGCAGCAGCGTGAGAAGGAACTGGCCCCTCCATATACCTGATTCTTCACTCATACCACTGTAAAATAGAGGATAACTTTATTGAAATCAGCAGAGTTACAATAGTGTAAAACTGGTGTAAGTAAGAAAAGAATTAGGCCTGATGAGCCAGATTCTATGCTGGACCTTACAGGAGACACAATCACCTTTGTGATTGTGGACTTGGCCAGGAGCTTGCAGCACAACTTATGACTGCTCTACATTATGGTGACTTTGCATGGCCAACCATGAGATAGCTTGTGATTGATTGGATGAGTGGCCAGTGAAATCCACTGTGTTCTCCCTCTGGTTTTGTCCAAGTCCTTGTAGCCCAGTCAGGCTTGTCTGCTTCAAATGCTTACTTGCTTCATAGGTCTGGCAGGTCTTTCAAATAGAGCGTCTCCGATAATGGCTTCGTGAGCCCTTGTGACAGGAAATGATCTCTAGCTTCCTTAGGAATAGACAAGCAAAGCCCACATCTAGGGTATTTATTAATCCTTTTTGGTTCAGCTGAATTCCCTTCCTTTTGCTGAACAATGATAGTGACTTTCATCCTTTCTTATGTATAGAGCTGTAGGAAAGCTTCTTAAGACTCCCTGCTTGGTAAGACCTATTCTCTGGGAGTCACAGACAGATCAATTGTATGGCTCAGTTCACTGAATATTACTTCCCCTTTCAGATGTCCTAAACTTCAGGGGCCAAATAAACCATTGTCTTCACTTTGTAGTGCCATAGTGTAGATTCTTCCTATATCAATGGAAGGGGTTTTTCTGTAGCTCTAGTTAATCCACCTCCCACAGTGGTGGTAGCTAGGTTGATGGAAGAATTCCTGTGTCAACCTGGCCGTATCAACAGCAGGTGTTAGGTCATCTTAACTACGGCACTAAGGGGTATGTGTTGTTCTTCTAAGTAACGCAGGTAGGTGGACCTAAATTTTAAGTGTAGACCAGGGCCTAATCATTTATACTCAGGCACAGTGAATGCCAAGAGAGTATAAAATGCAACCAGATTAAAGTGGTAGCAATTTACACCCACCTTGTACCAGTGTAAATAACTACACAAGGTGCAAGGCAATGGTGAACCAAGCTTCTTTTCTAGTGTTTCCAGTTATCTGTTGTTCTTTAAGGCACTCCTGCTTAGATGGCACCAGTTTTTCAGTGTTACAGACACATTATCTCCTGTGTCTTTCCTTCTGTTCAGAGATTGTTTTCCCCGCACTGTTTACATTTTCCTTACTTTTTCCATGCCTCTTCTCAATGGTTCTGCCTTAAAGGAAAATTATATTGACTTGGTATAATAAAGGCCAGATTATGTTTAGCCCTGTGCAGCTGTGGGGAAGGAAGGATGAATTGCAGACATGGAGAATGAGGTGCAAGGAGCATTCCTCCCTCCTATTCAGAGACCAATCACAATCCCTGTCCTTGTGCTCACTGAGCACAAAGGCTGATTGAGTCTAATGCCATTGTTAGAGATGGGGAGGAGTAAGTGAAGAGCTATCGCCCCATCCCTGCTATACCAATTAGCAAAGCTGGGCCAGCTTCAAAGGAAACACATGCTGCCTCCTTTGAAAGGGTGACAGATGTTAAGAGAGCTCCTGATATTATGGAGGTGCTGATTATGACATCATAGTGATGGTGCATTCTGAAATCTTAAAATGGGGCCTAAATTCTTGTTCTTCTCTTTATGTAGGTGGTTTGTCAGAGTGAAACTTCACATAATGTTCATTGTTGTGTGCGTTGTGTTTTCAATGTAATTTGGCTTTGCATAAATTTTTGATAGGAACTATTTGAAGTTGGCTTCTTGTTGAAATTTGTCTGCCAGCCTCTTTGGTTGACATTTATTTTTAAAACAACGTTGTATGTCTACACCAAAATCGGCACACAGGTGAATCAGGAGATGATTAGGTAGTTCTTGAAAATAAATGTTTGGATAAGGGTCATTTTTTGCCATTATTAATGATAATGAAACCTTGTGTTCAACAAGTAGTCAATGAATAAAATCTTCTCTACTGGATAGAAAGCTTCTCTGTCAGCACTTACATTCTTCTGGCAGATTTTATCCTCTCATGGAGAAGATTTTATGCACAGCTGTATTTCTCTGACAGATACAATCTTCTCAATCAGCAGGCAGGTAAAATCTCTATCAGCAACTATTTTTCTGTGGCACAGCTCTGGTACCCTCCCCATCTCTGCCCCCATTGCCTCACTGAACACAACTTAATACACACAAAAACTTGGTTGTACAACATACATGACACAAACCCACAAAAGAAAGGAAATGAAGAGTCAAGCCACTTAACTGTACCTGTCATTTACTTCTCCAGTCACAGGTACACACCTTACCATCACCACAGCTGCCATATATCACAGATCATACACAACAACTTTAACTCTGCCCCACTATGGATACCACATTTTCAGCACCCTGCTTGCCAAACCATCCCGTTCAAACACACCAAACATCCACAGTAGTGTTTGGAGGGAGAGTTTGGTTTAAAGGCTGTGTGCAGGAACTGATGAGAGGGCAGAGTTAAGGTTGTTGTGTGAATGCAGTCTGTTGTATATAGTAGCTGTGGTAGTGGTGTGTGTGTGTGTGTGTTGTATCACAAACACACATACACTAGTTTAGACTAGTAACCTGATACTGAGGTGCTGAGCATTTGCAGATCCTACTGACTTCAGTAACAGGCAGCTGTGAGTGCTCAGCAGCTCTGATAATCAGGCTACACATTTTCAATGGTGCAAAAAAAAAAATCACATTCCAATGTAGGCCTTTAGAATTGGTCCAGGTGCACTTTGTCTTTTTTAACTTATGGACCCTTTCTTTGTAGCTGCTTCTGCAATGGAGTGATCACCTATGGAGTGATATCCTTTTCTTTTCTGCTGCCATTCTAACAACAAGCAGTATGTTTTGAGTGATGTCCCTTTAATAGGAAAAGGGATGGACTATTGGAACCTGAGCTTTCCATAAGGACTAGGAAAAGGCAACTGGATCAGGGAAATGTAAAAAAGAAGAAAACTAAGTGCAGTGATCTCAGCAGCAGCCTTTTGAAGAAAAGGGGTTGAGGAAAAAGTGAGGGGAAATTAATAGAAAAGAGGGTAAAGTGTGTGAGGAAAATAGTGTAAGACATAAAAGAGTTAGGGAAAGGAAGGTAACAAAAGAGGAAACCACCAGACACATGGAGAAAGCTGGAGCACAGAAAGAATATACTCATACACAAATCCACCCAACAAAATACATGAGCTCCTGGTTGTTGTTCTCTCTCTCTTTGCACTGTTTGAATTGCTATCTGACTTATCTTTTAAATATCAAAATAAAACCTATTCATTTTGCTCCAGTACGTAAATACTCAATTATAAGATATGAATGAGTGAGTACTGATAGAAGGTAAATGATTTAAGGGGATAATAGTAATAGAACTGAGGTATTTACATAACAAGGCAAAGACATTCAGAATCAAAGTCATAACTGCCAGAATAGGGGTCTCCAGGTTATCCATGTGCAGTCCAGGAGCGACGCCAGGGTTTTTGGCGCCCTAGGCGGAGGTCCTTCCGCGCTCCCAGTCGTCGTTGTCAATTCTGCGGCGGGGGGGGTCCTTCCGTGCTCCCGGTCTTTGGGGCACTTCGGCGGCAGTCCCGGAGCGAGTGAAGGACCCGCCGCAGATTTGCTGCCGAAGACCCGGAGTGCGGAAGGACCCCCGCTGCCAAATTGCCGCCCCCCCAAATCCTGGTGCCCTAGGTGACCGCCAAGGTTGCCTAAATGGAAGCGCCGGCCCTGGTGCAGTCCCATTTCTCTCAGATTCTTCTGAAGGCAGAAAAGAGGAAGAAATGTAAGAGGCTTTAGCTTTTATAAGAATACAATAACGTAGATACAAAACATGTTAGAGCCAGATTCTGACACCCTTGCTCACACTGAGTAGCACCTTACTACACGAGTAGTCCCATTGAAATCAGGGGGACTCTTCAGAGTAAGTTGTTACTTAATATGAGTAAGGGTATCAGAATCTGGTCCATAGGGATTACAGGCTGTATTTTCTTATGTAATCTAAGTATAATTTTTCACTGTCTATATTAGTTTCTCTTCTATCCTCTAAACAGCAAAAATGACAGTGTCATTGTAATCCTTCACATCCACATCTCTAATGCAATTACAATTATGTGTACATTTGGCATAAGGGGAAAATTACTTGTTCTGCTCCCCATCACATCATTGACTCTTCCATCACCAGCCCACAGTGTCACTTTGTTAACTGAGCATACAATCTGCCTCTAGAATTATTTTGAAACAAGATCCTTTCTGAGGCGACTAGCATATGTGAACAAGTGCATCATATTAAATTACTCCTCCTCTGAGGCTTACCTGTTACCCTCCCAAGACCTAAATGTATGACGATGACCTTTTAAACTGGATGGCAAAGACCTTGAATAAAAGACATGACACAAAATAGTAGAAAAAGAATCTTGAAATTATGTGGATTGATTTTTAAACATCTATTACTTGTTCTATAATCTCCATTTCAAGGTTAATACATTACAGAAATAAATAGTGAGGCAAAACCAGATTTGTGCAGGACACAGGTAAAGCTCAGTCTAAAACAGAATGATGTATCTCTTCACCAGATGTATTTGACCACTGCTCCTGCTTTAAATAAATATTGCAAAGCCCGGGGCCTACTTTTCAAGTACCATCAGCTCCTGCCAAATCTGGCAACCAGCATGACACTGTAGTAGTCAAACTTTGTGCACACTTTGACCAATCTCTTTGCTTCTGCTCCCACTGTACCAATAATCTTTCAGAGAAGATATGCCATTACACCCAATATGATCACTAAAAGTGAGAGAGATCTAGCAAAAGACCAAAAAGAACCCAAAAGAGACCTCCATAAGAACTGTTGCTTCTAGGAAATAAAAAATATATATATATATATCATGACATGTGTGACATATACCCATGCCAGAAATATTCATTGTACATCTAGTCCCATAGTCGGGGAGGTCCACTTTAGACTATGTAGATGATAAAAATATTTTAACCACCATATAACAGATACTGGTCACAGTTTTTCCCTATGATTTGATGGCATAAAACAGCTGGAAAAATCAGTTGGACATGTTACCTGGGAAATCCCCCTGTATTAATGGTATCTCTGACTGAGCACATCAGGTCTACAACATCCATATCGTGGTCCCCACCAGAGAAAGCATGTTGAAGAAAAAAGGTGACTGGTCAAAGTACAGCTGCTACTCACTGGCAATCCTGCCTGCTGGAATGGCCCCTTTGGGCCAAGGCAGCCACATGTGGCTGAGGCTTTCCTAAATTGTAACAGGGGCCAAAAACAGCCCTGTTCAGTTCAGGATTGGGAAGTTACAAAGGTATAAAGCCACTTGGTCCCTTCCTCTCAGGGCCTGCATTGGCCAGACCTGAGAATTGGGGCAAGTGAATACAATGAAAATAGTGGGAGTCTTTAATATCCTCACAATGCCACATAGATGATCAACCTACTCAGGTCTAGCTTTGTCAAATGCTATCTCATTATCAATTTAGTCAATTTCTGCACAACTGGTACGAAAACTTCCCATTAATGTACAGCTATAATGTTACCAGTAGGACAAAGGCAAAGGCCAAAACCAATGTATGCCCTCCTTTCCAATGACACAAATAAAATGCTAAAATCCTTGTAATGAATCATGAAAGAGGATTAAGCTTTTCTACTCACTATGCTCTTCAGCTACCAAAAGTTAATGCTAGCCTTTTGTTTGAAAACAAATGTTCTTCTTCGAGTGTTGTCCCTGTGGGTACTCCACTTCCGGTGTCGGTGCGTCCCGGTGCCGTTGATCGGAGATCTTCAGTAGCAGTGCCCAGTAGGGACGTGTGTGTGCAATTGGTGTCTCGCATCATCTTTGTAGTCTGTTTCGCGCACGTGCATTCCGACCCCTCTCATTTCCCTCTGAACCATCCTCGGCTGAAGACAGAACTCGGGGCAGTGCTGAACCTCTTCCCCTATTTTGAGAGAAAATTAGTTTTATTTAGATAAAAACTCCCCAGTTACTACCCTACCTTTAGATAGTTGAATATAGTTCATTTAAAAACAAAACCTAGTTTTTTCTTAACCCCTTTTCCCCCTTCTGGGGCGAACCCCGCTAAGGTCTCGTTCTTAGACCTTCTTGGGTGGGCCTGGTTTTAAAAAATGCGACTCTTGCAAGGACCCCAGATCACGCTCAGACTGACATTCCTGGTGTGTCAAATGCCTCACTGAGACACACATCCCAACTAAGTGCATCCACTGCAATAATCTAAAAGCCAGAGCTCGCCACAACTGAGACCGGGTATTAAAGATTATTCTTATGGAGAAATCCCTCCAACCTGATTTGGAGACGGGCAGAAAAAACCCTCTCCTAGGTGCTCTCCAACCAGGTCAGAACCAACTTCTCATGAGAGGCTCCACCCTCTCACGAGAAGAGGAAGAGACCTTCGACCTCCCCACACGGGGAACTGTGCAAAAAGAAATGGTTCCCAGCGAGGTCCTTGCCAGCGGTGCTGACTGCCTCAAGGGTCAGCACCTGCGATGTTCCTGGCACCTCTGGCACCGGGCATATGGGCAGAAAAGTAAGAAGCCAAGACCGCGTCACAGCCAGGTCTCCTCCTCGGCACTGAAGGCGCCGGCATCTGCACCGGAGTCGGCGCCATCTGTGCACATAGCCCCAGCACTGACAACGGTGTTGGCACTGGCGACTCCACTGGCACCAACACACCATCCGGCACCAGCTGACGGCGCCGCCATGGGGCCACCGGCACCAGCCAAGACCAAAGGCAAACTGCTTAAACCAACAGCTTCTGACTCTAAATCCACAGTGCCGCACCCTCTGGCCCAGATGTAATTTCTGATGCCTCAAGACATCTCAGTAGCCCTGGTGCTGGATTCACCTCCACTTGATACCGGGGGCTCACCCTTGATCCAGCCGCTCTCTCCTACTGAACGCTCTGTCTTCACCACAACAAAGACCACCTCACAGGAACGTGCATCACATGGACCAACCCCAATTCCATGGTTTGCTCCACCATGGATGGGACCTCAACTACCATACCCCATGCAATAGGCACCTTGGGACTCATGGACACCCTATAAGGCCCACTACTCCCGCACCTCCTCACTCCATAGAGCGCAAATCCACCCTCCACCTGGATCCCCAACACCATCCGCATCTAGAGCCTTTGAGGATCTACATGAGGAAGTTGAGGAATAGCCTGCACCTGACATGGAGTCTCCTGAACACAAATCCTCCATGAAGCCATCATGCCACCCCCACCAAGTATGGCAGATGACTTTAAGCAGTTTCAGGAATTATTTAAGAGGGTTGCAGTCAGCCAGGATATTCCATTGGAGAAAGTACAGGAGAATCAACATAAACTCTTGAAGATCCTCCAACCCTTGGCGTCCTCAAAGATTGTACTCCCCATAAACGATGGCATATTAGAACTGGCCGATACTATCTGGCAGACACCAGCCTCTGTCTCACCAACCTGCAAAAGGGCTGACCGGAAATATTATGTCCCAGCTAAGGGCTTGGACTTTTTATTCTCACACCTGCAGCCCAACTCCTTCGTGGTTGAAGCAGCTAACCATTGGGCTAAACAACCTCATTACCAGTCCCCACCCCAGGAAAAAGACCTCCAACACCTTGACCTCTGAGGTTGCAAGGTTTACACATCCTCTACTCTCCAATTTAGAATTGCCAACTATACCTCTCTTCTCACTAGCTATGACTTTGACAGTTACAACAACCTTTTTCAATTTATCTCCTACATCCCAGAGGACCGAAGAGCGGATTTTAAATTGGCCCTGGTAGAGGGACAGCTAGTATCCAAAATGGCGCTTCAAGCATCTCTGGACATGGCCGACATGGCAGCTCTCACCACAGCTACTACAGTGGTGATGCGTAGGGCTTCCTGGCTCTCCTCATCTGGCATCCCTAAAGAGTTGCAGACCAAAGTGGACAAAGACAAACTTTTTTCCAGGAAAACCGATGAAGTCCTTCACACAATGAAAGATTCCAGGGCTACCCTCCAAACATTAGGGATCTACACTGCTCCTTCCAAGAGAAAGAGATACCAGCCTTACCAGAGGTCTTGCCTGCAGCAATACAACCACCCACAGTCCAAGCAGTATGACACGGTCCCGCGGCAGGCCTAACAGACGTCAACAAACCCAGTCGGAACAACCTACGTCCCCCCCATCGGGCAACAAACCGCAATTTTGAAGTCTTGGTCGAGGGTATGAGCGACCACTCCTTACCACCAGCGCCTACTTGCCCTTTTGGCCATCGCCTCCAACGCTTCCACCACGCTTGGCGAAACATCACACAGAATCACTGAGTCCTAGAAATAGTGCAGTTGAGCTATTCTGTCCCCTTTATTTCATGCCCCCCATCCTTCCCCCTTCTCCGTCCCTCTTCAGGGACCCCTCTCACGAACATCTACTTCAGGAAGAAGTAACTCACCTACTCCTCTTAGGTGCAGTGGAAGGGAAGGGAATTTTACTCCACTATTTCTTAACTCAGAAGAAAAGTGGAGGCTGATGACCCATTCTAGACTTGCAACAACTCAACAAATTCTTCCACTCCCAAAATTTCAGAATGGGCACAATAATACCAGCGCTGGAATGAGGGGACTGATTCTCAGCCCTCAACCTCCAAGACGCATACTTCCATATCTCAATACACCCAGCACACAGACGATTCCTACGGTTCACAGTGGGACACGACCACTTCCAATACAGAGTGCTCCCATTCGGTCTCTCCATCGCACCGCGGGTGTTTTCCAAGATTCTCAGGGTGGTGGCAGCCCATCTGCGCAAACAAGGGATCATATTTTTCCCAAAGCTGGATGTCTGCCTCATCAAGGGCCGATCGTACGAAGAAACGCATACGGCCACACAGTTGACCATCGCTCTTTTCCAAAGGCTTGGACTGCAAATAAACTTCCAAAAGTCCACTGTGACGCCTACACATCAAATAGAGTTCATTGGGGCTTACCTGGACTCAACCCTTGCCAGAGCCTTCCTCCTGCAGGTTCCTCACCATCAAACACCTCATACCCACGGTGTCCATCTGCCCAAGGGCTGAAGCCAGAACGTGCCTGCAACTTCTGGGCCACATGGCAGCTACCACATTTGTGTTGAAACACGCCAGACTACACGAGGTGCTTAAGGGGCTGGCTGAGTTTGGTATACAAAGCCGCCAAGCACAGTCTCCACATGATGATGACTCCACCCACATACGTGCTGAACTCACTGCACTGGTGGATGGAAAGGGAAAATATAGGCTTAAGAGTTCCCTTTTGCCAAAATCCCCCCGCACTCATGCTCACCACAGATGCCCCCCTGATAGGCTGGGGTGCACACCTGCAACACCACATGACACAAGGCAGGTGGTCTGCAGCAGAGGCCCATCTGCATATAAACCTCCTAGAACTCAGAGCAGTCAGGTACGCCTGCCTTCACTTCCTCCCACTCATTCAAAACAAATCTATTTGAGTACTCATGGACAACATTGCATGCATGTTCTATATCAACAGACAAGGGGGAGCAAGATCACACTTCCTGTGCATAGAAGTCATCAAACTTTGGAACTGGTGCATACGACATCGCATAGACATCACAGCCTCATACCTGCCGGGGTGTCAGAACACCACCGCCAACACCCTCAGCAGACACTTTTCACAAGAACACAAATGGGAACTAAATCCTACGATCGCATCCCACCTATACTCCCTTTGGGGCTGTCTTTCAATAGATCTATTTGCCACAGCAAAGAACCGCAAATGCCAATTATTTTGCTCCAGAGCGGGACTCGGGACTGGCTCTCTGGGAGACGTATTCCTACTCCCATGGAACTGGACACACATGTATGCATTCCCTCCGATTCCTCTAATACACAGAGTTCTCCTCAAGATCAGGGATGACAAGGCCAAGGTCATGCTTATCGCCCCAGCACGGGCCAGACAGACCTGGTATCCTTACCATAGGCGTGCGCAGCACATTTCATTAGGGTGTGCACCCAGGGAGCCCCACCCTAGCTCCACCCCCATTCACTCCCTCCTACTTCCCGCCCCCGACTGCCCCCCTCAGAACCTCCAACCCCCCAGCTCCTTGTCCTGTGACTGCCCCCTCCTGAGACCCCCCCTCACGGTAACTGCCTTCCTAGGACCCTACCCCCTACCTGTCCCCTGACTGCCCCGACCCTTAACCACATTCCTGACCCCAGACAGACCCCAAGGACTCCCATGCCTATCCAACCGCTCCCCGTCCCCTGACTGCCCCCAAGACCCTCTGGTCCATATCCAACCTGCCTGGCCCGGCCCCCTTACCACGCCGCAGCTCAGAACAGAGTCCCCACCAAATCCCACCCCCTGGACATCCCCTTGACCAATGGCGTGATGGCACTTACAGGGCGGGCGCAGAGAGCACCAACCAAGCTGGAGCGCAGTGGTGGAAGAGTGCTATGACTGACGTAAGTCAACAAAGGTCATGTGTAGCGCTGGGGAGGCGGCAATTGGCTGGGCGGGGGTAAGAGGGTTCTGTGTGGGGCAGTCTGGGTGCAGGCAGCTCAGTGGGGGATCTGGATGTACAGGGAGATTCCAGGTGCAGGGGCAATGGGAGTCTGCAGGGGGGACCAAGTGAAAGTGGTTGGAACTCAGCGGGGGCGGGGGTCTGCGTGCAGGGGAGGTGGGGTTCATTTGGGTGGGGGTCTGGGTGTAGGTGGTTGGGGCTCAGTGGAGAGGGTGTCTGGGGGGGGCTCATCAGGGTGGTACAGATGCAGGGGAGGTGGGGCTGAGTGAGGGTTTGATGGGCCTGCTTAACAGGGGAGCCCCAGCTGCTGCCAAGGGGATCTGAATGCTGGGCCCCCACTTCCCCTATTCCCTTCTCTTCCCCATCCCATGCCCCTTCCCCACCACTCCATCTCCTCCTCATCCCACCCCCATCCTTCCCAAACTGCCTCTTTCCCCCTGCCCCCGCATCCCCTATCCTCTTCTCTTCCCCATCCCATGCCTCTTTTTCACCGCTCCATCTCCTCCCCATCCCACCACCTTCTTTCCCCCTGCCTCTTTTCCCCTGCCCTGCCCTGCCCCACAACTCACTGTTGTACAAAATGAAGGATGGCTCCCAGCACACAGAAGGGAGCTCAACCCGCATTAGGACCCAGAAGGTGGTGTCCAGCTGCAAAGTCCAGGAAGCTGAGCAGCACCTTATTTTTTCAGCGGGGCTGCAGCAACTCTGTGTTCACAGAAATGGGGGTGGGGGTGGGCAGTGGCGTGACCTTGCATCCCATGTGCCCCCCCCACCCCTATTTGGGGGGTAATGCCCCCAAACTATGCCATGAACATTCCCAATCACACACCCCTGTTTCTCCTTCACTTTCTGCAGGGAACCAAAGAACGCTGCAGGAGGGGGACCTGGGTTGTTTTCATTCCCCCTGGGGCCCAGGAGTACCCCACACAGACCCCCACTGCCCAGCACCATCCCCAGAGACCCAGCGCCCCCGACTGCCTGCCCCCCAGCCACACTCACCGGCCTGCTGGGCGGGGGCTATTTGCCTTGCCTGGGCTGAGCCAGCATCACAGCTGAGGTTGGTGGAGGAATCAGAGTGGTAGGGGGCCTGCCCCCCTCATAGCCCCCTTGCCTGGGGCCCAGACGAGCCCTCCCCACCATGCTGGCCGAGATGACCCGGCCCCTGCACTGGTCCCAGGCGGCTCAGCCCTGGGAGGTGGCGGGCTGAGCAAGACGAGCTGGAGTAGTTCCCTCCCCCTCCCTGCTGGGGAGGCGTGGTCAGGCAGCTCTGGCACCGCCCCCCCCACAACTCCCATTGGCTGGGGTTCCTGGCCAATGGGCTGGGAACCGGGTCAGCTCTGGCAGGGGGGAGGGAAGCAGCGTGCAGAGTTGCCCTGCGTCGACTCTCCCTTGCATGCAGGGACGCTGGGAGCTGCCCCCGAGGTGAGAGCACCCCACGCCACAGCCCAACCCACCCTGCTCCCTGTCCCCCAACTGCCCCCACCCCTTGTCCAACCTCCCGGCCCCTCTAACCATGAGGCTCAGACTCCTAGCAGCGTCTGGCTCAGCATGGAGTCCTACATGCTGCCCCGCGGGAGCATGCAGCCCCGCCTCCCACAGCTCTGACTGCCCTGCATTAGGGTGTGCCTCGGCACACCCGGCACACCCTGTGCGCACGCCTATGATCCTTACCTGCTTCACATGTCGATCTCCCCTCCGAGAATTCTCCCAATGAGACCAGACCTACTCTCCCAGAGCGACAGTTGCATCCTCCATCCACAACTGGAGAAACTTCACCTGACAGCCTGGCTCCTCCTAGTTTCCAATTGCACGAACTAGCCAGTTCGGAGCAAGTCAGACATGTGTTATTACACAGTAGATGCGACTCCACCTGCAATACTTACCTCCAAAAGTGGAAATGATTCTCCATGTGGTGCTTACAGAAAACCCTTACACCCTGCACCACACCCCTTCCCGATATCCTAGACTACATTTTAGAACTCAAAAACAAAAATCTATCGCTCAGCTCCATCAGAGTTCATCTCGTGGCAATCAACGCCTTCCACGAGAAACTGGATGGCTCCTCTGTCTTCACAAACCCTAATACAAAATGCTTCCCTACCGGACTCCAAAACCTCTACCCTGAAGTCCACCCCCCCCACACACACACACCAACCTGGAATTTGAATCTCATCCTTTGAGGCCTCATGAGACCTCCCTTTGAACCAATAGCCACCTCCTCCTTACTCCACATGTCCATGAAGGTTGCATTCCTCGTGGCCATCATGTCAGCCAGATGGGGCAGGGAAATAAGTGCACTGATGGCCAACCCCCTGTACACTAATTTCTTTAAGGACAAGATCATGATGCAACCCCACCCTAAATTTCTGCTAAAGGTGGTGTCCTCTTTGCATCTTAACCAAACGATACACTTTCCTACTTTTTACCCCAAACCCCACAAAAACCCACAGAAAGCGGCACTTCATACCCTCGCTGTTAGAAGGGTGATTACCTTCTACTTGGACAGAACAAAATCATTTAGTAAAACACCCCTAGACTCTTCATATTTACTGCAAAACGCTCCAAAGGAGCTGCTATTTCACAACAGCGCTCTCCAAGTGGATCTCCAACTGTATTAGGTCCTGCTACCAGATCCACAATGTTGAACCTCCTGATGGCATCAGAACTCATTCCACTTGAGCTATGTCAACATCGGTAGCGTTCCTACACAATGTACCCATTATTGACATATGGAAAGCTGCTAGACCATACATTTGCCAAACACTACACCATCACACAAGAGGCCAGAGCGGACATTATAGTAGGTCATACAGTACTGTCTGCCACTGCCCAACCCACAACTCTAAAGTCCCCCCAACCATAGCGGATACTGCTATACATTCAGCTGAAGTGGAGCACCCAAGGACACCACTTGAAGAAGTAGAGGTTACTCACCCTGTGCAGTAACTGAGGTTCTTCGAGATGTGTTTCCCTGTGGGTGCTCCACTACCCACCCTCCTCCCCTCTACTCTGGAGTTCGACTTAAAGGACTCTATGGTGGAGACGGTACTGAGGGGATCGGAACGCACACACGCCAAAGACTCCAATACTGCCGTGAGACACCCGACCAGGCACTGCTACCAAAGATATCCGATCAACGGCATTGGGATGCACCAACACCTGAAGTGGAGCACCCACAGGGACACATATATCAAATAAACCTCAGTTACTGCACAGGGTAAGTAACCTTCTCTTTTAAAACAACCCACAAACATTTAAATACAAAAACAAGAAGTCTGCTGGTGGGATGGAATTTAATATGAATGTGACTTTTAAACAAACTATCTAGTAAATAATGATGGGACTCACAAAACCGTATAATCTACCCAAAGTAGTGAAATCATTTCTATTTATAATCTCTTCATTCTGTTAATAAACTACTCTAAACATATGGAGCGCAAACAAAACAGATGGGGGATTTCCCACCACTGGTTTCTTTCTTATAATGATGGTTATTTTCAATTCACAAAACTCTCAGCTGTCATCTCTCATTTATTTTCTCAGCAAATTTCGGTTTGGGTTACATTGCTACTAGCTCTGGTGCATTTCTTTACTCATGATTCCCACTCTCACTGCCTGTGCATGGAGCAGCCAACCAAGATTCGTGCCTATAATAGCCCCCCTCCCCCTTTGCATTATTCTCTCTAACAATGCCTGAACGTTTGGTGGTTCGCATTTGGGTTGGAGCATGATAAGAAATGTATCGAAGGAAACATATTATTCGTTTTGTTATTCGCTTTCAAGCTTCCTCCTTTTCTCAGTCTCGTCCGTTTGGGGGCGGGGAAGCTATTCGGGATAGAAGGCGCTCCCCCCCCCGCCCTCAATGTTTAATCCTCTCTATTAATAATGGATTTTTTAAACCTATAAAGCCATCCCAGCACAGCCCCTTTGAAAGAATCGCTGTCTCCAGTCTCGGCCAGCCAGCGAGCCGTCCCTTATTTGCTGCTCAGACCGCTCCCGCCCTTTGTCCCTCCTCTCCCTCCCCCGCCCCCGTGTACTACTCGATGCAGTGGGAACCCAGCCAGCTCCGCTCCGCGCGCTGCACACACACCAAGGGCGAGGAAATTGCCTTGCAATAAACAATAGCCTCCTGTCGCTGCACCGCCAGCGCCTCCTGCCGAGGTCAGCCCCTCGGGAGCTGTCCAGCCCCGCCGGGAGCGCGCCGCTCCGCAGCGGCAGCCAGAGGGGCGGCTCTGTGTGCAGCCTGGCTTGCGGAGCTCCGCCGCCTCCGCCCAGCCAGGCGCTGTCCCTCCCCCGGGGTGCTGAGCCGGAGCGCCGGGGGCCACCCTGGGGCATGGGAAGGGAAGGCGGCAGCGAGCCCCGTCCTCGCCCCGTGCCCCGCCTCGGCGGGCCTGTCTGCTGACCCGGCGGACCCGGCCATGGAAGAGGAGCTGAAGTGCCCGGTGTGCGGCTCGCTGTTCCGGGAGCCCATCATCCTGCCCTGCTCCCACAACGTCTGTCTGCCCTGCGCCCGCACCATCGCCGTGCAGACGCCCGAGCGCGAGCAGCACCTGCCCGCCTTGCTGCAGCCCCGAGCCCCGGCGGCGGCGGCAACCGCGGGGGCGGCGGGGCCCGGGCCGGCGGCGGGCTCGGAGGCTGAGTGCGCCGCGGGAGGCGGCGGCGGGGAGCACGCGGACAAGCTGAGCCTGCACAGCGAGAGCGACAGCGGCTACGGCTCCTACACCCCCAGCCTCAAGTCCCCCAACGGGGTGCGGGTGCTGCCGCTGGGGCCGGCCCCGGCCGGCTCCTCTTCGGCGGCTCTTCCCCGCGGGGCGGGCCCCAGCTCGTCCCTCACCTGCCCGCAATGCCACCGCAGCGCCTCCCTGGACCCGCGCGGCCTCCGCGGCTTCCCGCGCAACCGGCTGCTGGAGGCCATAGTGCAGCGCTACCAGCAAGGCCGGGCCGCCGCCAAGTGCCAGCTCTGCGACCGCAGCCCGCCCGAGGCGGCCACCGTGGCGTGCGAGCAGTGCGAGGTGCTGTACTGCGCCGCCTGCCAGCTCAAGTGCCACCCGACCCGGGGGCCCTTCGCCAAGCACCGCCTGCTGCCCCCGCCCAGCCTCCCGGGCGGGCCCGGCAAGGCGGCGGGGGGCGCCCGCAAGTTGCCCACCTGCGCCGATCACGAGCTGGAGAACTACAGCATGTACTGCGTGAGCTGCGGCACCCCCGTCTGCTACCAGTGCCTGGAGGAGGGCAAGCACGGCCAGCACGAGGTGAAAGCCCTAGGGGCTATGTGGAAACAGCACAAGGTAAGCCCAGGGGCGTAGGGATGCACCCCTGACCCAAGCAGCACGGCCCTGCCTTCATAGCCAGGGGGGAGGTCTCTGATCATTAGCTCCACTCACCTCTTCTCCAGTGCCCTCCAGCCAGGGCCGGCTCTGGCTTTTTTGCTGCCCCAGGCAAAAAAGCCTCTTGTCGCCCCCTGGCGGGGAGTGTGGCAGGGAAGGGCCCGAGCCCGGCAGCCGCCTGCTCTCCCCAGCAGGGGAGGGCCGGGGGAGGGCAGCCCCACTCCAGGTGCCGCCCCAAGCACATGCTTGGTAGGCTGGTGCCTGGAGCGGGCCCTGCCTCCAGCTCGGGACCTCCAAGCACTTTCCACAGACTGGGGCTCTGTTTTGGCTTTTGCAACCCTCCTCTGCGCCAAGATCATGCTGAGGTGGGAGGAGACAAAGGTGGCTCTCAGCTACCTTTACTCCTCCCCCATTCCTGGAGCAGGCAGGGGGTTGAACTGGCCCTTTGCTCAAATTAGAGCAGCCCCAGGACTGCTGCAATTTATGCTGTCTAGAAGAGTCCCCTACACAACGTTGGTCCTGGAAAGCCCCCAGCACACCCCTGAGACATTCCCAGAATGTCTCCTCCCAACTCCAGCCAGCCCCAACACACCTTCTGTGCAAGGGATGTGGGGGGGGGGCTGATATAAAGCTGGCTACACCAGATATACCCCACCCAAGATTCCCCTGTATTGGAGCAATCCTGTTACCCCTTCAGGGCAGCCGTACAGTCACTTCATGCCACCAGAGTAACACAATGTATCTTTAATGGGGCCAAGGATCTAGCCCCACAATGAGGAAGAAGTATTCTATGTCAGTGACAGTTCTTGTTGAGGGGGGTGAGATAAGAGGGCGATTCTGGGTGACGCGCCCTAGTGTCTTGATGTTTATCTGAACATTAAGGCTACTTCATTTCCATAATTCTCTGATAGCCTTCAGCTCTCCTTTCCCTTCACGCAACTCTCCAATAGGCCCCTGGTCCTTCCTCCCTTCTTGTTGACCCTCCATTAGACCCTGGGCAGCATGTTCACTTCTCATGACCTTCCAATAACTCAAATGCTCCCTCTCTGTGATCTTGTATTAGGCCGTAACTTCTCGACTTCCAAATCTCAAACCAAATCCGGTTTCTTCCCAATCCAAATGAAATTAGAGAGGCAGACAGTTGTTGGGCCTTCCATAGCATCTTTATCTGTCACTTTGCTATAAACGTGTCAGTGACGGAAGGTTGCTTGGGACCCACTGGAGGGCTGCAGAGAGGGAAGGTGTGTAGAGGTTTATTTGCAAGTCATGCTCGGGCCTTTTAGAGGGCTGTGTGGTGGCTGCGATCCACAGTAATGATGGTAGTTAAGGATGGAGAAGGTGAGGGTCTTATCCACATTAATCCAAAAACTAGTGATGGTAGTGTTTGGTTAAGGAAGGCTTGGCCAGTTCAGAGATTGCTACAGTCTGGTTCACTCATCCCTAGTATTGGTACTCATTATAATTTGAACCATTCAGGGAACTTGTCTGGAGGCTTTGGGAGATAGTACTTTCACATAAGAGGGGGTTTGCTGATATTTGTGTGCAAGATGGAGCTGCTGGTCATGCAATCTTCTTATATAAAAAGCTGGCGTTGTTTCATATACTTTTTGGATAGAGACCAAGAGATGATTATTTTAAAATTGATTTGAAGCTTGTCAGTCTTGCCAGGAAGCCTGGACACTGACTCGATTAAGAATTAATGATTAATATTTTACATGTATAGAGTGCTTGTCATCCTCAGCACATCACAATTATCCATACAGCAGCACTGAGGAGGGTCCCTCCCTCATGAAGGAAGAGCACCCAACTGCCACATTCCTTCAGGTGGGGCAGCTTGCTTCCTTCTGTTGGCTACTGCAGAGGAAAGGCTTGCCTCCTCCCTATTCCCTTTGGTATGATTAGCACCTTTGGGGGGGTAATGAGAGGGTCTGTGATCATTTTTGGCTACTGCATAGGGGTAAAAAATGGATCACTTCTCGTGCCCTGATCCCTGGCTCCCCACACAGTAATGCTGACATAGAACACACAGGGCTTCAATTTGTAAAGACTCATGAAAAGATCCCACATGGCATCAGCTGTACAGAACTCTGTTTATTGATCAGAAGAATGCATGAGTGAATCAGCCCTGATAGTACTTCAATTTGTGTTTCAACAGAGTTAAGGTATTTCCAGCTAAGGACTTACTTAGACCACTAAACCATCTCCTGAATAACTTGATTTTTTTGTGTTCAGGAGTTAAATTCACTTGACTCATAAGCTCCAGGTCATGAATTCACAGCTTTTGCCATTTATGCTAATTGCAGAATCTGATTTTGGGTGGAAAGTCTTCATTAGGGAGTCTACTGAACCCCTGATGAACAATGATTGATTTCAATATGCAGAAGTGGTTAGTGTTTTGTAGATTGTGAAGCCAGTTTGTGTTCAACTAGAGTCTACTTGTGTTACAACTGATTAACGCCTTTTGAAATGGTGTGATAAACTGTGGTGCTGATCAAGATACATTGTAAATCATTTTTCATTCTTACAAACTTTGTCAGAGGAATGAACTAAATTCTGTTGTTTTGTGTTTTCACTGCATTTTTCCTCCTGAGAGTGTGTTCTCACAGAATGTGATTTTCCCTTGTTATATATAGTTTGAATGTTATGATAAAGGTTCTAAAGGGAACAGTAAAATAACCTAAAATTAACTAATTTTTGTGACAGTAGTAATCTTTTCATGTCTTGTAAGTTTTAATTATCCTAGAACAATATACTTGGCAGGAAATAAAAATATTGAAACTGCCAACAGGAGCCAGTCTAACCCCTCGTTTCATGTTTATTTTCAGATAGTTGGATTTTGGAATTGAATATTTGTAGTTGGACCTAAGTAAGTTTTCAGATGCAGTAATTTACACTTACTGCCTCCTGGGTCCTGTAACTTTGGCCAACCATAAATTAAAGTGTTGTATTTAGAATTATATGGCAAATTTAATTGTTTGTACATGTTATTGCTAGATAGTCTAGCTCATCCGCCATGAGCATTTTGTAGTCATATTAGTTTAATAAAGATACTTTCCCCTAAAATGTATATAGGAATCTGCCATAAGTAAATTATTTTGCAGAAGTTAGAAATTATGTAATATACGAACACAGAGCCAGCTCCTGAGTTGGTATAAATCAGTGGAGGCTCATTGATTTATATCAGCTGAGGTTCTGGTGGGAAGGCTTTAAAGGGATTGATCAAAATTGTGTTCTCCTATTTTTGGAGGGAAGGATATTGTACTTTGTGTATGTACAGCACCTAGTATGATGGAGCCATGATCACATTTGGGATCTCTAGGCTCTACTGTAATACAAAAATATTAATAACATTACTGACGATAGATTTAAATTTGTGGGCCCTTTGACTCACAGGTATGAAGAAGCACGGTGAACAAGCCTCAGTTCTGCAACTTCTGTTGAGTCCTGCCATGTAGATCAAAAATATAACTATTGTGCATGTGTGATCTTGTAGTAGAGCCGACATCAGGAACTTTAATTGGACAGGTGTTTGTTTAGGACATTGATGCATAGGGAGATGAGCAAGTAGTTGAGGGAAAATATTGGAGTAAGGATGCATCTTTAGAAGGTAGACCAGAATTGCCCCAAACCCCTATCCTCAGGAGCGCCGCCAGCTTTTCTGCCACCCTAGGCGACGGAAGGTCCTGCTCCAAAATGCCGCCCCCCCCCCCAGGGGCAGCGGAAGGTCCCGCCGCCGAAATACCGCTGCGGTCACCTCCCCCAAAATTGTAGCGCCCTAGGCAACTGCCTAGGTCGCCTAATGGGTTGCGCCAGCCCTGCCTACCCTCCATTCCCAGAAACTTGGAAGCTCTTTAAGAATTCAGAGCCTGGATCATATGATGTAATCAGTAGTTAATCTGCTATGATGATAGATGGAGAAAAAGAAAGGTAAATGAGCAATGAACTCTTCATTTGAAAAAGAATGATAGAATTATCTGTCTCATTTTCTAAAATCAGGGAAGACATCAGTCTTCTATGCCTAGCTAGATTTGATTACTTGTCCTCCTTGTTATCTGTCTGTTATTGTATTTGATAAGAATATAACCTTTTTACCCATCTACAGAATCCTTATTTCATTGCTGGACCCAGATATTAAAATTAAGTTCAATGTGGATAGAACAACATTTGTCAGGAATTATTAATTGTCATGGTTAATGGAGCTTGTAACTTGCAGTTCAGCTTCAAGCAAATCCTTCCACCATTTGAAAGAGAGCTCTGAGTGTACAGGGTGCATTTTATAGTGGCTTATGGAGGTTTTAGGCATCTGAATCCATTTTGTTTTAATGGAAAGTACATGGCTAAATCCATTTGCTTTAAAAACCACCCTATAAATGTTTTAATAAACAAGGCTATTATCTCTAAATGGGTTTAGTGATCAGAAAACTGGCTTTCATATTCTACTTGCAGTAGCACAACTACAATTATTTAATGAGTGAAAAAGTTTGGTCAAGTTATTTGATCAATTTCTTTATCAAGTTTATGTACAGGGTCTTCTTCATGGTGGCTATATATGAGGAGCTGAGACTGAATGTGCTCAGTTACATTAATATCCGTGTAGTTGATGATTGCTCTGGATTGACTCAGAATTTAATGGCTGCCATGATAACTAGGGGACAATCCCCAGTTTTTGGCCCCATCCATATTGTGGGATGCACTGTGCTCTGCTGTTGGGGATGGGATTAGATGTTGGAGTGGTGGCAATTATATTTTTGTCATGGACTAACTATAGTCGCCTTTGTTTTGTGGCTGAGGCACACCTGTCCTGTTGGGACCAGTCCGCTAGCCACTGATTGGCAGAGCACATCACACTCCAGCCCCGCTCTCTCTCTTTACTTTGTTACACCATTCCATCACATTCCCACCTGGTGCTGGCAAAAATATGTCCTGTTGGTGAGATACAGGCACGTGACCAAAAGGAATGTAGAACTGGGGGAATCTTCACCAGCCCCTTTGTGATGCTTTGGTGGCACACAGGGACCTTATCAAGGGATAAGGATTTGGCCCAATGAGCCTGGTAAATTTTTGGACCAGACATTGTTACTTCAAATTTTGTGAAATGCCAAGAATTTGAGTAGGAAAAAACACATACATAAGTACTGACAGCAATAATATAATTATTATAGCTCTTCCTATTAGATTACAGAGTAGCAGCCGTGTTAGTCTGTATCCGCAAAAAGAAGAACAGGAGTACTTGTGGCACCTTAGAGACTAACAAATTTGTTAGTCTCTAAGGTGCCACAAGTACTCCTGTTCTTCCTATTAGATTAGTTACAAGTTAATTGTAGTAGAGGATATTCTATTTTCAAATTTGGTACCAGTACAATACATGTAATTGGGCTTAATATGGAACATTTCCATGAACAGAAGGGTAAACATTAGGGTTGATTCTTCCTTAAGCCTTCAATGCTATGTCCCATTGTAGGCCAATTTGTGCCTACCCCTAATGTGGCTCCCTAAAGTAAGACCCTCCTGTGGTTGCGTTAGAGCTTCCTACCTCATCGGTCAAAGCATAGGAAATAGAGCAGAAGGAGCAGCTCACCCAATGTCTTCCCTCTCCCAGTTAACCATGTGCATAGGGAAGGAGGGGCAGAGGATGGGTAGAGTGGAGCTGGCACAAGGGGGAAGTGAGCTGTGCCCTTGTCAGGGTAGCTGTAAATCACTTCCCCTCAGGAGCAAGCAGAGAATAAATGGTAACTTTGACTCATATCTACAAAGGTACGTAGGTGCCTAAACAACAAAGTTAGGTATTTAAGTCCCAGTTCTAGCTCCACTGCAAGCCACAAAACTCCTGCCAAACTCTGTAGGTCCCTGAATTCACTCGGCACCTAAGATTTTGGAGTAATCTACCATTTTACTGTAGATAAATATTTAAACAGTTACTGAGGTAGAAAGAGAGAGCGAGAGAATACCTAAATACCTTTGTGGATCTGGGCCTAAGTGCTAACATTGTAGTAAGAGACCAATGGCAAGATCTTAAGCTAGTGTATATTGGCATAGCTCCATTTGCTTCAATGCAGCTACGTCAGTTAACAGCAGCAGAGGATCTGGCTCATAGTATATTTTCCACAAGCTGTTTTAATGAAGCATTGCTGGTTGATATAGTATTGAAAGAGTTCCTGAGGTTACATCAGCCATAACATAACACAAAACATAGTGCTGTTGACAATTAGACAGTTTTGCTATTCTGCATCTGTAGTATGTTGGTTAAATATACTCCAGAGTCTGATCATGCAGTCTTATCTGTGAAGGGGCAAAGGTCATTGAAGCTCTATGCAGGGGCAAGGGTCTGCTTCCATGGATGCAATTACAGGACCAGAGCCTTCATGTGTACTTTTCAGAGAAATAATTTAATGCACTTTTGTGTGTGTTACACAACTATATTGATGTAAGATACTGCATGTGTCTAAGGTTGTTATCAAGTAAACAACATGGGTGAGATAATATCTTTTATTGGACCAATTTCTGCTGGTGAAAGAGACAAGCTTTCAACCTTACAGAGAGCTCTTCCTCAGCTCTGGGAAAGGTGTTCAGAGTATCACAGCTAAATACAAGGTTATCAAATGCCATGTTTTATGCTCTGAGGAATAATATGTGGTCATGTAAAGATAATTGTAGTACATACTCACAAAGGGGTGGAGTTAACGTTGCTTAGTCTTGTGGCTAGAATTTTAGTTCAAATATCATGTAAAATTCACCCGTTTAAATTATTCATAAACAAAACATTATCTTAAAGTTGTCATACCATAGTGAAAGTACATATTTTTTTTCACCCTCTCGTAACTCAAAATGAGTAAAAGAATTCTTCCAGAAATATTCACCTCTGGGTTAAGTTGAGGAATGAATGCTTTCAGCCCCAAAAGAAATTTTTACACAGTGTTAAAAGACTATACAAACAGGGCTTTGTAATGAAAGTTCTAATATATTTTAACTGTAGCTGACACTACAAAGTTTGTAAAAATTTCAGGTTTAGAGTTAAGAAATTGCTAGTTTAGATATCATTTGGGGATTTTTCAGCATGACAGACACTATGTAAATGTAAGATACTATCATTTCAATGCATATGTGAACAGTTTCAGGCTTTTGTAAGTGTTGTGACTTAGCTAGTCATTACATTTAATTGGAAAATGGAGACAATAACTGACTACCCACACAGAGATTCACCCTTACTAAATCTATTACAATTGAAATCCTAACTTATTCTTTTCTAGCACAAATCCTCTGTGCAAGTAAGAATGCATGTGACGCCAAGTAAGCCTTTTAACATTTAATTGTAAGAAGTAAGGATTAGTATTTGCATTTTTTTGTAATTCATTTGCATTTTATCTCTAATTTTTCATTTTAAATTCTGTTTCTTACAGACACAGTTGTCTCAGGCTTTAAATGGTGTTTCAGATAAAGCAAAGGAAGCTAAAGAATTTTTGGTTCAGCTGAAAAATATATTGCAGCAGATACAGGTAATTTTATACTATTTGTTGTTTTGATAATACAATAATCATTAGAGCTGAGTGCATAATTTATTTGATGACTTTAGTCTCTTGCTGTTCACAGATTGCCTGGAATAACATACTCTTTTCTTTAATGTATTTGTTAGGCAAAATTATTTATCAGCTAATGTCTACAAATATTTGTTGGCCTGTAGATTGTATGCCATTTGTTGCAAGAATTGGAAATTTGAAATTTGTTTAATTTCTGATTGGACTCATTGGTTGTATGGTGTGCTTCTGTTCACATACTGGATGAGTGTAATTCTTAGAGTCAGGTTTTTGGTAAAAATACTAATTTTTACAAATTCCAAACTTACTACCTGTGAATAGTCTAACATTTGCTTAAATTATGCTGTTTCTGAGAATATTCTTGTATTTTAATTGTTAGGATATTTGTGGAAAGTCAAAATACAAAAAGGGCACAAGAACTGCCAAATGAATGTGGGGAAGGAGGGGGGTTGAGTGGAAATTATTGTTGTGTATGTTTCTGTTCAGCTCTGATCATTGGATTTTGACTCATTACATTGAGCAAAAGACTAATCTAAAGCACACATTTATATTTGCACTAAAAGAGCACAAAACCAGTGTGAAACTCAATTGTTTTTTTCAAGTGAATATAGGCTCATGAAAGTTGCTGGATATTGGGAATTTTCACCTCTCTGTCTACCCCAGGAGTCGGCAATGTTCGGCATGCGGCTCGCCAGGGTATGCACCCTGGCGGGCCGGGCCAGTTTTATTTACCTGCTGACGCGGCAGGTCCTGCCGATCGCGGCCCCCACTGGCCGCGGTTCGCCGTCCCGGGCCAATGGGGGCGGCGAGAAGCAGCGTGGGCGAGCGATGTGCTGGCCGTGGCTTCTCGCCGCCCCCATTGGCCCCAGACGGCGAACCGCGGCCAGTGGGGGCCGCGATCGGCCAAACCTGCCGCGTCAGCAGGTAAATAAAACTGGCCCGGCCCGCCAGGGTGCTTACCCTGGCGAGCCGGGTGCCAAACGTTGCCGACCCCTGGTCTACCCATAGAACAGGTCTGGGACATGCAGCAGCAGTGCCTGCTTCCCTATACTGACTCACCAGGGCACTAGAGGAGGATTATTATTGTTCTAACTAGTGATTTTTTCTAGCATGGCTTCTATGATCTACCCACTGTGTGCTGTCTGCTTTACTTCTGGCCCTTTGGTCATCAGTGAGCAATCCCCAGTTCCTGCTTTACGCAGAAAGGGAAGGCAGGAGTTTGAGAAATAAATATTTGATCTAAAATTAAATTATTTTAAAAACCCAGATTGAGTTTATACCACAAATGCTGCCAACATATGCAAAGTGCCACAGAATGCTGTATCCCCCACCATTCCTCTGTTGCTCTGCTAGAAGTGCCAATATGGGAGATTAACTTATTTTTTTAAAGTGATATGGATAACTGACTGATAAGAACTGGCCTAAACCACCAACTCATGTCCCTTAGGCCACCAAACAGCTGTCAGATGGTAATGAACTTCAGCCACTTACTATACACATTGAACAGTTTTGAAGCAGTGAGCTGCAGGTGAAGGACTCCATAGTCCATCGCTGATCCACTGGGTCACCTAGCTCCCTTCGGTAGCTACTTTTACCCTTTTGAAACCTAAAGATGAACATTTACAAATATTAAAACTGTGCTGTAAAATCCTTTAATGTATATGAACAGAAACCCTGGCAAATTGTTATGCATAATGGTACTGTTGTAATTAGAGTCGAATGACAAGGAATTGTCTGGTATTCGTGACTATGACCCCCTGAATCTCCACCCCATGTTACAAAAATCCTAGAGGTGAACCCAAAGTAGAAACCTGCAGCTAATCCCCACCCTCTGAGTTTTGAGGAAATTTGAATCTGGAGTTGGACTGAACTCCACATCATGGGCCCATCTCTATAATGGGTCTAAACCAGACAAAATCTGAACAAATCAGAACATTGGGAATGTTTGGATTCAGATCCATGGCCTGAGCTGAGAAGCATGATTCTGGTTGTCTCCAATAAATACCTCAGTACTGGCAGCCTCCCACTTTTACCCCTCAGCAGAACTGTCTTACACGCAAGCATTTGCTCAATGGAGTAAAAGATATGTAGTTTTTATCATTGTATTTAAACACCATACAAGCCAGACAGCAAGTCAAACCCTTTACTCCCTTGCTTAGCAAGAGAGAGCTGTGCTCTTACTCTTGGGTTCACAGCCTCCTTTTTTTTCTCTGCTCTTATTTTTTTCCCTGACTGTGGATTTCTGCTTTTCTTCTCTCCTTTTTCTCTTCTTAGGTTACTTTCAAGTCCCTTACACTGTTCTTCTTGCACTCTTCAAAACCTGCCTGATTGCCCTCACTACCTCTTTCCTGACTCTCTAAGGGGCCTTGTTGCTGTCACTATACAATTCTCACTCTTCTCCCATCTGCTGCAAGAAGTACTGGGGGGCGGGGGGTTGTAGTCCCCATGACAGGAGCACCCACAAGAGCACTCATTCTGACTCAAATTCTGTGCAGAAACCAACATTTCCCTATCATCTTGTGAAAGACAAAGTGAAGGCACGGTGGGTGTAACCCAAGTAGAGGAGGGACAGATACAAGCAGAAAGGGGCTGGAGCTAACCCGTGGTCTAGTTGTAGCTCATCTAAGTTCAGCCCAAGCTTGGTCCCTTGCTCCCCATGCTAGCAGAGAACCATGGGTGATTCTCACAGGACTAGTCTGCACTGAAGCATACACCACTGCAGCTTCATTGTTCTGGGACATAGCTCTCTTGGGTATGTCAGCTCAAGCTACACTGAGCCTGCAGTATAGACCTAGCCAAAGAGGCAGTGCATTCAGCTCCCAGGGAAAGAATGTTCTTTCTCTCCTTAATCAGAGAGGGGGCTGCATGAATCATGGCTTAGGGCAGGGGCAGACAAACTTTTTCGCCTGAGGGCCGCATCGGGTTTTGGAAATTGTATGGAGGGCCAGTTAGGGAAGGGGGTTGTGGCCCGCCCCCTCCCATCCACCTCCCCAGGACTCCTGCCCCATCCAACCCCCCCATTCCCTGATGGCCCCCCGGGACCCCTGCCCCATCCACCCCCCTCCGCTCCCTGTCCCCTGACCACCCCCGGAACCCCTGCTCCAGACTGCCCTCCACCACCCCATCCAACCCCTCCTCTCATTCCTGACGGCCCCCCCCCCGGGACCTCTGCCCCATCGAACCACCCCTTCTCTCTGTCCCCTGACTGCCCCGGGAACCCCTGCCCGACTGCCCCCCACCGGCCCATTCAACCCCTCCTCTCATTCTTGACTGCCCCCCCCCGGGATCCCCCATCCAACCATCCCTTCTCCCTGTCCCCTGACTGCCTCCGGAACCCTTGCCCCTGACTGCCCCCCGCCACCCCATCCAACCCCTCCTCTCATCCCTGACTGCCCCCCCCCCGGAACCCCTGCCACTATTCAACCCCCTTGTTCCCCGCTGTCTGACCGCCCCAACCCCTATCCCCGCCCCTGCCCACCCCCCCAAACTCCCCTGGCCTCTATCCAACCCCCTGCTCCCTTCCCCCTTACCGCGCTGCCTGGAGCACTGGTGGCTGGCAGCGCTATAGCCGCACTGTCTGGCTGGAGCCAGTCATGCCATTGCCACTGCGCAGCACAGCACTGGGTCAGGCCGGGTTCTGCAGCTGCACTGCCCCAGAAGCTCGCTGCTTCGCCATCTAGAGCATTGCGCCAGCGGCGGAGTGAGCTGAGGCTGCAGGGGAGGGGGAACAGCAGGGGAGGGGCCGGAGGCTAGCCTACCAGGCCAGGAGCTCAGGGGCCGGATGTGGCCGGTGGGCTGTAGTTTGCCCACCTCTTGCTTAGGGTGTGAGGATGAGGGTAATAAAATTTAATCTAAAAACGGAGGTAGATTGAAATACATAGAGGGGAAGATAAAAGCCAAAACAAAGGGAAAAAGATGGGCATAAGTAACATGTGTGCATGTGTAAGGGATAGCTATGCAGAGCCTGATTCTCTTCTCACTTACACTATTTTTACTGTAAGGTAATTCCAATAACTTCAGTAGAGATATTCCTGATTTGCGGCAATGTAAATGAGAGCAGAGGCTTGATGCTGCTCTAACATTCGTGTAAATCAGGAGAAACTGTCAAAGTCAATGGATTTACACTGGTGCAAAAGGGGTATAAGAAAGAAGACAATTGGGCTCATTGACTATAGAGCTAAATTTAATTTTCCTTTCCCATCTAGATGTCCCTTCTGTCACTTGAATCAAGTCAACAGGGAAGATCAAGAATAGAGGAATTTGGCACCAATGCTTATTGCTATCCCAAAGTAGGGATACTTTGTAGAAGAGATGGCACTTGCATCTTAAGACAAGATGCCTATTTAAACCTAATTTAGCTTGGCAATGGCTCCAGAATAATGAACTAAAATTGGCAAACCATCTTTTTCTAAAACTGATTTTTTTTCCAGAGATAAAAAGACATACATGTAGTCCCTAACATAAACAAAGCAGTGTGTATAACCCATACATACTGGGGCAGCAAATTGTGCACATTCATAGATTTATATTTAAAGCCTAAAATCAGTCAGGAATTCATCCTGGAAAAGTAACACTTGTGGTTTTAATAACTGATTTCAAAGAGAACCTTGTCAGAGAAATGGATAGGTTAACAGTTTAAAAATACTGTAAATCCTTTGGTAACTTTATCTCTCTATCATCACTGGGCCTAATTTTCCACTGCTTTTCACTTTGGAGTCATTTACTCTAATGCAAAGTGCATGTAAAACTCTCCCCATCAGACTGGTAGTATTTCACACCCACTTTGCACAGGTGTAAATGCCCACATGAGGTGAACCAGTGTTTATATCTGTTGACAGATGAGTTCTTCCCTGAGACTCTCTATTGATTCAGTGGGATTTAAGCTTAAAGTTAAGCACATGCCTAAGTGCTTTGCTGAATTGGGGTTCCAAGCAGAAGACAATGGAGAGCTTTGCCAGCTATACTTGTCCTGGGAAAACTGACTACCACAGTGGCCTGTTAGAAGTGGATATCAGTGACTATATCAAATGTAAAAAGAACAGGAGTACTTGTGGCACCTTAGAGACTAACAAATTTATTAGAGCACTAGCTTTCGTGGATGCATATGCATCCGAAGAAGTGGGCTGTAGTCCACGAAAGCTTATGCTCTAATAAATTTGTTAGTCTCTAAGGTGCCACAAGTACTCCTGTTCTTTTTGCGGATACAGACTAACACGGCTGCTACTCTGAAATATATCAAATGTAGAGAATTGTCCTCCAACCTTTAGGAAGGCAATAGGACAAATCTAATTTTGGCCAAGTGGACAAATCAGATTAGTAAAATATAATTCAAGGGGGAAACAGAGTGAGACATTGATTTAAATAGGATTTAAGCACATGCTTAAAGTTAAGCACACTAAAGCTTAAGTGCTGAACTGGGATTTGGGGAGAAGCTGGTTAGACAGCCCAATGTCTCCTGGAAACAGGAGCATGAAGGCTTCCTTCCCCCTCCTCAAGAGCAGCTGCTTAGCTTGTATGATGACTTCCATTTAAACCAGTCTTATGTTGTGAATTCCATGGGAGTGAAATTCACCTGTGTGCAGAGGACCAGCCCAAAGCCTAGTGCTATTTAAATCCCACTTAAGCTCTGCATAGGCCTTCTGCTGGTCCTCTGTACAGAAGTGAATTCTACTGCTATGTGACTAAAACCTACAGTGTATTATTTTTAAAAGGCTAACCAAATTCATGTTTCCAGGGAAGATGTAAGCATGTGCTAACTACAAGAAGCTCAAAAAAAAGTGCTCAGGTTAAAATTGTTCCTTTCATTGTTCTATTGCCCTCCGCCTTCATCTTGAGGCAATATACCACAGTCTCAAGAATTATATTTATTCTTGGTTTATTCCCCTTGGGATCAGTCTGTGGACTCCATTCTGCTCAAGTTACTATGGTGCAACTCCCCTGATTTCAGAGGAGTTTCAGTGAGGTAACTGAGAGCAGAATTTGGAACAATATTTTAAGACGACATAGAGACTCCCACACATTCATTTGTCTGGAAAATGCTAGTATATTAAGGGGTTACAATAAATCAATTTTGTAGCATAATCATCCTGACAGTGTCCCTTAAGGCATTTTATAGTCAGCAGTTGTTAACAGTGCAATATGTAATGGAATCACAAAGGAAACATGACATGCCAAACTCTTGAAAGGAAACATTTTCTAAATGTAAAACGTGTATATTGGTTTGGGTAAATAACAGCTTTTACTGTAAAAAATTCATTTGCATAGATGAATATGATTGTCACCTTCTTCTAGGAAAATGGGTTGGATTATGAAGCTTGTCTGGTTGCTCAGTGTGATGCCCTGGTTGATGCATTAACTCGTCAAAAGGCAAAACTGCTCACAAAAGTTACCAAAGAGCGTGAGCACAAATTAAAGGTGAGCACAACTATTATGAGTTACAAGCATTCCAGAGAGTGTGGCTACAAATATTTCTATTGAAGTGTCTCTTTAGCCTAGAGTTAATGCACATTAGGCTAAGTCCTGAAGCCCTTATTCAGTTAAAATTCCCATTGACCAGATCTTGAAGTCCTTATTCAGGCCCCAGTTTAACAAGATACATAAGCATGACTTCAATGGAATTATTCATGTGTTTAAAGTTAGGCATGTGCTTAAGTAACTTGCTGAATTGGTGCTTCAAACTTTAGGCAATACTCTTATTGAAGTTTATGGGTCAAATCCTGACAGGTGCTAAGTAATCGCAACTGATCCCACTGAAATCAACGGGCAGTTCAGGCACTCATTACCTCTCTGGTTTTGACCAAATGGAAGCAATCTTGTTCAGGAAAGGACTGAATAAAAATTTCAGGATTTAGTCCATTTTTTTAAACCTTCAGAATCTCAAGTGTCTGTGAGAGACATCCTGAGATCCTCTTTCACTCTCTTCTCAAGAGAAATAAGAGAAAAGGGAAGGAAAGAGAAAATGTAACTGGCTGATTGGAGTGGTGGTTAGTAGGGTTCTTTGTGGTGAAATTTCATGCAGCTCATAGCTCTGTATTTGAAGATATTACAAGTTCTGGGTGCATTACAAATATTTTAGTTTTTTTTCTATTGTCTGATTAACACAATGTAGAGGGAATGGACAGACTGCTTCAGCTCAGTGTTCCGGGAACCCCACTCTCACAACTTCCTAAATTTATGGTGTCCCACTAAAAGGCCTGATTCTCCTCTCACTTACACCATTTTTACCTTGAATAACTCCATAGACTGCAGTGGACTTACTCCTGATGAGAGCAGAAACAAGTCCAAAATTGTGGAAAAATGAGAGATGTGCCTTTCTTATTCTTTTCCTCTGGATGAACAAGGGTCTACTGTAAATTATGAAGGGAATGATAGAATATAGATGGACCAGTAGTCCTCATAGTTATCCTGTTTAATATATTGGGTTTAAATTATTTTGTTATTAAAAGCTCAAATTTTAATGGAAGGGTGATTGCATGTGCAGTGAACAAATTCTACACCCATTTGATCCTAACTCCTTCAGCCATGAGCAGACTTGGGTATTCAACACTTAATCTGCTCTGATAATTGAGATTCCCTGTACATGACATTTTGCCAAACTAATTATCAGTATTTACAATACAGAGCAAAGAAGTGTAGCTGATGCAGATGGGGTAATACCCATATGACAGCTAAAACAAACATAGCTTTAACACTCTCTTCCATTCACTGCTGCTGCTTCTGAAATAATTTACTTGATTCAGTGAAGGCTGAGACGATTATCATAAATATACTGAGGTTTTCATTTGCAGGTTGTTTGGGACCAAATAAATCACTGTACTCTGAAGCTACGTCAGTCAACAGGGCTTATGGAATACTGTCTGGAAGTAATCAAAGAAAATGATCCCTCTGGTTTTTTACAGGTATTTTCTTTTTTACTCTTGTGAAGAAACAAAAAGATTAAACTGGAATGTAAAACTTGCTATGGTGGAGTGTTTAGCTTAATGGCTTGGAAATGGGCTATGGAGTCTGTCAGCTGCAGGTTCACATTCTATCCTTGTCAATATAATACCTAGAAATTATTACAATTTGGTGGCTAATATGAAATGATTTTGGTGCATCTATGCATTTCCCAATAGACAAGGATCTGCATCACCCAAAAAAACTCCAACATAATTGGTACTCTTGTTGGTAGTTTAAGCAGAGGCCAAGATTTGAATGGACATGGAAGATCAATTTTCCCCTTTGCCCAGCCTGCTCTCTTTGCAGTGGAATGGGGACCACCAGGGAACTGGTTATGGCTTCCTGATTTTTGCACCAACCCAGTCTTAGTGTCAGTTAATTAGAGCAGCCCAGAGACCTTACACCATTGATATTACCAAGCCTCCAGCTTGCTCCTGATATGTCCCCTTCCTGGCACCATATCTCTCAACTGTCAAACCTGCCAAGTGTGTGAGTGCAAAATGAGTGCCAATTTTGATGCAGATATGGAACACCTATCTTGTTGCATATCAAACCTAATTTACATATGATGATGTTTTCTAGATTATGAGACTTCATTTAAAGCAGCATTTCTCAAACTGGGGTCTGCGAAGGTACTCCAGGGGGTCCACCAGCCCCGCTGTTCAACTCCTCCCCCTCCCTCCCAGTGCCTCCTGCACGCAGGGGAACAGCTGTTCAGTGGCATGCAGGAGGTGCTGGGAGGGAGGGGGAAGAGCGGGGATGGGGCATGCTCAAGGGAGGAGGCGGAAAGAAGTGGAGAAGAGGAGGGGCAGGGGTGGAGTGGGGCTGGGAAGAGGGTGGGTCCTTGGGGGAAGGGGTGGAGTGGGGGCGGGGCCTGGGTTGAGCAGAGGATTCGGGGGGGAGGGGTCTGTGAAAACTTTTAAATCAAAATGGGGGTCCTCGGGTTGCTAAAGTTTAAGAACAGCTGGTTTAAAGGATTATTTTCTCACTACGTGAATTAATTAAACCACTTTTAAAAATGAAAACTGGGAAATCAAATTCTTGTCACATGCAGCCATAAAGTCCCCTAATCTGAGGCATCATCAGGATAGAACCCTGGAGTTCTAGATCCTGGGCACAGACCTTTACCACTTGAACTACAGATGTAATTACTGTTCTCTCTGTAGACCAGCCTCTAAAGGTGGCCTTGACAGTGGATTACACAGCTCTTCACTAGATAGCAGTTAATATTAGAGATGAGGATGCTTGGTTCTATCCCTGACTCTGGGAAAGAAACATGATGTAATGTTTGGAGACAGGAAAACCAAAGCACATATTTGGTGCATTCTGCTTGAAAGGTAATATGATTGAGTGGCTAGTATTTTTATCTCCGATATCAGAAACCTCAGTTTTATTCTTTCTTCTGCTCCCAGATAACCCATGTAGGGGTATAAAGGATGGGGGTTACAGGTACCCCCACATGGGCAATTAGTCTATAGCACAGTCTGACCCCAAATTAACACATGGAAAAGTCCAAATAGTTTCTTTGATCCAAACTACCATTTACCATGGTATTTTAATAGCGCTAAATCTGAAATCCTTACTCAGTCTTCACTGAAGCTATGTGCCAAACTCTGAGAGGTTCTGAATGTCTGCAGTTTCCTTGTCTCAGGATTTGGCCTATTGGAGTTTTGCCTCCGCAAGAACTAAATAATAGCTGAATAAGGATTTGGGGGATGATCCTGGGTCAATTACAAAAGAAAACATGGTGACCAGCAGGTGTCGTCTTCCTCCCTTTGCCAAGTGTAAAGAGTTACTATCTGTTAGGCTCAGCTATTATAATGAAATCCCCATACTGACATGCTTTCTTCTGACTTTCTCTGGTTTGCCATTCAGTATGGATTTATTAAGTTGTTTCTGAAAATTATAAGATCTTTTCATGGTTACCATTACAAACCCAACAGAAGGGGGTCAATACTTATCTTGGCAGTATTCATCAAGCCCTAATAGCTTGTGGTTGAACTAGAGCAGAGCTTTAAGAGTGGCATCCAGTCTTAATTTAATGGAGAATCAACCTCATCCTTTGGAGAGCTGTTCCAATGGTTAATTCCCCTCACTGTTAAAAATGGGCACCTTATTTCCAGTTTGAATTGAAACTAGCTTCAATTTCTGTCTGCTAGACTTTGCTAAATTAAAAAGCTTTCTAGTGTCAGAAATCTTCTCCCTTCAGTTCACGGAGATGAAACGAGACATCAAGACAGCTGCTGTGTAGATCAGAGAGGAAACACTGCTTTCTGTATGGCTCTCAGGCAGTTAAGATACATCCCCAGCCCTGTTCCAAAAAGCTTCTTTTCAAAGAAAACTAACTTTTTCAACTCTCACAGGGGATTTGCTTTGAAAAGACAACACGGGAAGATGCAACACACATGGAACTCACAGCAAAATTACCATGTGCCCTGCTTCAATTAGGCCATGAGGCTCACAGTCACCTTGTATGCTATAGCATAGTCATTCAGGTCTGTCACTTCTAACTTATTCTGGTCTATTTTTGCATTTGCAGTTTCACTAAAAACCTAATGTTCTTTTTAAGATTTCAGATGCTTTAATCAAACGTGTTCAGGTGTCTCAGGAACAGTGGGTCAAAGGAGCCTTGGAACCAAAAGTATCAGCTGAATTTGACCTGACTCTGGATAGTGAACCTTTACTACAGTCAATTCACCAGCTGGATTTTATTCAGATGAAATGTAGGGGTGAGCTTTTGTGATTTGATTTTTATTTTATTTTTCATGTCTGCTTTGAAACAGTGCTGTAGAGGGGGAGGTGAAGGAAGGTGGGGAGAAAGAGAAACTAGTTGCAATGTATGGATAGTTATTTTTGTCTTCTCTTAATCAAACATGAATTTACCAAGGAGTGCTTTCACCTCACCTCAAGTGACCCAGACAAGCTCAGACAGTGAAATTAGGTGAAGTTAAAGATTTGAAAAGATAAAAGTTTCAGACAACGACCATCTGTCTGTTTTGAAGGTGGTGAAGACATTGGTGTCTTGACAATATGAACTTGAAAACAACTTAGCTCCTTTGTGTAGCATTAACAAGTTTAATACAGTTAATTAAAAATGAATTGCCGATAGGGCTGGGTGGAAAACCACAATTGCCTTTTATGGGCAATGTTGAGGTTTCAAAATTTTATTGTGAAAACATGGGCAAGAGGCCAGCCCTGAAGAGCCAATAGGCTGGGATGTGGGAGACTCAGGTTCAAGTCCCTGCTCTGTCTGAGTCACAACTGGGTCAGTGCCCTACCCACTGGGCTATATAGTCAGTATCACTCTGGAGCAATTGATATTGAATGATTTATACAAGGTGGAACAGTTTCAACAGGAGAGAAAGCACAAGACTGACTATATAACCCAGTGATTAGGACATTGACTTGAATCCCAGTCTTCCATATCCTAGATGAGTGCCCTAACCACCACACTATTGGCTACTCTGAGTGAACTTGCTCGTACTCTCTCTCTTTCTCCCACCCTCAAACTTTTGTCAAAACTGATCCATTTCCACAAAACGTTTTAGGTTTTGACAAAACAGCTTTTTTTTTTTTTTGACAGAAAACAGTTTCATTGAAAAATTTTCAACCAACTCTAATTACCAACGTGTCAGCAAGAGTATCATCAGTGGCAAATGAGTCACTTCTTACTCTCAGGGCTTGTCTACACTACCGCTTAAGTTGATGTAAGTTACGTTGCTCAAGGGTGTGAAAAAAACAGTACCCTGAGTAATGTAACTTAACTCAACTTACAGCGGTGTCATAGCTTCTGCCTCTTGTTGAGGTGGCGTAATTAGGTGGTGTCAATGAGAGAGCGCTCTCCCATCAGCATAATGTGTCTTCATCAGACATGCTACCGGCGCTGATTTAGTGTAGTAATGAAGACAAGCCATCAGTAAGGCAGAACCACTATGATAGTTATACTCAGTTGCCAGAGCCCAAGATAAAGCTTTTGGAGGTATGGGCAAGAAATTACCATGGAAGGTCATTGGCTATGGAATTCCTTAACACCAAAGATCAGGATAAGCCCAAGCCTGACTGTCTAAAGGACAAATTGCAAAACCCATCATTTGTACAAGGCCTCCCTCAATAACAATGACAGAAGAGCAGCCTGGTGATGTTTCCTGTGGGCAGGGAAGGGAGAACAAAAGGAAGGGTGGTGGGGGGAGGAAGTTAAGCTAAAAATGGCTGAAAGTAGGAGCTGGTAGGGAATAGTTGCCATTTGCAAAAAACAGTGTCATGCAATTTTAAATGTTGTGCTTGGAGCTTAGATACCAGGGAGACAGGCACATCCAAACTGGATGTATATGGACAGATAGACATTCTGTAGGGGCCTGATCTAAAGCCCATCGAGATCAATGGGAGTGTTTCCTTTGACTTCAATAGGCTTTGAATCCAGACCTAAGGATACATGTGGAAGACACGGAAGAGTCTACCAGAAAGTATTGGATGGGTTGAAAATAATTTTGTTTTTCTCTGATTCCACAAGAGCAGTCCATACACATGAGGATTCATGTTCATCTAGTAATTTATCTGTTCTCTGTAGTCTTAGTTCTGAACTGAAACATGCGCAAGCTAATGCGAACATAGTGGCTAATTTGACAGATAAATCCTTGGAGAAACAATGGAAATTGTTGAATTCAGATAAATAGTTAAAGGCCAAAATAAACTCTTTGAGAGGGGATTGCATCTCAGCATAAATGGGTTATATTAATGAAGCCACTCTAAAAACATCAGTAAATTGCTCCTTTTAAAATTTAACAGCAAGAAAAATAGAAGCGAGAGCACAAGGCATGAGATTTAAAATGTAAGTGAGAAAGCCTCTCTGAGTGTCATCTGCAGAGGTGTCAGTTGTCAACTTAGACTGGTGTTTTAATCAATCTAAATTTAATAGTGGTTTATAGTCTCCCCTGAACAACTAATAATGAATTTAACTAAGCCACTCATGCATTCCAAATAGCTAAGCAACCCAGAGAGTACCTGAGATGGGAACACCTTAGATTTTTGGCTTCCAGACATTCATCATTTTTTTAATTTACAACATGCAGAAAATCACTCTCCCTTCCCTCCCACCCTAGGCCATGTCACCTCCACTCACGTGTGCATTTGGAGGGTAGAACCAAGGTTGTGCCCATTCTCTGCCCACCTGCATTGGTGGGGAATATTGGGCATGTAGCACCTGCTTTCTCCTTGGGACCTGTACCCAAGGACCAGCTAGCCCTTTCAGGGGCATAGGGAAGGCTCTTACTTCCCCTTATGCTGTGTGATCAAGTAGTACAAGCCATATTCTAGTTCTAAATAAATGTACAATCACAGGAAGATAGGAATTGTTTGACATATAGAGAGACATATATAAATAAATACCATTTTTGGCTGTGTGCTTATTTCTATTTAACCTTATAGGGTATGTTTATACTGCAATCACGGGGTGTGACTCAGCTCAAGTAGACATACCCAAGCTAGCTATAATCTAGCTACCTCGGGTTCTGAGCAATGAATCTGTGCAGCGTGCACCTCAACATGGGCTGAAGAAGCCCACACTGCACCCTGGATAAGGACTGACAGTGGTAGCCAGCACTGAAATGCACCCTGCTGCAGGCTCTCCAGGTCCCAAGCTAGCTAGATTAAAGCTAGTTCAAGTATGTGCACTTGAGCTGCAGCCACACCCTGTGATTGACGTATAGACATGTTGGTATTTACTGGGCTTTATTTTTGTGATCTCAACCCTTTTCTCCCCCAGTTCATTTCCATTCCATACCAGATGGAAAGGTACCTTTGTATTCCTGACATCTGTCCGTGTCCAGCCTGCCCCAGTATGTGTTGTCTTGTCCCAAAAAACTTTTCTGTGTCAGCAAGTTGGTGGTAACGTGGACGCTCATTCCTTCTGTAAAGTCTCTCCCTTCCCCACTGATTCCTTAGTGCCTAAAAAATTTAAAACCAACTTTACACTATCATCTCATTCACATATTGAGAATCTGAAGAGCCCCCTATCCAGATGGCCCTGCATGTAGAAATGGAAGGAATTATTTCAAAATAAGTGGCCATGTTTCACTAGCCAAAACCAGAGTGGTAAGAAACAGAGCTTTATAAATAACTGGGAAACCAGCATAACATGTTGAGGCTTTGCTATTTATCCATAAGCTAAATACAGAGCAACCCCTAGGCTTGCATTCCTGAACCAGTAGTCTCACAAAAATATATGCCCCTCCTGAAACCAGCTCCTCTTTTTCCAGTCCCATTCACCACATTGCCTCAGATAGCAATCAATCTTTGCCAACTGTTTTGGTGTCATATGGAAATTCTACCAACTCTCTATGTTGTTTGGTCTGGCAACAGCAGATTCAGAATGCGCTTTAATGACTTTCAGAGCTAAACCACAATGGGAGATCGGGTACAATCCCAAGGGAAAAAGTTCCAGACTGACCCTTTTAACTGCAAGTTGTTTTTTCCTATATTTTTCCTGTTTATTTTCACCCTGGTATCTGAAGATTGGAAACTGGAGGAAGTTGTCCATGTTTAAATAAGGAAGCTGAGAGGTGGGACGGGAGGAAGGGGAGAACTGCGAGGGGTAACTTCACCCGAGAGGAATGGAATATTGTCATCAGCACTTGTTGATGTCTGAATTTCTGAAATCTTTTTTCAAACCTCTGGCCTCACCTCATTCAACATCACTGAGCTTGCACAGGTCAGTGGGAGGTGAATGCCTGCTCATAAACAAACACTGATTCACTGCGTTAGACAAAGCATAATGAAAATGAAATCAGATTGTATTAAATTAGCCCTGGTGGTGACTTGTGCATATATCTTACTGGTGGTCTAAGGATAAGCCTCAGATCCAAAACTAATCTCGGTAAATAATGATCAGGCAGAGTTTCTTTAACATTGAGAAATGGAATCCGTTGCAGATTTACTGCACAGAAAGCACAAGTGTGGTACTGTAACGATGAGTGACAGGAGTGACTCTTTGCTAGCCTGTTAGCAATACCTCAACACTCCAGGAGATATGTTGATCCACTGAAAGACATGCACAGTTTCTAATATTTGGTGGCATTTTGATTTAGCCCACATTTCTTTCCTTCACCTCCGTCCTCTTCCCTCCATTATATTTTCTGATTGCCATGGACTGAAATCCCTACCTTTCTCCATGACTAGCTGTGTCTGTACATCACATCCTCTCTGTTTTCACTAAAGACATGGACAGAGATCTAATCCAGGTTTGATTTGTTCTTGAATGCTGGAATAGTGATGGGATTAGTGTTTGTTTGTTTGTTGCAAAAGGAAGAATGGATATAAATGCTTAAAATCACTTTTGGCATGTGGCGGCCCATCTTTTCCCCATTCCCTTTCACCCACTCCACCCGCTTCTTGCCAGGTGGCGTGATCCAGAGATAACCCTCATACTCACACTGCCTCTGCTGTAGCTCCTGTCCAATATCCAACCCTGGTTTAGAAAGACTCACACCCACTGCGGTCTTCTCTGCCAGCCTGACACAGCTTTAAAAACCAACCACCTCTTTCCACCCTGATGGCTCCAAATATCAACCTGTCTGGTTCTCCTCCCCCAGGAGCATACCTCCCTCCTGTCATCCCTACCCAGCGCTCATGATCATCCCACTCACATCTTCCTACGGGGACGCCCTCCTTTCCCCCCACCCCCCAACTTGACAAGTCTCTCACAACTCAGACTCATCACAAAGAAATAATTTGGTATTTGGAAAATCCAAAGGAGTGGCTTCATCCCTAGTTTTATCTCTGTTTATTTAATTTAGGGGGACCTAAAGTTTACAGAATTTCTCATTGTACTGTTGTCTTGCTGAATATAATCCCTCTACTGACTAGCCTAGGAGAAAAGTCATTGTACAGCTCGCTGGTCAGGTTGACAAACAGCAAAATAGAACCTTTGAACATCCAGCTCTGTCCCTACAGAGGGATGGGCTATGGGATGAGTTGAATTGTGTGTGCTAAGCTTCTAACATGCCATGAGACATCAGTGACACAGTGTTGATCTAGTACCCAAAGGATGTCCTGCCTGCATCATTTATAGAAGCTCAGCATTTAGAGATGGAAAAAACGTGTTTGGTTATCTGCTCCATCTCCTTGCCAAGGCAGCATTTTTTTTAGTGCTTTCTACAGTATAGTTTTAAATGGCACAAGCGATGGGACAGTTCTGTAATTTAACAGCTAAGTGTTCTCCTCCCCCCCCCCCCCCCCCCCGATACTTAGCTTGCATTTACCTTTTTTAACGTGTGTGTTATTGCTCTTAGGTACAGCCCAATGTACTGCCCTAAATAATTCGCCTCCCTTTCATTTATTTGTAGACAGAGAGGCACAATTCCTTCCCCTTCCCCCTTTGCTCCAGGAGACTGGCAATCTGCTACTGGCTCTTATCCGTAGGACATTGCTCCCTCCACCCAGGCCAGCTCGGGTTGGGAGTGGAGCCAAAGCTCTGCCCATTCCTACTTACTACTCACCTACCTACATGGGGTGGGAGGAGGAGATTAGCAGCACGCATGCAGCAACTGCTTACTCCTATATGCTTGGACCCAAAATCCAGGGAGACCGTGCAGGGGCCTAGTTAGGGGTAGAGAGGTAGGTTGTCTTACTCCCCTTTGCTCCACTGTGTGGCCATGCAATCCTCCAGAATAGTATGGCCCTAAGTTTCACAACGTCCATGTGTGGTAGGTTGGAGGTGCACAAGGATCACTTCACAAATTCTGAAGTGCATCCACTTCTGGGATATAACACAGCAGATCCCCAAGTCTTTGCCTCAAAAGATATGAGTTATATACATTGAAGTCTAGGTGTCCTGGGCCAGAAGGGTCGGGGGGAGGGAGGAGTGAGAATTGTGTCTCACCTATTTAACAGTACATAGCAAAACTAGATGGCATTACTACTTGTTTAAGGCTTAAAGGTGACCTTCAAAGGATTTTTTTTTTAATTGGGCTTGTGGCTTTTTTCACTTCTTTATGGTGGATAAAACTTGAAAACTTTCTTTTAAAGTTTTGGGATTTTTTTTGCTTAGATTTAAACCTTAGAAATGTCAGGAATCTGATCTTCCCCTTGTTTTGTGAAGGGGCTCTGGGGGGGGCGGGTGTCTCACTGGATGTGTATTGTGAACATCGCATTTTAACTAAAGTGGCAGGAGTGTGACTCTTTAACAAAGACATCTTTTCTCCAACTCGTTCATTACTCACTGACATTACATCTGTGTTAACAAGAAAAAACAAAAAAAAACCCTGAAGTTTTAAACAGTCCAACTAAAACTCCCTTCACCTCCTAATTACAAAGCATTGAGTTTCTTGACTGTTGTGATATCACAATTTCACTAGTACTCCAGTTACCATATCATCTTCCAGGGAAGACAAGACCCAAGCTCTAATGTAAAAAAAACAAGCAGATTTTTATTTATTATATACTTTCAAGTCTTCTTTAAATATCATAAAGAGGCAAAAAATGTCACAACTTGGGGGAGGGGTCACCTTTAATAGTTTGTTTTAAAAGCTGTCAGCCACACTCATTCTTCTGGGCTCTGTAGTACCAGCTCCACGTCACAACACCCAGAGTATGGAGCTGGACCCAGACCCACGGGACTGGAGCTGCCACTGTGATATGAGTGAGGGGCAGGCTTGCTCTTCAGCCTGCACACCTCCCTGGGCCTCTCCTCCTCCCCAGGCCAGGATTAGGGTAGCGATGCTAGGGTGGAGAGTGCTACTGCTAGCCGTTACTACTCCCTCAGCAGTTCAGTATAGTGCACCCAGGAGGCTACATCCACCCCTTGCTGAAAGTGCTCAGCATCTTGCAGGAAGCACCCAGCACTTTGCAGAACTGAGCCCTAATAGTAAAATTCAGCCCCATGCAGAAGGCCAGTCCAAGGCCTCCACGCCACCACTATACCCCAATAAAGCCCTGGGATTTAAGTGGTGCATAAGCCTTGCATTAGTCTTCTGTACAAGGGTGAAATTCACCCTAAATTAGGATTCTTGCTGACTAATTCCAGTGAAAGGAGAATGGAAAGATGCTGTGATGCTAGACAAGAGAGGTAAATTGAGTTTAGTGGCATAGACAGATAACATACATGATCCCTCCTCACGGAAACATGGCTGAATGTTCCACTTTGCTTATTTTTATTTTTGAACTATCAGCCCAGTCAATGGTACAGTAACATTTTCCTGGCCCAGTCAGTACCGACAATACCCTCATCCACAATGTCACCCTCACTTTTATAGTTTCCAAATGGATGAAGCCAACATCAGACTCCTGTAATGTAAAAATCACCTTTTTCTACCACAGTGATTCAGATAAAAGATTCAAATGAAACAATTTTTCTTTAATAGTATCCCTACGTTTCTCCTGAAACTTTTTTTAAACAAAAAATTGGGTTTTTGATGACACAAAACATTTTGTGAAATTTGCTTTCTGTGAGAAATTTCAATTTTTCCTTGAAAAACAAAATAACCCCATACAGAAATATTTCAATTTGGGTAGGCTGCCACAGTGCCTCATGGATGTTGAAGTTGGGTTGTTTCGTATCTCCAGTCTTTTCTATGGACTGAGCTCCGAGGCCACACTACAAGGCCCATGATGCACGATGGCATGAGACACTCTCCCCCTTCACCCCATGCCCCACTTCCTCTCTTTAAGAGGGGAGACTGTTGTGCATCATGGGTGATGTATTCTGGCAGGGAGTCTGTCCTATTGAGGAGAATGGATGTCTGTGGTGCCTGAACTACAATTTCCATGAGGCACTGTGGCAGCATTTTCTAAATCAAAATTTTATTTTTTGTCCTAAATATTTTGGTATCGGCTGAATTTTTTTCAGTTTTCAGATAAATTTTTTGGTATAGAATTTTTGGTGAAAAATTGAAGTTTTCCATGGGGAAAACATATTTTCTGACCAGCTCTATCCCCAAGTAACTTTGGCTACTTTGCAGAATGGGGGGGATTAAAAAGGAGGTGAGGGAAATAATGGATCATCATATTGCTGACAACAGAGTCTGATGGGTAAGGACAGAATTACACTAATCTGTACTCAGTTCCCATTACAGTGCCACCAGTCCCGTTACTGCAGCTGGAGAAGTGTTGTACCCGAAACAACAGTGTGACACTGGCCTGGAGGATGCCACCCTTTACCCACAATCCAGTGGAAGGGTATATCTTGGAACTTGATGATGGAGATGGCGGCCAATTCCGAGTGAGGACTTCATTCAGCATTTATTTGGGTTCTCTCTGTGTTATTGTTAAACTTCCATAAGGACATGGATGTAGGAGGGCAGATTCTCTAATTCATTCCTGCTTCTGCAGTGTAATGAGGCCAAAAAGCTGCTGGATCGTCCCAGATGAGGATTCCCCTTGCGTGGAGGTGTCTCTAACTAGTGTAGTCAGTTTCTGTGCTGCCCTCCTGCGGACTCTGGGACAGAGGGCTTGTGAGGGTGAAAGGTGGAATTTCAGGGCACTACTGCGGTACTCAGCTGGCTGATAGCCCCTTGCAGGATATAATAAACTGGAGTGGAATAGAGAAGCCCCAAGGTTGCTCTAATGTGCTGGGGTTGAACCCATTGTATAAATGGCCCAGGAATTGGAGAGGTTCCTTTGCAGATTTCACTGTCCGCTGCACCCAGCAAACAATGACCCAGGTCAAGAAATGCAATCATGGAACAATTCTATTATTCACGGTTTTCTGGGTAAATTTGGCTTTTATGTGAGGTTCTCAAAATCCTTTCTAAGGTCACGGAAGAGGGTGAGTGGCTGAAGCTCAACTCGGACAAGACTGAAGTGGTGATGGTGGGCTGGGGGAAGCAGCAGTAGATGGCAGAGGTTATATGAGTCCCTTTGAAAGAGTATGTCTGCCATTAGTTACTAATTTTTGCAGTGTAGAGGTGATCTACAACCCCTGCTTCTGCTTGACAGTCCTATTATAGAAGTGACCCAACCAGCTTTTTATCATCTGCATCTGGCTTGGAGGCTGCAGTGTTTCCTCTCAGATGTGGACCTTGCCACCGTTATCTAGTCTTTTGTTATCTCAAGATTAGACAATTGCAGTGTGCTCTATCTGGGGCTGCACCTTAAAACCATTCAGCGACTTGAAGCTGGTGCAGAACACAGCAAATCGCTTACTGAGCAAGTCATCATGCTGGGAACGCATGACACCAGTGCTCTGGGATCTGCACTGACTGGCCATTGGTCTCTGGGTGGAGTTTAGGTGATGGTTCTGACCTGAGACTGGCCTACCTGAGGGATCTTCTCTTTCCCTGTGACATATTGTCACAGTTGTGGTCAGCAAGGGTGCCTGAGTAGAATTCCCCTCATTACAAAATAGAAAGAGTGGCTGGCAGGGTGGTTCTCTGTGTGGGCTACAGGACTCTGGGAACTTGCTCCCCCATCTCCTTGATCTGAAATATCCCAAATCAGGTGGCCTTCTGGGCATGCTGTAAAAGCCATCTGTTTGCTAGGGTTTTGGAGAGGGTTGAGGGCGTGCTTCCCACAACAAAGAAAGGATAGAAGGAAGTTTCTGGAGGTATATGGCTGAGTGCCTGTTGAAATGATTACTTTAAGAATGGCCATACTGGGTCAGACCAAAGGTCCATCTAGCCCAGTATCCTGTCTTCTGACAGTGGCCAATGCCAGGTGCCCCAGAGGGAATGAGCAGAACAGGTAATTGTCAAGTGATCCATCCTATCACCCATTCCCAGCTTCTGGCAAACAGAGGCTAGGGACACCATCCCTGCCCATCCTGGCTAATAGCCACTGATGGACCTATCCTCCATGAACTTATCTAGTTCTTTTTTTAACTTATCTAATACTTTAATGATTCTGGGAGTTTATTGTATTATTAATGATGTGTTAGGGCTCCTAGAGTCTTTGTTAGGCATTGTTTAAAATTAGCATTTAAATCTAAATAAATAAAAACAAATTTCATCCCCAGAATAAATAATTTATAAGATCTCAGGTCAGTACAGCCTTTTCTTATACTCAAAGCAAGGACACATTCAGATCTATCTTTCTGATAGATTTTGTGAATCCCAAAATTTCAAAGTTGTGGATTTAGAATATACCAAAAAAGATCCCAATTTTTGAGATGCCGCTAAAAGGATAATTTTGTTTGCACTGCTGTGATATAAATACCATCTTCTTTAACTGTTTTAAAACAAAGTGCCTGCTTCTCAGAAAATGCCATTCCAATAGAAATATGCCTACATTTTGTATGTGATATTTGATATCTAAATCAATAATGCCAACTGGATTTCCCCAAAGACTTTATCAGCATCTGGCCTGTGGATTTAAAAAAAGGCTTTAGTACATATCACTGCAAAGTGCCATAATCCGAATGAGCACAAACAGTCAGTAAACAATTGTAAAAAACCTACAAGAAAGCAAGAATTCTCCAAAAATCACAATTTAGCTCACACAAAATGTATTTTATAATATGGGGCTAAATGAAACCACTTCACAATAACGTTTATGTCTCTGATCAAAAGACTGGAGAAGAAGTCAAGGCCTTAGACCCTTTATTGTGTTACTGAAAGCACAAGTAATCCCTTCTCTATTCAGCAATGGACTTAAATGTCTACTTAAGGCTCACTGACTTCAGTGGGACTACTCAGGTTCTTAAGTACTTTACAGAATTAGGACACAAGTGCTGCGCTGAATCTGGGCCTTAAGCTCTGTGTTAGAGCATTAGCTACTATAAATCTAAGTAGTTCACAGTATCATAGCCATTGGATGTGGAAGAATAGTCATGTATTCCATCGTCCTGCCAATGCAGGATTATTTCTAGAACCCTGTGTTTTTCACAAATGTGAAATAACACAAAATAAAACAAAAAAGATTGTATACAAAGTTATAAAATTAAAAGCACACCCTCCAGTGGTGTCGCCTATCCCACAGGTCTGGGCCTGGATCCCTGCTCTGGGCGTTGTGACCTGGCCCACAGGGTTGCAGCGCTGCTCAAGTTTGGCCCAGCCGCCTCTTCATCATGATGATGGAGGAGCTGCTGAGTCAAGCTTGAGCAGTGCTGCAACCCCATGGGACAGGTCACAACACCTGGAGTAGGGAGCTGGGCCCATCCCCCCGGGATAAGAGCTACCACTGAGGGGTGAGTGTGGGGCAGGCTCACTCTCCATTACTGCCCCCTAGGGCAGGACCCCACCCCACCCCAGGGCTTCCACTTTTCCTGGGGTAGGATGACATGAACTAATGCAAAATTTCCAAAAAATAAAACAAAAAATTAAAGAATTTCACCTATTGGAGATTGTCTAATGCTTTATCCAGTTTCTAATTAAAAATGTGGCTTCTTCTTCATCCCTATAGACTCTTCCATTGCCTGACAGATCTCACTTATATTTTGCTTAGATTTTTCTCTTTCATAATTTCATCCCATTACTCCTGGCCATCCCCTTTGTGCCCCAAATGATGACTCATCCTGCTTGGTGTTTGTACCAGTCAGATCTTTGCAGCCATTTATCACATTCCCTCCACCCCCTTACTTGTTGGATAGCCAAATGATACATACAAAGCTCTTTTTATCTTCAGAAATAAGCCTCTTCAGACCTTGTATTCATGGTTTGGATCTAGGCTCCAAAACTACATTGCTGTATATTAACAATACCCATAGGAGGATTGAGACAGCCCTCTTGAAATAACAAAACTATACATTTTAGACTTCCCTTTTTAATCTTTGTCTCATTCTTGCTGCCTCCACCTTTTTTTCTTGACTTCTCTTCTCCATGTTGAGCCTCACTGGACGTAAGTATCCTTACTATAATAATGTAAATTCTAAATTCACCTAAACATTGAACAATATTTACTTTTAGCTTATGTTTAAAAGTCTGACTGTGAGACTCTCTGTTGGGAAGAAGTTGGTGAGCTTTGTTCCTGTCTTTTTGAATGCTCAGGAAGTGTATGTTGGCAAGGAGACCCTATGCACAATTGATGGCCTTCATTTCAACAGTACCTACAATGCAAGAGTCAAAGCTTTTAATTCATCAGGAGTTGGCCCTTATAGCAAGACAGTTGTTTTACAGACATCTGACGGTGAGTTTGTTTTAGATCATTAAAAAATAAAGAGCTCTGGTTTCTAGTGGCCAGGTATTCACGTTCCATCACAGCCACCACTATACTTGGCATTATGAGTTTTAATGAGGGGGCCCCAGGACTGAACGTGCCTAGAGACTGAGCTTCCCTCTCAGCCCTATATGCTGTGACTCCAGGACAGGACTGATGTATGTTAGTGGGGCAGGACGGGGATGCCCATACTCCTGCTGCTCCTTCTGTGGATAAATAGAAGATATCAGATCCCCTTTAGCAGACCTTGGCCTTGGTGAATGTACATGTGATTTCCATGTGCACACTTTCCAGCAGTAGTATGTGTGTGCAGATTTGTGGAGTCTACCACTTGCACACACAGTTAGGGTCAGTTGGGTACATGCACAGGATTTAGTGCTGGGAAAGAACTTGTGCACCTGTAGCTGCAAGTAGCCGGCGGCTATGTTGTGCCCTCATTGAAAATCAAGCCTGCAGTCTCTGAGGTTCTCCATCCAGCCCTGGCCTTTCCCCTGCCGCAAATACTCAAAAATGATAAAAGAAAAATAAAATCCAGCTCTTTAGACTCTTGGCATGTTTTAGTTATTGGCAACTCTTCAGGTTTCAAATGATACAAGTGCATTTGCCTGTCAAGGCTTTAGGTTTAATTAAAATCGTGTTTGCTCTAGAGTACATAGTCATTTACACTACACACTGTGAATATCTATATGCCACTCCTCGTCTCCACCTCTCTCTCTGTGTCTTTGGTGTTTCAGTGTTTTCTTCACTACTGATACTAATTTCACAAGAGTGTTTGATAAGACTTGGGTGGTAATTCATGCTGTGTTCCCATCTAATTACACTTGACATCCATATGGGCATCACAAGAAGTTAATCTTGATTAATAATAATGTAAATTAATCCTGAAGCAAATACCATAATCATGCTCTGTATTTATATAGTGTTGTCAAAATATGTCAGTATAAAATATTTAGATGTAAAGAATTTTTTTAAAATGAAGTGAAACCCAGTTATGATGAGCTTGGACACACAATGAAACAGTAATTCCAGTAGAGACAGGCCTGAACCAAATCCCACATCTGAACAGCCCCAGACTTTGGGCAAGTCCAGAGCCAAATTATTTTTCTCTCTTATTTGTGCAGTAGTAATTTGCTCAACAATGTACCAGACCCAAACAGAGACACTTCTTCAGGGAGCTTACATCCCAAAAGACAGACCCAGATAGGACAAAACACATTGGCTGGTTTACAGTTATATAGCACCTTTCATCCAAATAGATTGAAAAATGCATTGCAAATTTTACTGATTATGTAAATGACATAAAGCATTCTTACTTTTCTCCTCTGACTGAAATGCAGTCATCTCTGAGGTGAAACAGACTAGTTTAGAACAAGGAAAGAATATCTTCTCCACTTGAAAGTATGGTGGGAATTTAGGAGGGCAGAAACGTGCTTAAAATAAAGCACAATTAAATTTTATTGCATCCTTTCCTGCTATTGAGCTGCCTTTATTCTTCCTGCACAGTGGCCTGGTTCACCTTTGACCCCTCTTCAGCCCATCGGGACATAGTCCTATCGAATGACAACCAGACTGCCACTTGTAGTAGTTATGACGATCGTGTTGTTCTGGGCACAGCGGCCTTCTCCAAGGGAGTACATTACTGGGAACTGCATGTGGATCGTTATGATAACCATCCAGATCCGGCTTTTGGAATTGCCAGAATTAATGTGGTCAAGGACATGATGCTAGGAAAGGACGACAAGGCGTGGGCCATGTATGTTGACAACAACCGCAGCTGGTTCATGCATTGCAATTCTCATACAAGTCGGTAAGCTCTGATCATGGACTTTTCTTGTGGCTTGATTCCCCCCCCCCCCCTTAAGTACAACATATTTTAAAGATTCTGCATTCCTTTTCATTGAAGCAGTGGGAAAGGTGATTTCATTCCATTCCTCAGGATTCTTTGTGGTCACAAGGCAGTATAGCAATTAGGCAAACGCTAGCACCAATTGCGGTTTGTTCAAAATGAAGATGTTTACTGGCAGTACTGAAAGCTGATTAAACCCAGTGATAGGCTATGTCCAGGGGTGATTTGAGGACAAGGACAGAGGAGGGATTGCCTTACTGATGAACAGTGACCAATCTGCCTTATTAAATAGAGGTATTGAATGGGATTCTTTGCAAAACCTGTCAGTCTTCTTCAGCTAGAAGACTAGTGGTTGTAATGGAAAGTTGCTAGGACTGAAGGCATAAACTGGAGAAAATTTGGGGGTCCTTATCTGGGAATTGGGCAGTTGGGGGCTGGAGATAGTCTAAGGCTGAAATACTTAACTCCCCTTCCTATCACTGTGGAGATTGGCATTTATGTATTCTGCACCCTGGTTTTGTCAGGAAGATTTTCCCAGCATCAGCCAGCATGTAACAGCCAATATCACAATACTGTAATTCCTGGAAATAATATGGCCTTCAGAAATGGAGGCATGGCTGGGAGGAATGCTGTGTAGAGTTAGTAATCAAAAGTGTGGGCAATCAAACAATAATTAAAAGATTTACAATTTTACAATTTAAGTCAGTAAAGTTAATTTGGGTCTAGGAGTATCAGATAACTCTCAGGAGTGCTATGATGGTTTATGTAAGTTTTGTTAGGGTAAATTGCAGACACGACTGCTCAGTGAAATCACAAGAAATATTTCTAACCAAGTGGCATGATTAGGGTTCGCTATTCATGTTATGATGTTTGACTTGATTGAATCACTGGATAATGCTGTTTTTCATAGAACCATAGAATCAAAGGACTGGAAGGGACCTCGAGAGGTCTTCTAGTCCAGTCCCCTGCATTCAAGGCAGGACTAAGTTTATCTAGAATTTTATTTAGTTACAACATTTGTAAGACTAAGAAAAGTAATTTACATCATCATCATCATACCTTATTTTGAGTCTTCTGATTATTTTTATTTGGTTGTCCACATCTTTGAATTCTAACTTTATATTCTAACTACACAGTCAGGACTTTCTTCTCTGAACGGACATATTATTCCCACAAAATTACAACAGCATGTAGCAGAGCGAATTTGGGCCATTCTATCTATACCAGTGTTTCTCAGCGAGTGGGTTGTGGGGGTCATGAAAGTCAATCAGGGGTGCCAAAAGGTGTCAATGGGATGTAGGCAGCACCTAAGGCACTTTAGTGCTTTTGAAAAGCTTAAGTATTATTAACCCTATTTTACAGGTACACCTCTACCCCGATATAACGCTGTCCTCGGGAGCCAAAAAAATCTTACCGCGTTATAGGTGAAACAGTCTTATATCGAACTTGCTTTGATCTGCCGGAGTGCGCAGCTCCGACCCCCCAGAGCGCTGTTTTACTGCATTATACCCAAATTCATGTTATATCGGGTCGCGTTATATCGGGGTAGAGGTGTATGGGAAATTGACACACACACACACACGATTGTAACTTGCCCAATGTCACATAGCAGGTCTATGGCAGAACCAGGAATAGAACCTGGTTCAGTGTCCTATTTACTGGACCACACTGCCCCTCCTCACCCCACTATCTTGAATATTTGTTCCTTAAAACCAATAATTAAGAGAGTCTTGCAGTGATCTTGAAAAGGCTTGTTTATAATGTTATCTTTTTTTAGATATTAAAGGGATACTTACCTCATAGTCACAATACCTTAAAGTGGGTTTCTATATCTCCTGTAGCACATACTGATATTCTCATATGTATTTGTGTTTTAAAATATGCCACAGTTGCTGAAAAATGTTTAAAGCAAAGGCCACTGCCGGAACATGACCTAGCAAAACTGCTGCAAAGTTATCCAGCAAACCCTGTTCCCAGAACTGCGGATGGCCAGAAAACAAGAGTTCAATTTTTTATTTTATTTTTTTGTGTGTGTGAAAAGTTTTGAATTTTCAACGTTTTATTTTGTTACCCATTGGAATGAATACTAGATATTTCAAAAAAATTTGGGGGTGAGAGGATCCCCCCCTCCTCCAAGAATAGCCAGTAGCCCAGTGGTTATTAGACCTTCACTCGGGATGTTGGAAGATGTAGATTCAATTCCTGAAACAAATCAGGTGAAGCAGGGACTTGAGCCTGGGTCTCTGGCATCCCAGGTATTCTATCCACTAGACTATTCATTCTCCCTGTGGTTTAATTCCAACTTGGACCTGAGAAAGTTTTGTTGAAACAGATACGTTCCTGCAAAAAGTTTCAGTTTTGATGAATCATCATTTTCCAACAAAGTGATTTGTCAAAAAACTCTTGACCATTTCTATTGTTAATATCATCTGTATATTTGTCTCTGTTATAATTTATAATGCAGCCATCACCACGTTATAGGCAGCATCACAAATGACATGCATGACAACAAAAAACTATTTTTTAAAAAGCCATCTTGGCTTCTGGGCCATTATAGATTGGCAAAAGAATTTAAGGGCTGAGCCAAAGTCTACTGAAGTCAATGGACATTTTTCCATTGACTTCAGTGGGTTTTGGCTCAGGCCCTAAACCAACATAGAATAAAATAACAAAATGTGATAAATTATATGAAAAGATATTTGTCTCTGCCCCTTTAGTGCCTTGATTGGATTTAGTGCAGAAGTAATTTTAAGCAGTAAAAAAATTAGTGGTCCATGAAATAGCTGATGCTTTCTGAAAAAATGCTGGCAAATAGTCTATGTGCCACTGTCCTAGAAACCTATTTTATGGATTCAATCCTTGGAGTGTTGTTATAGGCAAGCACTCTGTATTGCTTGGCCACTCAAGAGCTTAGCAAAAGCTTTTTTTCCATGGACAGCAAACAATGGACACATTTTGGCTTTCTGATCACTCTGCCTAAACGGGATTAAAAAAACAGCTTCCGTGGATGGAGAATTGCCAGCTGTTACAGGAATATCTTAAAAAGGGACAGACTCATGGAGTGTTCACTAGAGTGGAGCATAATTGTGGAGTGCACATTTTTTTAACATACATGCACTTTAATGGTATTAGTGCTAGGCGTTATATTTTTAACCACGGCAGCCAAGTAGGTCATTTTGTTAACCCACTAGTTTCAATAGTCTTTTAAAAACAGTAGAATCTGTTTAACTGTCACTCCCCAGTGGAAATAGAAATATACCACTGAGCTATCATATATTTAATAAAGCTATTAAAGTCTGTGAGGGTTACAGATACTATGGTAATGGGGGCCATTATAATTATAGATATCTAGAGACCAATTGTTTCAGCTTTCACATATTTTACAGGAATGCATTAGGCTGTTAGATAAATGAGTGAGTCTGAAAATAAACATGGTCAAAAGTCCTAATCATGGAAATTGCTAAATTCGTTTTGCAAGGTGGCAGCACCCTCAGCTCTCATTGATTCAGCATCTTGCATAACTGTGCCCTAAAACATTAAAAAAAAAAAAAAAACAACAGAAGATGGCTGATTAATTTTAGTAGCCACAGCAGAGCAGGGAATCAGTCTTTCATGAAGCAAAAGAAGCATAGAAAAAGAGGTACAATAAACTTAGGCTAGCAAATATCAATTCACATTTGTTAACTACTGGGAATAGGTGCACAGACATACCAGGTGTGCCATGTGTCCATTGGCTAGAGCCACTGGAGTTCATTGCAATGGAGCTGTTCCCTGGGAAGGTTCCCAAGTAAAGGAATGCATACATTGCAATGTATATAAAATTCCAACCACTGCAACAAATCGCAGAGAAGAAAAAAAATCACTAAGAAGAGTTTGTGTCTGAAGCACCTTCAAAATGAATAATTAACCATCAGATGGGAAAAGCCCCATCTTGAGAACTTGGGACAGAAATCGGTAGGCGTCTCTTAATTGATTTCAATGGGCTTTTATCAGGCTGTTGAAGAAGCAAAGCAGGAGTGAAAAGAATCAGCCTTGCAGTTAAAAATCAGAAAGTATTCAAATTATTGTAGGGTAGGTTTAGAAGACAAATACCAACTTAATTGTTAAACCAATTTTTACATTAACTAAAAGGTGTTTTTAAAATGTTAGGACCTGTGTTACAGGAACTTTGAAACTTTCTGCCATTTTCTAATGATATACCCAATTGTTTCAGACCTATTTTGCATCATCAATTTGGCCATTCCCCTGCTGGGAAATATTCTAAAGTGGCAGGCTCCACTGAGAGACAACAGCATTATTCATGGAGGGCCAGATTCCTCCATCTTTACTCACAAGCAGTAGTGCCTTCTGGGATTTCTCATGGAGTAAGGTACTACTCAGTGGTCCTAAATCTGCAAACACTCATACACATACGTAATTTTACACATGTGACTAAATAATCCAACAGGACCAGAGTCAATGTGAGTAAGGGTGGCAGAATTGGGACCTAAATGGAAATGCTGAAAAATTGGTGGATATCTCTACAAAGAAAGATTCTCATCCAGTAAATATTTATTTAGCTGCCTAAAGTATTGTAACAAATTGCTGCTGTTTCCGTTAAGTGGTCATGCAGATTGTTAAGACACTAAGTGGCTTCACATAAAATGTAACATGCATTATTATCTCATATATAATAATTAAAACAAGTATGGAGTTATAAAAAGGAATTACACTAGAACTATCAGCTGGTATCAAAAATTAGATCAACCCAGCTATGTCACTCAGGGATGTGAAAAAGCCACACCACTGAGCGATGGACTTAAGGCGACCTAACCCCCGGTGTTGTTGAACTAGCTACCACCTCTTGAGGAGGTGGATTAACTATGCCGACGGGAGAACCTCTGTAACAGTGTTTTGTATGTGGCTGCTGCTTAACAAGAAACATTTTGGATGTGGCCTGGTGATCTGATTAATGAAAAGGCATGCTAGTTCTGTGGTGTGTATTATTTAAGGCCATAATTACATGAGTTCAGAGTCTGTTCAGCCAATTGGTTTCTAAGTTATATCCAAAGCATTCAATCAGAAAAAACCTAAATGTTAAAGCTGCAAAATAAAGCACTCAGAAGTCAGGAAATGCCATGGTAAAGTTTGTCCATGCAACTTTCACTTTCCCACCATTCTCCATCATTAGAGTGACTGGGAGATTGGTCTCAAAAGCAATGGACCACCAAGAGGTGTGTAGCTTTTGTGGGAACCATCAGAAATTCAGGGCGATCTGCGCTGAGACCCTTTGCCTTTGTAGTGGCTCCCTCTCCCCTGCAGCCCTCAGCCATGATGTTAGAGAATCCCCTCTCTGCCTTTGCCCCTCTAATAAATTGCAGAAATTGTTCCAAATTGCAGCGGGGAAGTGGTTAATGCTGACAGAATATTAGTAACTTACCTGCTCAAGACCTGTGGGTTTGGTGGGAGGATGATGATGCTGGATAGTGGGAATACCTCCCACTCTGCCCCTTTCCATATGATAGATCATGATCTCAGGGAGGGGTTTCCGTTCAGTTATGGGCTGGGGGAACACTACTGCAGAGGCAGCACTCCTCATTTCCAGCCTGCAAGCAGGGCTTTTCTGGGCTTTCATACCCTCAGTCTGTGGAGGTGCAGGGACCTATGACTCTGTCTCCTTGTTTAGCACAAGGGTTCTCAGCCTTTTTCTTTCTGAGACTGCCACAGCATGCTATAAAAACGCCACAGCCCACCAGTGCCCCAACAGCTGTTTTTCTGCATATAAAAGCCAGGACCAGCATTAGTGGGTAGCAAGCAGGGCAACTGCCTAGGGCCCCGTGCCATAGGTGGCCCTGTGAAGCTAAGTTGTTCTGGCTTCAGCACAGGGTAGCAGTGCACAGGACCTCAGGTTCAGCCCCATGCGGTGAGGCTTTGGCTTTCTGGCCTGGGTCCCAGCAAGTCTAATGCTGGTCCTTGCTGGCACCCACCTGAAACCTGCTTGCGGCCCCCCCAGAGGGCCCCAGACCCCTGGTTGAGAACCAGTGGTTTACCACACAATTCATTAGCCTCAGAGAATCAATTAACTTCTTATATAGGTAGGAGCATAATACCATCAAAAAGGGTGAAGCTTATATTTCTGCTCTTGGAGAGGATCAATGTTTCTGCTAAGTGACATTTTAAAAGATGACATAAAGTATATTTAAAAACTCAGCCGCATGCTGCAGGATGTAAAGCTGGACAAAATTTGTAATCAAAGCAGGTACTAAGAGGGGAAAAAATATGATCTATCAGAAAAATATCTCTGTTATCTCAGTGTTACCAGTTCTTGCCATTTTTATCATGAGTCTTGCAATATTTGCTGTGTGTTTGTTTGTTTTTTTAAAGACTCTGGATTCATGTAATTAGGTTATGAAAATCTCATCTTGCATTTAAAAAAAATGTAGGTTTCTAGCCCTCCTGGTTCTAGAGCAAATCTTGAAAACATGATCCCGAGTGACTATTACACTGGGAGGCAAAAAAAAGAATCCCATAGTTATTATTTTGTGTTTTTTTTTTTTTAAACTGATCTCATGATTAGGTGGGGGGACTAATTCTTGAGTTTTGAATGGAATACTGGTATTGTCTGAAGAGATTTCATTAGGGAAAGAATGTGCCATGTTCTCATTATCAACCCAATCCTATTTCCACTGAAGTCAGTAGGAAAACTCCCTTTGAGTTCATGGGGAGCTGGGCTTAGTCACGCAATGGTCTAATCATGTGGTTTTTCAATCTGTGGTCTGAGAACTCCTGGAGGTCCACACACTGTGTCTAAGGGAGTCCACGAAAGGTTGTCTGCCATAGAACAGTGCTTTTCAACCTGTGGTCCGTGGAACCGCTGGGGGTCCACAGACTATATCTAAGATTTCCAAAGGGTTCAGCACCTCCAGTTGAAATTTTGTAGGGATCCTCAAATGAAAGAAGGTTTTAAACCACTGGTCTAATCTAAAGAAAACTATCTTGTGCCACCTGGTGGACAAAACTAAAACAGCCATTACCAATAATATCAAATCTCTTGTTCCACATATTTGGCCCTAATCATACTTTTCAGATTGGCATGCATGTTATTGTTGATCACTAGACATTCTGTGAATTGTGGGGGGGTTGTTTTCTCTTCTGCTGTACATTTTTAAAAATATTATAAACACTGAATCTATACACGTCAGGCTATAATTCCCTTGCAGAATTCCAGTGACATTAAAAGCTTCAACGCCTAGGGCCAATCCACATATCTAGTGGTTTTCTAGCTCCATGCTCTTTAAAGTAGTATGATATTGGGCTAGCCTAGTCCTTAAAGGACAAGTGCATGAATGTCAGATTATTCTTGCGTATAAGAGTTGGCTGAATCTGTCATCATGGTAGGACTCTGGTGCTACAGTAGCTCTCAATAGCTGCTCCTGACACACATGATTATCACCACCACCACCAAACCCCCAACACTTGAAACAGCTCCTAGCCCAATAACTCAACACTCTCAGTCCCTGAACTGGCTCCCGCTTCTAGCCACCAGCTTAGTGCAGTGAGGGAGCATACCCCTAATCAGCTTCTACTTCCACCTTGAACCAGCTCCTGCTACCCCCGCATTAGTACCATGCCCTCTGGCAAATCAGGCCTCTTTAAGGTATCTTCTGTGGGACACCCAAAAATGGAGACACTCCAAAATCACTAATCATTTTTGAAAACCTTATCCGAGTGCTGTTAATCAATAAAAACAAACTTTGCTTTTTCACCTCTGTACCACATCACACACAATGTCACAAAGCCATTTCTGGGTGCCGAACTCTCAGGTCCCCTGATCTATGCAATTCATAGTAAACTGAGCCCATTCCCCCCCAGCTGAGGGCAGCCTAAATTGTCTGCTATTTTTGGACATAATTTTTAGGTCCTGGCCTGCAACTAGAGCCACAGGCACCAACTCCATGGGTGCTCCATGGCTGGAGCACCTATGGGGAAAAAATAGTGGGTGCTCAGCACCCACCAGCGGTACCGCTGATCCACTCCTTCCCCTTCCCCCCAGTGCCTCCCACCGACCGGTGATCAGCTGTTCAGTGGTGTGCAGGAGGCCCCGGGGGGTAGGGGAAGGAGCGAGTGTGGGGCACACTCAGGGGAGGGGGCGGTGCAGGGGCGGGAACAGGTGGGGTGTGGGTGGGCCTTTGGGGGAAGGAATGGAGTGGGGGTGGGGCCTGGAGCAGAGTGGAGGTCAAGCACCCCTGGGGAAAGCAGAAAGTCGGTACCTCTGACTAGAGCAGAGTAGATCCCAATTGCTAGCTGTGATAACCAAATTAAAATAGAATTAATGCTGTGTATTTGGTTCAGGCAAAAAGGGATTTCAACAGTTATAAGCTACTGTCTGTTCTTACAATCTATCTTATAAAGAGTTCAATGTGCTGCCCTATCTGAGACCTCGAATGCACATTAACATTTAGGTCAGTTCCTGCAGCCTTTATTTATGTGAACAATCCTGTGGATTTCAGTGAAAGCCCTTAGGATCAGTTCTTTATTAATATGAACATATTCCCTCCAGAATGTGAGGTCTGAAGAGTACTGGTTTCAAACAATAACTTTTCCATCCTCAACGTCTCTGCTCTATCCTGTTAGTTTAACTCCCCCTTTCTCTGTCAAGCCCTTTGAGCTTTTTCAGCTCTGCCAAAATGTACCCACTGGGTGGATATGACCTTATGGGGCCTCATTTCTCAGGGCTGCCTGCATTTAGTGGAAAATGGGAACTACGCACGGAGAAAAGGCCTTTAGCAGATGTCCTCCAACTAATACTAATTTTACCAGGCTGCTCCACTTTCCTTTCACTTCAGTAAGATTGGCTGAAATAGAGGGAGGCTGGAATGTAACAATCTGCCTCCTCTAAGATGGACAATACGGTCACTTTGTTTCTTAGGACAGAAGGGGGTGTTTCTAAAGGTGCCACTGTGGGCGTTCTCCTGGACCTAAACAAGCACAGCCTGACCTTTTACATAAATGGGCAGCAGCAAGGACCTCCAGCATTTGAAAATGTGGAGGGTGTCTTCATGCCTGCATTAAGCCTCAACCGAAATGTACAGGTAAATCCTTTTCAGTTCAGTCTAACTCATTCAGCATGTCAACCAAAGGAGAAATCCTACTGCCTGTTAAAAGTTTTATTGCATGACTGCCAGAGAGAAGAGATCGAGATGCAGCTGTTAGGTGTAAATATGGATTTTTTTTTCACTTTGCCTAGTTTTGTTTGCTGATTGTATCTGGGCTAGTGCCACTTTTTAAAAGAAAATAGTTGGATTTAACTTTTTTGTATCACATCTCAGATATAGGGAAATGATGCTTTAGAAATAATAAATAGGTACACACACACACACGCCTGGTGGTAAATAAAGCTAAGAAAATGTAGATCAAAGAATGTCTAGTTTGAAAGAGAAGACCAGTAAGCATTTCATTCGCACTCTTTAATTCATGACATTTGGAAACACTAATATATTCTCTGAGGTTGATGGTGTAAATGTAATCTATGCTAACCCAGGTTAACGCTCCTTTGTACTGCTAGAATGGGGCTTTAATGTAACGGAGAATCAGATCCTACATGTGCCCCAGCACCTGAAAGGCTGGAGGGTTCATGTTACGCCAACCTGAATCCACAATGACCAAGTGTGGTACCTGCGTGGGTAGAGAGACTGCCGGACCTCATAAGTCTCTTCCCTCTGACTTGGGTTGCCTGCATGCTGGTTTAACCCCAGCTGATTCCTCTTTTTCTCCAAGGGTAGAGAGTCCTTCATTCCAAGGATGTCGCGTGACAGCAATAAACTCCTACTAAACAGTCCAGGCCCAATTACAGCTACATTTATACTGGATACTGTTCACTGAAGGAAGGAAGGAAGGAAGGACATGAAAATCCCACTAGGCACCTATCTGTATCTTTAGGCACCTAAATTCCTTTAAAAATCTGACCCATAGTTCTTCCCCCACAGATCATACAATCTAAATAGATCAGACAGACACACGGTACTAGGAAAATGACATTGAAGTTACATGGCTTGTTAGTTAGGGCCTTTCTGGTAGTTATAGTGCTGCAGTCCAATTCCTCCCATTACCCAGGCGCCACAGCCAGTCTGCTACACCACTGCTGTCACAACATGCCCTCCATTCACTCTGCCCTGCCTATGGAACTAGATGCAGATGAGGGGGCGGGGGAGAACCCTTTTGTGAGTTTAAGCTTGAGAGAGCTCCTGGGAGGTGCTCAGATCCTACAGTGATGGGTGCCATTGTAAGAACCCTGGTAGATGACAGTGGTGTCGGGCTATGGTGAGAGTTGTAAAACCTCCTCTGTCCTACACTGACCGGGTAGCAGGGAAAGGTCTACCAGACTCTGCTTTGTATGCTTCAGAAGACCCTCTCCCCAGTCCTCTTTCCACCTGCCTCATAACCCCTTGGGCACCCATTCCATCTGGGGTCACCCTTCCTGGTGACAAGAAGCAGCTGGCTCAGCGGTGGCTGATAAATGGTTGCTAGCCTTGGAAAGAGTCACAAACACCTGGCAGCTAGACTCAGCGTAGGTCTACACTTAAAAAGCTGCAGTGCCCCACCAGTGCAGCTGCGCTACTGTATCACTTTAGTGAAGATACCACACTACTACGCCGACGGGAGAGCTTCTCCTGTCAGCGTAGTTAATCCACCTCTGCGAGAGGCAGTAGCTGTGTCGGTGGGAGACGCTCTGTCTACTTCGGGGGTTAGGTCGGTATAACTGCGCCACACAGGGGTGTGGGTTGTTCACACCCCTGAGCAACATAGCTATACCAATGTAAGTTTGTAGTGTAGACCTGGCCTCAGGGGAAGAATCATTTGTACGTTGGGCCTTCCCTGGTGACATTAGCTTTTCACCATTAACCACATATTCTTGGCCTTCACAAACCCTTTGTACTAAAGATGTCCCAATTTGTATTTTAACTAAGCAATTATTTCTTTTCTGCATAGGTGACTCTGCACACAGGACTGGAGGTGCCACAGAGTGTAAGACAGCCAAAGCTACCCAGTAACTAACTGAGCTCCTGCTGCCTAACCCTATGCTGGATTTTGTAACCTTTCTAAATACAATTTGTCATTATTCGCTGTCAGTAGAAAAGCAGTGTCATCCCTAAATTAGACTAACACTTACGCAGAACTTTGCTAACTAGCACTGTGTGATCTGATAATTAACATTAATCCACATCCATTTTTAATTTCACACTGGTAACAAGAATGCTTATAGAATGTTTTTTTTGTATTACAATGGGTGTGCATTCCTGCATTTTAGTACAAAAGCACATATATACAGCACACTATGGACACATAGTGACAGCTAAAATGAGCACATTTTCCCTTTCATAATTGGATGTGCGCTTCACATGATTATTGTGAATAGATGATTAACAGTGAGGGCAATTAATCATCGGAACAATTTATCTAGGGAGGTGATGGATTCTCCATCACTTGAGTTCTTTAAATCAAGACTGGTTATCTTTTAATAGCTATGCTATAGTTCAAACAGAAGTTATGGGCTTGAAGCAGAAATTACTGGGGAGGTTCATTGCCCTGTGTTATGCAGAAGGTCCCTTCTGGCCTTAAATGCATTTATTAATTATGCTCCCACTGACTTCAATGGCAACAAGATTAGGCCCTATGTACTTTTATACAAAATTAGTGCTCATTTTAGTTAGCACTAGGGTATATACCTAGTGGTGGTTAAAACTGCTCAATAAACCTTAGTACTTCTCATTTCAGTGTGACTGCAGTGGCTTTTGGGCTCACAAACAGGAGAACTCATTTCAGTTACCAGCAACAATCGTCTTCTGAAAAGGGAGCAGAGGAGAGTCCAGAGAAGTGATCACAGATGTTTCTTTAAAAATGGTATACACAAAATAGACTGTGTTGGGAAGAGGAGTGATACTTTATAGCCTTGATCCTGATAGGTGCTGAGCACCTGCAGTGCCCGTAGACTTCCCTGGGAGCTGTGGATAGGCAACATCTCTTGGGATCAAATGTCTTAATTTTCTACTCAGCTGGGATGAACTAATTAAGGCCCTGATCCAGCAAAGCACTTAAGCACGTGCTCAAATGCTTTGCTGAACTGGGGGCCTAAAAATCTTGTAGGTTTTGACTTTATCCTGCAACTCAGGAATTTTGTGGTCACCTCAAACATATTAAAATGAGAAGCCTTGTCAAATGGCATCCACAAAAGTAAGCGACTGATTGGCCACTGATGGTTTCAATCCATGGCAATACTAGACAGCACCTTTGCCAGCATGCAGTCAGCAGTAAATATTTTGATTCTCAATTTCTTTCTCTCTCTCAACAAAATAATGTGTGCATGTGTGTATTTTTCTGAGGGAAGAGTGGTTAACTGAGCTAATTTATAGTAGCAAGCCCCAACAGATTGCATCATGACACTGCACCTAGAACTCTGCCCTCATGATCCAGCCTAAATGTGGTGCTAATAAACAGAAACACCATAGCCTGCTGCATACTATTGTTATACTATTTCCTTTTTAATCATGCTTCCTACACACACACACACACATCTGTACACATACACATGTGTACACCCATGCCCTTTATATATATATATATATGGCACACAGATTTTAATATGTTGTGTGGTCAGTATACCTGAAAAGCAATTTTTAAACCAAAATTCCAGCTCACTGCCTTGTGTAAAACTTTAGGCACAGGTCTATCCAAGGAGCTCTTCATGGATGGGATGCTGGAAATCAGGCACATTGCTGCAGGCGCACATATGATCTCCAGCTTAAGTGCATTCCCCACTACAGGTAATACCAAGTGATGGCAGATTCCACTGTGACAGAGGGTCTTGCACTTCTGGTTACAGGAAAGATGCCATCATAATGAACAGCCATTGGGGAAGGATGAAAAATGGGGTATTAGAGCAACCCAGAATGAAGTAGTAAGTCAAAAGCAATCTATAACCATCTGTGCAGGATGCTTATATCCACCCATTCATTTTACCCAGCCTCCCCTTACAGAACAGAAATGTAGCTTCTTTTATATCACAACTGAACTAGAAAGCATAACAGAAAAAAAAAACCTCAAACTGTTAAGTGAAAGAGCAGATATGCTTTCCTCCAAGACTGTGATATGTTCTATTAGTGCATTTTAAGACATGGAAATAACTGTTTTGTATTAATTTCAGTTTGTTAAAAGTTTAGCAGAGATCAGCTGTGTTTTCTTTGTCTGTTTTTAAATACCATCTGACCCTGTGCAGGATTTTTTAATTAAGTGGGTCTGTTTTAAGCCTACCTCAGCTAGAATGCTACAGGACCCTGAATTTCCTCTTGAGTGTGCTCATTGTAAAGTTGTCTTCTGCTAACGTAGAAGTTGTAACAGTAGCCTTGGCTTTGAGTACAGCTTTACCGAGCAGCACATGGGAATGGTGTGTTTTAAGTTGTATATGGATTTTTATACTACGTAACATCCTGTGACAATTTTGATACAAGAAAGCACTCCACTTTTACTTTTTTAATTAAAAACAAGAGCACTGATTGTATAGGACATAAGGACTGAACTTTTATCTTTACTCCGAATATCTGTGAAGTAAAATTCACATGAATTTAAATCCTTCCAATCCACAACCCCTGCCAGCTGTTTAAAGTGAATTCTGAAAAGGTTTTGGAATTGCTTTTGATATCTACGTTGTTTTTGTTTTTCATAAGTTCTTCTGTATCATTCCTTGTGTGTCACTCCTCAGGGTGCAGTTGAAGTTGATTTTTCTTTTTATTAATGAAAAATACAGACTGATACAGCTTTCAAAGAGCTAATGAAATGTGGTAGGGGCACGCTCCAAATTTGTGCAGAAACACATGGACCTCTCCATTGCGGTTCTCTACACATTCCAGCACTGGTAAAAGTGTGATGCAGACTAGTTTAAACTGCAGTCCCCTTCCAACCTAGAGAAACTGCAGAATGGAGCAATTAGAAATATATATCCTGTATTAACATTGTCAGTTTTAATTGGACTAAGTCTGTAGAGGGTGAGTCTATTTTTGGTTGCGTATGTGTTTTAACGACTTATATTTGAAACTAGACCAAGTTGCCCTTATGAAGAAAATTTTAATGACTTAAGCTGCATGCATTTTGGTAGCTTGTCTAACAGTGGTAATGAAAAAATAATTAGAACTAGACTTAGACTATGAGATTAGTTCTGCATTTGAATACACATGCGGAGCTCCCATGGATTTCAGTGGGAACCTCATGTGTATATGTGAGGGCAAAATTTGTCCCTTTAAGACCAGCACTGCATGAGGAATGAAAGCAATTCACTCCTCTGTTCAGGCTGGAAGTAATTCACTCCACTGCAGATCACTAACACAAGGCCCTTCCACCCACAAAGCCCTGCAGGCTCTGTGTTCCTCTTCTCAATATCTGTGCACAGAGGGGAGCCTGTCTCTGTAGAAAGTGAGGGGAAGAGCAGTCTCACCTCAGGCGCATATTCCTCTCCCTTCCACTTCCCCCAAGCACCTCCTTGGGGCTGTAGCTCTGCAGGCCTTCAGGGGCTTAGGGACCTACCTAGGCTCCTGCAGCTTCTCCTCACACAAGCTCTGGGGAATACAATTTAAAAGTAAAACAGTCTTTCGCTGAGTTAACTCATGTTGCCACAACCCCAACCCCTTCTTTAGCAGGAAGCCTATGGGAGCATGGTTCTCGCCGAAGTTGATGGGCTGTTGATGGGCCAGGAAGAACCAGGATGGTAGACCAGGGACAAGGGAGTCCATTTGGGATGCCCTTTGCTTCCTTGAGATCTGTGTAGATCTTTGGGGGTCATGGGAGATCAAGCTTCCAGCTTCTTGTGTGTGTGAAACTCTGCCTCCTGGCCAGCAGGACAAGCATAAAAGTTCTCTCATGGAGTTTCCTCTTCTCCCCTGGGACAGTTTATCCCAGGTGAGGGACAGCAAGGCCTTGGAATAAATCTTACCTATTACAGTTTGCCTGCCTGGGTGCAGACTCCACAAGACTGAGGTAAATTGATTTACAGAGTTTAAAAAAAAAAAAAAAAATCTTGACCCCTGAGAGCTTAAATTCTGTTTAAATTAAAAAATTCAGGCATTGACTCCTGAATCCACACACTTGGATTGTCTCTACCACTGTGAAAGAAAAAGACTACGGTTTGGAGAGTGACAAGGGTCCCTTATAATTTCCATCACACCGCTGTGTGATCCAGAACATTACCCCTTGTAAGCCTTCCTCTACAGATTTCCCCAGTATGTTCAGTAAAACAGATTAGAAAACTTGTGCGGCTGTAGAAAGTGGCGGGAGAGGAGTTTCACCTCAGGACCACGCTCTTCTCCCCTCCCCTATCCCAAGAACCTCTGTGGGTTCCAGCTCTACAGGGCCACACACCATTGTCAGAGCCACATACTGTTGTAGGCCTATGCAGCCACTACTGGCTTCTTTTAATTAGATCTTTTCAACAGAAGCTCACACAAAAGTGTTGCTACAACCTGGTCAGTTTGCACGTGGGTCTGTCAGACAATCCCTTGTTATTTCTCATTTTAAAAGGTACATAAAAAGCGCATAATATATATCTTTAAAATGTAAATGTTAGTGAAGAGAGCTGTGATTTATCCAGAATTTGTAGTGCAATTTGGCTTCTTAAATTTAGAAAAGACAGGTGAAACCAGTGTCGTCTCCCATTATAGCCTATATAATTAAAGAGAGCTATAGAGGACAAATATACTTATATTGGACTGAAGGAAAAAAATTCATGAGATTACATATATCAGAATTTAAGAGGAAAAGTATTAATGTAATTTATTATATACATAATATTCCATCATATTGTAAATAAGAACATTGTAATGTAGTGCTGTAATTGGTTTTTGGCTGGTAATCTGTTGTTCTGTAGGTGTTGTGGGGTTTTTTTTTTTTTTTTAAGTATAATTAAAAAAGATGGCAAAGAGCACTGGATACCCTAGTTTCTTAGATGTTCTAGAGCAAGAAGAAATGTGATATACAGTTTTTTTGCCTTCTTACTTTAATATGGAGATTATTGAATAAACTAGGTTAAAGAGATAAAATCAAGGCTAATCCACCACCAACAAATGCAAAGCACTGGGTCTGAGATTATGATCTAGGGGTGTTTACCAGAATACAGCTCTGCTTTGCCAACCTGGTCCCATGAGAAGGTAAGATGCTGAAAAGTACTGGAATCCTGCATTCCAAAACAGATAGTTAATAAAGCGAAACGGTTAGGCCTAATCTCAGGCTTTGCCACCTTTGCAGGGTCTTTTTTAATAGCAAAGCAGAGCATTAACCTTGTTGTAGAGTAATAATAAAACATTTTGGCCAGCTCATCGATGGAAGAGAGATTACAAGCTCAGTGAGTCCTTCAGCAGCTTAAAGTAATATATCAAACATTACAAAATGGTATGTTCACATGTAAAAGACCTCACTGGTCCCTGAAAATAAGATTATCTGTCTTTTTGTTTTGTTTTAAAGGAAATGAGCTGTTTCTCATTTTTATTGACAGCATTTGTTTGGGATTCCTCTGATCAGTAATGCTGGATGTCCACATGAAACAGAATGGGAACTTCAAGCACAAATCCATTTAAAATGCATACAGGCTTCTTAGGTGCAGAAGCCCATGCAAACCACAGAGAATAGATGTTCCAGGACTTCTGCATCCTTGCACAATATAGAAAATGGATGTGTTTTTTACTGAAACGGGTGTTCAGTAGCATTTCTGGGTCAAATGAGCTCATCTGACAGCTATGCTGCAAGCAAATCCAAGTAGAACAAGATGCAAAACTAAATTCCATGCCACTTGGAGAATCTCCAAGTTTATATAGTCGATTGGTATGTGAACATTTAGGGGTCCAGACTTCATTCTCTCAATACAGCAATCATGATGTTAACCCAATACACCATTGCATAAATGCTGTCAATAAAAATATCAAGCTTTCTAACTAATGAATGAAGCACAGCGAGGAGACACAATGTGATGAAATGTCAGAATTAATGCATGAGGTAGAACTGCTGTTTTTTCTCCAATTGTGATATGAAGCATGAAAGACATTAATTTAAATGTTGGCAAAAAAAAGTACAAAGGAACAAAATAAGTGTTCACATCTGGTTAAATAAAAGACAAAACTTGTTTCCTGATTTCTTCCTAACCATGACATTTTTACTTTCATAATTTCCCATAGTTTCCATCAATTGGACCTGGTGGAATATACATCACTTCTGTATATGTACGTCACCAGATCAAAAGGAAAAAAATAAACTTTTTATAATTTTGTACCTGTAGCAAAAGTTTGTATGTTTTTAATTGGAAACAAAACTTTTTTTGTCTTTTGGTCCAAATCTGACTGTGTATTAATATCCTTTTTGGAAAACCTGACCTATGAGTTTATGCTGTTTTACAGATTTTAAATAAATTCTTAATACACTGCCAACAAATTCATTGATGGTGCCTGGTTTACTATTACTGATAAATGGCTGTTATAAAGTTCAAGTTGCACTCATACAATGCAACCAACAATTTCGTAAAGTTAGCAGAATAACCTGCTGATTTAATGGCAGGGGAAAGCTGAGGAAATTCACCTTCTTCACACAATTATTCATTTTCTGGTTTAGAACACTACTTAACTTCCACGGCAGGGAATGAATCCTCCAATCAGCTGTATATTTTGTATGGTGTGCATTGAGCATTTGTGAAGTGTATTCTAACATGTTATTTAGCTCAATCTATGGCTGAGAGACTTTTGAATGGTTTCCTACGCTCCAGAATTTCTCAAATAAATTACTGAAATAGGCAGGGTACAATAGTAATTGTAATACTATGAAAGTAGATGACCTGATTGCCAGAAGCTGGGAATGGGTGACAAGGGATGGATCATTTGATGATTACCTGTTCTGTTCATTCCCTCTGGGGCACCTGGCATTGATCACTGTCTGAAGACAAAATACTGGGCTAGATGGACCTTTGATCTGACCCAATATGGCCATTCTTATGTTCTTAATACCTTTGGGCTCTACTGAAGTCACATTGCATACAGCCACATATAAAGTACATGAAACTGCATATTCAGGCTAGCAAGGGACTGAGAAATGCTATGGAGGCAGTGAACTCACCCCCTAGGGGAAGGGAAGTACCTTACATTCCTTGTGAGGCTTCCACAGTTATTAATATTATTAAGCAGTGAGCTAGAGTGGGAACACCTTGTCGGGAGATGGTGGCTAGACTCAAGCATAAAGGCAGGGGGAATCATGGTGTCAGGGTAGCGTTCTGCAGGAGACCTAGGTTTGATGCCCCACTCCCTGACTCCACAGGTTGGTAAAAGGTGGGTGGGGAAGAAACAGGTGTTGGAAGAGGGAAGACTCAGTAGTGACAGCTGCAGCCTTTCTGGGGATTGTCAGAAAGCTTGTGGTTAGGATGTGAGGGCTAGAAGGAAGAGCAGTTAAGGAAAGGGAACCTCTCAATTCCAGCAGGATGTAGAGATTCCCCGTCCCTTACCCAGGAAGAAGGCAGAATAAAGTAAGTCATCAGCTTTCTTTTGCTGCTAGTCCAGTCAGTACTGGTTGTACACCTCTCACATTTCATTGTGTTTTCTACCACCAACACTGTCTCTATTGCTGTTCCATTGCAAGAGCCTACCGCACCCCCTATCATACACACAGTTTGAAAATTACAGCCACATAGGAAATCAAAGACAAAACAATAAATGCACTGTTCAAGTTGCACAGTGAAACATTCACGTCAGCATATGACAAAGTACAGGACAGGTGAGGTAATATCTTTTATTGGACCAGCGTCTGTTGGTGAGAGACAAGCTTTTGAGTTTACACAGAGCTCTTCTTCAAGCCAAGAAGTGCTCTGTGTAGCTCGGAAGCTTCTCTCTCTCACCAACAGAAGTTGGTCCAATAAAATATATTACCTTACCCACCTTGTCTCTCTAATATCTTAAGACCGACACAGCTACAACATTACATACAAAGTACAGGATGAACATGCAACTACCCACTTCCCCCTTGTGTCCATGCATTAGTTACGTTTTCTCAATAAAATATGAAATACATAAAAAAGTTAAGGTTTCACAGCAATGTTTACTCAATGGCATTGCTCATTACATAAGTTTTACCATTTTTACTTAACAGCAATTAAAGCTACATATTTAACCAGAAACACAGAGTTCTTCATATGTGTAATATAATTACCTTAAGAGTTGCTGTTGAAATGTTATACTGACAAACAGTATGAGCATAGGAGATTTTTCAGTCATAATACAAGAGGAAGAATTAGGCTTGTGTGTTCAGCCTTTTGCATTTCCGGAGTGTAATGCTTTTATGAGCAACTATAACATTGTTGGTTTTGGACCTTCATTTTCTAGGGGTTTTTTTGTAGGGAGGAGAGGGATTATATAAAGAAAAAAGTTGCATCCAGTGCTGCTCAGCTCCTTAACAGATCCCACAAGGTTTGCGCTCTAGTTCTGCAAAGATTAGGAGCTCCGTATGACTGAAGCTTTGCTCCTGCATAAGTTTTAAGGTGGCTACATCCCTATAAGCTTCCTAAGCTCACTAGGGTCTAAGCAACTGAAGCCAAGAAAAAAAGCTTGAGCTACCTTAACTCAAAGGTGGAGCAGAGAAGAAGTGGGCTAGAGGGGTTGGCAGTGAGTGTGAAAATTCAAGTTATAACATAGCAGGGAGGCGAAACTCAACTGCTGCCTTAACCAGTTTTGAAACACGAGCACTTGGCTCTGCAGTGAACTCATCTCTGAGCATATAATGTCAATTTAACATTTTCTACCAAGCATGCTCAGTGGACAATGCTCAATATGCAGAAACGACTCTGCATACCCATTAGCCCAAACAGATATGCAATTTAGTCTTTGTTTAGAACGGTGGTGAAAGTGGCTAAACAAACCACAGCTCAAGGATCCCGCAGGGCATGTGCCTGTGACCCCCACCTCAGGAGTCAGGCGATTGTTAGGATCGGAACTCTCATTTTAAAATAAAATAAAAAGTTTCTAGCCTTTAGGGTTGCAAAATAGCCCCTGAAAACATGAACAGAGTAATTAATGCAGTGATGCTTTTCACACAACGCACAGTCAATCTGTGGAACTCTTTGCCAGAGGATGTTGTAAAGACCAAGACTAGAACAGGGTTTCAAAAAAGAACTAGATAAATTCATGGAGGATGGGTCCATCAGTGGCTATTAGCCAGGATGGGCAGGGATGGTGTCCCTAGCCTCTGTTTGCCAGAAGCTGGGAATGGGCGACAGGGGATGGATCACTTGATTACCTGTTCTGTTCATTCCCTCTGGAGCACAGGGGCATTGGCCACTTTGGAAGACAGGATACTAGGCCAGATGGACCTTTGGTCTGACCCAGTATGGCCATTCTTATGTTTGCCTGAGTTAGTTGAGAACCCTAAGCCGTAGCTACAAGAGGTATGAACTGCCCCTTGCATTTCAATGGGGCATTAATGCCAAGACCCTACTGTGGGGGACTGTCCCAACACCACCCCCACAGAGGACAACCCCTTCATAAATATGCCCTGGCTGTTGGGATGAAGTTAGGGTTACCATATTTCAACAAGCAAAAAAGAGGACGGGAGGAGCCCCGCCCTAGCCCCTCCCACTTCCCGCCCCCCCAGAACCCCCAACCCTCCCCCCGTTCCTTGTCCCCTGACTGCCCCCTCCTGGGACCCCTGCCCCTAACTGCCCCCCGGGACTCCACTCCCTATCTAAGCCTCCTTGCCTCTTGTCCCCTGACTGCCCCAACCCTTATCCACACCCCCACCCCCAGACAGACCCCTGGGACTCCCACGCCCCATCCAACCACTCCCCACCCCCTGACAGCCCCCCCCAGAACTCCCAACCCATCTAAACCCCTCTGCTCCCTGTCCCCTGACTGCTCCGATCCCTCTCCACACTCCTGCCCCCTGACAGCCCCCCCAGAACTCCCAACCCATCTAAACCCCTCTGCTCCCTGTCCCCTGACTGCTCCGATCCCTCTCCCCACTCCTGCCCCCTGACAGCTCCCCCCCCAGAACTCCCAGCCACCTACCCCCCGCTCCTTGTCCCCTGACTGCCCCCTCCTGGGACCCCTGCTCCTAACTGCCCTCCAGAACCCCACCCCCTACCTAAGACTCCCTGTTCCTTGTCCCCTAACTGCCCCCTCCTAAGACCCCCCCCCAACTGCCCCCCAGGACCCTACCCCCTACCTGTACCCTGACTGCCCAAAACTTTCTCCACTCCCCTCCAAAAGCCCCCCCCCCCCGTTTCTTGACTGCCCCCTCCAGAACCTCCCTGTCCCTTCTCCTGCCCCCCCTTACCCTGCTGCTCAGAACAGGGTGTTAGGCTCTGTGCCAGCCGGACACATGGCTGAGCTCCCCTGCACAACACAAAACCCGGTCCCTGGCCCTGCACAGGGCTGCGGGACCGGGCTGCAGGAGGAGGAGCTGCCGGCCGGCTCAGAATGCAGGGAGGGGGGGGTGGGAGGAGGAAGCTGCTCCGGAGTCCAGCCCGGGACTTTCCTGCAGCCCTCCCAGCCGCTCGCTCTGCCGGGGGAGGGGAAAATCCCGGACATTGTGAGTGCTTTACAAATTCCCCCCGGACGCTATTTTTAGCACACAAAAGGAGGACATGTCCGGGTAAATCCGGACGAATGGTAACCCTAGATGAAGTACTGGAGAGCCCCGGCTGCTGTCCTTTCGCTGGGGAGGTAGAAGTGGGTGAACCCCTGCTGCCTCTGCTGAAGAGAGGACAACATACAACGCCACTCCTGGGGAGAAGGGAATCCCATGCTGATGCCCCTGCTTCTCTGTGAGGAGAGAAGAGCCAAGCTGGAGGGCTCTGTCATGCCTTCCACATGGCCCGAAATTGCCTTAATCCATCCCTGGTGCTGTGCATGTATGAAGTGTGCTTTCTGAACTCTCATTACTGGACCAACTGCCTGCCAATTGTCACCAGGACATTCAGAAGCATGGACTCCACAGTGAGGGTTATTCTCCCTGCTAAACTTGAGTTGCCCACCTATGGTTGTATTTCAGTGCAAGAGCTGTTTAAAAAAAAAGTGCAAACATCCAAAGAATGTTATTTTTAAATAGAAAAGCTTGGGCTATTTCCTCACTGTCCTCATACTCAAACAGCTAAACCTTTTTGCTTCAGTTAAAAAAAACCCAAACAAACAAACATTTTGCATTGAGACAACACCCAAGTAATTTTCAGCTCGCAAAGTGAACAGTTCTCAGACGAATAAAGTACAATACCTTTGTTAGCCAATGAAAGTAATAGTTTATTTAGGTTACTTGTCATTAGGAAAAAATAACTTATTTTTTCTTACTCAGAATTTATGATGTAACAATGTATTTTATGTTCTCCCCAGAGTGGAAACTCGGTGATGTTGAGGTTAAAAAAACCCTCAAGGTATTGCGACAGGTATTAAAATACAGCAAAGAAACATTGGCTATGTAGACATTTTTCAGTTAGGAAATTAATTCTAGCTCATTTTTCACTTTCTGTTTTGATGTGGTGTAACAACTTCATTTAACTGCTTTTGATGATTTAATTTTCTTTAGGTCACTACCTCTAAGAATCAATGTCCCATTTGTAAATTTTCCAACCTGTCCTGTTGGCAAAACACTGACTGCTGATTTTTTCTTTTTGGATTTCCTAGGTTTAAAAAAATAAAATAAAATTAGGATAAAGAAAAGTCATCATCTAAACAGGGCCGGCTCCATAGTTTTTGTCGCCTCAAGCAAAAAAAAAAAAAAAAAAAAGCCGCGATCGCAATTGGGAACTCTAACGCCGCCACTTCATTCTTCGGTGGCCGGTCCCTCTGACACAGACTGAGGGACCCGCCGCTGAAGAGCCGGATGTGCCGCCCACTTCCAGGGGCCGCCCCAAGCACCTGCTTGCTGGGCTGGTGCCTGGAGCTGGCACTGCAACCAAAGCACCCAAAATATCTGCAAAAAATGCTACATTTAAGGTGAAAATACACCTGTTTCATAACCTATAATTATGCAATAGTAGTAGTTTGAAGTTTATTAATATAGAGTCTTAGCTACAGGCCATTGCATCTAAAACATTAAATAAACACAAATTTTAAATTGACACAAACTCCAAAAATATGATACAAATTTTAAAAATAAAATTAAAATTAGAAGGTTAGCCCTTCCCTAAAGTCAGTTATAATTTTAAATCAACCACCCCTAGAAGAATATATACAAAAATAAGAAAAATATTAGGAGTACATTATTTCATTTAGGTCAAAGGTAGCCTTTTTCCATGTACTTTTTCCTTATTTTATGGCCCTAGTTATGCCATGAATATGTTTTGAAAAGTTTTACAAATATATAGCCCAATCCTGCAAACACTTATGCATTTGATTAAACTTTGTCTTAACAACTAACCACACACAGATATTTGTATAAATAAAATCAGAAAGCATAAAGGCTCTTAGAGAAATACAGAAATAGTTCCAATGAACCAACTACACTGTAATTAAAAATGCAATTACACCTTCTGAGCATGTCATGTGGTTTTTAAAATTTATCCTGCAAAACATTTCCTCAGGGACAAAAACAATGCCCTGTTTTGTAAGATGGGGGTGGAAGGCACTAGATTTCACATCAAGTGCCTCACCTTATTCTCAGACCATTATTTCAAAACCTTTTGACAAGTCAGGGCAGAACTAAGGCAGTTTAATTGAGAATGCTTAAATTAGCAAGTTTAAAAGGTTAGACAAAACAAGATCACAAAGTTGCAGTGAGGAGTTTCTACAATGTATATGAAAAATACACTCCATTTTGATATGCACAGCTTTTCCATAAGACTGCATTTTTAATTACAGGCAATTCACCAGGAAAGCTTAAGCAAAAGCAAGTTTGTTATCAATACTTAGTTAAAATATCTCACCTCTGCTCCTGACCCTTTTTCTTCTTTTTCTTGATAGAATCAGATTTATATTCCTGATATCAGATTTAAAGATAAATATTTCAGTGGAAAACGAACAGACACTCCTGGCTAAACAGCAGTCCACAACATAAAGGCTCCTGCATATTGTGTGTCTAGGGAGCGGACTGTTTCATGGTGGCTTAAATAATGGGCTGGATCCTTGATGGTGCTATGCAGATTTGCATCTGCTGAGGATCTGGCCAAATGTAATTAGGCAACGTGCAGTAAAAATCCACTAAAGTTAATTCTGTTTCTTTTGAAAGGTGAAAGCGATACTGCTAGTTTGATTTAAACAGTTTGTCAACTTTAAGAGTGGGGCTGGCGGGTGGGAAATTAAACCAAATATATTATCCTAAATCTGCATCCTCCATAACCATGTGAACAATCCTCACTGATAGGAACAGCCCTGCTAGAATCAGGACAAATAACTCATGGGAGTAAGTGGAGTAATAAACTCTAGGCTCCCCTCCTAATATGGCGATCTGTTTCACAATTCCACAGATGGACAAGGCAGTTTTGGAAAGACCTTGGAAAGACCAAGGAAAAAGATTTGATCGGCATCAACGGCAGCTCCACTGAGTTACCAAGAAGTCCTCCCACACCTTTTGGAATTTACAAATACAGTAACTCCTGCTTAATGCTGTAGTTATCTTCCTGAAAAATGCGACTTTAAGTGAAACAATGTTAAACGAATCCAATTTCCCAAATAAGAATTAATGCAAATGGGGGGGTTAGGTTCCAGGGAAATTAGTTTTAAATAAACAATTTAATACTGTACACAGCAATGATGATTGTGAAGCTTGGTTGAGGTGGTAAAGTCAGAGGGTGGGATATTTCCCAGGGAATGCCTTACTGCTAAATGATGAACTAGTACTCGGCTGAGCCCTCAGGGCTTAACCCATTGTTGTTAATGTAGCCTCACACTTTACAAGGCAGCACAAATGGAGGGAGGGGAGACAGCATGGCAGACAGAGACACACACCCTGTGTGAGAGAGAGAGAGATGCGCATTGCCCCTTTAAGTACGCTGACCCCACTTTAAGTACATTGCCTTTTTAAGTAGATCAGCAAGTTGAGACAGCAGCTGCTGCCAGCAAGCTCCCTCTGTCCTGAGCCCTGTCTTGTCCCCCCCACCCCACTCTGTGGAAATGGCCTGATGGGGTAAAGGAGTGGGGGAAGAGGGAGACACCCTGACATTAGCACCCCCACCTCCCCTCGCACTGCAAGCGGGAGGCTCCCGGGAGCAGCTCCAAGGCAGAGGGCAGGAGCAGCACATGGCAGTGGGGGGAGGGACAGCTGAACTGCCCAGCAATTGATAGCCTGCTGGTCGGCTGCCGCACAGGGAACTTAGGGGAGCTGATAGTGGGGCTGCTGGTCCACCCTGGTTCCAATCACCCACCAGCTAGCTCCAATGGGCTGCTCTTTCTGCAAGCCGTGGACAAAGCAGGCAGCTGCCAAACAACATAAGGGAGCATTGCACAACTTTAAACAAGCATGTTCTCTAATTGATCAGCAACATAACAACGAAACAACGTTAACCGGGACGACTTTAAGTGAGGAGTTACTGTATAATCTCTGTAAAGCTTACTACAAACCTCAGTGGATCTCCCAGTCCTGCCACAAAACCTTAGGGGGAATAGGGGGAGAGAGGTGAGATCTATGGGACAGGGAGCATGTGACAGCCTCTCTATTCCTGTTAGAATCCTCTACAACCCCCACTCTTGAGGCTAGATATAATGGCTGCTGTCCTTCTGATAGGATGGGACACTCTGTAGAATATCAATACCACAGTACAATCTAACGAGTTGCAGCTGACTGGAACAATATCCTTCCATCTTCAAGGCAGAGTGCCAGCCCAAGTAATAAGAGGCTGGAACTGGTAATGAAACCTGGGTCATTATCCCATTAAGCTACTGGGCTAGTTGCGACCTGCCCCTTGTTATTTTATAGGAAACATCGCATACAAACCATACTATGATCTTCTTTCTTCACTGTTTTCTTCTCTTTAATTTTCTGTTGATAAATCTTGTAGTTCAAATATTCCTTTTTGGGAGGCTGCAGTGAAACAGATGAGTAAAGCTATCATTACAAGAAAGATTCAAACATATTCTAAAAATCTACATGCTTCTACACAGCATCAGCTTCCATGAGGGCCTACAAAGGGAAACAGAATAAATAGGTTTGTGTCCTTTTTGGGGAGTGGACACGGGGGGCTTATTAAGAAAGTCTAAAAGGTTTCCACACACTCCTCCCTAATAAAAGAACTCCCAAAATCAAACAAACCCTAAAAGAAAAAGGATTTCTGCCTGTTATTTTCTTTCCTTTTTTGGTGGTGGTTTCTTGGACCACTCGGAAATGTAGATGGAAAGCTCCCTAAGGCCTTAACTGAAACACTGAGAGAAAAACAAGTTAAGTAAGGGTTAAAAAAAACCACAAAATTCACAAACTAAATTTCAAATGGCCTCAATAGAAATCACTTTCCCTCTGAATCATATTTTCACTTTCTGGGCACTTCTGATGTCATACACCTACTAATTCTTCCCATCATCCAGAGACTGTCCAAACGTATACAAAAGCAGGGGTGTGATTAAAAAAAAAAGTGTTTTAGAAAGTGACAAAAACCAACATTTTGTACCATCTTTATATACCTTGGCTCCCAGCATGATGGCACGTTCTTGTTCCAATATCCGCTGTTCTTTCTTTTCATATCCAGTGATTCCAAACCTGTGTACTTCCAGACGGGCCTAAAATGTTACAGAAATTTGAAACCATTTCAGAGAAGGTATGAGCTATCACAAAACAATGGTTGGCACCATGAATTTATCCAGTTCTCTTTTAAACGCTGTTATAGTCCTAGCCTTCACAACCTCCTCAGATAAGGAGTTCCACAAGTTGACTGTGCGCTGCATGAAGAAGAACTTCCTTGTATTTGTTTTAAACCTGCTGCCTATTAATTTCATTTGATGACCCCTAGTTCTTGTATTATGGGAATAAGTAAATAACTTTTCCTTATCCACTTTCTCCACATCACTCATGATTTTATATAACTCTATCATATCCCCCTTTAGTCTCCTCTTTTCCAAGCTGAAGAGTCCTAGCCTCTTTAATCTCTCCTCATATGGGACCCGTTCCAAACCCCTAATCATTTTAGTTGCCCTTTTCTGAACCTTTTCTAGTGCCAGTATATCTTTTTTTACATCTTTACGCAGTATTCGAGATGTGGGCGTACCATCGATTTATATAAGGGCAATAATATATTCTCAGTCTTATTCTCTATCCCCTTTTTAATGATCCCTAACATCCTTTTTGCTTTTTTGACCACCTCTGCACACTGCGCGGACATCTTCAGAGAACTATCGACAATGACTCCAAGATCTTTTTCCTGACTTGTTGTAGCTAAATTAGCTCCCATCATATTGTATGTATGATTAGATAAGCCAGAGTAACTTACTTTTTCTAAATTAAATTCTTGTCCATCCACATTTTTCTCTGGAATAGCCATCTTTGTCTATAAAGAAAAGAAAATGTTTCCATTTAAATCTGACAACTAGCAGCGATGTAAAATGTGTGCCAATGGCGAGAGTTATTTGAATGGCAATAAAATGCTAGAAAGAGTATAGAGCCTTTCAGTAGGAACCTCTTGTGTGTCTGTTACAATATGTAGACATTTTAGACTTTTATATGGAATTTGTGTAGGGTCCAGAGTATGAAATCTAAAAATGCATATGTCTTTATCCTGTGTGTGTGTTCCTGTTTGATAGTCTTTTACCACTGTGAATGTCACACAAGAAAAATAATCTAAAAGCAGACTCTATTCATCTTGTGTGGACACTGGTATTCCACAATTACTCACCGTTTAAAAATATGCTGGCCACATTCTGCATAACAATTGCAATGCAGATTTGCTTTAAAAGTTCAAATTTAATTTGCAGTTTGTCAGAAAGAAAAAAAAATACTGCCGGCAAAATACATCTTTACCTTACATACTTCTATTACTAATTTGTAATAAGATTACCAAGAAAGAATAAGAAGAGGATACAAGCTTGAAATCACTTATTTCACACATTAAATATGGGACACACAGAATGGTCAAAACAAACTGTACATCAGCCATGGAAAACCTGTGTATCCCTCGAGGGAACAGTGGTGCCAGTATCTGCCTGACAACTTGTGGTACTATGCAGGACAATGCTCAATTTATAGTTGTTTGCACAAACAAATATATTAATGTATATAGCCATCTTAAATGATGGATACAAGAGAAAAATCTTATGCAGGAGCACAGTCAACAATGGCAGGCCAATAAAAGCACTATTTTAAAAAAATAAAATAAAGCAATCTACTATTAGTTGCCCACAATGAGAACAATACAAACTATATCTTTTCTGCTAAGCAACTCATGCACCCAAAGCTTAGATCATTTCAGAGCCCTGTATCTGCTCGGCTTTGTGTGATATTTTTTTTTTCCTCAAAAGGTAAAGTTCATGCTCGTGAAAGGAGTTTGGGTGGACAGTCCCGGAAAGTGAATAACTTGGTTTAACCAAAGAACTGGCACAGCAGAGGCAGCAGCAATGAATGCTTCTTCACATTACCCTGCCAACATGCCTCAGCTGTGACTGGAAGGCTGTGTTGCCTGAGGTTCTACAGTTGCAGACTTAACCAAAAATCCCACAACTCTAGATTGTTCTGAGATGGTTCAGTTGCTGGAGGAAGGAGATGTCATGGCAGGGTACGAAGCAGCACGAATTGACAAATTGAGAACAGCATCAACTGTCTCTACACAGGCTATTTTCATGTAAGATTTCTGCTCTTTTCAGGATACAGTGCTACTTGCAAAGGTGTGTAATGCATTCATGTTGGACCCTGAAAGTTTCTCTGTGCACTTCAGATTGGTAATAAATCTCATGCAGTTATTTCAGTTTGTCTTTTTTTTCCCCCCCCTTCTTTTTTTTTTTTTCCTTTTAATTTTTGAGTTTGGCAATCAGGGAGCAGTCACATCAAACTGCAGAACCTCTCTAGGCCAATACTCAGCCAGCTCCTAAGCAGGCTGATGCAGCGTGGCGGCACTCTGGATTGGAAAATTCAGACCATTTCACTGTTGCATCCACTCAACTTTTACTGTCTAAATGCAAAAGGATTCTTCTCCTGCCCACCTTCTCCCCAGAGTTTTAACCCCCTTTCGTATCAAACCTGAATTTCATGCCACAGCTCCTCTCTGTATCAAGTTAACTCAACACATCAAACCCAAATACCCCTAACCTTTGGCAAAATTCAGATATGAAACATCACAACTCAACCATCTGATTGTTCTGGAAATGACAAGCACTCTGTAACATGCTATTTGCGAAAACCTTCCATAAGCGAAAAACCATAAACACGAAGAAGAGGGAGAAGAGTGTGTTGGGGAGGGGGGAAAACAATGTAAAGAGATTCCTAGAAACAGAGGGATGAACAGCAGAACCCACTGTAAAATGGACAGTGGTTTGCAGCTCTCACGAGCTGTTCATGACTTTGGTCCAAGTCCTGCAACGAGCTCCACCTCAGCAGAACCCTGGACCTGCGCAGAGCCCTGCTTCGGGCAGTGGAACTCCATGCGGGCACAGGGGTCCACCCAGGCAAAGCTCAATTTAGCATCAGGACCTTAGAGATTATGGCAATAAACACTATTTTTGAAATACACACATAAGCTACCCCAAAACTCTGTAACTAATTAATAACTGAAGGGAACCTCTTCTAGGCATGGGAGGTAGTTCAGTTGCCAGGCTCTGTCAATCCTTGTCTCTGCTCACTCTGTCAACAAGTGGGCCAGTTAGGATGGTGACTTTTGGGATCTGAATACCATTAAGAAATGGACTGAGACCACCAGACAACTGCAGACCAGGTCTGGATTTAAGCCAACAACCTAAAAGGCTCCATTTTCTCATCCTCAATTCCCTGAGCTATCTGATTCTCCAAACTTGTATATGAGCAAACACAGCACTGACTGTAGAAGATTGTGATTCCAGAAAAGAGGAAGAATCCTTATGGATGTCATTTCTATCCCACCTCACAAGATCAGAGCAGAGCCAGCTGGTGGCTCAGTGACAACACAAAACATGTACATAGAGTCTGAGAGACAGACTATTGTCTTTAGGACACTAGACCCATCTTTGCCGTTGCTTGTTGAAGACTATTCAAAGCTTTACTTCTGAACTGAAGCAACAAACATATTTCTACTGAACAAGGCGCTTATAAAAGCTTAACTCATGCTATTTGTATAAGAAGGCTGGGAATACAAGGGGTATGACTCACTGTTTTATTTATCACTTGGCAGGCTTGTTTTTACTGTAGCATTGTAAGTTCTATACATTGATTATTATTTAAATTTTGTTGTAAATATTGTTAGTCTGTGCAAAGTGCCTGAAGTATTCCACCAGCATTATAAATTTGAATAAATCTGTTTAAACATCTCCCTTAAACTGGGAAAATGAACCTCAATCCTACAGACACACATATGCTTAACTTTACTACTATGAGTTGTCCCATTGAAAACAATGGAACTATTCATAAAGTTAAGCACATGCATAATCTTTGCAGAACTGGGGTCTTAGAAGTAACCATATTTTTTCACACAAAACTAAAAACTAGGGTTGTCAAGCGATTAAAAAAATTAATTGTGATTAATCACACTGTTTAATAATAGAATACCATTTATTTAAATATTTTTGGATGTTTTCTGCATTTTCAATCAATATATTGATTTCAATTACAATACAGAACACAGGGTATAGTGCTCACTGCCTATTTATTTTTGATTGCAAGTATTTGCACTATAAAAAAAGAAATAGTATTTTTCAATTCACCTAATACAAGTACTGTAGTTCAATCTCTTTATCATGAAAGTTGAACTTACAAATGTAGAATTATGTACAAAAAAAATAATTCAAAAATAAAACAATGTAAAATTTTAGAGCTTGCAAATCCACTCAGTCCTACTTCTTGTTCAGCCAATCACTCAGACGAACAAGTTTGTTTACATTTGCAGGAGATAATACTACCTGCTTCTTGTTTACAATGTCACCTGAAAGCGAGAACGGGTGTTCACATGGCACTGTTGTAGCCGGCGTTGCAAGATATTTACATGCCAGATACGCTAAAGATTCACATGTCCCTTAACGCTTCAACCACCATTCAAGAATACGTGCGTCCGTGCTGATGACAAGTTCTGCTGAATAATAATCCAAAGCAGTGCGGACCGACGCATGTTCATTTTCATCATCTGAGTCAGATGCCACCAGCAGATGGTTGATTTTCTCTTTTGCTGGTTCGGGTTCTGTAGTTTCCGCATCGGAGTGTTGCTCTTTTAAGACTTCTGAAAACATGCTCCACACTTCGTCCCTCTCAGATTTTGGAAGGCACTTTGGATTCGTAAACCTTGGGTCGAGTGCTGAGCTATCTTTAGAAATCTCAAATTGGTACCTTCTTTGTGTTCTGTCAAATCTGAAGTGAAAGTGTTCTTAAAACAAACATGTGCTGGGTCATCTTCCGAGACTGCTATAACATGAAATATATCGCAGAATGCGGGTAAAATAGAGCAGGGGACATACAATTCTCCCCCAAGGAGTTCAGTCACAAATTTAATTAACACATTATTTTTTTAACAAACATCATCAGCATGGAAGCATGTCTTCTGGAATGGTGGCCAAAGCATAAAGGGGCATATGAATGTTTAGCATATCTGACATGTAAATACCTTGCAATGCCGGTTACAAAAGTGCCATGCAAATGCCCGTTCTCACTTTCTGGTGACACTGTAAACAAGAAGTGGGCAGCATTATCTCCTGCAAATGTAAACAAACTTGTTTGTCTTAGTGATTGGCTGAACAAGAAGTAGGACTGAATGGACACGTAGGTTCTAAAGTTTTACATTGTTTTGTTTCTGAGTGCAGTTATGCAACAAAAAAAATCTACATTTGTAAGTTGCACTTTCATGATAAAGAGATTGCACTACAGTACTTGTAAGTGGTGAACTGAAAAGTACTTTCTTTTGTTTATCATTTTTACAGTGCAAATGTTTATAATCAAAAATAATATACACTTTGATTTCAATTATAATACAGAATACAATATATATGAAAATGTAGAAAAACATACAAAATATTTAATAAATTTCAATTGGTATTCTTTATTCTATTGTTTAACACTGTGATTAAAACGGCAATTAATCACGATTAATTTTTTTGAGTTAATCGCGTGAGTTAACTCCGATTAATCGGCAGCCCTACTAAAAGCACACTTGAAGGCATAGAGAGCATGTCTGTGTGTGTCTGACTGATGATTCACAGTGGCAAATTACAAAATAAGCTCACTGCCCGGACAGACAACAGATTAATAATAATACCTTGTACTTCTATGGTGGTATTTTCAGAGCCATTTAAGGGGTTTGGCTGTCCAGTTCCTTTTAACTTTAACAAAAACTAGACATTGAACATAAAAACATAAGAACAGCCATACTGGGTCAGACCAAAGGTCCATCTAGTCCAATATCCTGTCTTCTGACAGTGGCCAATGCCAGGTGCTTCAGAGGGAATGAACAGAACAGGTAATCATCAAGTGATCCATCCCCTCTTGCCCATTCCCAGCTTCTGGCAAAGAGGCTAGGTACACCATCCCTGCCCAATGGCTAATAGCCATTGATGGACCTATCCTCCATGAACTTCTCTAGTTCTTTTTTGAACTCTGTTTTATTCTTGGCCTTCACAACATCCTCTGGCAAGGCAAGGCGTTCCATAGGTTTCCTGTGTGTTATGTGAAAAAATACTTCTTTTTGTTTGTTTTAAACCTGCTGCCTATTAATTTCATTTGGTGACCCCTAATTCTTGTGTTATGAGAAGGAATAAATAACATTTTCTTATTTACTTTCTCCACATCAATCATGATTTAATAGACCTCTATCATATCCCCCCTTAGTTGTCTCTTTTCCAAGCTGAAAAGTGCCAGTCTTATTAATCTCTCCTCAGTCATTTTTGTTGCCCTTTTAGTCTTCTAGATGGCTATGAAAATCTCATCCTTAATGCACCTTCCGTTCAAGCAACTCTTAGTTAATAGATTTAACTGAGGAATTGAAATCACATTATAAATTTGAATGTCAAAGCAAATATGGACGAAAATCTTACATTTGTAAGGAAATATGTTTATAATGTATTACAGCAACAAATAGCAAATTTGTGGCATGTTAAGAAGTAGCCACTGTCAGCAATGTGTAAGAAAAAAGCCTAGCCTACTGTGTTATTATAATATAAATAATGGACAAAACATAGTCTAAAAATACTGGCAATTTTTTATGTCAAAAAACATCAAATTCATCTAGTTTTATGTCAATGGAGTTTGCCAGGGAGGGATTTGGCCTAGTATAGTCTCTGCTGTTTCAAGACTTCAGAAAGTCGTACAATTTAAGGCCAGAAGGGACCACCAGATCATCTACTCTGATCTCCTGTATACCACAGTCACCAAGATCACCCAGCACCCGCACACTAAACCCAATCACTGAAATTAGACAAAGGTATTATACTCCTCAGGAGACTAAACTATTATCTGACAGGCAGAGACTAGTAGGAGCGAATGAGGTGCACCACTGCAGGAGGCTCCTGACATGGCAGGAAATTGATTAACTGTGATGTACCCAGATGAACCAAATGACCCAGACCTCATGCTGCAGAGGAAGGAGAAACCCTCCCCGCCCAGGTCATTGCCAATCTGACCTGGGGGAAAATTCCTTCCTGACTCTACGTATGGCAATCAGTTCCACCCTGAGCATGTGAACAACACCAGACAGCCAAGTACATGAAAGAGAGAATACTCTGTACCACCTCAGAGCCCTGGCCCACCTCCCATTTGATCTGAATGAATGACCCATTCATTACCTTTGAAACACTGTCCTGAGTGAGTTCCACTTTAGGTTTCTTCTTTTTATTCCGACCACGAAATGTCACAACTTCCACCTCTGTTGTCTTTCCCTGTTGCGTAGATTCAGGTGACACAGCATTAGAAGCCCTGGTTTCTGGGGTGGCTCGTTTTGAATCAACAGAGTCATGATGCATCTCATTTTTCAGTTTTTCAAAGAAACTGGAAGCACTTTTCCTTTTGCCTGAGATTGCTGAATCAGGGCATGCATCTCTATCTTCCATTACTGTTCTGGACGGTTCTGACCCCATCTTGTTCTCCACATTTTTCTTTTGGATCTTTTTCTTTTCATTTTTAACTAACGGCTCTTCTCCTGTGCTTCAAAACAAACATTTCAGCTTTCTTTTCTCATGTACCCAATAATCAGACTTTAAGACATTTAGTGTTTGTTTTCCCCTCACAATGTTTCACTCTCTTTTGTATAGCCCAGTGGTTCGCAACCAGGGGTATACATGCCCCTGGGGGTATGCAGAGATCTTCCAGGGTTACATCAATTCATCTAGATATTTGCCTAGTTTTACAACAGGCTACATAAAAAGCAGCAGTGAAGTCAGTACAAACTAAAAATTGACTTGTTTATACTGAAATGTAAGTATAATATTTACATTCCAGTTGATTTACTTTATAATTATATGGTAAAAATGGGAAAATAAGCATTTTTTCAGTAATACTGTGCTGTGACCCTTTTGTATTTTATGTCTGATTTTGTAAGCAAGTAGTTTTTAAGTGAGGTGACACTTGGGGTACCCACTACAAATCAGATCCCCGAAAGGCATATACGGTAGTCTGGAAAGGTTGAGAGCCACTGGTATAGCCCCGATCAACAGGCAGGTTTACTTGCACAAGGGACCACAGGATGTCTATGTACCACAGTGATGATGGACACATGATGGACACATAGTAAAGGACTGCTAGCCTAGTAAAGGCTAAATGCTAAGCAGAGATACCTGGCTGGGGAAGGAGGTAATACAGCTATTTTGAGGAGCCCATGAAATTTACAGTCAAAGGAGAGACTGAGCTCCTGATCTGGGGAGGAATCGACTGCTACCTGAACACGGCTCGGGGGAAGCCTACGGGTCTCTAAGGGAAGGGGATTAAAGACTTACGGACAAACTTTCTGGGGTCACTAGAACTGCAGAAGCTGCACTGCCCCCTCCCACAAGGGGCACAAGGTCTGCAATGGGCCCCCGGAGCGAGCAGCCCCAAGCCCTGCCTAGGGGACGGTAACGCCCGGCCCTACACACGCGGCTCCCCCTCTCACCCACCGAGATCATACAGGGAGCTGAGCACCGCGTCCAGCAGGCAGCAGCGCGCAGCCTCCTCCTCCTCCTCCTGCTCGCACCCGCCCGGGCTCCGCTTCATCCCCGGGGCCACGTTCTCCCCCGACCCAGCAGCTGCACGAAAGAATGAAGGAACGAACGCACGCGCGGTTTTGGCCACATGCGGCCGCCGTCGTATCCAACATGGTGGCACCCACAGATCGCTTCTCCCCTCCCCCGCTCGGAGCCGCCCGCTAGACAGAGCGAGGCAGGCAGGCAGGCGGGCGGGGGAATGGGCGCTCCAGGTGGAGGCGGAGGCCGATAAAGCGGGGCGGGCTCAGCCCGGCAGTAGCGCGGGCAGGATGGCGGCGGCAGCAGCGGGGCGCTCCCGGCTCTGGGCCCCCATGTACTCGGTAAGTGCCGGGGGCGCGGGCTGCCCACCCCTTCGGCTCGACCCGGCTCCGGGGCGCCGCCGACAGCCGCTTGGGGGGCGGGTATCGGGTCTCCTACCCCGGGGAACGGAAGGGGGCGCTGCGGGGCCGCCTGGCGCGGTGGGGCTGTGCTGGCCCGGTCCGGTTCGGTTCACGGACTCCGGGGCGAGTTGAACTGCTCCGGAGACGCCGCGCAGAGCGCACGCGAGGGGACTCTTTCGCCACCGTTCACTCTGAACCCTAACGATTCCGAGCCAAATGGCCGCGCTCCCCTTTGGCTGCTCAGCCGCGGTGCTGTGCCCGCTACCAGCCCGCAGTGCGCGGCCAGTTCCCCTCTGGTAGAGGGTGGTTGCACCCACCGTGGTCATGTTTGCCAGCCCTCGGGCGCAGCAGAGTGGGGAGCTGGAACTGCTCTCTCCTGGAGCGGGCAGGATTTTGCTGTGTATTATAAACTCTTCATCTGGTCTTCCCACTAGGAAAGGTGGAGAGGGGTTTTCTTTGAGGCAGGAAATTAGTCGTCCTCTTCTCTTCCTGCCCCTTCCCCCTCACCCCCCATCTTACTATTGAATGCAACCTCCTGCCTTCTGTTCTAATGGTTTTGCTTGTGTGTTTCAGTGAGACTTGCTTTCTCATTCTGGTTTGACATTCTCATTCAGGATTGTTTGAAATCTTTCCTCTCGTCCCTTTTAGTCACTATAGGTTTTTCTCTCTGCCTCAGCTTCCCAGACAGAATATAAATGTCTAGTACAACTAAAACCCATAAAATGTATCTATAGCATCTTACAATTAATAGCCTAGGGGGAAAATACTTTGGGATGAGGTAATAAATGCACCCTTATAAATGACAAGATATGGTACTGGTATGAAGATGGCTGTATGTTGTTATAGGCTAATCTGACCACCCACACACTAGAAAATAGGTCCAAACAAGAAAGAGATTTGGAAGTATGATTGCTGTTTACATTGACAATAATTAACACTAATTTACTATCATCTAAATGTTAATTAACATTCACTAAATTGTGATTCTCATCAACTACATCTCTATAGGCTCCTAAATCTGAAGGTGGTTACTTATTTCAGTTCCATACCCTTTACAAGAGACTTATTTTCCATCAAAATTCTTAAAAAATGTAGTTGGAATGAAATTGTAATGACATTCCCTATCACCAACTAAAAGGTTTCTATTGCAGATATACAAACACCTCCTTTTTAAATGGAAGCCTGCAGTATTACTGTTTGTTTAATCAATATTGTGATATGTACAAGATGTTATGATTGCAACTCTAGCTTTTGTAATGTCCTGACTTTTGAGTGTTTGACTTCTCAAATCTAATATTACAGTAATGCTAGTCTTTGCACTTAATCTTGTCTGTTTGAAGGAGAATGGAGGGGAGGGGGGAATGGGACACCAAAACTACTTTAAAGATATCTTTGTTGTCAAAGGATCTGATTCATGCCCACTGGAAGACTCTCATTGATTTTACTGGGCTTTGGATCAGGCCCAGAATGTATTAGGCTTGGTCTACACTACGAGTTTAGGTCGACTTTAGCAGCACTAAATCGAAATTAAGCCTGGACACGTTCACACAACGAAGCCCTTTCTTTCGACTTAAAGGGCCCTTTAAACCTGTTTCTTTACTCCACCTCCGACGAGGGGATTAGCGATAAAATCGGCCTTAGCGGGTCGGAATTGGGGTAGTGTGGATGGAATTCGACGTTATTGGCCTCCGGGAGCTATCCCACAGTGCTTCATTGTGACCGCTCTGGACAGCACTCTCAACTCAGATGCACTGACCAGGTAGACAGGAAAAGGCCCGCGAACGTTTGAATTTCATTTCCTGTTTGCTCAGCGTGGAGAGCACAGGTGACCACGCAGAGCTCATCAGCACAGGTAACCATGATGGAGTCCCAGGATCGCAAAAGAGCTCCATCATGGACCGAACGGGAGGTACGGGATCTGCTCGCCATATGGGGAGATGAATCAGTGCTAGCTGAACTCCGAAGCAGTAAACGAAATGGCAAAATATTAGAAAAGGTCTCCAAGGCCATGAAGGACAGAGGCCATAACAGGGACGCACAGCAGTGCCGCGTGAAAATTAAGGAGCTACGGCAAGCCTACCACAAAGCCAGAGAAGCAAACGGAAGGTCCGGGGCAGAGCCGCAAACTTGCCGCTTCTACGCAGAGCTGCATGCCATTCTAGGGGGTGCAGCCACCACTACCCCCAACCGTGTGCTATGACTCCCTCACTGGAGAAGCACACAGGGAAGAGGGTTCGGGGTACGAGGAAGATGAGGATGGAGGTAATGTAGATAGCTCACAGCAGCAAGCAAGCGGAGAAACCGGTTTCCCCAACAGCCAGGATATGTTTATCACCCTGGACCTGGAACCAGTAACCCCCGAACTCATCCAAGGCGTGCTCCCAGACCCTGAGGGCACACAGGGGACTTCTGGTGAGTATACCTTTGTAAATATTACACATGGTTTAAATGCAAGCGTGTTTAATGATTAATGATTAACTTGCCCTGGCGATCGCGGCCAGTACAGCTACTGGAAAAGTCTGTTAACGTGTATGGGGATGGAGCGGAAATCCTCCAGGGACATCTCCAGAAAGCTCTCCTTCATGTACTCCCAAAACCTTTGCAAAAGGTTTCTGGGGAGGGCTGCCTTATCCCGTCCGCCATGGTAGGACACTTTACCACGCCAGGCCAGTAGCACGTAGTCTGGAATCATTGCATAACAAAGCATTGTAGCGTATGGTCCCGGTGTTTGCTGGCATGCAGACAACATCCATTCCTTATCGCTCTTTGTTATCCTCAGGAGAGTGATATCATTCACGGTCACCTGGTTGAAATGGGGTGATTTTATTAAGGGGACATTCAGAGGTGCCCGTTCCTGCTCTTCTGAACAGAAATGTTCCCCGCTGTTAGCCATGCGGTGGGGGGAGGAGTGAAGTGATCATCACAGAGAATTGGGTGTGGTGGGGGAGGGGGGTTAGTTGGGTTTGTGCTGCATGTTAACCCGGAAACTGCAGCCCCTCCTTTTACATTGCAAACCCATTTTAAATGGCCAACCCAATTCATGCTTGATATGGGAAATGAGGGCGCTGCTGTTTGAAACCATTCCCACATGTTAAGAAGGTTAAAAAAGCCAAAAGACTGTGGCTTACCATGGCTGCCTGCAAGCCGAAATCTGTTGCCTGGCACTGCGTGAGTGATCTCTCACACGAAACCGGCAGGCCCTCACTATAAGAGGAAAAATGCGACCTTGTAACGAAAGCACATGTGCTGTGTAATGTGAACAGCAAAATTTAACGTGAAAGAGTGTACCCATTGTTCTCTAAAATGTGTCTTTTTTTAACCACCTCTCCCTTCTCCTCCACCAGCTGCAAATGTTTCTCCTTCGCAGAGGCTATTGAAGATTAGAAAGAGAAAACGGAGGACGCGGAATGATATGTTCACGGAGCTCCAGATGTCCTCCCACACTGAAAGAGCACAGCAGAATGCATGGAGGCAGTCAATGTCAGACATGAGAAAAGCACAATATGAACGAGAGGAGAGGTGGCGGGCTGAATCGCGGGATGAACAGAGCAAGTTGCGGGCTGAAGATGATAGGTGGCGTCAGCTTGCAGACAGAAGGCAAGAGTCGATGCTCCGGCTGCTGGAGCATCAAACTGATATGTTCCAGCGTATGGTTGAGCTACAGGAAAGGCAGCAGGAGCAGAGACCGCCGCTACAGCCCCTGTGTAACCAACAGTCCTCCCCAAGTTCCATAGCCTCCTCACCCAGACACCCAAGAACATGGTGGGGGGGCCTCCGTCCACCCAGTCACTCCACCCCAGATGATTGCCCGAGCATCAGAAGGCTGGCCTTCAATAAGAGTTAAAGTTTTAAACTGCAGTGTGTCCTTTTCCTTCCCTCCCCCCCCCCCCCCCATCCCGGGCTACCTTGGCAATTATCCCCCCAGTTGTGTGATGAATTAATAAAGAATGCATGAATGTGAAGTAACAATGACTTTATTGCCTCTGCAAGCGGTGCTCTAAGAGGGGAGGGGAGAGTGGGGTGGTTGGTTTACAGGGAAGTAGAGTGAACCGGGCGGAAGGTTCATCAAGGAGAAACAAACAGAAGTTTCACACCGTAGCCTGGCCAGTCACAAAACTCGTTTTCAAAGCTTCTCTGATGCGCACCGCGCCCTGCTGTGCTCCTCTAACCGCCCTGGTGTCTGGCTGCGCGTAATCAGCGGCCAGGCGATTTGCCTCAACCTCCCACCCCGCCATAAATGTCTCCCCCTTACTCTCACAGATATTGTGGAGCGCACAGCAAGCAGCAATAACAATGGGGATATTCTTTTCGCTGAGGTCTGTGCGACTCAGTAAGCTGCGCCAGTGCACTTTTAAACGGCCAAATGCACATTCCACCACCATTCGGCACTTGCTCAGCCTGTAGTTGAACAGGTCCTGACTCCTGTCCAGGCTGCCTGTGTACGGCTTCATGAGCCAGGGCATTAAGGGGTAGGCTGGGTCCCCAAGGATCATGATAGGCATTTCAACATCCCCAACGGTTACTTTCTGGTCCGGGAAGAAAGTCCCTTCCTCCAGCTCTCGAAACAGAGCAGAGTGCCTGAAGACGCGAGCATCATGTACCTTTCCTGGCCATCCGATGTTGATGTTGGTGAAACATCCCTTGTGATCTACCAGGGCTTGCAGCAGCATTGAAAAGTACCCCTTGCGGTTTATGTACTCGGTGGCTTGGTGCTCCGGTGCCAAGATAGGGATATGGGTTCCGTCTATGGCCCCACCACAGTTTGGGAATCCCATTGCAGCAAAGCCATCCACTATGGCCTGCACGTTTCCCAGAGTCACTACCCTTGATATCACCAGGTCTTTCATTGCCCTGGCAACTTGGATCATAGCAGCCCCCACAGTAGATTTGCCCACTCCAAATTGATTCCCGACTGACCGGTAGCTGTCTGGCGTTGCAAGCTTCCACAGGGCTATCGCCACTCGCTTCTCAACTGTGAGGGCTGCTCTCATCCTGGTATTCTGGTGCTTCAGGGCAGGGGAAAGCAAGTCACAAAGTTCCATGAAAGTGCCCTTACGCATGCAAAAGTTTCACAGCCACTGGGAATCATCCCACACCTGCAGCACGATGCGGTCCCACCAGTCTGTGCTTGTTTCCCGGGCCCAGAATCGGCATTCCACGGCATGAAGCTGCCCCAGTAACACCATGATTTCCACATTGCTGGGGCCTGTGCCTTGTGAGAGATCTATGTCCATGTCAATTTCCTCATCACTCTCACCGCCGCGCTGCAATCGCCTCCTTGGCTGGTCCTGGTTTTGCTTTGGCATGTCCTGGCTCTGCATATACTCCAGGACAATGCGCGTGGTGTTCATAGTGCTCATAATTGCCGCGGTGATCTGAGCGGGCTCCATGATCCCAGTGCTAGCTATGGCGCCTGGTCTGAAAAAAGACGCGAAACTAGTATCTGATGGACCAGGGGAAGGAGGGAGGGAGGGCCGAGTGACGACATGGCGTACAGGTACAGGGAATTAAAATCAAGAAAGGTAGCTGTGCATCAGGGAGAAACACAAACAACTGACACACAGAATGGCCCCCCCAAAGATTAAACTCAAAACCCTGGGTTTAGCAGGCCGTTGATTTCACGGAGGGAGGGGGAAACAAATGAATACAGAACAAATCTATTTTTTACATCTTAAGCTGGCAGACAACGGTGCAGCATGACTGATAGCCCTCGGCATCTTCTGGGCGCTTGGCAGAAAATAGCATACTACGACTGATAGCCATCATCATCGAGACTGCCCAGGTGCCCATGATTGACAGCCACTGCAGTACGACGATGACAGATACCAGCCGTAATATACCATCTTCTACCAAAAGGCAAGGGGCTGCTGTTGTGTGCAATGCAGCCCCATGTCTGCCAGCCCCACGTCTGCCAGCACCCAGATCGCTGATGAAGGCTACAGTCATACTGCACCGTCTACTGCCAAAAGGCAATTAGCTGCTGCTGTGTAGCAATGCAGTACCACGTCTTCCGGCACCCAGAGGATATATGGTGACGGTGAGCTGAGCGGGCTCCATGCTTGGCGTGGTATGTTGTCTGCACAGGTAACCCAGGTAAAAATGCGCAAATCGATTGTCTGCCGTTGCTCTGACGGAGGGGGAGGTGCCTGACATGTACCCAGAACCCCCCGTGACACTGTTTTGCATCATTCAGGCATTGGGATCTCAACCCAGAATTCCAATGGGCGGCGGAGACTGCGGGAACTGTGGGATAGCTACCCACAGTGCAACGCTCCGGAAGTCGACACTAGCCTCGGTACTGAGGACGCGGTCCGCCAACTTCATGCACTTAGAGCATTTTATGTGGGGACACACACAATCGGCTGTATACAACCGATTTCTATAAAACCGGCTTCTATAAATTCGACCTAATTTCGTAGTGTAGACATACCCTTAGACACCTTGTGCCTGTCTAGTGGGATAGCAGTACTAGGGTGATTCTAAGTGGATCAGTTAAGCAGTATATCTTTTAACTGCGGAATCTGCCCTGCTTCTCCAGCGCAGTTACACATGTGTAAAATTCCCTGCTTTAGCATTTTTTATCGTAAAACTGTTTATTGTAAAACTTGATTTTTGTTCCCCCTTTCCTAGTGAGGATTCTACAAAACAAGCGTAGTTTGACATTTCTAGCATCAGCCAATTTTTGATGTACCTAAATTAATGCAATTTTTTATTATTTAGAACATATGGATAAACTGTTCTCCATTCAAATAACAGCAAAATTTGTTCAACATTTTAAAAATCTACTCCATCTCTTCTCTTCCTTCGAACACACAGAATCATGAACTTCAGACTAACAGGAATTTGTTTGAGAAATGTAGGAACAGCTGAAAGATGTGTGGAATCTAGAAAGGAGATTGGAACTCAACCTCAAAGCAGAATGGCTTCTTGAATCTGTGATGACTAACTTGATCCGTGTATTCTTATGCCCATGTGTAGTCCCACTATAGTCAGTAGGGCTCCACATTGGCACAGAGAGAGGCTCTCCCCTTTGTGCTGCAGTGATTCATCATTGCAATCCTCCACCGTCATCTTCAGTAACTTCAGCTTCCAAGTTGACATCCCTTCTGCCCCTTAGCCTCCTTCCTCTCCTCACCGTCTTGCTAGACTTTCAGGTCTGGATCTCCATTTTCCCAAACAGCCACTCGCTTGACTTCAGCTTCACCAAGGATTGCTCCTCCTCGTTACTACTGCATCGCCCATCCACTTCCTTTGCTCTGCACTGCCATCTGCTCCTGTTTCCCTTTCCTTTTTCAGCTCAGTTGTTGTTACCCTTCTTAGCAAATGCAGGGTCCCTCCCTCTTGCTTCTAATCCTTTGATGAGATTCTTCCCAGTCACCCTTTTGTCCAGTTTCTTGTCACTGAAATGGAGGTTTCTCATCTGCTTTCCCCTTACCTCGCAGGGACATTTCCTCAGAGGTATCTGAGGGACTGTAAGAAGTGCCCAGGTAATCTCCTTATAGCACCTTCCTCCTGATTAGGGGGATGGAACAGCTCCAGTACAGCGAGAGGCTAGAAAGACAGGGCCTGTTCAGCTTAGAAAAGAGATCACTAAGGGGAGGATCTGATACAGGTCTATAAAATCATGAATGGTGTGGAGAAAGTGAATAGGGTAGCATTAATTACCCCTTCACATAACACAAGAACTTGGGGTACCCGATTAAATTAATAGGCAGCAAACATAAGGAAGTACTTCTCCACACAATGCACAGTCAACCTGTGGAACTCCTTGCCAGGGGATATTGTGAAGGCCAATACTATAACTGGATTAAAAAAAGAATAAGTTCATGGAGGATAGGTCTATCAATGGCTGTTAGTCAAGATGGTCAGAAGTGGGCTATAGTCCACGAAAGCTTATGCTCTAATAAATTTGTTAGTCTCTAAGGTGCCACAAGTCCTCCTGTTCTTCTTCTTATGCTCCAGGAATCCCTAAACCTCCAGCTACCAGAAGCTGGGACTGGATCAGGGATGGAGCATTCAAAATTGCCCTGTTCATTCCCTCTGAAGCTAGGGACTGGCCACTGTCAGAGACAGGATACTGGGCTATGTGGATCAGTATCGCCATTCTTCTGTTCTCCTATTGCAGTATTTCCAAACCCAGGTGTTCAAATCTCATGAGTCAAATGTCCAAAAATCACGAGTGGCTTAAAAATCATGAGCCCAAAAGTGAAACCATTTGGATTCTTTTCATTTATCTTCTGCTGTTGGAGCCTTTAGCATTGACATTTTCAAGGTCTTTCTCTGCCAACATTAGTTCTAGAAACTAACGTTTTAAAAAATGAAAGCTGAGCTTCTGACATAATCACATGAATCCAGAAGCTGTGGCTTTGAGAGACACCAAATAGTGTGACTTGTGATAAACTCAGAAGAGTTACTAATACTGCAGTTGCCCCTACTTAATTGTGGCCTCCTCATTGCTCCTAATTTCTGAAAAAAACAAGGAATGTGTGTACACACACACACACACACACACACACACACACACACACAATCCTTAACATGAAGTTGAGCTTGTAGGCGCTCAGCACTTGCCTTTTGTTCCTCATGCCCTGACAGAGTGTAAGAGTTCCCAAAACTCAGACATTAGAAAACCAGGAAGTGCACACCCCAACAGCACAACCCTAACTTGGCCCTTATCGGCACAGCAGTAGGAACTAGGAATATAACAGTACCATAGCCCTCAATATACAAACCTACCACTTACACTGTGCCCACCACAACTCCAAATCAGCAATCTTAGTCATACAGTTCCATGGACTATCACCATGCTGTGTGCAGACTATTGGTCTGGGATGTATTGCTGCTGGTTGGTAGATGCTGAGGGAGGTAATGTACTGAGTTTGCCCTGATGAGCTCCTTAAGGAAGGGATCAAAGAAGTTGGAGCCAAGACTGGGTGGCTGTGTATAGGAGGAGCACAGGACAGTACTAAAGGCCTAAGACCTTAAATCCCTGTTAGTGAAGTTTTTTGTGTGTGAATTACAGAAGTAGGTGTGGACCTGAAGCTCACAGCTGGTGAGGACTATGCTGTAGTGCTGTGAATGAGCATGAAGCACCATCTGGACTAAAACAAATGCAGTCAGGGAAAGGAGAGAAAGTGAGCTCCTCATCTCTTCTAGTCCCGAAGAAGAGTAAAGGGGAACCTCCCCAGCCTCCCAGTGCTTCTCACTTGACTCCCACTGTAATCAATCCTCAGCCATCTAGGCCTGTGGCAGGATTCAGAGAATCCTCTGCACCTGTTTGGCTCCTGCAGCTGCTTCTCACCTCCCAGGCTATTGGGAGGGAGACCCTCACAGGCACTTGGCAGCTGCTCTCTGGCTTTATGGAAAAGATGGGAGTTTTCTCCTGGCCCCAAGGATGGTCCCTCCGAGTGCAGATTTCTCTATCATCTGTGCCTAACACTCCCTGGTACCATCAGAGTTTGGCATGTGAAGTGAAGACTGCCCTTCCCCACTCCCACGAAAAGTCCCCATGCAAGCGTCCTGGGAATTGAAGATCGGCCCCTTCTCTCCCATCTCCTGGCCATCTATAACAGCAACAAAAGCCCTTTCACTGCTCTTTGTGCTCATGGAGACTCCCTCTTCCGATATGCCCGGGCACCGGCTGTTGCTTCCTGGCTCTGAGTTCAAGAACAAGTGAAGATTTTCTCACCCCTGTGGTTCCCCTCTTGGCCAGGCCACTCCACAGCACTGTGGAGAGTTTCTGAGGGTTGCTGCCACACTTCACTTTAACTTATATTTATGTACCAATATATTTTGTCATTTTACATATATTTAATATATGAACTAGCACTATGCTATGCCCTATCCTCTCCCCTCCTCACCCCCCTGCTGTTCTCATTTTAGGTCTTGGAGCCCCTTTTATAGATTCTTCTTTTCCTGCTTTATTTTTGAGCAGGAGGATTGATGTAGAGAGATCAGTGGCAACAGCTGACACACTACACACGCTAATACCAGTCATAGCACATATGTTCTTAGGGCTGGTCTACACTGGGGGGGGGGGAGTGATCGATCCAAGAGCGAATAGCGCAGCTGAAGTCGAAGTATCTTGGATCGAATTACTTGGGGTCCAGACGGCGCGGGATTGATGTGTGCGGCTCCCCCATCAACTGCACTACTGCCGCTCACTCTGGTGGAGTCCCGGAGTCAACGGTGAGCGCGTTCGGGGATCAATCGATTGCAACCCGCCGATACGGCGGGTAGTGAAGATGCGTTCTTTTCGTGTTTGGTCTTTACACAAATACGAGTGGCTTTGGATAGATTGCGTAAAATCTGTTGCTTTTTTTTAAAAAACACTGCTCTACAGCCAAAATGCTTCTGAAATAAATGTAGTCAAACTTTACTAATTCTGGGTCACTGAGAACGAAAATGATGCTTAAAATTGTTGATTGGCTCTAGTTTTCAAGATATGCTATTGGGTCAGTATATGCGACCCTTGACTTGGGAATGGCGGAGGATAAGTGAGTTATAAAGGGAAGGGATCTCAATTTAAACCAGAAATGACTAAAATACGTCTTTGACTGGATCTATGAATAAATCTATGACTGGGTTTGGACAGTACTTGCTTTTTAGGCAAAACAATGACTGATGCAATCTGAAGCTGGTATTGCATCATACATGATATGAATTGCGTCATGGATGATGCAATCATAACGAAGCTTACATCACTCTGCTGAACAAATTGCCTTATATCCGCTCTAGAAATCATACAGTGTCGTGCTCTCTTATTTGTCAGTGTTTGATATTGCAAAGGGACACATTTCTGTTTAGCCAAAGTGAGCAGAGATGCCTCGTACTCGTGTGAACAATGCAGATAACTTCTGCTATGTTTGTGGTGAAGTGACTTTTGCATCACAAAAGCGCAGTATAACCACTATGGTTAAGGAAGCCTATCACCTTTATTTTGGCTGCAAAATTGGAGATCAGGACAAGAGGTGGGCCCCACGCATATGCTGCAACACTTGTGCAACAAATCTTTGCCAGTGGTTGAACAGGAAAAGGAAATCTATGCCTTTTGCAGTGCCAATGATTTAGAGCGAGCCAACAGATCATACCAGCAATTGTTACTTCTGCATGGTGCCTCCAGTTGGGAAAGGTGTGTCAAAGAAGAAAAAGTGGACTGTGCATTATCCAAACATTCCATCAGCTATACGCCCAGTACCCCATGGAGAAGGACTGCCGGTTCCTGATGCACTAGAATCATTCTCACTTGAGTCAGACAAGGAAGAGGATGAAACTTCTGGTCCTGAACCATCAATGTCACAGGACCCACATTTTCTCCCATCCTCCTCCTCTGAACCACACCTCATAACACAAGGTGAACTGAATGACCTTGTCAGGGATTTGGAACTACCCAAGAGTAAGGCAGAGCTGTTGGGCTCCAGACTACAGCAGTGGAATCTCTTGGCAGGTGATGTTAGGGTTTCCATGTTCCGTGACTGTCAAAAGGATCTTGTCCCATTCTTCTTCATGGAAGGTGATCTTGTAGCCTGCAACAACATCGATGGTGTGATGGCAGCCCTCAACATCGTTCACGATCCAGATGAGTGGAGACTGTTCATTGATTCATCGAAGACGAGTCTTAAAGCTGTTTTACTGCATAATGGCAATGTTTTGCCATCAATTCCAGTTGGTCATGCAGTCCATATGAAGGAAACCTATGACAACATGAAACAACTTTTGAGGTGCATAAACTATGACCAACATCAGTGGCAGCTTTGTGGCAATTTGAAGGTTTTTGCTCTCTTGCTTGGTCTGCAGACTGGGTACACAAAGTACTGCTGTTTTCTCTGCGAATGGGATAGTCGTGCAAGAGATTCCCACTACATCAAGAAAGATTGGCCACTCCGACAGTCATTGGAGCCTGGGAGGAAAAGTGTTCAGCATTCACCACTTGTTGAATCAAGGAAGATTTTGTTACCACCCTTACACATCAAGCTGGGTCTGATGAAGAACTTTGTCAAGGCCATTGACAAAACACAAGTAGCTTTCAAGTACCTCCGTGGAAAATTTCCAAGGTTAAGTGAAGCTAAGATAAAGGAAGGTGTCTTTGTTGGTCCTCAGATTCGTGAACTTCTTCGAGATGATGCATTTGACCGTGCACTGCGTGGCAAGGAAAAGACGGCATGGAAAGCCTTCCAGTTAGTGGCAATAAATTTTCTCGGAAACAACAAGGCAGACAACTACAGGTTGTTGGTGGAAAACCTCCTCAAGGCATACAAAAGCCTTGGTTGCAACATGTCACTGAAGATACATTTTTTGCACTCTCATCTAGATTTTTTTTCCACCGAACTGCGGAGCAGTGAGCGACGAACACGGCGAGCGATTTCACCAGGACATTGCAACAATGGAGAAACGCTATCAGGGCAAATGGAGCCCATCAATGCTTGCAGACTATTGCTGGACAGTGACAAGAGATGCTCCATTTAATGAATACAAGAGACAAGCCAAGAAGCGCCGACTAGACACTGAATAGGACTAAACTATGTACATAATAGTTTTTTGCCTTTTGTTTCATAATAAATTTTATTTATATAACCCTTTTGCTGATTTTTAAAGTGTTACATAAACAGGACAGGTGAAATATTATCATGTAAAGCAACCATAAACACATGAAAAGACCTAGGTTTACAATTTATGATTAAAACTCTACTATCTACACAATATACATAGACATAAAATGTAAAAACTTAAATATCTTAGAAACAGTAGCCAATTAGTTGTTTTAATTGTCATATTTGAATTCAGCACATCAAAATACATAATAAATAGCACATTTTCTCTCTGAAGCAGACGACTTCTCAAAAATTGTAGACCAGTGAAATTAGATAAGCAGGTGGAAAAAAAATTATACTTCTGTTTCATTTAAGTAAAAAATCAAGCTTTTGTTTTGTGTACAAGTAGCTTGAATGGCTGAACTTTAAAATCTCCCAGAACTTCACCTTTATGTGCAAGAGTTTGGTAAGCATGATCAAATGGATTTTGAAATAACATAGTAGTAAACAACTGTAAACTTGCTTTCATTATAAACACAGTAAAACAATTTTATTAGACTTTAGTTTCATAATATCTGCAACACTTTAATGTTGCACAGATCTGAGTTATGTAATAGCTGTATAATGCTGCTGCTTCAGATTTTTGTGTAACTATCATTTGGTGCAGTTTAAGACTTGTGGAGTTGTGCCAACACAGTTGTGCATCTCTATAGTGCCATAGCCTAAGGCACTTTGCTTTATTTTTATTTTATGTTAAAAAAAAAGAAACAAAATGCAAAAACTACAGTAGTAGTTACATTAGTTACATTTTCCTTATTTGCATTCAAAGTTGCAAGAGTAAAGGTTCTAACAGCAAGGTTAATTTAGCCACATCTCACACAGTATTTTTTTTTATTACTTTTTAGATAGTAGCTGCCAGCAATCTCAATATAGTTGGGACTTCTACGATTTGCACACCCCTGACACATGGTTTCCATTCTGAACAAAGTCCTGGGGACTATGCCACGTCCATGGCCGCTGAAGTCTTGGAAAGATTCCCATTGATTTCAGAGGACTTGAATCAAGTCCTATTTCAGGAGCAGCTGGGGGTTTTACTGCAGTACTGAGATAGCTGCGAGTTTGGGATGCATGCAGGAGGCTACTGTGCCCTTTGGTATATCATGTGCCTAGTGGTGTTGGTAGAAAATATAGCTTCCCCCCACCCCACCCCCCCCGAACAAAGAGTTGACAGTATACACACCTCTGTCAGGTTAGTTTGAAGTTCCCATATACCTGATACAGGCAGAAAAGTTGGGTGCAGGCTATATGGTGAGTTTTGTCGTATGAATAGATATACTATTTTAGTTCCTAAATACAACATGGGAACATTTATATCTCTCTTCTTCAGGCCACCACTGTAAGTTGGACCCATGCCTTTCTAGGTCTGTGAGCTACCTTTGATTGTGTTGCCCACAAGGTGTTGCTGTGGTCACTGGCAGGGATGAGTGACTTCTTTTCTGGCCAAGAGAGCACAGAAAGTGGTGCCTGTCTGCCTCAAGGGTCCTCTTGTGTTGGTTGCTGCAGACTTCTATCTCATGATGCTTCTTGCTCAGCATATTTGTGAGGCCTCTGTGGGATACATTGAGGCAACATGAAGTCTTATATCTCCAATGTGCAGATGACTGTCAGTTTTATGTTTCCATTTCATTTGAGTCCAGCTGATGCAGTTAATTGATTTTCTTAGTGTTTTGCTGCTGCTGCTGCTGCTTGAGTTTGGATAGGTTCAAGATGGTTGAAACACAGCCCCAGCAAGACTAAGGGGACTAGCCAGAGCTATTGGTATAGAAAATAGCCGACTCAAATGGAAGACAAATGCCTTTTGTCATTCAGGTTTTCTCCCTGAGGTCTTGTTGGATCCACCGCTGCTTCAGGATACTGAGTTAATATCAGCGGCTGAAAAACCTATTTATTATTTGTGTTTGGCCAGAGGGAGGTCAGGTCCTTTTCTTTTATATGTGGAGCTTACCATGGTGATCCATGCCTTTCTCACCTCCAGATGGATAAATGTAATATATATTGCATGAGCCTAGCTTTAAGCGCCCCAGAAACTTTAACAAACTGGCCATCGCATTTTGCACCAGGTAAAGGGTGTTTCCTTCAAGGACTCCTTTTACACATATGTTCCCTGATTTGCATTGTCTTCCAGTTTGATTTGGGATATAATTTCAGGTGTTAATTTTTATCCTTAGCCTTAGATGGGTTGCATCTTGGATATCACAGAGATCACTTCATTCCTTGCATGTAATTGTAACAGTTGAAATCAGAAGTGCTTAAGTCACAACCCATTAGCTTAATTAAGAAGATGCTGGAGGCAAGGCTCTTTTGCTGTGGTCCCTGTCGACTTTCAAAGCCCATTTGTTCTGCCAAGCTCTTTTTGGTGGGGAAGGTTAAATCTATGTAATATTTGTATATGCACTCAAAGCATGGGAATTTGTTCAAGAATTCAAATAAACATTGCAAAAATATTACATGACAGCTGAATAAAGCTTACCTGATATATCTAAGAATACCATTGGCTGGTTTAAGATATGGTCTCATTCTGTCTTTGCATATTCCCAGCAGAAAGAACTCACATCAAAGAAAAGGGATGAGTTTGAAGATATCTTGGAGGAGAGACGGCAGTCCAGTGACCTGCGATATGCAATGAAATGTTACACTCCTGTCATTTACAAAGGACTTTCAGCTTGCAAGCCAAGTGCCATTAAAGATAGTGTTCTGCAGTCTGAGCAACTTCAGTATGTTATCAAACAGGTGAGACCGAACACGGAGTCTCTAATTCATAGTAGGTGAAATCCAGATAGACATTGTGTGGGAGGGGAGAATCCGTTTTCTGATCTCTGTCAAACAGGTTATTTGTTGTTGGAAAGACCAGTAAATCAAGAACTTGAACACTACACTTTGCTAGCAGGCAAAATAAATACATTGATTTACCCGCAGGGGTATGGTAGATGATCTCCAAGCAGTGTTTTGATTTTGCAGGCATGCCAGTATGTTCCACTGTTTATCCACTCTGCTTGACTCTTTTTATGGGTCTTGGGGGGGAAAAAGCAACATTATGAAATGCATAAGCATAGATTTTAATGTAATTTCCTAGCTTTCTTTAAAGGAGAATGCTAAAAACAAATTGGAATTTTTTTTTAAAAAACAACTGTAACAACTCCTTCCCATCATGCATCATCGTCGTCATCAGGATTTGAAGCCTGAACTTTCAGCGTTTCAGCACAGCCTGCTACTGCTTGAGCTACATTAGCTCACTGCATTAGCTGGCAGCAAGAGAAGGCAGTTATCCCAGACTGGGGTGGGCTGCTGGATCCAGGAGGCTGTCAGTGGGAACCTGGCTTGGCTGCCTCCCTCCCACTCCTCCGGAGAAGTGAAAGGAATTCCTGCCCTGTCTGGTGCTCCCGGGTGGGGTAGAACACTTGGATAATGTATTAGTTCCACAGAGGGGATAGTAATAAGAACAAATGGCAATGTAGGGAAAATGGCAGTTTTTAACACTTTATAACTGCTAACCAAACAAAGGGTAGGAATAAATGGTCACTTTTCACAATGGAGAGAGATAAATAGTAGGGTCTCCCAAGGATCTGTATTGGGATCTGTGCTGTTTAACATCTTCATAAAATAATACGTAAAAGGGGGTGAACAGTGAGATAGCAAAATTTGTAGATGATACAAAATTACACCAGGTAGATAAGTTCAAAGTTGATTGTGAAGAGTTATAAAGAGATCTCACTAAACTGGGCAAAAAAAATGGCAGATGAAATTCAGTGCTGCTAAGTGCAAAGTAATGTACATTGGAAAAATAATCCCAACTATATGTACAAAATGATGGAGTATAAATTAGCTGTTATCACGCAAGAAAGAGATTCTTGGCGTCATCTCGGCTAGTTCCCTGAAAACATCCGCTCAGTGAGCAGCAGCAGCAGCAGTCAAAAAAGCTAATTGAATGTTAGGAACCATTAGTAAAGGGATGGGTAATAAAACAGGAAAGTATCTAATGCCACTCTATAAATCCATGATATGCCCACACCTTGAATACTACATGCAGTTCTGGTTACCTCATCTCTGTACTTTTTCCATTTCTAATATATTATTTTCTGAGAAGGGCAACAAAAATGGTTAGAGGTATATGGAATAGCTTCCATTTGAAGAAAGATTAAGAAGACTGGGATTGATCAGTTTAGAGAAGAGATGATTAAAGTGGGTTATGAAATAGGTCTATAAAATCATGAATGGCATGGAGAAAGTTAATAGGGTAGTGTTATTTATCCCTTAATGTAACACAAGAACTAGTGGTCACCTGATGAAATTAATAGGCAGCAGGTTTAAAACAAACAAAAAGAAGTACTTCTTCACACAACTTGTGGAACTCGTGCCAGGAGATGTTGTGAAGGCCAAAAGTATAACTGGATTCAAAAGATAATTAGATAAATTCATGGAGGATAGGTTCGTCAATGGCTATTAGCCAAGATGGTCAATGACACAACCTCATGCGCCACGTGTCTGTAAACCTCCAACTGCCAGAAGCTGGGATTGGTTGATGGGAGGGATCACTCAAAATTGCCCTGTTTGGTTCATTCACTTTGAAGCATCTGGCACTGACCACTATTAGAGACAGGATACTGAGCTAGCTGGACCATTGGTCTGGCCCAATATGGCCGTTCTTATATTAACCCTGCATGGAATTTCATGAGACAAAGAAAATGACCTTCTCTAGCTCAACGGCTTTTTCCAGATGCATTTTAAAGGCCTGCTGCAAACCATGGAGCTGTTAGTTTCTTTCTAAAAGATTCTTGTTACTATTTTTATAGTGGAAAGTGTTAAGCAGCTGAAACATAAGGGTTACTTACCAGCTCCTCCTCTAATTTCAATACCATCCCTTCAGGAGGGCAAGCTGCCAGCAATGCTGAAACAAGTGGTGGTGAAGTCCTTGCTCAGAACCCCCCACCCCCTCAAAGCACTTGGTATGTCTCCACTGCAGCTGAGAGCAATCTTCCCAGCCCAGGGAGACAGACTCACACTAGTTCTGCTTGAATTAGTGAACGAAAAATAGTAATATGGAGGTGGTGGCTTGGGCTAGCCACCCAACCTCAGACCCAGGGATCGGTGAGCTTGGACTTGGGCGGCTACCCCGCGCTGCTACCCCTGCTGCAACGTCCAGGTTGCTACTTTAGCATGCTAGCTTGAGCAGAGCTGGCCTGAGTCTGTCTACCAGGTCTAGGAGGCATACTCCCAGCTGCAATGTAGACTTATCCTTGGAGGTTAATGATCTTGCCAGTTACAGTCCAGTTTCAAACATTTCTTCTTCAGACTATTGCAAGACGCTCTACTTGGGGCTGTTTTGGGAATATACCTACCAGCTACAGCTGGTATAGAATACAACAACCTCCTGTTTGAGTGGAGAAAACTTACTCACTTGAATGAGCCACCCCACATCTTTGGAATTTTCTCCCCTGGCAATTTGCTGGAGCTGGTCTAGCAAGTTTCAGGGTATGAGCTGAGTTGCATTTGTTTGATTTAGTTTTTGTATGATTTTTGTGGTTTATAGGGTTTCTTGTTTTCTAATTTTATGGAATAAGTAACTAGCTGCTGTAGGAGATATGCGCTCTATATCTTAATAATTATTTATTCATGAAGGATAAGAAGTGTGCTGGTAAGCATTTTACGAATGAATGAGAGGAAAGTGCCTGCCCTGAATAAATAATAAAAATATATTTTCTGTTAAATATTGATTTTTGTTTGGTGGGGTTAGAGAAGGCAGTAACTGGTTGCTTCTGTGTTGCTAAAATAATCAGGCTTTGCTAGACTTGAAACTATTCAGGATGAAATAAATTATGTAGAGAAGGAAGTTTGAATGCATCAATTTGACAGTGAAATGGCCACTTGATTGGGATGGAGGATGGTGGGAGAAGAGAAATTTCTTGACTGTTATAGAAGTGAAAACATAACTAATAAGGTGTACACCTCTCTAAGCCGAGACATGGTTTATTCACTGATGTTCACTGCATCCTCCATGCTTTTATAACATGCATGTTCCTTATTTAGTTGTTGTTTAATCATAAAGAATATCTTTTAGGTTAAATGTTTTTGAGTCAATATATTGAATAAGGAGATTTCCACTCTCTAATTCCTTAGTAACAATCTACCAAATGAAAGATTTGCAACAATTAAAACTGAACATCAATATGCAACATCTGTAGTGATGGTACTTTGTATGCACTTCAGCCAGCCATTGCCAAAAGGATACATTACAAAGAGGTGCATGAGTAATGGAGTTGATATCCCTCCGGTAACTCTAAAAACTTACTCCAAAAGCATTTAAAAACTTTTCTACGAATGTATCTAATAAGAATACTGGCTTTTTAAAATTAACTTTATTAATCAGTGAAAGAAGATCAAAGCATGCATTTGTCAGAAAGGCAATTTAATAAATCCTCTTCTAAAATGTAAGCTTCCTAAAAAAGATACAAATCTAGTACAACGTATATATGCCAATGCATCCTAATGGCTTATTATAAATATAAATACAGCCTTTGTATGAAACTTATGTTTCAGAAGATGATCACTTAAATTACTGTGTTTCAGAGGAGTTCAGGCTTTACTTTTGTTGTTGTTGAAATAAAACAGAACCAGTAACATTAGGTTTATGCCTGTCATATAAAGCAGAACCCACATTTCCCTAAAATAATGTTTGAAACATTTAGAATGTATTGCATTGCATTGACTTTAATACCTTTCTCTTAGTTTGACAGAATAATAGGTATAGTTTGTGGAACAGTCTTCCTAAAAAAAAAAAAAAAAAAAAAAAAAAAAAAAAAAAAATTATGGGAAATGACTTTTGATCTTATTGTTGCTTTTTATTTAGCTATCAAAAGAGATGGGTGAGTCCACTGATATTATACAAGAAGAAGCCATTGAAATCCTGGATGAGATGGGTCACAATTTACACATAGGAGCTATTCGATTTTTTGCTTTTAGTTTGAGCAAAATATTTAAACGCCTTTTCCAGAAGGTTTGTGTGAATGAAGAAGGAATTCAGAAAGTAAGTATTGGTATAAAGGCTGACATAACTGGTGGTTATACTACTCACTCAGGCATAGACTCCAAAAGATGTAAAGAATAAAAGTGGCAAGGCCTGTGTTAACTAGGATTATCCTTTTCAACAATTAAAAAGGGAGAAACCTAGATGTGAATGAAGAATTCAAAGGAGACTCTAAACTAGTAATTTCAGTACACAAGTATCACAGATTTAAATGCATTTTAATGCATTTTATCCCATTATGCAGAGCTACTAGATAGGCTTGTGACTGGAATAAATTTTGAAACAGAGAAAACAATAACTCCTAAAGATGACCTACAAATATATATATATATATTTTAAATTGTGCTTGTACCCTTGATTGTGTATAAAGAAAGGCCTAACAGGGTTTTTTCTTGTTGTTTCCCTGGGAAATATCAAGAATGTCAAGTCTGATCTTTCCTTACCCTCCCCCATGCCCTCCACCAAGGACTTGTTGGCAGGCTCAGAGCTGTGTGTGAGCTTTTGCATTTATTGAAATGGTGGGAGTAATCTTTATTGAAGATTTCCTTTCTCCAGAATATTAATTAGTCTTTGACGTTAAATAGTTAACAAAACAAAGACACCGTCTGTCTAAATATTTTCCTGCTCTCAGTTCAGTTTTCACTCTTGTGTTGTTACCATTTTATTAGTTCTCGGGTCAGTATAGAGTCTTACTGAACAGGGCCTGAATTCCTAATTAAATTAAATTAAAATAAAATAGCATAAGAGTAACTTCTCTAGGGTGTTTGGGGGATGGGGAAACCTTATGAAAGAAGTTTTGTTTTTAAAAGGCATAAGCCCATTTTTTGTTTAATTTACTTTTAGTAGTAGGCTCTAATAAAGACAGGTTCTAGAAGTAAAGTTTGGACCCATGATAAAGTGGGATATGGTCATAATCACTGAAGAATGGGATTTGTGAATAATAGAAACATGGGAACCTGGTTGGAGTTACACCATGCTGATGGGTATATGGTATGCCTGAGAGAATAAGAAGCTAGCTCATCAATATGTATTTCAAAGAATTTCACTATAATCGATATTAATTATATCTAACCAGTAAATATCCAAAATATATTAAAGCACTTCAGAGAGGTGTTGGAAGGAATAGAAAGTAAAGGTCATGTTTCTCCATATGTTCTGAGAATGCTCCAAAAATAAAATACTGAAATGTAGTGACTCATTAAGGCAGTCAGAACACATGTGAAATGTCAGCAGTCCTCCATGACTCATCTCCCACTATCCAGGGGTCCTACTAGATTTATGATTAAAGGGGAGTTTTCCTTTGAGAAACTCTACATTGATATGGGGTCCAGTGCTAGTGTTACTGTAGCTCAAGTTGTCTGTCAGCAAAAACTGAAAGAATTAGACTACTGATAAACACCAGGGCCACCCTCTAATGAAATTCACTATAATGTAAACTTAAAACCAAAAACCACTCTAGTCTGAGATCTTGTTGGCATTTGCCGTGATGGCTTCCATGAAAGGGGTTCCCATAAATATTGTTTGTGTTTGTTCTTAGTTACAACAGGCCATTCAGGAGCATCCAGTTGTCCTGCTGCCCAGTCACCGAAGCTATATAGATTTTCTGATGCTATCTTATTTGTTTTACACATATGACTTGGCTCTGCCTGTCATTGCTGCAGGAATGGGCAAGTATTTCTTTTAACAATCCATTTTCAAGATGCAGAGATATTATTATAGCAGGTGCCTGGTACTAGCTACCACCATTAAGGTTGAAACGCTTTCTGTAATAACCCCCCATTTTCATATGGTTAAAACATTCTGAAAAGCTTCATTTGGGCAGATGTATCTGCCCAAATAGTGATTTATTTATTTTTTATAGCACGTTTGAGCAAAACCCCACTAACTTCTCAGTAATAGTGGGGGGAAATATTTGTCACTTTAAAAAGTTGCCATGTTTTTTCCCCATACATGCAGATAATTGAAATGGCTGGATTTTGAAACTTGGTATATGAATATTACTTACTGAAGAGTACCTACTTGACCAACTTGGGGGGAAAATTGGTTTGGAGGAGGATGATTAGGCATGATTGAATACTGGCAGCTGCATATGTGCAGTGGAACATTTTCATATATCTATTTGCAGTTAGATGTGCTGTGTGCGGCTTTTTTTTAAGTGCCCCTGTAAGCATCTCATCTTGTAAAGTGCCTTGCACCTTGTGCAAGGTGCTGACTGCTCCTGAGAAAAGTGAGGTTTTGGAAAAAATTTCATCTCTAATTGTGATGAAAATCCAAAATCTTGAAAATTTTTGTACAAGTGAAATGCCAAGCTGCCCGCCAGGCAAGCTGCAGGGGAGCCAGGGAGCTTAGGCCATGAGAGGCCCGAGTAGCTCTCTAGGTGGGTTGCTGGGAGTCTGGGAAGCCCTGAGAGCAGGCAAGCTGTGGAGGAGGAGGAGGGAGCCTGGAAGTCCTGGAAGCCATGGCTCTGCAACAAGCAAACTGTGGAGAACTGGGAGCTTGGGCTCCCTGTAGCCCACCAGGCAGGCTGCTTGGGAGTTGAAGGTGGGGGGGACAGGCGAGCTGGCAGGGAACCACATAAGATTTAATTGGAAACCTGTTCTGATTTCTGTTAAGACTTGTCAAAATCAACACATTCTCACAGAACGTTTTGCTTTTGACGAATTAGCATTTTCCAGCAGAAAAATATTCCACGAGAGAACTTTCAACAAGCTTTAGCTGAGACCTTATTATGCACTTTTCAGTATGTCAGTAGGTACCAATCAGTCTTAGGGACTTAACTTTGTGCTCTTCACATGCAAGGTGCTGTAGATGTGGCAATTACTTTATATATTAGGTATACACCTATCATTGTATGATAGGTGTGGTACTGTCTTACAAAGTTTTCAAAATTCTGTATTAGCTTAACTTTCCTCCCATTGAAGTTAATGGGAGCAGAGTTAGACCAAAATGAATGCACCCTAAATCACTTATGGCACTGCAATATACGCTAGATCCTCAGCTGTTTTAAGAACTTACTGTGCCTTACAACACACTAAAGTTTTAAGGTGTGTTAAGCACTAATGGTGATTACAGATTTTGTTCTTTATTAAATCTAAAACATTAAATCCCAAATGTATTTTTAATATGTTAAGATTAGTCACCAGAAATTAAGGTTGAAATTTTGAGCTGACTGTATTGCACGTGTATATGTTCTATTCCTCTCTTTCTAGTGAGATGTGTAGCTTAATATGTGTTTTCTCATAGTTTACTCTGTACTGTACTATAAAGTTATACAAGATATTCACGGCAACCAAGTTCATGTTGCTGTTGGAACTGTAACTTTTGTATTTACTGACTTTGACAAATATAGTGCGTCAGAGGAAGATCCTAGAATCTAACAGGTTAAACTTTTTTTTCAAACTGCATTATGTGGCTCCCCAAACAATTCATTGTTATATTGCAAGTGTTCTAACTAACTTGCCAAAACCCAGAAAGGGGTAATCCTGATTCCTCAAGACTAGGAAACACATAACAGCTGTACTTTCGAGTTCCTATTTTCCCTTCCTCATAAAGTTGATGAGCCAGCAACTGTTGTAAATGGGCCTGGTTTCATTGACTTGAATAGAGCTAGGCCAACTGACATCAGCTATGGATCTATTAGAATATATTTAAATGCACGTGTTGCGCTCTCTCAGGATTACTGAGGGTTTGTCTGCATTTACAGCACTGTAGTGCTTAATGAAGACACTACCTACACCGAAGGGAGAAGCTCTTCTTATCGGCATAAGTACGCCACCTCCGCAAAGGCAGTAGCTATGTCAACAGCAGGAGCCTTCCTGTCAACATAGTGCTGTGTGGGAGTTCAGTCAGTATAACTGTGTTGCTCAGGAGTGTGGAAAATCCACACCCCTGAGCGATGTAGTTACACCGAGATAAATTGGTAGCATAGACCAAGCCTGAAACTACTATGGACTTTGAGTCAGTATAACAATGACCAGATTTTCAAGTCTGATCATCTAAATGTCAGAAGAGATCATTGAGACTGTAAGTGCCCCTTTGCACATATAAATGCAGAATTCAAAAACTTGACCCACTGTTTGTAGATTTTGTGTGTGTGTGTGGTGCTCGAAAGCTAATAGAAGATATTTTCAATAAATCCCCAAAGGATTAGTCCTTTATGGCAATAGCGGATGTCAGAGCTTTAGGGAAACAGATTAATATTAGGTGGCACAGTCAATCAATGAGTTTTGTGTTTGTTTTTTTCCCCACAGATTTCCTAGGAATGAAAATAGTTGGTGAGCTGCTACGAAGGTCAGGTGCCTTTTTTATACGACGTACGTTCGGTGGGAACAGACTCTATTGGGCAGTTTTTGCTGAATATGTAAAAACAATGTTACGGGTAAATAAATTACTGAACAATTTTTTTAAAAGTACATTTTAAAGCATTAGTTGACCTTACTGGCACATGCGTTCTATGAAAGATACATTAAAGCGAAAAACTTTATTTGGTTAATTTAACTATATGCTGTATTGGAGGTGATGGATGAATGTAGGTTTAGTGATGCTTGATATTAGACTTGCGTGGCTCCCAGCTTAAAATAAGCCTTTTTACTATGTGGAGAGAGAAGATGAAACATTATCATATTGATTCTCTCTCTTCCCCCCCCCCCCCCCCATCAACTTATTTTTTTGTTTTGTTTTGAAGAATGGCTATGCCCCAATTGAATTTTTTCTCGAGGGGACCAGAAGCCGCACCGCGAAGACTTTGACTCCAAAGTTTGGTACGTTGGTTGAAAAAGTTAAAATCTTTATTGAATTTGGGGATTTTCACTAGAGTACCTTATTGACTGGGAACATTTCACTTCAGGACGAAATGCATAGATAACATTTCTCGATACTTTAAATGACTGCTTCATGGAGCAGCTGGTATGGGGGGAGAGAACTCTAGATTTAGTCCTGAGTGGAGCGCAGGAGCTGGTCCAAGAGGTAACTATAACAGGACCGCTTGGAAATAGTGACCATAATACAATAGCATTCAGCATCCGTGTGGTGGGAAGAACATCTCAACAGCCCAACACTGTGGCATTTAATTTCAAAAGGGGGAACTATGCAAAAATGAGGGGGTTAGTTAAACAGAAGTTAAAAAATACAGTGACTAAAGTGAAATCCCTGCAAGCTGCATGGGCGCTTTTTAAAGACACCATAATAGAGGCCCAACTTCAATGTATATCCAAAATTAAGAAACACAGTAGAAGAACTAAAAAAGAGCCACCGTGGCTTAACAACCATGTAAAAGAAGCAGTGAGAGATAAAAAGACTTCCTTTAAAAAGTGGAAGTCAGATCCTAGTGAGGCAAATAGAAAGGAGCATAAACACTGCCAAATTAAGTGCAAGAATGTAATAAGAAAAGCCAAAGAGGAGTTTGAAGAACGGCTAGCCAAAAACTCCAAAAGTAATAACAAAATGTTTTTTAAGTACATCAGAAGCAGGAAGCCTGCTAAACAACCAGTGGGGCCTCTGGATGATCGAGATACAAAAGGAGCGCTTAAAGACGATAAAGTCATTGCGGAGAAACTAAATGGATTCTTTGCTTCAGTCTTCACGGCTGAGGATGTTAGGGAGATTCCCAAACCTGAGCCGGCTTTTGTAGGTGACAAATCTGAGGAACTGTCACAGACTGAAGTGTCACTAGAGGAGGTTTTGGAATTAGTTGATAAACTTAACATTAACAAGTCATCGGGACCAGATGGCATTCACCCAAGAGTTCTGAAAGAATTCAAATATGAAGTTGCGGAACTATTAACTAAGGTTTGTAACCTGTCCTTTAAATCGGCTTCTGTACCCAATGACTGGAAGTTAGCTAATGTAACACCAATATTTTAAAAAGGGCTCTGGAGGAGATCCCGGCAATTACAGACCGGTAAGTCTAACGTCGGTACCGGGCAAATTAGTCGAAACAATAGTTAAGAATAAAATTGTCAGACACCTAGAAAAACATAAACTATTGAGCAATAGTCAACATGGTTTCTGTAAAGGGAAATCATTTCTTACTAATCTATTAGAGTTCTTTGTAGGGGGTCAACAAACATGTGGACAAGGGGGATCCAGTGGACATAGTGTACTTAGATTTCCAGAAAGCCTTTGACAAGGTCCCTCACCAAAGGCTCTTATGTAAATTAAGCTGTCATGGGATAAAAGGGAAGGTCCTTTCATGGACTGAGAACTGGTTAAAAGACAGGGAACAAAGGGTAGGAATTAATGGTAAATTCTCAGAATGGAGAGGGGTAACTAGTGGTGTTCCCCAAGGGTCAGTCCTCGGACCAATCCTATTCAATTTATTTATAAATAATCTGGAGAAAGGGGTAAACAGTGAGGTGGCAAAGTTTGCAGATGATACTAAACTGCTCAAGATAGTTAAGACTAAAGCAGATTGTGACAAACTTCAAAAAGATCTCACAAAACTAAGTGATTGGGCAACAATGTGGATAAATATAAAGTAATGCACATTGGAAAAAATAACCCCAACTATACGTACAATATGATGGGGGGCTAATTTAGCTACAACAAGTCAGGAAAAAGATCTTGGAGTCATCGTGGATAGTTCTCTGAAGATGTCCACGCAGTGTGCAGAGGCGGTCAAAAAAGCAAACAGGATGTTAGGGATCATTAAAAAGGGGATAGAGAATAAGACTGAGAATATATTATTGCCTTTATATAAATCGATGGTACACCCTCATCTCGAATACTGCGTACAGATGTGGTCTCCTCATCTCAAAAAAGATATATTGCACTAGAAAAGGTTCAGAAAAGGGCAACTAAAATGATTAGGGGTTTGGAACAGGTCCCATATGAGGAGAGATTAAAGAGGCTAAGACTCTTCAGCTTGGAAAAGAGGAGACTAAGGGGGGATATGATAGAGGTATATAAAATCATAAGTGATGTGGAGAAAGTGGATAAGGAAAAGTTGTTGTTTACTTATTCCCATAATACAAGAACTAGGGGTCACCAAATGAAATTAATAGGCAGCATGTTTAAAACAAATACAAGGAAGTTCTTCACACAGTGCACAGTCAACTTGTGGAACTCCTTACCTGAGGAGGTTGTGAAGGCTAGGGCTATAACAGCGTTTAAAAGAACCACCATGAATTTATCCAGTTCTAAGTCCATTAATGGCTATTAGCCAGGATGGGTAAGGAATGGTGTCCCTAGCCTCTGTTTGTCAGAGGATGGAGATGGATGGCAGGAGAGAGATCACTTGATCATTGCCTGTTAGGTTCACTCCCTCTGGGGCACCTGGCATTGGCCACTGTCAGTAGACAGGATACTGGGCTAGATGGACCTTTGGTCTGACCTGGTACGGCCATTCTTATGTTCTTATTGTCTTTATGTGTGGGGAGAGGAGAACCAAAACAATAGAACATGGGAGAGGAGCAAGGTGGTCCAACATCTTCAGTGACCATGTGTAGTTGTGCGGCACCTCTGCGGGCCACATACAGAAGCAATAGGGTGTGCTTCAAACAGCAGAACATCACACATAAGGTGTGTGTGAGGTCACACTGCACAGAGGACACCATTTTGTAGAGCAGGTCTGTTGTGGAGTGGACAAATTCAGGAGCTGTATGGAATCCTCCTGTAGGCCTCCAGACCAGCCTACTCTACAGGTTAGTGTTGTGTTGTACACATCCTGGCACAAGGGGCCCCTGGTCTATGACTGGGGCTGCTAGATGGTACAGCAATACAAATACTAGAAACAAACAAGATTCCTGGCTCTCACTGCCTCCCTGTGTGGCCTGAGGCAAATCACTTAACCTCTCCCTGCTTCCCATCTGCAGTGGGTGTAACAACAGTTATTTATCATCACAGAAGTGTTGTGAAATTTAACTTACGTTTGTAGAAGTGCTGAGAGGTCGCTGGATGGAATATGCTATGTGAATGCAAAGCAGTAGTATTGTTGTGTAAATACAGCACAGGTATTTGATCAAATGTAACTTTTCATTTGCATTGTTTTAAAGCACAGACAGCAACTTTGGCTTATGCTTGCATCTGCATAGTGTGAGCACAATGTGTATCTTATAACATAGTTTTTGTCTATTAGTACACAACCAGATGCCTCCTTTCAATTGCAATTTGGCTTAATTTCCTTTCCAGAAGACTCAGAATGTTGTTGTTGTTTTTTGTTGTTGTTTTTTTCCCCCTCTCACCCACCTATTTACAGGTCTTCTCAGTATTGTGATGGAGCCATTTTTTAAACGAGAGGTTTTTGACACCTACCTTGTTCCAATCAGCATCAGCTATGAGAGGATATTAGAAGAATCCCTCTATGCATATGAACTTTTAGGAGTCCCTAAGCCAAAAGAGTCTACATCTGTATGTAAATATATTCAATAATAATACAGTGTATTTGCCTGTCTGTATATCCCTGTAATATCAACTCACATTTTTCCCCTCTTCACACTTCAGGGGTTGTTGAAAGCCAGAAAAATCCTCAGCGACAATTTTGGAAGCATACATGTGTATTTTGGGCAGCCTGTGTCGCTCAGAACATTGGCCTCTGGGAGAATTGATCGGTGTCCTTATCGCTTGGTCCCAAGGTACCAGAACATCTGATCTCCCAACAGTTTGTGATCAAATCTATCATTTGTTTGTTTTTTGACTCATGTTAAATAGCTAAGGCTGGAGAGTAGCATTTTTCTTTTCATCTCCATGCTCTGAGCAGGTCAGGTTCTTTCTTTCTCCTCCCCTCTACTTGATCTGATTATTCTGGCAGCTCAGCCAGGTTTCTGTAAAAGTCAGGAGGTGGTGTGACTCAAATGATCAGGTATTTCTGAAGAAGCTCATTATTTGTTGCTTGTTTTGTGAATGTTGTGGAGTACCCTATTCAAGATTATGGTGATGTATGTGCCATGCTAGACTCTACCATTAAGAGCTGTCAGTAACTGAAGTATCTCAGTTGTTTCACCATTTCAAAACTTCCCCTCCCCGCCCCCTCCCATTGCCTTCTTCATCATTGCAGACAATGTGTGTCCTTGTGTCAAGAAGTGGTAATTTTCTGACAAGATGAATGGTTTCCCAATTTGATATCTGGAATTTAAGATTTTCATGGCTTTTGTTTGAGGATAACAGATGTTATAGCCCCAAGCATTTAGTGTCTTTATGAAGCTATTGTTTTAATGGCATTAAGATTTAACAAAATATTCCCAACTGTATTTTTATGAATGTTGCACACGCTGCACTAATATAACAGAAAAGTGGAATACTTGATATAGTGTTGTGTTTTCCTACTTCATTTTTATTTGATTTAAAAAATGTTTGTGTATAGTATTGCAGGCAATCATATTATTAACCTTTCATGTCCTTGCTTCCAAAGACTGTTGGTATGCAAATTTTAACAGTATTTTGATCCTCAACATGTGACAAAAACCAAATTGCTAACCTCACAATCATGCTCATTAGGAAAAATCCTGGTAGATGGTAATTCTTCTTCAAGTATCAGAGCTGTGTTAGTCTGGAGCTGTGTTAGTCTGATACTTCTTCAAGTATCAGAGCTGTGTTAGTCTGGATCTGTAAAAAGCGACAGAGTCTCCTGTGGCACCTTATAGACTAACAGACGTATTGGAGCATAAGCTTTCGTGGGTGAATATGACATGCGTCTGACGAAGTGGGTATTCACCCATGAAAGCTTATGCTCCAATACGTCTGTTAGTCTATAAGGTGCCACAGGACTCTTTGTCGCTTCTTTAAGTAGCATCCCTCAGAGTGCCTCACATCAGGATATGTTCACGCCCATGCACTTGGATTGGAGACTTTTGTCAGCAGTGTCCATGGGTCTGCACCTGCGCCCTAGACATCCTTGTGCCTAGGAATATAGGCCCTTGTATGAGGGAGAAGAAGAGTCACCCCCTCAGGCTGGGTCTCAGGATACCTTGCATCTCATTACGGGTACAGCCTAGGCTCCCATCCCCTCCAGTACTGAGATGGCACCAGCTAAGAATATCATGCTGCATATTGGGAAACTGTACCTGCATTGGCACCAGACTCTGTCTCTCCAAGACACAAGGACTCCAGAACCAAAGTTGAAATTGTCATCAGTACTGCTTCCAGCAACCAGAGGTGAAGGATGCCCTGATCATATTTTGGTAGCATCTGCAGTACCACCACACATTCTGGCTCCAAATGTTTCTTAACTGGAGCCCCCAGTACTGTCCAGTTTTTTAACCCAGGAAAACCCTCAGATTTTGGAGGAGCCTGAATCATCATTGCTGAGGGGTACCGAGAGACACGTCACACCGGTATTGTCTCTCACCTTCCAGAGCCTACTTACCCTATGTTACCCTCTTCAATTGTGTCTCACCCTCTGATACTGCCAGGGCCTCTGGTCCCTCAAAAATTATTTGAGGGTACACAGACACACTTCCAGTCGATACTAACTCAGCACTCTTCTCAAGCTCCAGTATCAAAGCAATTACAGAATCCCTTCCAGGCCCTGATACTGGCTTGACCACCAGTACCAACACCATTTTCCCCTCCACTTAATACAGAAGATGACACTTCATCCGATTCCGAAGTGTCTATACAAGGTTCTCCTTTTCAACCTCCCTCACTTGAGGTACACCTTGATGAAAGTCCTAGTTAGTAGGGGATGCACCCAACAACTCTGGCAAGGACAACCATTGGGTCCTGCTCCCTTCCTTTGTGCTCCATCACAGTGGGCTTATTGGAACTGTTAGGCCCTTTATGGTGACCAGTTATACATGGCCCCATCTCCTAAGAGAGCATGTCAAGAAAAACTACTGCCATCCTTGGGTCCTTCCACACAGCAGGATCTTACAGGGGAGCAAGAGCCAACTGCAGAAGAAGGAGCATCAGCAAATCCTTCTCCTCACCAGACAAGGCTGTCATGCCTCCCCCACTGTCTTATGCTGACGATTTCAAGGGCTTTCAGGACTTTATGAAATTAACAGCTGAGATCCTGCACATTCTGTTGGAGGAGGTATAGGAGCCCCAACACTCCTTGCTAGACATTCTTTACACACCTCCTCAGCAAAATTGCCTTACCCATTGATGATACTCTTCTGGCACCTGCATGTTTTGTGTGGCAAATCCCAGCTATTATACTATCTATATGTAAATGGGCAGATAAAAAATACTGCATAGCACTCAAAGGATGGGCATGTCTCTTCTCCCATCCTGCACCTGTCAGTGAGTAGAACAGACAACACCAGTTCCGTTCTATGCCTTCCAATAAAGAACTAAAAAGACTTGATCTTTTGGGACAAAAAAGCTACTCTTCTGCCATGCTGCAGTTCAGAGTAGGCAATTACCAAGCCCTGAAGGTGAAGTCCAATTTTTACAAACTATTTCAAATTCTCATCTTTTATTGAATATGTGCCACAGGATCAGAGGGAACAATTTCAAGCCCTCATAACAAGGCCAGACAATTTCCAAGGTATCTCGCCAGGCCTCACTTAATGCTGCCAACACAGCTGCTTGATCCATGGCTATGCCAGTTCATGCACCAAGCTTCTTGGCTGCAGTCCTCTGATCTGCTTCGAGAGGTATAAAACACTATCAAGGACGTTCCCTTTGAGGGACACAAGTGATTCAGTGATACCACAGATGGCTCCCTTCACTCTTTTAAGGATTCCTGGGCAATGCTAGGACCTCTTGCCATCTGTACACCTACAGCAAAGGGAAAGTAAAGTAGATCACAGATGGATCAATGCTGTCATCAGCTACATTACCAACTCACAAGAACAACTGGGTCCCCCAGGAAGAAACCTAGGTTCACTAGGAAAGCGCCATCTTCTGTGACCTCCCAGTCAGTGACATCCTCAAAATGACCATCTTGACCTACTGGTTGAGGGTCATCATCTTGCTCCTGCTCCACATTCTACATTGCTCATATCTCCTCTTCACTCTGATGGGGGACCATCTCTGTCATTTTCTGTCTTCCTGGGAGCTCATCATCTCGGACAGATGGATCTTGGAAGTTGTATCTACAGGTTACTCCATCCAGCTCAGCTTTTCTGCTCCCTTGCCTCCTCCCTCCCCTTCTTCATGGACTCCTCTCATAAGAGTCTTCTGAGGCAGGAGGTACAATCCCCCGAACACTGGGGCCGATCAAACCTGTCCCACCGGACTTCGTTGGGAAAGGATTCAATATGATTCCTGGTCCCAAAGAAAAATGGGGTGGAGATCAATTCTGGATGTCAGTACACTCATCACCTTTGTCCACACGCAGCATTACAGAATGGTGACCCTAGCAGTGATCATTCCTTCTGTGGGCCTGTGGGATTGGTTTGTCTCCCTTGACCTCCAGGATGCTTATTTCCATTAAGCCATGTATCCTTCACCGAGACATATCCTATGCTTGGTGGTGGGCAGAGACCACTGTTGGTATCACATCCTACATTTCAGCTTTTTCACCGTTCCAGGAGTATGTACCAAAGTCTTATCTGCCCCCACAGCTCATCTTTGTCAGATAGGAGTAATCATTTTTCTCTACCTGCATGATTGGCTCCTGAAAGATCATCATTCCTCAAAGCTCAGATAGCAACCAGTAGGACACAATCTCTGTTCCACTGATTGGGCCTTCCCCTCAATGCGGAAAAGGCTACTCTCTCATCCACTCAATGAATAGACTTAGTCAGGACCACTCCAGACTCCTGTACTGCCAGAGCTTACCTGCCCAGGAGCAGATTCAACACTATGTCCAGCCTCATCTGAACAGTACAACAGAGCCCACAAACCACAGCAAGAACTTGTCCTTGAGTTCTGAGCCATATGGCAGCCAGTACATTTGTAACATCCTTAGCAAGTCTGCACTCTAGGTGTCTTCAGTTCTGGCGCTCAACCATTTACACACCCAACAGACACAACCTATACAAGCAGATGCCCATACCTCAATTCTCTAAACTGGTGGAAAGCATGCGTAGGAGTTCACTTCTGACAGTCCACTCCTTCAAGGATCATCACCACAGACACCTCCCTGACAGCATGGGGCACACACTTTCAAAACCTCATAAATCATGCCAAGTGGACCCCTCAGGAGGTTATCCTTCATATCAATGTACTAGAGCTCAGTGCGGTTTGTTGCATTTGCTAGCAGTTTTTTCCACACATCAGGGGCCACTCAATGAGAATAATTCTGGGCAACAGAGCAGCAATGTATTATCAATCAACGGGAGCAAGACCCTGATCATTATCCACTGAATCCATAAAACTATGGAAGTGGTGCATATCGCACCACATACAGATCTCAGCGGTTTATTTACCAGTGCTACAGACCATAGTGGCAGAGTCTCTAACAGACACTTCAGCATCGATCACAAGTGGGAGCTGAACAATGAGGTATTCGAAGATATGTCTTACCTGGGGCCATCCACAGATAGTTCTCTTTGCAACTCAATCCAATGCAAAGTGCAGCTGATTCTGTTCAAGAGGAGGGTACAGCCGCAACTCAATGGGAGATTCCCTATTCATTTCTTGGCCTTGCGTACTGCTATATGCTTATCCTCTGACTCCTCCTCTCCCATTGAGAGGTTTTCAGTCTTCACCCACCCAGCTATGATGAGGCTTCTCAAAGGTATCTTCAACCTCTTCCCTCCAGTTAAAGAACCAACTCCATCATGGGATGTCCTGGTATGTTAACTTAGTCCTCAGTGCACTGAAGAAACCCCCTTTTTGAACCTGTCAGGTGAACTGTTTCCCTCTTCCATCTGTCTCATAAAACCTCATTTCTCAGCCAGGAGGGCAGGGGTGTATGGAGCCTTGATGGCTGACCTGCCGCACATGGTGTTCTTCTGTGACAAGGTAACACTATGTCCACACCCTCATCCTCCCTAAGGTTTCCTCAGAATTCCCCATCAGCCAGAAACAACAAGGAGTCTGGTGGCACCTTAAAGACTAACAAATAAATCTGTTAGTCTTTAAGGTGCCACCAGACTCCTTGTTGTTTTTGTAGATACAGACTAACACGGCTACCCCCTGATACTTGATATCAGCCAGGAGATTCACCCACTGATGTGTTTATCCCAAGCCTCACTCTTCAAGAGAAGAAATGAGCCTTCATACACTGGATATAAGAAGAACTCTTGCCTTTTTCCTAGACAGGATTAGGTCCTTTTAGGGCATTACTCAATTTTTTTTTATCTCAATTGTAGAATGTGTGAAAGGACAGGAAATTTGCATTCAAACACTGTCCAAAGGGGCTGCAGGATGCATCTTAACCTGTGACAAAGCCGCCCTCCAAGAGTTGTAGCTCGCTCCACCAGGGCTCAAACTATCTCTGTAGCCCTGCTGAGAGAAACATCTATCCAAGCCATCTGCAGGGCAGTCACCTGATCTTCAGTACATACATTCTCCCAACACTACACTCTTGTGACTGCTTCCAGAGCTGACGCAGCTTTTGATGATGCTGTTCTGTGATCTGTACTGAATCCACCTTCTCAGCACCCTCCTCTGTGCTGGTACTGCTCAGGAATGAGGAGAGGTTACTTACCTTGGACAGTAACTGGAGATCTTTGAGATGTGTCTCTCTCTTTGGGTGCTCCACTCCCCACCCTCCTTCCCTTCTACCTCAGAGTCTCATGTGTGACGTCCGTGGCTGAGAAGGAATTGGAGTGGCGGCAGGTCCAACCCTCCCTATATGCCCTTGTACCAGAGCACTATGGTATGTAGGGATTCCTGTTTATAGAGTGAGATCAATACTGTATCCTGGAGCAATTAGGAATCCAGTGCAGTCTTTGAACTGGGGTACTGTGTTCCTTGTGTCTGGCACCACCAAATAGACTGGCAGCAGCAATCTGCATCAACTGTATCTTCCAAGTGGCCTTCAAGGAGAGCCCCACATACAGCATGTTGCGATATTCTAAATTAGAGGTCCCAGTGGCATTTGTAAGTGTGGAAAATTCTGCACTGGAGAAAGAATCACAACTGCATTTCTGGATGCAGATGTAAGCACGGTGGATTGATTTAAATCACCAAGTGGAGAGCCTTGATTTAAATCCATTGATATTAATCAACTTTTCCATTTGTACTTCAGTGACTTTTTTTTTTTTTAAAGGTGCATTTTCATTGGTTGATATAACCATTAAAACATGTTGATTTACAACTAAATAGAGTGTTTAAGTTAGATTTGGAACATCTTTTTGCTACTATACACTATAATTATATGCAATTTTATATGGCTTAATATTTTCAGATACTTAATTGTACATTTTTAGTATGTAAGATTTTGGGTACATAAACTTCTTATCTAAACATATCACATGTAAAACTAAATGATTTATTAAACAGAAAGATTAACTGTGGTCTGTGAATTAAACTAATTATTTCAGGTCAGCCTGGGAAAACTTTCAAATATGCCTAAGTGGAAGTGACTGGAGCTTAAGTTCCTACTTGCCTAAGTCGCTTGAAAATTAGACAGTGTCCTAAGTTACTTACACTGTCCTCCAGTCTTTTAAAACTAGTAGATCTCATCCCCTTCATCTTAATTTTTATTCATAGACAGGAAGAGAGAGACAAGTTTTCCTGCTTTTTGAACTGCCAATCGATTTTTCTCAACTTTGAATGAATTAGTGCAAATGAAGAAAATATTCTTTCTGTGCCTGCGGAAGCAGCTACTGCTGTCAATTGCTGGTTTAGCACTGCGACAAACTCTGGTTCCGGGTAGTTAGCTAGTGACTTCTCCCAGTTCAGTGGTGTGACTTTCTTTAAATTGAGAACTGAGCCAATCAGAGCTCAGGTAGAGAGAAGCTTTAAATCAGAAATATGAGACCACCCAGGTGAGCTCAATGGATGATCCTGTTGAGATACATGATGGTGCCTCCTGGAATCAGAGGCCCTGGGTCACAATGCCAGTGATCACTTTGCCAGTCTCTTGCACTCAGAAATACAGCCCCTGCATCCCCCACAGGATCAAGCCTTTAATATGGTGCTTGACCTCAAAAGTTAGATTTTTTTTCCCCCCTGATTCTCTTTATATCAGAAAAGCAGACTTTAACTCAAACGTTTTGATGAGGCTCATGGATTCAGCATATCCATTTTCTGTTTCAGTGTTTTAAGAGATTATAATAAATTTAGGCATTAATCATTTTAATATTAAATAATTTATTTTTGAAAAGAAACTTAAATTTTAAAAAAATCCAATAAAAAAAAATAAAATCAATTCTCATCCACCCTGGATTTCAGTGTTTAGCTGCCCACTTCTCCTAAAAATCCATGTGAAATTGGATATTTAAAAGCACCTCTTGGGCAAAGAATGGATGAATCCCCACAATAGTGGGGAATACAGTTGCTATTCTGACCATCTAGATGCTTTTCCCTCTGCATGCTATCATCACCTCTGTCTTGTCTGGACTCTGCTTCCTCCAGCTCATATTCATCCATGTCTCTCTCTACCACACATAGGGAAAGCAGACACTACAGCTGTAAGGAGGAAAGAATTTTCTACTTTGCATGGGGCAGAAAGAACCTCAGGCCGACTCTGGAAATTTACTACATTCTCTTTACAAACCAACTTTGGCTTCCAATCATTTAGAGTGTCTAAAAGAAGTGGTGTGATGGGAGTGTAATGTAGTTAAGGAGTTAAGTGTGTGAGAGAGTGTTTGTGCAATAGAGCATTCTGGAGAGAATGAAGAGTTTACCGTTGTTTAACACCCAAAATCAGAGCCCCATACATAATGCAAGTATGTAACCACGTTAATAGCTGCAAAATTTACCTTTTCCCACGGAGTTGCAAATATGTGTTTATATTGAATAAATCCACAAAAACAACCATTCTCCCTAAGCTGGACATAGAGTCCAGAAAGGTCCCCTCCTTCTGAGCTGCTTTATCCTGGCAGGTGTGATATTTCTTTGCTATAATGCAAACAAATAATCTGCATTAGCAATATATTTTCACATTGTATAGTATTTTTGGAATCTTTTCAATAAAGTGGAAGGTTTTGAATTATTTTTTGTAATCAGTTAACATAATTCTTGCTTAGATCTGGAGGCCTTGCTTCATAATTTAGGTGTCGTGTACTTGCGTAATTGCCCAAATGTGTTAGGGGCTATACTGTGGGTAAAATGGGCAGAAGAGTATCTACGTGAGAGAACATACATATATGGGTACAGTACAGGACTAATGGGATTAGGATATAAATTACATCCTAGGATGTAGAGCTTCTTCTTGCTTGTAATATATATTGTTGTTTGGACTTTTCCTTTCAGGCATCTTCCCCAAAGGCTATCTGAGGATATCCAGGACTTTGTCACTGATGTAGCCTACAAAATGGAGCTTCTACAGATAGAAAACATGGTTCTGAGCCCCTGGGTATTAATTGCTTCTGTCCTGCTCCAGAATTTGCCAGCCATAGATTTTGAACTTCTGGTTGAAAAGACACTTTGGCTGAAAGGCTTAACGCAGGCTTTTGGAGGATTCCTCGAGTGGCCTGGTACGCGGAGAAAGTTATATTCCTTTTTCTTAGGAAAGTTACACTGTGAAGTGAGTTTTATTTATGTTGAAGTAGTACTAAAAGCCAAGCGTAGGGGTTTTAGTCCTGATCAAGAGATTTTGACTGAAAATCCAGTCATGTGGAGACAGAACAGATGTGCTACTTTTTTGAGTGTGAAGGGGTAAAGAGGGAGAAACTCCAGTATATTATATTAAAATAGTGCTGAGATTTGCCTAATATTGTTTCTTTATCCAAACCCTAACTTTTGAAAGCACAGGTCACAGAACGTTATCTGAGCTGCAACAGGAGCTCAGTATAGTACTGAGTCTAAAGTTTGATATCCAGTGTAATGTAAACTGCCCCTGTAATCAAGAACCCTCCCAAACACGTGCACAGAAAGTCACATTACAGCTTTGATTTTGATTTTTTTTCTCCTATTCCATAGTTTGAGAACGTTTACGCCTGCCTCAGGGTCTGCTCCTCTGCCCAGTTCTTTAAATTAAGCATTCTTTATATTTAACCTCTCTTTAAAGTGGCTCATGTTACTTCATATGGAGAGCTATGCAAGCCAAAAAGATGAGGATAATCCAGTCTTGTGCTTCAGTGTATAAGTAGTAACATACATAAAAAACTTCGTTTACGCTATATTAGTAAGACGACAGTTTTCCCTTTAAAATCTCTCAAATATAAACTATAGTCCAAGCAGGTCTTTACTCTAATGCTCATTTGTACGTAATCAAAAGGGGGAATATTTTTACACACCGCAGGCAGGGCCGGATTAACTCTCCTGTGGGCCTGGGGCTATTAGATTTTGTGGGGCCCCCATATACAAGTCTTTTTCCTAATTTAAAACAAAGTTATTACAATTATAGCATTGAGGCTATTAACACTATACTAAATTTGCCTTTTAATTAACATAAAGCCGTTCTGTGGTTACATTTCAGTCTTAAAACATGTAGAATATAATTAAGTTAATTCAAAATAGCCTACTTCTTACCTTAGAATAGCTGTTATATTAGTTTCTTTCTGGGAGGGATTTTGGGTGCAGGAGGGGGCTGCAGGCTGGGGCAGAGTGTTGGGGTACAGGAGCGGATGAGGGGTGTGGGCTCTGGGAGGGAGTTTGGTACAAGAGGGGATTCTGACCTGGGGCAAGGGGTTGTGGTGCAGGAGGAGGTGTGAGGTGCAGGCTCCAGCCGGGAGGTGCTTACCACAGGTGGTTCCTGGCCAGCGGTGCAGCAGGGCTCAGGCTGCCTGCCTGCTTGCCTGCCATAGCCCCACGCTGCTCCTGCAAGCTGGCACGTCTCTGCGCACCCCTGGTGGGGAGAGGGACAGTGTGTCTCTGTGTGCTGCCCATGCCCACAAGCTCCGCCCCCGCAGCTCCCATTGGATGGGAACCGGCCAATGGGAGCTGTGGGGATGCTGCTGGGGGTGGGGGCAGTGCACAGAGCCACCTCCCTCTCTTTCCCCCACCCAGGGGCCACAGAGATGTGCCAGCAGCCAGTAGCGGTACATTAGCTTGACTCATGGTACTCATCCCCTAGACCGTGTCAGCTAGTAGAGGTCTCTTTGCCCCCCCCCATGTTCTGTAAAACTAAATGGCAGAATCATTTACTGCTAAAATAAGCAGCCTATATTGTCAAAATGCAAGACAAAGGACTGATGATAGAGCAGATTCCACTATTTTGTGCTGGCCACTTTATGGGGCATGGTTTATGCTTAAATTTTAGGTTGACATAGCTGTCTCTCTCAGGGGTATGAAAAATCCTCATCCCAGAGTGATGTAGTTATGCTAATCTAACCCCCAGTGTAGACACAGCTAGGTTGATGGAAGAATGCTTCCATCAATGTAGCTGCTGTTGCTCCAAGAGATGGTGTTCCTACAGCAACAGAGAAACCCCTTCCGTCAGTGTAGGCTCCATCTCTGCTACAAGGTTACGCCAGCATAGCCAGGGTGATGTAGCTATGCTGGTATAGTCCCCCATAGCATAGACAAGCCCTGGGTATGATTATACGTTTGGGGTTTTTTTACTTTGAGTTATTAATTTGAAGTAGTTAGCACCTTTTGTAAAAGTTTGGACACTCCATCAAAGTCTGTGGTTTGTAGTCTATATAAACCACGTAGCTCTTTCCCAACCCCACCCCAACTTTAGCTCCTAGTTGTTTCTGTGTTGTCGTACTAGCTGTTTCTAATACATTGGGTTTATTTATCTATTGTTGAAATGTACCAGTGTGTAAGAAAACTATATTAGAGGATTGCAAAACAACCTATCTGCCTCACCACTTCTCACCCTGTTGAGCAACTTTAGTGCACTGGCAAAGTTAGGACAAGACACGTTGAAGCAGCAGATAAGCCACTAGCTGCTTGGGGATAAATTGATTTTAAAAGAAACAAATGTCCCCTTTTAAATTAAAAAAACCCTTTAATGTCCTGTAGATTGGCATGCACAGAGTCCTATTATCATATGTTTTACCTCTTCATGTTCAGTTTAAGGTTATTGTCTATTCCCTTGCATGTTAGTATATTCTGGTCAGACAAAGAATATTGTCTCATATTCTACATTGAGAATGTTTTGAAACAGTTAGTTTGATTAAATAAATTAAAATATCTGAATTAGTCAAAGTAGAATAACTCAAGGTAAGCTTTGTGAGTGGAAGAGGTTGTGCATATGCTGTATACTTTGGGTCTCATACCACAAGTTCTGCGGTGTGCTTATCTTCATTTTTTTTTTCTTATCTGCTATACCCTCAGCTTTGCAAACACTCACTTACGTCTTTTGAATAGCGTTCTCAGTAAAACTGTTCTTGAAAAAGTGTGCCAGGGATATGTCTTATGAAGCAAGTAGAACTTTGAGCTTGGGTACAGTCTGTTAACTGTAAGCAGGTGTGTTATGCAATGATGGTTCCATTTTTTCTTCTTTTAGTTTAAGGTGAGTGTGAGGGATCTTTGGTTTGTGGGAATTAAGGGCAACTTTGTCAAGTCTCCTAGATCTGATTCAAAGGTTACAATATCAGAAGACTTCACAACAAAAGAATGGTATCTATCCAAAATTATTTTAGCTGATTCAGTGTGAAAGATTGCTGTATCTAAAAAGCTTACCTCTCAATAACTGTTTTCTTTATCCTCTGTAGCTGTGGTCTACTTAGTCAACCAGGCTTATTTGCTTAACATATCCTTACATCACTACTTCGAGGAAGTTTCTCTAATATAAATGTTCTTACAGATTGGATGATAATAATAAGCAAGGTCTTGAAAACTATATCTCCCCTTCCAACCCCCTCCCCCAACCAAACTGGTATAAGGGTCTAACTGATAACTGCTTAGGAAGATGAGCCACTTGCAACGAGAGCTAGTCTTAAATCAAAATTCTCCTCTTAAATATTTATCCATCTAATTTTGACATGACTTTCTCTCCTTTTGTGCATGGAACTCCCACTGACACTAATGTAATATTGGCGCATGCAGCGGTAGAACAATATCTGAATTGAGATTAACCATGCAGATCTAAGAGGCAAATTTTGCTCTTACCTTGACAGAGGGATAGATAAGAATTAAAAATGTACATTTGCAGATCTAAAATAAATATGGTGAACAAAGCTATGAAATGTACCTGTCTAATAGTGGAGCTCTGTGTTCTCCATTGAGAGGTTCAGAACAGTGGTTATCCACTTTCGGTTGCAGGGAGGGAAGGAGACCACTTTCTATTTCCTGAGGTGATAAATAGGGCCCTACCAAATTTACAGCCATGAAAAACACGTCATGGACCGTGAAACCTGGTCTCCCCCTGTGAAATCTGTTTTGTGTGTGTGCTTTTACCCTATGCTATACAGATTTCACAGGGGAGACCAGCGTTTCTCAAATTGGGGGTCCTGACCCAAAAGGGAGTTGGGGTGGGGGAGTCACAAGGTTATTTTAGGGGGGGTATTGCCACCCTTACTTCTGCGCTGCCTTCGAGCTGGGCCTCTGGAGGGTGGCGGCTGTTGGCAGAGTGTCCAACTCTGAAGGCAGCGTCCCACCAGCAGCAGCACAGAAGTAAGGGTGGCAATACCATACCATGCCACCCTTATTTCTACAATGCTGCCTTCAGAGCTCGGCGGCCGGAGAGTGGCAGCAGCTGACTGAGGACCCAGCTCTGCAGGCAGCAGTGCAGAAGTGTAAAAGCGGCAATACCACAACCAACCCTCCCCCACACAATAACCTTGTGACCCACCCACAATTCCTTTTTGGGTCAGGATCCCTAAAATTAAACACTGAAATTTCAGATTTAAATAAATCTGAAATCATGACATTTATTATTTTTAAAATCCTATGACTGTGAAATTGACCAAAATGAACCGTGAATTTGGTAGGACCCTAATGATAAGGTCTAGGTTGTAGTTCCAGGAATGTCTGAAATTATTCTCTCCACCTCACCCTATGCTTTTTTCTGCCTCTTTCCAACATGGATCATCCTGGAATAGTTTTCTAAGTGTTCCTAGAGGTAAAAATTGTTCTAGGTTGCAAAATATAATGTAATATTATACATTCTGCACTTACTTTTTCCTTTAGCATTTGCCTGAGTGTTATGTCTTTTTACTAGATAATCTATGTGCCAATAAAGCAGTCACGTCCAGCCTTGCCCTGCACTCCAACATTGTGAGCCTTGTCAATGGCCAAGTGGTTTTAAATGACGTGGGAATGGAGGATGGAGCTACAGAGGATCTTGTTTTTAAACAGGCCCTCTCCATCCTCATGTGCGGAGCCTACAGGAACCAGTTGCTAAATGTGTTTGTGCGCCCATCTCTGGTGGCAGTAGCATTGCAGATGACGCAAAGTTTCAGAAAAGGTAACTTCATAATATTAACGTATTATAAAGGAGCTTGACCTGACTTTCAGACGTGTTGGGCACCTGGAGTGCCTGCTGATGTCACGGGATGCTAATCAAATTGAATACTTACACCAACATTCAGAGTGAGGCCCACTGGCATCAGATTTTTATTTTTTTGCAGCTTTTTTAATGCCCTGTTCACACTAGCACAAAGCTAATCCGTTTTCACAGCCATGTTACAGCATTCCTCCAGGAACCATAGCAGATCTTTTTGCAATGTATTAAGTCACAGGACAAGGTAATGTGACTCTCATGATTCCTGACATTATTTATACTGATCTGCAACATATTACTGACCTGAAAGTAGATACCCTGCAGGTCTTTCTCTTGTTGGCATTCTGATTTGCATTTGGAATTTGCCTGGGAGGATCAACTACTGCAAACAGTGTAAATAGTTTTCCACACCAGTTGTGGTATATGGAACAGTATTTGAAACAAGATACTTTCTTTAGTAGGGTCTGAATGCTATTTAATAGGGTTGTGGAATAGTTTAGTATGGACGTGGCCTTGCTCTGACTGTTCAGGTGTTTTGAGTGTATGTACAGATACTCTAGCACATCCTAGATTTATTCCCATAGAGTGCAGTTAGTTGTAAAGCTCTCTCCATCTCCTTGCTTGTGTCAGTGAAATATTGTAGCAGTCAGTATTTTTCCCTTGTTTAGTACTTGTGATAACTTTTTTTTTAAACAGAAAATGTTTGTTTTGGCAAAGATTAATTTTAAACATCTACAGTATTTCCTGTATGTTCAGGAGATTGCACAAAAACAACCAACTTTTTCCCTTTTTTAAGATTAGTTGCATAAAGTATATAGATTATACTATTTCAAGTTGAATCAGTCTCTGTGTACATGCTCCTATTTTTTTTTGTCCAAACATTTGTGCTAATAGTGCCCTGTTAGAAGTTTCCTCTTACACTGAAGGCTTTCCCCCCCCTTATTTTACAGATGACTTAAATGAACAATGTTATATCCTTAACCTTATTTCTTCCTTCTTCCCCCCCCCCCCCCCATCCAGAGGAAATCTATAGCTGCTTCAACTTCTTGCGAGACATTTTTTTTGATGAGTTCATCTTCTTCCCTGGCATTGCACTGAAGGTAAATCATCCTGTGTAAATAAATAAGGGTACATACATGCACTTTTATCTGGGTACATGGTGGATTAGCTTTAGTTTTGTGGCAAATTCTTTGAGCCTGAGATTTGTCAGATCTCATCTAACCAGGAGTTGGGAAGAACGTCTCAAAGGAAAACCAAGTGTAGGTCATGCAGTGAATGCCAAGTTCTACCATGAGTAAGATTTGCAGCAGTTTCTCCATATAGCATTAAAGGGCTTGTGCTGCTGAAAGAACACTCTTTCAGGTGAGATGTAAAACTACTGTCCTGACCTCTTGTGGATTGTGAAAGAAACTGTGGTGGGTGCGGGGTGGGGGTTGTTTTGTTTTTCATGAGAGTAAATTGTGTTAATCCTGATGCTCTGGTTAAATTCCAGCGTGCAGTGGCAGCATTTGCCTACATAAATGCTCCCAGGAATTCTAGTATATTTCACTCACTTCTAAAAAGCTGTTGTGGTAGACCAGTCATTGTGGTGTAGAATAGAATGAGTGCTCTGTTCTCTGCAGAAATTATATTCACTATTTTAATGTTTTACTACTATGTCTTTATTATCATGGTGCACAACATTGATTCATGCGTTTTGCATAAATACAGTGCATATATAAAACGTCATTGTTAATAAAACTAGTTATTGCCCTTTCAATGTGGTCATGACTGGCCCTTTTGTGTAACTATATACAGTACATAAAGTATGCAATAGTGTAAATACAACTTAATGTAATGTCTTCTGAGACTTCTAGTTCAAAAGAAAAAATACCAAGAAGGATTAGGTGATGCTATATGTTTGATGCTCCCACTGAAATTAAAGTGAATGGAAGTTTTGATATTTAATAGTTCAGGGATTGGGCCCAAATAGCTGCCCACGTTTTATTTTAATCAAAAAATAAGTTATGTAAACACTTTAGACAAAAGTAACAAATTATTATATTGCATTTGTACTATTTTAAAATAGCCACAGCTTTTCAATACAAAAAAGAAACCCTTCCAGGTTGCTTATGTGACTGCATATGTTAACTTAAAGGTTCAAGTAATGTTTTCTTAAAATAAAATAAAATAAAATAAAATAAAATAAAATAAAACAAAACAAAACAAAACAAAAACCACACACCATGGCACCAAACTTGAAGGAAGTGTTTACACTGGAAACACAGATTAAAAGTGTTGTGTATTTGGTTGTCGAAAAGCTTAATTATGGTGGAACTACAAAGCTCTTACAGTCCCTTCAATCCTTTTGATATATGGTGTGTCAGAAATGCTTTGGATTTTAGAGTGCAGATCTGAGGTGTTCTCACTTCAAAAGTCTTCAGGAAGTTTAATTCCTAACTACATTGTAAGTCCCCTAGAATAGTTTTACAAAGGGTGTAGAAGTGTGAATATATTTTGACATAGAAAAAAGAGAAAGTAGTCTTAAATTTCTAAAAATTCTGTTAATACAGTGAAAGAAATCCTAAAATTTGTATATATTGGAGAACTCAGAATTTGTGCTGTCAATTAAACACAGTTAACTCGTGATTAACCCAAAAAATTAATTGCAATTAAAAAAAATTAATTGTGATTAATCACACTGTTAAACAATAGAATACCAATTGAAATTTATTAAATATTTTTGGATGTTTTTCTACATTTTCAAATATATTGATTTCTGTTACAGCACAGAAAACAGTATACAGTGCTCACTTTATATTTTTACAAATATTTTCACTGTAAAAATGATAAAAGAAATAGTATTTTTCAACTCACCTCATACAAGTACTGTAGTGCAATCTCTTTATCGTGAAAGTGTAACTTACAAATGTAGATTTTTCTTTTGTTACACAACTGCACTCAAAAACAAAACAATATAAAACTTTAGAGCAGGGATCGGCAACCTTTGGACCGCGGCCCGTCAGAGAAATCCGCTGGCGGGCCTGGACGGTTTGGTTACCTGTAGCGTCCACAGGTTCGGCCGATCGCAGCTCCCACTGGCCATGGTTTGCCATTCCAAGCCAATGGGGGCTGCAGGAAGCAGCAGCTAGCACATCCCTCGGCCCACGACGCTTCCCGCAGCTCCCATTGGCCTGGAACGGCGAACCGCGGCCAGTGGGAGCTGCGATTGGCTGAACCTGCGGACGCTACAGGTAACCAAACCATCCAGGCCTGCCAGCGGATTTCTCTGACGGGCCGTGGTCCAAAGGTTGCCGATCCTTGCTTTAGAGCCTACAAATCCACTCAGTCCTTCTTGTTCAGCCAATCACTAAGACAAACAAGTTTGTTTACATTGACGGGAGATACTGCTGCCTGCTTCTTATTTACAATGTTGCCTGAAAGTGAGAACAAGCGTTTGCATGGCACTTTTGTAGCTGGCATTGCAAGGTACAGTATTTACGTTCCAGATATGCTAAACATTCCTGTGCCCCTTCATGCTTTGTCCACCATTCCAGAGGACGTGCTTCCATGCTGATGATGCTTGTTTAAAAAAAAACCACGTTAATTTAATTTGTGACTGAACTCCTTGCGGGAGAATTGTATGTCTCCTGTTCTGATTTACCCACATTCTGCCATATATTTCATGTTATAACAGTCTAGGATGATGACCCAGCACATGTTCGTTTTAAGAACACTTTCACAGCAGATTTGACAAAACGCAAAGAACTTACCAATGTGAGATTTCTAAAAATAGCTACAGCACTCAACCCAAAGTTTAAGAATCTAAAGTGCTGTCCAAAATCTGAGAGGGACGAGGTGTGATGCATGCTTTCAGAAGTCTTAACGAGCAACATTCAGATGCAGAAACTACAGAACCCGAAACACCAGAAAAGAAAAATCAGCCTTCTGCTGGTGGCATCTGACTCAGATGATGAAAATGAACATGTGTCAGTCCGCTCTGCTTTGGATCGTTATTGAGCAGAACACATCATCAGCCTGGATGTACATCCTCTGGAATGGTGTTGACGCATGAAGGGACGTATGAATCTTTAGCGCATCTGGCACGTAAATATCTTGTGACGCCGGCTACAACAGTGCCGTGTGAACGCCTGTTCTCACTTTCAGGTGACATTGTAAACAAGAAGTGGGCAGCATTATCTCCTGCCAATTGTAACCAAACTTGTTTGTCTGAGTGATTGGCTGAAGTAGGACTGAGTGGACTTGTGGGCTCTAATGTTTTACATTGTTTTATTTTTGAATGCAGTTATTTTTTTGTACATAATTCTACATTTGTAAGTTCAACTTTCATGATAAAGAGATTGCACTACAGTACTTGTAATGGGGAAATTGAAAAATACTATTTCTCTTCGTTTTTTAGAGTGCAAATGTTTGTAATAAATATAAAATGAGCACTGTACACTTTGGTAGTCTGTTGTAATTGAAATTAATATATTTGAAAATGTAGAAAACATCCAAAAATTCTTAAATAAATGGTATTCTATTATTGTTTAACAGTGCGACTTTCAATAGGAATTAGGTGCCTAAACATTGTTTGTCTTTGAAAATCTCCCCCTTATCTTAAGTAGGAAAAGAAGTTTCGTTTTACCTTATGATAACTAACTCCACTTCAGCCATGGCATGGTCCCTACTTTAGAGAGCTTTTAACATGTTTTATGTTAGATGGTTGTCATTGTTGCTAGCGGAGAGCCTAGGGTTGACCACGACCAGCTAACTCCCGTCATACTGGGGCAAAGTCCTGGATGAAGTGATATAGGCTAATGTAATGCCAACTTCTTTCCTAGACAAGACAAGATCCCAGAGGCCTTCCTGTGAAGATAGAGAGGCCATTATATTATGAGGCCCCCCAGTTTGAGAATATAAACTTGGTGAAAATATGAACTCAATACCTGTTCAGAAATTGATTCTTGGTATACTTGAGAGTGTCTAGAAAACTTCTTTCAGAAACTTCAGTGGCAGCCTGATGGTAGCTGTATGCTTTATTTTCATGAGGAGACTTAGCTGCACTTGTCCTAGTTGGGAAAAGTACCAGTTACACTGTTTTTCCTTTGCCCCACAGGACTTTGAAGAAGGATGTTTTCTGCTTACAAAATGTGATGTAATTCAAGTGACTCCCCAGGAAATCTTAGTTACAGAGAAAGGAAATTCTGTAGCAGCTTTTTTGGCAGCTCTGTTCAGGCCTTTTATGGAAGGTTACCAGGTACACAATTCTTCACAAAGTTCGCACCTACTCTCTCCTGTCCCCCCACTCACAAATTCTATGGGGAATGGCATGAGTCATGGTTCTTCTATGGTAGAAACACTAAGTGTTAGTATGGGTGGGAGTGGAAGGGAGAAGATACATAGCAGTAGTAAGTTTTATCTAATGATGTGAAGAGATTGGTTCCCTCTCGTGACACAGATTTTAAAAAAAATTACAGGGTAATTAACTTAGTGCTAAGGTTCTTGTGACAGGCTAGTTGGAGCTGTGGTATCTTTTATATAAGTGAATCTGCATGTGAGGGTTGGTGTTCTGGCCCTGTGAAGTGCAGTTTATTTAAGAAGAGCAATCCAGAGCAACAAACACCTTGTCCTGTTTAGGTCCCAGCACAAATAGCGCCCAAGTCAAAAATAAATGAGTAAGTTTTCAGCCAAAAGAGGAAGGGTAGGCTCTGTGGTTCCCTTGGCTCTAGCCCCCTCCCTTGCAAATCATTCCCTCAGGGAATCTGTTGTCAATGGGCTAATTGTCAGTCCTTAGAAGGAGGACTTCTTTAGCATATGTAAGTGGATAGTATGCAAACTGCAGAAGTTGGTTGTATGTTTGGCCAAAGCCTGCGTGGGAATTCTTTGCCCTGTCAATGTCTATTTTAATTCTACTCCCGTCCCACGAAGCCTACCAAAACAAAATAACTCTTTACACTTCTTAAATAAAATAAATATGCTAGAAGAGGATAGCAAATTCCCACCACTGTGAAACCGTGTCAGTTATTGGCTAGATCATAGTGGCCAGAGTCATAAGAACATAAGAATGGTTATACTGGGTCAGACCAAAGGTCCATCTAGGCTAGTATCCTGTCTTCTGACAGTGGCCAATGCCAGGTGCCCCAGAGGGAATGAACAGAACAGGTAATCATCAAGTGAGCCATCCCCTGTTGCCCATCCCCAGCTTCTGGCAAACAGGCTCAGGACGCCATTGATGGACCTATCCTCCATGAATTTATCTAGTTCTTTTTTGAACCCTGTTATAGTCTTGGCCTTCACAGCGTCCTCTGACAAGGAGTTTCACAGGTTGACTGTGCATTGTGTGAAAAAATACTTCCTTTTGTTTGTTTTAAACCTGCTGCCTATTAATTTCGTTTGGTGGCCCCTAGTTCTTGTGTTATGAGGAGGAGTAAATAACACTTCCTTATTTACTTTCTCCACCCCATCATGATTTTATAGACCTCTATCATATCCCCTCTTAGTCGTCTCTTTTTCAAGCTGAAAAGTCCCAGTCTTATTAATCTCTCCTCATACGGCAGCCGTTCCATACGCCTAATCATTTTTGTTGCCCTTTTCTGAACGTTTTCCAATTCCAATATATCTTTTTTGAGATGGGGCGACCACATCTGCACGCAGCATTCAAGATCTGGGCGTATCATGGATTTATAGATAGGCAATATGATATTTTATGTCTTCTTATCTATCCCTTTCTTAATGATTCCCAACATTCTGTTTGCTTTTTTGACTGCCGCTGCACGTTGAGTGGATGTTTTTAGAGAACTCTCCACAATGACTCCAAGATCTTTCTTGAGTAGTTGCAGCTAATTTAGACCCCATCATTTTATATGTATAGTTGGGATTATGTTTTCCAATGTGCATTACTTTGCATTTATCAACATTGCATTTCATCTGCCATTTTGTTGCCCAGTCACCCAGTTTGAGATCTTTCTGTAGCTCTTTGCAGTCTGCCTGGGACTTAACTATCTTGAGTAGTTTTGTTTCATCTGCAAATTTTGCCACCTCACTGTTTACCCCTTTTTCCAGATAATTTATGAATGTTAAATAGGACTGAGCCCAGTACAGACCCCTGAGTGACACTGCTATTTACCTCTCTCCATTCTGAAAACTGGCCATTTATTCCTACCCTTTGTTTCCTATCTTTTAACCAGTTACGAATCCATGAGAGAACCTTCCCTCTTATCCCATGACTGCTTACTTTGCTTAAGAGCCTTTGGTGAGGTTCCTTGTCAAAGGCTTTCTGAAAATCTAAATACACTATATCCACTGGATCCCCCTTGTCCACATGCTTGTTCGTCTATTGATGGCTCTTCCACTGACTCACTGTTGACCTAGGACAGGTTACTTGACTTCGGTATCTCACTTTCCCCATCTGTGAAAGGGATGTTGCTGAAAAGGAATGTCACTTTTGACAATGAGGCAACTTTTTCAAAGACAAGGACCATAAACCAGTTTCTAATATGATTTATTATTCAGTCTTGTTTTATATACTAAGATTCTTGTTATGATTACCCAAATAATATTAAAATTTTCTAATGCTTTGCATAATGTTATATTTGTCAGCCTACTAAAAATATATCTTCCAAATTGATTATTAGGAGGATATGTTATTCCTTTAAAAATATTTGCTTGTAATTAAAGACCAATTCAAGTTACAGAATAAGAGGAAAAGCTTGAACACTTTTTTAAATTTTATTTTTTAGATAATCAGCAGATATCTTTCAAAAGAAACAAAAGAGGCCTTTACCGAAAAGCAGTTTATACTTGGAATCCGTAACTTTGCTTTTCAGCTTCTTGAGACAGGTACGTTTGCTTTGTGTGGTGGTGTTGGTGCTGTGATACCTTACGTGTGTAATAGTTTGAGTGATTAATGGAATTTTAATTGCCCCCTATGCTTTCTCTGTAGGAAGCACTCAGTGTTATGAAGTCTTGTCTTCTGACTTGCAGAAAAATGCCCTGGCAGCTTTTGTGCGCCTAGATATAGTGAAGAGGATGAAAACGTAAGTAATAGAAGAGGCCCTTGGGTTTGCAAGAATATTATTAGTAAAAGTATTTTGCTGGGGTCTGGACACAAAAGTTGGAAGGTAAATGCAGACAATGTATTGTCATTATGAGTCTGACTAGATCCAAGGATGAGATCTAACGTAATTATCAATTGCAATGAGTGATTATACATTGGAGATATTTCCGTTAGTATATCATAATTCACGTACAGAACCATCGGACTCTTTTATCTGATATCTTAATGGTTGAACTATAAAATACTAAACAATATATTACAACCCTGATTTTTCTGAACTTGAGCCAACTAAAGTTTGATTACATACACCTCTACCCCGATATAACAAGACCCGATATAAAACGAATTTGGATATAACGCAGTAAAGCAGTGCTCCGGGGGGGCAGGGCTGCACACTCCAGTGGATCAAAGCAAGTTCAATATAATGCGGTTTCACCTATAATGTGGTAAGATTTTTTGGTTCCCGAGGACAGCGTTATATCGAGGTAGAGGGATACCCCCCACTGTCATACTGAGTCACAAAGTTGGCACCTTCTTTGTATGCGCCAGTTCCCCAAATATGGCATCTCTTAATTCTATATTAGTATTATGGGATCTGAAATACAGAATTTACAAAGTTCACTAGCTGGCTTCTAAATCTTTTGACCCCATTGCTTTTTTGGTTTGAGGTGTTTACCCCCAAGACCTCTGGATAAACAGGATTCTGCTCTGTTTGCGTAGATTGTTTGTAACACACTTTAAAATAGCTAGGTTTTTTTAATCTCCTTTTTATTAAAATGGAGACACAAATTACTGTTGTATACAGGCAATGTAGTAAACGGCTCATTCTGACTGTACCATAGTGTTGACTTTTGCTTTAGCATTGCAAGTTACATGAATTTAAGCTACACTGTCTAACATTTCTAATTATGAATAAATACTAGGGTTAACTGATAAAATATGAAATCAGCTAATGCTATAAAAAATAGTGTGTGTGTATACACATAAATGTGTTCATATTTTATAAATTCCAAATATATTATGGATCTTCCTATGGTGTTAGTAGGGCAAACAGTTTGCAGTGAGCAGATTACCTGGCAAATTTAGCCCCTTTCCCTTTTATGAATAGTCTGTTAATAGACACATTTTTACAAACTTGCATACTAGTCACAGTTGACCAAATGATGTATCCAATTTATTGTGAATAATCGGTCTTTGTTCTGCGATCTTAGTTGTGTGCTATCTTAGTTCTTTGATTGGGTGACCTTCTAGCTCAAACACTCAGATTTCAATCAAGACTGCCAACAAACTACTTGTGGGAACGATAGTGTAAAATAGGGATGCTTTCCTACATCACTGGGGTGTTGAGGATGAATTAGTTAAGACTAGTAGAGCACTTTGAATACATCAGTGCGAGGTACTGTTGCTATTGTAGTATCAGCCTTTCCACAGCACCTAGTTGTGATGTTACAAAAATAACAACAAAGAGTCCTGTGGCACCTTTATAGACTAACAAATGTATTGGAAGATAAGCTTTCGTAGGTGAATAGAAACGCAAGACGTCTGACGAAGTAGGTATTCCCCCATGAAAGCTTATGCTCCAATACATTTGTTAGTCTGTAAGGTGCCACAGGACTCTTTGTTGCTTTTTACAGATCCAGACTAACATGGCTACCGCTCTGATATGTTACAAAAATACACTTTTATGAGGCACATCCTCAGCTGAGGTAAATTGATGTAGCTCCATGGAAGTCAGTGGTGCTATGATGATTTACACTAGCTCAAGATCTAACTTGATTTCAGATGGGTAGTTAAAACTCATATAATAAAACAACAGGGGAAGGGAAATACAGGAGAAAAAATATGGTCTAGAAGCATACCTATCTCTCTGTAGTATGGCTTTTTCAAAGAGCATCTGTGATGTGTCAGCAGACCTTTTAGAGCTGATTATATGGGTAAAATTGATGGAGGAAGAATAATGAAAATATTATTTCTCCAGATAACTTGAAGTGTTATCCTTTTTTTAAATATTCATTTTCCCATCCCAAAAGATTAACCGGCCTTATTACTGTTTTTTGTTTTTGTTTTTTCCTTATCTAGGACCAATGGATTTACTTACACTGTAAACAAAGAGGCACTCAATAAAACAGCAGAAATGTTTGGTAAGTGTATTTCTTATTGGTATACTAGTTAAACGTATTTATGGGGAGACGTTCAAAGTCACAAAGAACAGTTACATACCTAATTCTCATTGAAAGTCACATTGTCTGGTATCGCATTACAATATATGCAGTAAAAATACTGATGTGAGATCTGAATGAAAAATAAGCTGTTTTTAAAGTGTTCTTGCTTGCATGATTAACTCCAGCTTTCATTGGGATGTAGCCTTCTAATCAATGTATGTGCTTCTCTTTCATCCTTAGATTCTCCGATACCAATAAGGAAACTTGTGACTGCAAGACTTTAATATTAATTAAAAGGCTTTGAATTACTTGACTGTGTGCACTATAATCCGCAAAGAACACTGACAAGTACTCAGCTGGAGTATGGTTAGGTACAGAAGTATACATCTTGCCTTTTCCATTTGGGAATTTTCATATGTATTCTACTAGATGGCGGGCAAAGGTTGTTCAATTGGAATATTTTCATTACCAGTACTGATGCTTACTGTGTTCCTTTTTAAACTAAATTTAATCATCTTTTTGGATACATATTTAAGGAAAAAAATGCACAGAAACATCTACTTTAAATACTTTTTTAGTTTTGTTACAAGGAAATGTTTTGTTTCAAATAGGTTATTTCATCAATGTGAAACTATAATTGAGAACTAAAGACTTAACATTAAACATAATATTTAGACAAAAATGTTGCTGGTTGTCATATCTATGTTATGGCCATTGTGCTCTTCTTTCATAGAATAAATGTCCTGTAACTGCCAAAATCCTGCTTCTCTCTTTATCACTTATTTTATAACTTGATTTGTATTTATTTTTATGTGCAGCTGGGACTACCAAGAATTTAGCTTCTGCACAAAATCTGCCTTAGCATTTAAAACTGAGTTTAAAGCAGTTTGCGTGTTTTCAATTGTTAAAATATTGGTATCAATACTTATTCTGCAATGCCTTGTTGTTTCTTTGTGAATGAGGCTTTATAAATGCATTTTGTCAGTGTTACTGCTCTTCTCAACTACTGTGTGATCTGTGTGTATACTGTATAAATAGATATGTATATTCTGGTACCACCACCACCACCTGTTAAGATGGCGTTTGATTCAGGGATGTGTCTTGCTGTCCCATGAAAATCTGCCTAAATTTGGCTTAGTTTTAAGCTTTTGAAAAAAAAAATCTGTTCATATGTGCTCAATACAGACTTGCTACAGTTTCTTTAAGTTCCCTAAACATTCTGGGCTGCTCTGGGCCACATTGGTTCTTGGTCTAGGCACCAGAACGGAAAGGATAGAGATTTCCTCTCCTTACTGGGCCTGGCAGTGTAAAGGAGGAAGGCCCCTTATTTGAATTCAGGGGGGACAAGAGGTGGACCAGGAGTAGGGGAGTAGATTGGGACAAAAAGCCTGGAATGTAACCAAGATTCTGAGTCTGACTGTTCTTCTGCTGTCAGTAAACATCTGTGCAACTCACTGCTAAAGCGTCTCATCCCTCTCTAGGACTGGTCCACAGAGAGGATGACAATGCTCCTTTAGCTCAGTGGGTTCTAACCCAGCTGATGACCATTTGGGGTGTCAATATTCTGATTGACTGATCAAATATTTTTTAAAAAAAACTAGGGAATTACCCCCACCCTCCCACCCACCTATGCCTACCCCCACCCCTACCCCCGAACAGTAATGCTGCACAAACACTCAAATTAGGGGGGAAAGGCACTAGCCACTTTAATTCTGGCATTTCCTAACTTGAGTGTTTAATTTTTGTGTGCATAGTGAGTTTTACTATATCTCTGTATCTAAAATTTTCTCTGCTACAGGTGTTGTTTATCAGCTGACTGCTACCCTTGAGTTAACTGCATGTCACTGGGGGAGTGAAGCTTGTAGTTTTAAGAGGTTTTATTTAAATGAAGAGCATGGTACATGTAAAACTAATTGCCTAAACATCCACGTATATAGCAGATAACTAACGTGTAAAAGGTGTAGGATGTGTACATGGAAGTTGCGATAGGACAGGGGTTCTAAACCTTTTTCTTTGAGGCCCCCTCAAATCAGCCCTCCTCTGCCAGGAGCTGGGTCTGGGGCCAACAGCAACAACCCCTCCCCCTTCCTTGGGCACAGCTTGCTTTAATGATGGCTTCCATGGCCTGGATTAGGGGGAGAGGCGGCTCCGCGGTCGAGTCTGATACTGGAGCCAAGAAACAACACGAGCGTCCCCCGAGCCTGGGGATCGCGCTGCCGGACACGACCGAGCAGCTCCGCCTCGGCCCGCGCTTCAGGAGCTTGACAGGGGCCCGTTCTAATTGCAACAGCGCGCACTTCCGGTATGGGAGCCGATCGGACGCGTTTCGCATCCTCACTTCCGGTATGGGAGCCGGTGGGACGTATTTCAGCACCGCGCACTTCCGGTAGGAGAGCCGGTCGGACAACTTTTGGCACCGCGCACTTCCGGTGCACGCGTGTTGTGCTGGCCGCACTCATGGGGTCGCGCGTGGAGCTGGGGTTCGCGGAGGAGGCGGCCCCGTGGCGCCTGAGCAGCGCCCAGTTCCCCAGCAAGGTGGGGGGGCGGCCGGCGTGGCTGGGCGAGTCCGGGCTGCCGGGCCCCGCCGAGCTGCGCTGCGGACGGTGCGGGCGGCCCTGCGCCTTCCTGCTGCAGCTCTACGCGCCGCTCCCCGGCCGCCCCGACGCCTTCCACCGCGGCCTCTTCGTGTTCTGCTGCCGCGGGCCCGCCTGCTACCGGCCCGGGGCCCAGGGGCCGCTACGAGGTGAGAGACCCGCTCCGCGCCACCACAGCCCCGGGCTGAGACCCCCCGCCCGGCACCTGGGGGGGGAGGAAGAAGCTGCCCCCCCCCCCCCGCGCGGCACCCACGTTCCCTCCACGCGGGGCGCCAATTCCCCCCCCCCCCCCATCGCTCCCTCCACAGATGATTCCCCCTTAGTGATGTGTAAACTCTTTGGGTAACGTCTGTGCTGCCTTTGTACAGCGCCTAACACGGGGGGCCTGGCCTCTTGGTAGGTTTTCTAGGTGCTACCACCGTGCAAAAAAGAATAACCCAAACCATCACTCGTAGGACTTTTGAGAACTGCCCTATGCTGCTGCTCAATGGACAAATGGCGTTTGCTCCCTTCACTCCTGTGTTTCTTTCAAGTTTTTAGGAACCAGCTTCCGAGAAAGAATGACACCTATTCCTATGATCCACCACCTGAAACGCCCCCTCCTGAAGGGCATCCCCCTGTGGGCCTGCAGCTTCAATGTGGAGCTCATCTATGCAGAGTCTGTGGCTGTTTAGGGCCAAAGGCATGTTCCAAATGTCACAGGGCCCATTACTGTAGTAAAGATCATCAGACTGTAGATTGGAAATTGGGACACAAACTATCTTGTGCGCAGTCAGGTGAGTTAAGTGGAATTTAAAATAAACCTGGGAAGATTCTGTCGGGAAGATAAAGCAATGCTGCTGCTGCTTGTTTTTTTTTTTTCCTCACCTTTTATATTTTAAAGAGAACTTCTTAAAATGTAGTGCAGTATGGAACAAAAGTATGATGCAAGTCCAACAAGAGTTACTTACATTCTTAATAATCTAGTGGGGAAGAGTCAACCATTATTCTTGTTCCTTTTGCTAGAGATAGTACATTGCACAGGAGAAATAACACTAATCTGTATTTCCTTCTAAATTGACTAGAAGATAACGTCCACATCTTTATTATGCCATAAAACTCCGTAAACAATTATGAAAAATCAAAGGCTGTATTGTTTTAGTATAAAGAGAATGCTAAGTTTTTATTCTATTTGTAGGACAAATTCAATGATAATGGGGTGTCTGTGGCTTCAACTATTTCATGGTTAAAACACAAGGGTTAAGTTCCTTCTGCAGTCCAAAATTGAACTGCATTCACCGTGTTGGGAAGTGATTATTAATGTAAGAGATGAGTCATTAGGTGAACTTACCTCATATAAAATGGTAAGGGTCTAGGTGTATTTAATGAATCATGTCTATACATATATATCACACAGTAGTTAGTAATCTATATAAGCAAGTGCATAATCAGTATGAATATAGACCTGGTTTAGTTCAGTTCATTAGACCTTGGAATAACCCTTTTTGGGGAAAGGAATGCAAAACAATGTTTTTGGCTTGCTAAATATCCTGTTATTTCACTTCTTGAAATGTTCCTGATATTTGAGTACAGAACAATGATGAAGTAACAATGAGGGGGTCACAATTTCCCCTGCCAAATATAATCAGGATAAACAACGAAGTCCCTGTTAAATATTAAGATTGTTTTGTTGCTAATAAGTAGATAAACTCATTATATAATCTAGTGTGTAATGCGTAATCTTATATTTGGTCATAGATATTGTTAATCATTATTATGTAGTGATTTGAAGAAGAAGGGTGCTGATAGAAAGTAGGGTGGCATGGGTATAAAAATGTGTATGCAGACTGAAGTCTTTGCCTTTCACAACCTTGCTTGTGTATACTCAGCCAAGTCACTGGCAACATGTACCTCAGCAGATCACTAGGATATGGCACTTTGTATCCATGCTGAAATAAACCTGTTCCTTAGATCTGAACTCTGGAGTTAGCAGTGGTTTTGTCTGCTACAGCCGACAATGGCTGCCTGCTTTGCACGGTGACCTGTGGGCATGGTTGGTGGTCCAGAAAACATCCTTGCAGTTATAAGCATTTGTAATGTGGAAAGGGAGCTTTGTGAAACCTGGGTGTAACAATAGAGCATGGCTTATCTGAGATCTGAATTGGTTCATTTAATTGTAATAAATGATTTAGAGTATGACGATGATAAACAACACTGCAAACAAAGACAAACAAATTCAGCTAAAGATTTTTTTTTTAATTGCTTGGTCTTGCATAAATTGTATTTGTTAAAGAAAATATGCAAAATAGTAGTAATACTGGTACTGCAAACAAAATAATTTAGAACTGTTCAAGAAGTCAGTATTATTGTTGCAGAAGTAACAAAAACTAAACTTTTTTCAACTCGTCAAAATGTCTTGGTGGTTTAATGACTTGCAAAGGAAAGAAAATAAGTCTGTGCCTTGTGCTGCTTTATGGCTTATAAAGAAGGCATGAATAGAATCCTAGAAATGTAGGGCTGAAAGGGAACTCGACAGGGCAAGTCCAGCCCCCTGTGCTGAAATAGGGTAAACCTAGTCTAGGATTACTTGGTCCTGCCTCAACAATCAAAAAAGGGGGGGGGAGCCCCGCCTCACCCCCAACCCCTCCGTCCCTAACTGCCCCTCAGGACCCCACCCCCTACCTAAGCCTCCCTGCTCCTTGTCCCCTGACTGTCCCCTCCTGAGACCCTCCCACACCCTAACTGCTCCCCTAGGACCCTACCTGTCCTCTGGGTGCCCCAATCCTTATTCACACCCCCGCCTCCAGACAGACCCCTGGGACTCCCATGCCCCATCCAACCACTCCCCGCCCCCTGACAGGACCCCCAGAACTCTGGACCCATCCAACCCTCTCTCTGACTGCCCCCGGGGACTCTCCTTACCATGCCCATACCAGTCAGACGCTGGCTCCACGTGGAGGCAAAACACTGTTGGGCTGCACAGCCCCTCTCCTGCAGAGTGCTGAGGGGGGGGAGCAGGGGAGGGGCTCTGGCTACTGGAGGCCAATGGGAGCGGCTCAATCAGGCCTAGGCACCCAATCAGCCGTGCTGCACTCTGCGTGGCGGGGGGGGGGAGGAAATCCCAGACCTTTTAACCTTATTACCAATTCCTCCCAGATGGCTATTTAAAGATGACAGTGCAGTTTCAAGCAGGAGAGAACATGAAGTATAGCATCAAGCAGTGAAATGATAAAAACAGTAGTTTTCTTGTGTATTGCAGCTCAGCTGGACACTGCAATTCCAGATCACAAGTTCCTTTTTCCAGAGTATGAAATTGTAATAGAACCTGAGGAAATGGAAACGCCTGGTGACAGTCAAACAGATGCAGATACACAAAAGAACTTGGAGAAACATGACGAACTGGAGGCTGCAGGCAGTGCACGTAAGAAATAAAATGGGCTTCCAAGAGAGTTTTCTATATGCATTGTATGTTACTTCACAAATTGAAATATTCAGTGATTTTAAATCGTGTTAACTATAAACTACATATTACAAAGGATTAGTCTACAAATCATTGAAGAAAATGGAAAAAACCCATTGTAGCTACTGCTTCTGTTAACTACAGTTCATCACCATGCGCTTTATGATGCATGTAAAAGTATATATAATTCATTTAAATTACCATTTTTAAATTTTATTGAAAGCATGCTAATGAGGTAACTAGTGACTAGATTCATAGCACTGTGCCAGTGTTCTGGTTTGGTAGGGGAATTTCTTGAAGACTTCTCTTAGTCTCTAGGTTTACTTTTGGAGACAACTTGTAGTTAATAGCTTTTTAAAATTACTTACCCAGCTGTACCTAAAATCCGGCCTGTGCTAGAAGAAAGCTGTTTTGAAAATAGGTTTGGTAACTCTCCATATACTCCTGGGGGAATTAATGTTCTGCGCAGAATTTCCTCTCTTCTCCCTCCCCCCCGCACCCTCCCTCCACGGAAGTGGGCTGCAGAGCTGCTGGCCACCACTAGGGGTCGCTGGATCCATCAGAGGCCAGCTCACAAATAGAAGACACTGTGGTGTGGGGGAGAAGGGGACAAAGTTGGAGGGTTCTGGGCAGCTACAGTTCCCCACATGCGCTAAAGGAAGGAGGCGGCATGCAGGAAACTCCACACAAGCCCAGGATCAGGCTGTTTCTCCCTCTAGATCCCTGGGCTCTGGGAGGGTAGGGGTACATCTGAATGTCTGGGCTGGGGGGCACCCTGCAACTAGGCTCCGCACCCTAGGGGGTGCAAGTGTCTGGGCTGTGGCTGGGCTCTAGGGGAGGAGGTAGTGCAAGTATCTGGGCTGGGGGGTACCTTGTGGCTGGGCTCTGGGGGTTAGGAGGCAAAGAAACAGGAACTGTGTTGTCGTAGGGGTTTCTTTAACTCTCTACTCCTGGAGGGGGGAGGTTGTCTGTATTGTTACAGATGTAGTTGCTGACAAGTATTTTGAAATAAATTTCTAAAATAATTGAAACTGGTGTGATTATATAGTGTTAAATTAGCAAATAAAATTTGCAGAATTGTAAAACATAGTGCAGAATTTTTAATTTGTTGGTGCAGAATTCCCCCAGGAGTATCCTTAACTCTGAATGGAAAACAGGAAATCCTAGATCCTTTACGTGAAGGGTGAGTGAATCATGTGAAACTATACCCACTTAACTGGACTTGAATTCAGATATAGCATGGTTTGAAGTTTGTGATGAGACAAAATGCTGCCCATTTTTAAACTTGTAATTTAACATTGTCTAAAACTTTGTGGGTGGGGCTTAGTAAAGATACAGAATGGTACAGCCACACTGAGCATGAGTGATGAGCATTGTATAAGGAACACGAACACATAGGTCTTTTCAATTGTTAAATTTTTGAAGTTGTAAATTTACTGACTCCCACATGTGCATACTTCATTGGTCTTTTTTTAGTGTCAAATTCAGAAAGTACATTAGTTTTGTGCTCCATGTTTCAGACACACACTTTCCTAGATGAATTCTGCCTGTCTTCCTTGCATACTTCTCTCTAATGCTCTAATATTTAAATGTATGCCTAAAATAGTACAGAACTAATGGGTCACACAACTGGCTAAATCTGTTGACCCTCCAAACAGGCTGAAGCTTGTCTCTGATGTTGCAGTTTGCTTTCCTGAACTGGATGTTTGAACTGATTTTAGAGGACGGTAGAAACACAAATATTATATTGTAAGCTTTAACTTTGGCCATACTATGTCACCCTGTGTTGCCTTTTTTTCCCCTTAGGTGAAGGTTTTGAGTCACTAGATGAGGAGGTATTGGAGGCAATGGCAAAACATGAGACTCGAGAAGACAAGATTTTCCAAAAGTTTAAAAATCGAATAGCTGCAGAGCCAGAACAGGTAAAAGGAAAAGTATCTTTTAAAGTACTAATCACCTAATGGTCAAAAGGTGGATGCCTGCTTTATTTTTGGAGCATATATTGCAGCCTTGATGCTTACATAGCATCCTGATTGTTTCTCTATCAATTGTGCCTCTTTAGCACAAATGTCTTAAATAGCTGAGGTCAAAGATGGAGAGAAGTTTCACTAGATCATCCAGTCCACATGCCCACCAACATAGAATAAAAGTCCCCAGATACAAGACCTACCTGATATTATCGCAAGGTGTCTAAGTACAACAGAGGCTGACCAGCTTTGTTAAAGCTTGACAAATTAAGATACTTGTCTAGGGCTTTGAAAAATCTACTTACCCAAGGTAAGTAGAAATTTAGCTAAGATGGGAGGGTTGAGTGGAGCTGGGAGCTCCAGGGAGAGGGGGATCTGCTGCCCTTCTGTGGAAAGGGAGAAAGCAAGCAGAGTAGCATCATCTCTTTTTCCCCATCCCCTGCAGGTTCCCTTCCTGTTTTTCTTTTTTCCTTCTAACCTGTGTCCAAGTTGCAAGGTGAAACTGCATCACTATCACTCAAGCATGAGAGTCGGGGGGGGGGGGGGTCTTGTTGTTAAAGAGACAGAACTGTGAATTGGGAGACCTGGGTTCTGATCTGGTACACCTCTACCCCGATATAATGCGTCCCGATATAACACGGATTCGGATATAACGTGGTAAAGCAGCGCTCCAGGGGGGCGGGGCTGCGTGCTGCGTGCTCCGGCCGATCAAAGCAAGTTCGATGTAATGCGGTTTCACCTATAATGCGGTAAGATTTTTTGGCTCCCGAGGACAGCGTTATATTGGGGTAGAGGTGTACCTGCTACAGATTTCCTTTGTTATCTTGGATGAATCAGTCTACTTCCCCTACTCCCAAACAGAAGCTTTGAGTCTAAAATTGTTGTTATAGGGCTTTGAGATTATCTGTTATGGAAATGCAAAGTATTACTGTTTGTTGCTGGACCAATGCTAGAGGGCTTGGGGAAATTCTGGCATTTTGTTTCCTCAAGCAGTCAAACCATATAAAAGTATTTTCTTTGTTTATTTATTTAAGAAAACCTATACCCAATTACAATGGACTTTGCTAACAAGTTTTAGTCGGGGGAGGGGGGAGGGGGAAATAACCTTGATCAGTGTCTATTTAAACATAGCTATCTGTGATTGGTTATTAATTATACAACTGAAAAGACTGTCAGTTACTTAATACTTCTATTCAATTTCAGATTCTCAGATATTGTCGAGGAGGAGAAGGTCCCATATGGATCTCAGCTGAAAACATTCCTCAGATGAAAGATATTCCAAATTGTTCATGTGGTGCTCAAAGGATGTTTGAATTCCAAGTACGTGAATTGGTCCAAGGATATATTTTTGGTGTATGATTAAAAACCTATTTTAAGTCTGAAATAGTAGTGTTAGCCAATGGCTAGAGCGAAAGGAGTTATATTTGAATTCACAGAATAGCTGTGCTAAAGTGTAGAAGCCTCAATTACTAGTGTAACAGTCCTTCCTTATGAGATTTTTATCACGCAGTAAATAGCACTTTTTTCCTCCTGATCTGTTTGTAGCCAACAAAATAGTACACTTTTTCTATCCAGTTGAGGGTCATATGAATGTCTTCTAAATGTGGAATTCTATGGAAAAAAGTAATGGGTGAAGGGGGACTCTTTCAGAATTGTTTGACACTACTTCATTGTTTAAAGAGAAAAATGTTCTAATGTGGACTGCTAGACTTTCAGTTCCGGACGACCTCACCATGAAGTTCAAACAGCTCATGCTCCCCCAACCTTCCTTGTGGAAGAGGGGAGAGTTTGTGTGAGGGAGTGTTCTGCCACATTGCTGACAGTAGAAAAAATGAACTGAGGGAAAGGGGAATCTAGTGTTAGGTTTCATTGTAGCTGATGTGCCCAGTCACCTGTTGGGGAAAATCTCTTCCTGTCAGTTACTACCAAGTGCTGCCTCTACATGCAGATTCGGTGTGGTGGGAATATGGTTCCTGTTTGCAGTAGAACCCAAATATGAGGGAATGCTGGAATGAAAAACAAATTCTTTCCTGGTACTGAAATACACAAGGTTATTCACTGAGTATAACTGGTTTTTATCAAAATCTTTAATGTACAAGATAAGAAGCTTGACATTCCATTTAAAACAGTGTCACTTGGTAAACATTCTGAAGAAATCTTAACTGAATGCTGGGCTGCAGGATGGAAGTGGAAAGTCCTTTCATTTCACCAGCTCATGTCATTACATTAATTCTATCTATATTATACTTTGCCTTGCTACAGTACCTTAGGACTTGTCTACACAGGAAAGTTTTACCACTTAAATTGGTATAATTATATAGTAGATTCCACTTAAAAGCAATCCTGATATTACCAGCTCCCAGTTAGTGGCAACATATTGCTGGGAATCAATCCCTTTCCATTAGTATCAATGTTAATGAAATTGTTATTAGCAATGGCAGGCTGCTTGCTTGCAACTTTTTTTTTTTTTTTTTTTGAGGAAGGCCCCATCTGCAGGCAGTTTTGTGAGCCTGCAGCTGGGACAGAAAGTGCTGGGACAGGCCACCTTTGGGAGTCCCGCAAGCCTACCTGTGGCTGGTGCTAGCCTGTCCTAGTGTTTCTTTCGGGGGCTGCATACACATGGAGATGGGGGGTGTGGGCAGAGCAGTAGCTGGAGGAGAGTTTGCAGCCTGCATTCTGGAGCTGCCTGGGACCTCTCACTGCCCTCATTGGGCTGTGCTCTGCAGGGGGCTGTGCATAAGGAAATGCTGAGCTGCAACCCGTGGAGAGCCCAGGGAAAGATACTGTTCAGCTCCATGAGTCTGAAGGCCCTGATGTTTGGGCTGCAGCCTCCCTTTCCTGAGGAAGGTTTGCAGCCAGAGAAGGCATGTCCCGGCACTTCCTTCCCTGCCTCCCAAACCTTCCTTTTGCTTAGCAATTGCTGGATAATAGCAAATTTTTGCTGGCCATAGAGGGGTTGCTCACAAGCAGAAATTACTGTACGTGTGTAACTTTCTGTGTGGACATGCTTATTTTGGTATGAGAGTGGCTTTATTTGGTTTAGTTTAAATCTCTTACAAACTTAAAAAAAAAAAACACTACTTTTGGAAGAACTAAAATGGATTTTTTTTTTTTTTTTTTAACGTTTCCAGTCTCAGCTCTGCTGCAGCCTGCCTGGTGAGGTGTCATGTGGGAAATGCAGGCTCCTAAGCAAGCAGAGTACCTTGTCTGACTTCCATCAAAAGTTTTGACCAAATCAGAACATTGCAGTTGAATGTTTTGATTATTGAATTAGCATTTTCCAACAAAATATCATCTTTGGAAAATTTAATCTGCTCTAATTATAAAATATTAATGGATGTTCTGGTTAATTAGGTCTCCTTGCATATCTGTAATAGCTTGATCATGGTTTTTCCATCCTCAGACTAAAAGGTGGCACTCTTGCACCAGAGATCATTCAAAGATGGGAAATCTATTAATCACAGAAATGTAGGGCTGGAAGGGACTTTAAGAGGTCATCCCTCCACCCACCCCCCTCCTGCTCAGTCAGGATTAAAGGATTAAGTATATCTAGACCATCCCTGAGAGGTGTGTGTTGACATGTAGGAGTGGAGGCCTTGTGAAACACATGAAAGATAACAAGTAGCACAAGAGAACAGCCCAGGTTAGCAAACGTAAAGAAATTGATTTAAAATTCATTTATACTTTTACTGGAGGTCACATTTCAAACTGTGCATCAACCACCGTATCTCTTCTTCCACTCCAAAACAAAACAGCCAGAGCCATGTTCTTGACCTGTCTTACAAATCATGTCTTGTTCCTAAGGTTATGCCACAACTCCTGAACCACCTGAAGGTTGATAGCCTAGGAGAAAGTATTGACTGGGGAACGCTGGTAGTCTACACATGTGCTGAAAACTGTAACCAAGCAAATGGATATATGGAGGAGTTCATCTGGAAGCAGGACATTACTGCAGACTCTACTTAACTACTATAAATTTATTTTTAGTTTCTGTAAAGAAATGAATTGAGTTTATACACATGTACTGAAGAGTTACACATTGCACAAAGGAAAAAAGGTAAATGAACTATTATTTCATACTGAGGAACTAGCCCAGAGTTGTATCACCTTTAATGTGTATATTGTAATTAAATTATAGCTAAGTCATTCAACTGTGTCAGTTTAAAATTGTGTGTGTATGTCACCAGTACACATGAGCTTGAGCATTTAAGTTTTCCTACCCCTTGTTTTTAGCTTTTACTTCATCAGGGATAGTGAAACCAAATGGTTGAAAGGTTCACTTTCTTGTGCAGTGACAATGCAATTGTTTGTTTGCTTTTAAAAAAAAAATGCTATTTTTAGTTTCACTCTAACACTTCTAGTTTCAGTAAATTGTCTTTTATAGTCAATTGTAGGCTTGTTCAGACATTGTTTCCTTTAAATCAGTGATGTCTCAGCATTTTCTTAACAATGGAGATAAGCAGAGTGTGATTAGTATCTGAAACCCCATCACTTACTGCATCATTTACTTGGTAAACTGCCAGCTGAGTTAATGTACTTTATCACTCAGTGTTTGACAGTGTACTTTATAGAATTGCCTATGGAATGAGAAATGAGGCCAAGAAACAGTAATAATATTTTGCATTTATTGCTGCAGGGGCTAGAGTCCAGCTGGTTGAACAGTGGCATGGAAATCTTACTCTAATCCTGGCTCTATTCTATGAGGGAAACTTAGTCCCTGCCCAAAGGTTACATTCTGTGCATAGCATTGTGGAAGGGGGGCTCTTACTTACAATATAAATTAAATGACACATGCCTCTATAGTATGTTTGACACACATTTTGTACAGTTTTTCAAGAATATTTAATAGTGATAGCACTTTACAGAGTTGGAAGCCACATTAAGTTAGTGTTTTAGCTTGGCAGTTAGATTCCTCTTTTTGCCTATTTTTACATCAAATCCAGAAAAATTCCATTATGGTGAAGATACACTCTGCAACAGTAGCTTAATTACTGAATTTGCTGTCAAAGTAAATTGAAAAATTACCCCTCCTGTTACAGTGGCTTTAAAAAGATGATTTGCATTTCTAGTTTTTTAGAGAGAGAGAAAGAGCGAGCACGCTTAATGGTCTGATGCAAATGTAGTTTCTCCACTGTCTTAAGAGAAACTACATTCACAGCAATGTTTTTCTGAGGCAAAAATAGTTTTTCCCCCATTCAAGTGTGTGTTTAACTGGTTATTTAAAAGAAACTGAATCCCAACTCTACTACATCTGGCATATGTTAGTTCAGAACAACTTTCCCTCCACAGTACCTTGGCTCATAGCACCCATATATACAGGAGGTATCTGATAGTTTCATATCTACTTCTGTCTTGTGCACAATCCTATCCTACCCCCAGCTTTACTTAGAGCTTGATCTGTGCCATATGGGATTGTATTTTTATATCCTCTTCAAGTTAGAGATTAATTTCTTGATTGTATAATATACATGGAGTGTTTCATGCTAACTTTTTCTAGACATCAGAATTGAACATAAGACCAGCTTGAACAGGGTAAGATTAGGTCAGTTACTTTACAACATACTGGTGTTTAGAAACTTCAAGTTCTGGTACAATTTCACCAGCAACCTTGCAATCCTACCAAAGCTGACATCTATTCATAAAATTAATCTTCCTGACCTATTTTGCTAAAATTGCTTAAGTTCACAACCATATTTAGAGATTCCAAGGCCAGCTAGGACCACGATGATCATCTCATGAGTCTGTCCTCCCATAGACCATCTCAGATCTTTCCTATCCAGTCTTGTTTTAAAAATGGGTAGTGAAGACTCCACCACAACCCAGGGTAAATTACTCACCATTAAAAATTTACACCTTATTTCCAGGCTGAAGTGGGCTAGCTTCAAGTTCTAGCCATTGGACCATGTTATACCTTTCTTAGCTAAATTCCCTTATTAAATGTTTGTTGCCCAGGTAGGTACTTACAACCTGTAATCAAATCACCCCTTAACCGTGTCTTTCTTAAGTTAAACAGAGAGCTCCTTGGGTCTATTACTATAAGGCATGTTTTCTAATCCTTTATCAGGGCTCTTCTCTGAACCCTCTCCAATTTATCAACATCATTCTTGAATTGCACCAGAATTAGACACTGTATTCCAACATCAATCACATCAGTTTCAAATACAAAGGTAAAATAACCTCTCTATTCTTACTCAAGAGTCCTGTTTATGCCTCCCAGGATCACTTTAGCTCTTTTGGCCACAGCATTGCATTGGGAGCTCATGCTCAGCTGATTATCCACCACACCCCCAAATCTTTTTCAGAGTCACTACTTCCTAGGATAGAGTCTGCTATCCTGTAAGTATGGGCTAACAGTTCTTTAAAATCTCTGCAGAAGTAAATTATTAATCAAACAGATTCAGGAAACTGCTGCTAAAGAAGTCGTAGCATTCTTGAAGCCTCTAGACCCTGCATTAGGTCAAAACATTTGTGACTTTAACCCAATGTTCTGACATTCCCTTTGCGTGAAATCCATTCAAGTTTACTGGATTGTGGCTTTGTCTGCTGTTCTTAGGCCTGTAATTCCCAAAGGATGCAGCTCAAACCACTCAAGTTCTGACTACACTACAGCATCCACTGAAGGAGACATAGCAGTTGGGAATTACAGGTCCAAACATTAATAATGGAAAAGTCCATAGCTCCACTGAAATGCATCTTAAAATGTGCAGTTAAAATAGTGCTTGTCACTTAAGTAAACAAACCCCCAAACAAAAATTTTTAATAAAGGTAGTGGTTGGTTGTCCACCATTCTCAAAATATATTTGAAAATTAAAGTTATTTAAATCTTATAAAAGATAGTATACAACACTGAGGGGGAAGGGTGGAGTGAAAGAGACATGGCCAACCTTAAGTTTAGATTTCCCACATGGTTGTTTTTGAAACCGTATTCTGGGAAAGACAACTGCAGCTTCACAATTTTTTCCTTTTGTCTGGACTTATATGGAAAGAGCAGTTTTCACAGTTATCTAGTTTAAAAAGTTGGCCCTCAATTAAGCTGAGCAAACGTGAATTCAGCCAGGCCTCTCATTCTTGTGTCCTGTCTATATTTTATCTTTAAACATTTGAAGGCACCCAGAAAGCTTGGAAGGGTTATCACCACCACAATTACACTGAGCCATCTCTGCTCTGAGGAGGCTGGGATCTTCCTAACTTCAGCCCTCAGCTTGTTGAACTCCAGCTGCAGTGCAAAGGGAAGTTTCATTATTTATATGCTGAAATTTGGGACATGAGGGCTTTGAGACTGCACTGGAACATAAAGTACTTAGAAAAATGTCACGACAAAGGCTCTATTGTGACATTACACAAGACTTTAGCAGATCAGGACTATTGAAGAGGTAAGATTTTAGGCCTGAATTTAGCAGACTCTCTTTACCATCACCACTTAAAGCAAGATTTCAATTCATATTTTTAGCCAAGCATTAGCTATATATTTGGTCTGCACAAATATTGTGTCATTCAGATGAAACAGAACATGGACCTAAACTGATTAGTGACTTCATACTAAAAGTCTTTAACACTAGGCAGAAGAGAAGATTCTGTAAAAGTAAAAAATATTCAAGAAACCCAGTGAAATCAGAATGTTAATACTGGTGTCTAAAATACCCAACTGCTTATAACCAAACCAGATTTTGGGGGCGGAATCACTATTTTGAGAAAATAGGGTCAAAAAAATCACATGGCAAATGCACTGCTTTAATACTGGCTTGTTATTAAGAAAGTTATATAAAAGAGACTCAAGTATTCAGTACATTACATATTTCTACAGCATGCACTTACCACATTAACAGCAGCAAAGGTCAAGCAGGGTTACTTTTTAAAAGTCATTAAGGGTCTTCCCATAGTTTTATAAACAGTATTTAATATACATATATAGCTGAAAAAACATGACATTCGTTTCCCAAAAAAGGGGAATATATACAGCCAGCCATTTTCATTAATAAATTTATTCTGTCCTGCTGAACACTGGAAAGAGGGAATGTCTGGCGGGGGGGGGAAAAAATTCTACAAATGGAGAACAAAAAAAAACTTTTAAAATTGTAACTTTTGAAGTAAGATTATAAAAAACATTTATGAAAAAGTTAAAACACAGCAATTGAAGTGGTTTATACATTTGGGGTGGCATGGTTGCATTTGTCTCAAACCAACTTACCAATTTGTGGGTGCCTAAAAGAATTGACATTAAAATTAATCAAAAGCTAAAATATAAATAAAACTTGAAAGAGTTGCTCCAAGAACAGCTCAATAAAGCAATTCATCGTAACTCAGTAGACATAATCCATAAAAATAATAGTTTCCCATGAGTATCAGGGAAGTAGGCACTAACTGGAAAACACTCCCGAGTCTTGGTGTTGCAGTTTGTAACTGAAAGTCCATCTCTTGTTACTACTGTGCCATCCATACTCAATACCTTTTGAAATGTACCCCAAAAATTTCTTTGAAAGTATGTAAAAACTGTTACGTTGTCTTTCTGAATCCCTTTAAAATAGGATATATATTTTCAAATGCTTCATAAATTTCTGCTCTGACTTTAGCACCTAGAAACAGACAAAAATAAGAAAGTACATTTTCTGAAAGTTAACACATACTTATGTTTCACAATTAGTTATTAGTTTTGATCCAAATACTGGACACATGAGGCAGCTCCCAATCTCTCACTCTCTCTTCCCTGTTTGCCCTCTTTCCCTACACTATTGGGATTGCTTTAGATTTACTATTTTTGTTGGCTTGTTTTCTATTATCACGTACTTCATATGATGAATACAGTTTCACACTTCCAATAGAGTATAACTGTATTTATACCTGAGGGTTGAATATTTGTAGTTTAGAGATTTCCTGTAGACATTTCCTTATGTAAACATGAGTTATAACTTCATATTTTATTCAGAAGAAAGGCTTTTATAACAGTGTAAAAATAAGGATAGTGTATAACCCATTTTTGCTCTCAGCATGTCCACCATGCCAACAAACTGAGTAGTAAATAATATGCTTCTCTGATCTGGAAAGGTTTTAAATTCTGAAGTTTCATTTAGTGTAGTTTAGCATTCTAAAGACACCCTTAGTAAGAAAGATGTATGCTCCTGGTGTTGTAGCCTAACCCTAGACTGTTAAAAGCATCAATATTGTTGGCTTGGTTACTTACCAGTTAAAACCACCTTTCCAGAAACAAAAATAAGCAGGACAATTCTTGGCTTGATCATTCGGTAGATTAAGCCAGGAAACAACTCTGGCTCATAACTGAAAGGAAAGAGAGAGAAGGTCAAGCAAACAAACAAACTAGTCTGAAATTGATGTTAGCTGATCAGATTCACTCTTCTCATGTTTAGCAACAGAAAACAGCTATCCCACCTCCACCTTTTTTGGGAAGGGTGTTTAAGAATTGGCTTTTCCTGGCATAATTTAGCACTAGTAACTGATGCCTGAAAACCAGAGGTATCCAAGAGTTAAACATACTCACAAGGAATTAGCTAGAAGAAGTGCAAGCCTAAATATTAAATGACTTAAGTTTAATTGCTTAACTTATGTCTCAGTTTCTAAGCTAGTATTTTAAGTGTCCATGATTTCCCATGTTGGCTCAGATAAAATGACCCAATATCTGTTTAAACATGTTCTTTCATCTATTTTGGACAAAAACACATACAGTGAATAAAAGGTTTCAGTGTTTTGTTGTTTAAATTAGTCAGATAATTTTACATGTTGCTATTCTTACTGCCCTTTCAATACTGAATGTTACGATATACCAGTCTTTTCTGTTTCGTTCATTTGAGGTCATTTTGTGCTTGACAACTTCCCTGCAGAATTGCATGGTTGCAGGCAGCTCCACCTGCCTGTGTTTCCATGTACAGTACTGCAAAACTTACTGACCAGGAAGGGGCTCCACAAAGATTTAGTGGGGAAGGCATTTGTGGTGGATTAGCATCTGGCTGACAAAACCAGAGGCAAAGGAACAAGAAGAATGAAGGTGTAGGATACGCCCAATCTAACCAATACAGTACACCCTTTGAAATCACTAGATCAAGTATTCAGCAATAATGAGTCATATTAAGCTGTTTTATTTACCTGCTAAACTGTTGATGTGTAAGTACCAATCCCTCTAATCTGATAGGAAATTTCACATCACAGCTTCCCACCATGTTCTGAATCTTAAAATCCAAGAATTTTGCTGGAAAGCCCAATTTTTGAACAACTCTGGCATATTTCCTTGCTGCCAATCTGGACTGCTCCTCGCTGAAGGGAGAAAAGACATTCATTGTATTCCCTCATGTAAGTATCACTGAAATGACCAGCTTTAAAAAGCAAATAAATATATATATATATGTGGAAAAACTGAAGGGAATGAGGAGTTGTAAAGTTGTATGTCAAAATGCTTGTATACATTGTTAGCAACTACTAACATTGCTTTCTATCTTGTTAATATCCTTTCAGAAGCCTCAAAACAATTATTTTACACTTTGGTCTTTACAGTTTATGTAATTAACAATAAAAGTGTTCACTCTGTACAAATCCCTCTCAGTATGCCGCCAGAGTCCTGTTCTCCCCGCCCACCCGTAGTCTACAAGGCCTAGTAAAACCAGACAATTGACTTCATTAGTCTGATTATTTTGTCCTTTTTACTAGCTCTTCCTTTCTGGATGGTTGTTCTTTGCTCTTCTTTTCACAGAGTAAAGCTTCTTTCTTGGCCACTGGGTCTAGGTCTATTTTAAATTACCATATATACTCATTCATAAGCCACATTTTTTTAGTAAAAAAGGGAAGCACCAGAGAAGGGGGTCAGCTTATGAACAGGTATAGAGAGGGAGAGGTGGGACACAGTCCCTCCCCCCAACAGAGGGAGCAAGGAGAGGCAGCACAGCCAGAAGGGAAGAGGCGGGGCCAGAGTCTCCTGCTTCTGGCCATGCTGCTCTCCCCCCAGCCTCCGAAGCAGCTGCAGCTCCGGGACTGGCAGGCTGCAGCCGTGCCGCTCGGCCCAGCCCGCCAGAGCACGCTGCGGCCGTGCTGCCCGACCCAGCCTGCTGGACCATGCTGTGGCCGCGCCGCCAGATGTGGCCCGCCGGAGCAGACTGGCCGCACTGCCTAGCCTGCCGGAGCAGCTCCAGCCAGACCAGAGACATCCTTCCCAGATACGGTGGGAAGGGAAGGGATGGGATGGGGAGAGTGTGGGGGTCCCGGGCTAGGGGTGGGGTCATGTGGGGAGTAGTCAGAGGGGTTACTTCCCTGACTCGCAGCTTCTCCCTACCAAAAACATTTCCCCACCAGTTGCTGTCCCGGCCTGTCAGGGTAAGCAGCTGGCATGCCGGGACACTTTGTTTACTTAGGTTTACCTCTGTGGCTGCGGACGCTCAAGGTTAACAAACCATCTCGGCCCACCAGCGGCTGACCCCTGAATTATAGGGTCGGCTTATGAAAGGGTTATAAAAAAATTTCCATTTTTACGTATCCATCTTGGGGGGGAGGGGAGGCCGCGGGGAGTCAGCTTATAAATGAACCAGCTTATGATCGAGTATATACGGTATTTTAAAATCTCTGTAAAGCATCCAGAAGCAGTGATGAGCATTATATAAGCCAGTGGTACTCAGACCTCAGTGCTTGAGGAGCCAAATTAGCTATCAAGATTACCCAAAAGAGCCACAGTAGGGTGAATTAATGGTTTCATTTACTATATATTAATATTTAAACAGTATGAAGGGAAATATTTAGTTTTTATATACATATATATTATTCTCACATCAAAATGACTTATTTTATCAACTACAATTGGTTAACATAGTAAAAGCAGCCTGATTGGTGGTTAATTAAATCACACCCTGTTTTAATATCATGTGCTGCAAAGAGCCACAGGAGACACATTAAAGAGCCTCTTGTGGCTCGCTAGCCTCAGTCTGAGTATCTCTGATATAAGCAAATAAATATAAACCCTAATAGAACTCTTCACCATCAAGTGCTCAGCACATTAACCCCCTGCTGCTCTATAAGGCAAATATGATAGTTTTACAAATGGGGAATCTGAGGCATACTGGTTAAGTGCCTAAAATCACATACATCAGTGATCAGTCAGTGTAGAAACCAGACAGGATGGATTGTTTTCATTCAAGATTTAAATGATTTTAAACATGATTTAAAGTCAATAGTAAAAAATGCTTCATTAAAATTAAATTTGGGTAAAAAATTAAAACTAAAAAGATGCCCTCGGTCATTAGTAGTAGAGCCCAAACGTTTTGGTAATCCACTTGATCTCTTGAAATGAAAGGCAGCCAGTTACAAAAGTTGGACAACACATATATGCCTTATCCAAGCAGTGATTTGACTTAGTAAATTAAATTCCTTCAGTCTTTAGTTTTTACAGTAAAAATGGGTATATGTTATATTTCTAACTAGAGAAACAAGGTGGGTGAGGTTAATATCTTTTAATTGGACTTTTGTCCAATAAAGAGAGCTCTGTGTAAGTTCGAAAGCTTGTCTCCCTTACCAACAGAAGTTGGTCCAATAACAGATATTACCTCACCCACCTTGTTTCCCTAATCTGGTACTGACACAGCTACCACAACACTGCATATCTCTAGCTAGACATTGATCAAAACACAATAGAGGTAAACCATATTGTTAAAGCTAAACATTAAAGTCAAGTAGTTTAAAGAAAAAGCTGAAGAAAATCCCTAAACTAGGCTTTTCCTTTTAATGGAATTTTATATTCAACAATATGTGCATTGTCATTTGAAAGTTATAAAAATACTTTCAATGCTTTCTTATTCCATGAAGAACCCTAATACTCTCTCTAGGAAGTCACTTAGCTATCAGTATTACATAGTGTGTCTTAGTTATTGGCTGGTGAAAAAATATAATACCCTCACTGCTTGGATTTAATGTATCATGTGTTTTGTTAAGCCATGCATTCATACTAATGGAAAAATCAAAGGGTAGCACTGGAAACACTGTTCAGGTATCATGCTCTGCCCAGATTGCATATGGAGAGAGCATATCTTGCTTCACTACAGCAGGGTTCTCAAACTGGGGGTTGCAAGTTTATTACATGAGGGGTCGTGAGCTGTCAGCCTCCACCCCAAACCCCACTTTGCCTCTAGCATTTATAATGGTGTTAAATATATAAAGTGTTTTTAATGTATAAGGGGGGGGGGGTCGCACTCAGAGGCTTGCTATGTGAAAGGGGTCACCAGTACAAAGGTTTGAGAACCACTGCTCTACAGGATCCCCTTTGGCCAGTGCAGAAGCACTGACAAGCTCCAGGAGGAGGGGTGTCTCTCTGAACATGGGAATCTGTGAGGGTCATCGTGATTGATTTGGGATGGATGAGGGATATTACTGAGAACTCAAATCGCTCTCCTATTCTCACTCTCCTCCACCCAGTCAGACATTTCTCAAGAGGCATTAGCGCACACCTACAATTCTGTGCCTGTAACATTCCATTTTTAAAATGAGGGCTTTGTTTTAATGAAAATAGGTGAAACCACAGAAGTTTCTAAAGCCTGCACCCCATTCGGACTATGGCACATGCACCAAAAATGTTGTTCTAACTTAATCAGTTATTTGGAAAGAAGTGTTTGGGCTGCCAGCTTGCTTGTATGTCAAGATATATTCAGTGCCAGTAAACACTGTAGACTGGAATGGTCAACTGATCCTGAATTACAAGCTGATTAATGAGCAGTTACAAGTTACAGTTACACAAACCTTTTCGCCCCTGTGCACACCATTTTTCCAGAGCTGAATATAAGTGCAGTAGTACGTGGTTCTCTTATTCTCATGATGACAGCAGCAAAACGCTGAAATGCATAACTTGAAGCTGTTAGTGATTTTATTGCTGGAAGAATTCTATACAAATAAATGCATAACCAAATTTTAAACAGTATTAACCAACTTTCCACTTACACAGCCTTCTTAAATTCTGAAAGCTGTCAACTTTAGATCTAAACAATTTTTAAAAATGAATGAAAAGTAGCTTTAAATACTATGCCTGACACACACCCCCAACCCCGCAAAAATGTGGTTTTACAATCACATTTTCCTTTTTTATTAAAATGTTTATTTTAGTGTGTGAAAGATCGATACAAACAAGAGAGGAAATCTTACTATAAAAAGGGAACATTGTGTTGTTAAATGTACCAAGTAAATTATGTGAAAAAAGAACAGGCTCTCTGCAATCTTTCAGTTATACCTAACATTGCTTGTAACAACCAATAATTTCCAGAGAGACGTTCGATTTTGTCCTTTAAGCCTCAACACCCTTACAAGGTACACAACTCTTACATCTTTATTTTACTGATGAGAAACTAAAACAGGGAAACTGAAGGATCGGCCAACTTCAGAATGTTGGTTATGTTATGGGTAGAAACCAATTCTTGTCAATGGAAGTCAGCTGAATTACTGCAAACATACACCAGTAGCATCATTAGTCATAGTTCTGGGCTCTAATCTCCATGTGTAGGAATTTAGGCCCACATTTGAGTGAACTATGGTTTTAAACTGTGTTTGGATATTGGCATGAGCAACAGGCCTAAAGCATGTGACCAAAAAGAATGAACTCATCAGAAGGATTGTTTGCGTTAAACTTGTATTGACCCTTTGCAAATTACCAGCATTATTTTATTCAACATTTGGGAAATAAAGAAAACATGGTTAACTGGGCACCAGGTGTAGTAAATAATTGGTTAGAAATGCTTAGTCCAGTAGTTGGGAAAAATATGGGAAAGTGAGATAAGGGAAATAACCCTGAATAAAGCAGAGTGAAGCCCTCAACTGCTTCAGCTGACTTCAGCTAAGGCCTAATAACCAGCAATTCTGTCGCTTGTTGGTTATAATGTATAAAAAAAGCAAGGCTTTCTAGATGTTTTGTCAGAGCTTTTCTTTAACCCTCTGGAACCATGCCATGAAAGGAAGGGACTCCCACGTGTGATCCGATTGTGAGTATATTAGACAACACTTAACTGTATTGTGGTAGGGTATAGAATATAGGTGTGTAGATATGCTTATGTTTGTATTTTGGTTGTAACCAGCATCATTTGGCCTTTGGATTTAATAAAGGAATGCTTGTGTGGAAACTGACTTGTGGTAAACCTTAATAAAATTATTAGGAAAATTATTTCCAACACCACTGCTTAATTATTATTTATGCAGAGTATTACCACAACACTAATTTAACCATAAATTCCTTTATTAAATCCAAAGGCCAAATGGTATTTATACAATTACTCTAAACATACCTAAAATGCCTAAATATTAAGCAATTTACTACATCCAAGCAGTAACAAAACATTTGATCAAGGTACTTACTAATGGGGTGCTTAGATCCATATTGGTCACCTCCAACTTGATCAGGCAGGTATTAACATATGAACCCCTTTAAGAGTTTACTTTTTTATACCCTTTAACAAACAAGTGATGTCACTGCCAATGATCAGAACTTAGCTAAGGCCAAATGAAGCAGTTTCTTATATAGCCAATTATTTACTGCACCTGGTACCCAATTAACTGTTTTATTTCTATTACTTCAACCCAAACCTTAAATAAGATAACACCCTTATTTTGAAGGGTCACAACATAACTCTTCTTTCTCCTGAGCTCATTCTTTTTGGTCACATACCTTGGGCCTATTGCTCATGCTAATATCCCAACTCAATTTAAAACCATCATTCGCCCAATCTGATGTGGAGCTATTATCCTACAACGACACTATACTTCCTTGTAAATGCAGATGAATGGCTTGAAAGTTAGAGATACCATAAATTCCTTAAAAGGTTTTTAGATTAGATTAAACAATAAAGTTTGTTTTGATGATAGTTCAGGGTGTAACAAATCCCTCTTTCTCCCAGCTAGGGAATCTGATGATTCGTCTTGATTACCGAGTTCACAAACTTTACATAGCTTACCTACCTTAAAAACCACAAGCATCATGCTGTTGCCCAAAACTACTCTTGCTGAAGTCACATCCCACTCACATGTGGTTGTGTAACTAATGTTTTTGCCTTTATGGAAATAAGCTATAGTACAACTATGGCTACCATCTCAAATTTACATAAACGTGTGCTTTTATTGTTCTATGACTAGAATTTAAACTAGCACTTTCCTTGTCCAGGGCTTTAAAAAAAAAAAAAAAATCCGCACACACCCTACCAAGTTGCTTCCTACCAAGTAGGAACTTTTGCCCAAGGCAAGAGACATCAATTCTGCAACATTTAAGCTTTCATATGATTTTTTTTTTTTTTTAAGTAAAGTAGTTGCAAAGAACCTTCCTAACAAGAAATGAGTACAAAAGATGAAGAATGATATTTTCCTGATTCAGTGATTCAGCTCCAGGTCCTCTACTTGCTGTTCAGAGCTTCCCAAGCTGTAGAAAAGAGAAAGTAAACTACAGCCACCAACTTTTACTGCTGATATTTAGAATCTTGTGGACAAGAGCAAAATGGACAAAAAAAAAAAAAAAAAATCAGGATACTGTCACAGTTTTGCTGCTTCATCAGAAACCTCTGAACATCAGCTCAGAAGGACACTGGAACTACTAAGTAAGAAGGCCCAAAAATGGAGATTGGAGGGAAGGTGAAGTAACTGAGACCGTCCCACTCCATGCTGAGGGAGGGGCAGACCCCTGCACATCCGTAAGTCCCTGGGGTGGCAGTGAAGCACAGAAAAAGCATTGATTCTTCTCCAGCAGCTAGATGGAACAGAAGGATTAAAGTACAGACATGTATTCTCCGAGGAATGATATGGAAGATGGAACTCCCGATCATTGGCCAGGAACAGCAACCCCCACTTTCCAGCAGCTTGGAATGTGGAGAGAGAGAGTTTCCACCACACCATTATAGACACCTTCTTACCCAAGTGTGTATACAACTTGAGTAACCTGATCTTTTAAGGTTACTCTTGTCCCATCAGCCTCCCTCCCTCTTGCGGTTTGTTAAAATCACTCACATGTACTATCTTTAATTAAGACTGTATATCCTTCAGATATGTATACATTAGGAAAGAAGGAGTGTACATACATACACCAACTCCCTAGTGTAAACAGGGAAATTTGTATTTTATCCTGAGTTATTTGGTAGAGGGTAAACTATAGGAAAGTGCCTATGATTGACCCCTACCAGCTAACATGGTAGAATACTAATTGCCCTGTTAACACATGTTAAAAGAGCTAACCGAATGTTAGGAACCATTAGGAAAGATAGCTAATAAGACAGAAAATATCATTCTCTCTCTATATATATGTATGTGTGTGTGTGTCTATATATATATAAATATATATATGTATGTGTGTGTGTGTGTGTGTGTGTGTCTATATATATATTTATATATATATAGACACACACACACACACACACACAGAGCGTGCAGTTTTGGGTGCCCTATCTCAAAAAAAGATACTAAAATTGGAAACGGTACAGAGAAGGGAAGAAAAATTATTAGGAATTATTAGGAATCCATATAAGGAGAGATTAAGAGGACTGGGACTGTTCAGTTTAGAGAGGGGTCTACAAAATCATGAATGGCATGAAGACAGTGAATAAGGAAGTGTTATTTACCCCTTCACATAACATAAGAACAAGGGGTCACTCAAAGAAATGAATGGGCATCATGTTTAAAACTAACATCAGGCAGTACTTCACACAACACAGTCAAGCTATGGAACTTCTTGCTAGGAGATGTTGTGAAGGCCAAAACTATAACTGGGTTCACAGAAGAACTAGACAAGTTCATGGAGGATACATCAATAGTCAAGATGGTCAGGGATGCAACCCCATGCTCTGGATGTCCCTAAGCCTCTGACTGCCAGAAGCTAAGATTGAATGACAGGGAATGGATCACCTGATAATTGCCCTGTTCTGTTCATTCCCTCCAAAGATAGAATGTCAGGGTTGGAAGGGACCTCAGGAGGTCATCTAGTCCAACCCCCTGCTCAAAGCAGGACCAATCTCCAGACAGATTTTTGCCCCATATCCTTAAATGGCCCCCTCAAGGATTGAACTCGCAACCCTGGGTTTAGCAGGCCAATGCTCAAACCACTGAGCTATTCATCCCTCCGAAAAGAGAATTTGGAGATGCTGGGGATTGAACCCAGGGCCTCATACATGCAAAGCAGGCGCTCTACCACTGAGCTACATCCTCAGATGGGTTGTGTATGCATCTGGCACTGGCCACTGTTGGAAGACAAAATACTGGGCTAGATGGACCAATGGTCTGACCTAGTATGGCCATTCTTGTGTATTAGCTAATACACATTTTTAGACACACTCCCTACCTCGCACTAGTGAAGACAATGCCTTCAGAGCAGGGACCCTGTTGTAACAGATACAGCAATTTCCTGAAACATCCTTACTTGACCTTATTGTATTAAGTTTATTCATTACTATGGGCTGGGATTGTATGTAACCTCTCTGGGGGAAAGATGTGACAGATGTGAGACCAGGGAGTTCAAAACACTATTGAAAATATGCCAGACAAGTATGGACATTTGGGACAATAAGCGTTAAGTGGATTTCCTAGGGAATCCTGACGGAGAGGTTAATGCAAATTCCCCAGTGCCAGTTATGCAAAAACCCAGCCTTCTGAAGCTATGCCATGAGGAATGGGGCCATTGTCTGCTGATCACTTGTTGCAAAAGGCCAGTATCAAAGGCCTGATCTGTATAAGGAACAGCTGGTCTGCCCAGTCTGCTTTCTGGCTCAGGATCTAAGACAGATGAACTTGTAACTATGTGGAAAACCCAGTTGTGGGTTCTGAAGGACTAAAACATACTAGAGCCCTAGGTTAGGCAGTGACCTCTGGTAAGCTTTTTAGCATGTATTTTAGTTTTTATTGTTATGTTTTCTCTGTAAATGTTTTTTCCTTAAGAATAAATGTACTAGCATAGTAGGAGCTGTGTGGCAAACTATAACTGCGGGCAATACATTGGTTATACCCATCAAAGAGACAGCAAAAAGGCCAGTGCTTGCGTGTAGGCAGTCTGGCTTGCTGGGATATCAGTGTAAATCAGGGAGCTGTGCAGTCTTAAAAACCCTGGTCAGAATGCAGTGAGATGTCGGTCTCTGCCCAGAAGGCCGGGTACTGGAAACCTGTAAATCAGTGCCCTTGGCAGACCAGGGGGGGGGGGGGGGGGGAGAGAGAATATACAGGTGCAGTTGCCCTGAAACTGACACACCTGTCTTCTTATGGGTTCGCATAGCACCTAGCACCACGGAGCCCTGATTTGCTCCTTTGAGACTGCTACTATAATGCAAATCTCAGTTGAATATCATGGAACCAAAAAGAGAAGTGAAGCTTGAGAGGGACTGGTTGCCAGCCATGTTAACAACTGTGCTCAAACATTGTCAATTCATAGTGTAGAGCAGGGGTTCTCAAGCCCTTCAGCCCCAGGCAGGGGGCCTGTAACCTGAGCCCTACCACCCAGGTCTGAAACCCTCAGGCTTTCGCTTCAACCCTGGGCGGTGGGGCTCCGGCTTCAGCTTCCATCCCGGGTAGCGGGGCTTTGGCCCCAAAACCCACAATTTGAGAACGGCTGGTGTAGACGCTCTAAAAAGCCATGGCTCTTGGCTTTGAACTACACAGACCCACAATGGAAACAAATACATTTGACTCTACAATTACACTTGAGGATGGAGATGGTAAAGAAGTAGGGGGTGGAGACATAGGAACCCCTGAGAGCAGGAAGCACTGTTTAAACTACTACAGACAGGTCTACACAAGAAGCTTTTGCCAATCTAGCAATGTTGGTTGGGGGTGTGAATTGGGGGGGGGAGGGGGGGAAGAGCGGGTGATGTTTCTATACCAGGAAAAGCCCCAGTGTAGTCACAGATATACCAGTATAAAAACGCTTTTTCCAGTACAACTTATTTCACTTCCTGAACCAATATAAGCCGTACTGGCAAGCTCTTTTTATAACGTCTTTTTTTCCCTCATATAAACATCAACAATAGGTGGGTTTTGCCAGTATAGCTCTACGAGCAAAGTTTTTAAGTGTAGACTACACTTAAACTTGTTTCATTGATGGCTAGTGAAAAGTCTGTCCCCCATTCAAATCTAATACATCTCTCTTACCTTGGGATTGTATTCAGCATTTCGGGCTCGAAGCGCAATGGTTTTTAGGTCAAGTTTGCAACCAAGATTCACAGTGGACACAATATTCCTGAAGACAAGTTAGAGAGATTAGTTGGTAAGGCTAGATTTAGTGAAGGATTCCTGGGATCTCTCTTTTTTTAAACTGTACATGACTTGATACTGAGATTTTGCTGTTCAAGCATGTTTGATTGGGTCAGATACATCTATGGTAACGCTATTGACTGTGATGAATTTACACCAAATATTATTTTAGCACAGGGGTGGTAGCAACGATCAAACTGAAGTATATTAAAGTTCTCTCCATTTTCCCCAGGTATCACAAGGTTCTCTTCTTTCTCAACAGTTAAAAACAAAGGATTTTTGTTAAATTTAGAGAGCCAAGTTGAATTTATATCACAGCATATTATAATGTCATCTGCACTCAAAAATAAGGTTGTTTTGAGTACAAAATGCCCACTGGCACTTTTTCTATAAATTGCCATTAAATAAAAACTTTAATTAATGTTTTCCCTTTATTGCAAAGTACAGTGAAAAAAGTTTTTCAGACCCAATACCTTGAACTAATTCTATATTTTTCTTCCCTGAACATAAACTCATACTCAGTAGTCAACTAGAAAAGAAGACAAGATATTAGGGACAATTCCATCTATAGTTGACTAACAGGGTTTTTTCCTCTTTTAATTCCCTTTCCACTTTAGATTTACATTTTCAATTTTAATAAGCCTCATTAATAAACTAGTATAACCAGGAAACAGAGGTTATTTTAAAAACAGTCACAATATGCAAGCATTCAATAGGTTACAGCTGAGAATATATTTAACGGTTATATGTATTTTGACATATTAGATTGTCAATTCAGATTACATTTCACTCCCGGTTTCTTGGACTTTTGAAACTGCATATAGCCAAAAACAGTTACAGTATTATAAAGCTACCACATGAAGACATAGAATAATAGAATATCAGGGTTGGAAGGGACCTCAGGAGGTCATCTAGTCCAACCCCCTGCTCAAAGCAGGACCAATCCCCAACTAAATCATCCCAGCCAAGGCTTTGTCAAGCCTGACCTTAAAAACCTCTAAGGAAGGAGATTCCACCACCTCCCTAGGTAACCCATTCCAGTGCTTCACCACCCTCCGAGTGAAAAAGATTTTCCTAATATCCAACCTAAACCTCCCCCACTGGAATTTGAGACCATTACTCCTTGTTCTGTCATCTGGTACCACTGAGAACAGCTGAGCTCCATCCTCTTTGGAACCCCCTTTCAGGTAGTTGAAAGCAGCTATCAAATCCCCCCTCATTCTGCTCTTCTGAAGACTAAACAATCCCAGTTCCCTCAGCCTCTCCTCATAAGTCATGTGCTCCAGCCCCTTAATCATTTTTGTTGCCCTCTGCTGGACTCTTTCCAATTTTTCCACATCCTTCTTGTAGTGTGGGGCCCAAAACTGGACACAGCACTCCAGATGAGGCCTCACCAATGTCGAATAGAGGGGAATGATCACGTCCCTCGATTTGCTGGCAATGCCCCTACTTATACAGCCCAAAATGCTGTTAGCCTTCTTGGCAACAAGGGCACATTGTCGACTCATATCAAGCTTCTTGTCCACTGTAACCCTTAAGTCCTTTTCTGCAGATGACATAGGATGACATTAAGCAGCCCAACCCAGTGCATATTAGATATATGGCTAACAAAGATCAGCAAGAAGTCCCACTTCTACTACTGAACCACCACGCTAACAGAAGTTTTAAATCATATAAGTCACTAAATCTTTAAAGGCTCATTGTATGGGAGGGAGAGACTGTATAATAAAAAATATACCAAGTACACTCACTGCAGCTGTGGCACAATCCCGGAGCTCTCAGATGCAGGTGTTGCAGGCGTTATTGGGGTCATAGGAGTCATTGGAGAGGGATAGAGTGGCGTGGTTCCTGGTAAAGGAGCTGTAGTAAGAGTCTGTGAATGGAAGAGCTGTGGCGTTTGACTGGATGTTCCCTGTGTTGCTTGCTGTGATGTGGACTGTTGTGCTGCTTGCTGCTGCTGCCTCTGCTGTTCCTCCAGAAGAGATAGACTGTTGCTGCTTTGGACAGGCTGTGGTGTCAGTCCAGTGCCATAGGGCATCATTGGGCTAAAAATTGGAATTCCAGGAGTCATGGCACCCTAAAGAAGAGAGTATAAAGAATAAAGTTTGAGGTCAATCGAGTCCATATACTTTTATGAGAAAAATCAAACATTTGTTGCATGAGGTTAAGAACAAGAATGGTGGTTTGTACACTTCCAGCTAGGGTGGGGATTTGTTAGAAATTAATACTCTTGGGACATGTCTACGCTGCAAAATTATGTCAACCTAACATATGCTGGCATACCACTTTTGCTTGTCCACACTACACTCCTTGTGTCAGCAGTGAGCATCCTCACCAGGAGCACTTGTACTGATTGTTAGTCAGTATGGGGCATTATGGGACAGCTTCTGAAAGGCAGTAACAGTCGATGTAAGCAACACAGTGTCTACACTGACACTGCGTCGACCTAGCTATATCAACATTGATTCTATGCCTCTCATGAGGTGGAGTATTAAGTCAGCCTAGCAGGGCAGTCACGTCAGCGGGAGCGAAATTTTACCGTAGACACTTACACAGTTAGGTCGACATAAGCTGCCTTGCGTCCACCTAATTCTGTAGTGTAGGCCAGGCCTTAGAAGCTCATTTTACTGCACAGTACTTAGAACTATTTTTATCTCCATTAAATTGTCCCATCCAGTACTCCTCTCCACTAGCTAGTGAAGGATTATTCTCTTCAGTATATACTCCGGAGTTTTGTTTTCCTGAAGAATATGCTAACGTCTAATAGCTGAAGAATATGCTAACGTCTAATAGCTCACTTCAAAAAAGGAAACAAACTCAGTGAATTTGGCACTTGCGGAAAATGCCTACTTAAAAGCCCTGGAGACTGAAGTTGTCCTTTTACAAAAAGAAGAGATACAGCATTAGCAGTGGCAGCTTCCTCATAGCACCTTGCAGGTATGTTTCAAAATGTGACCTGGAGAGAACCTCCAGAAATTAAAAGGGAGTTCAGGCTCATGTCAAGTTAATGCTCAGTTATCTGAGTAAAGAAACAAATTGGGGTGCCAACTGCAGTGATATTTGGGGGTGATGGGCACTCCAGGCTCAATTATTTCAAATTTTGCCACTAAAATGCACTTAACATTTGTTTTACTTAAATCTAAACAAGGATAAAGAATGAGAATTCCATATATTTATGTATTTCTGAAATCTCCATTCATGTAAACCTTAAGTTTACAAAAATATATCTATTTAATTTGCTTACACTGTATCTGAATAATCAGTTTCACCCTTTCCACTACATAACACGTTTACGTTAAAGTCAATGGAATTACATCAAAGAATGAATGTTTCTTCCATACTGAAGAGATCCTTATAAACATTAACAGGGCAGTAGAAAAACCCTGAAGAAATTTCTCGTGTGTGCGCACATGAAAGAGGGCTTTACCACAAAGTGGACTTTGACAATTAACTAATTTTTAAAAAATTGTTTTTTTTTTTTAGTGTCCTATTAATATTCTTCTGTTTTAGATAAGCAATTCACACAAGAAAATTTGGTATTTGTAGAATAATTGTACTTCAACATCTTGAAAATAAGAATACTGTTAAAAACCCAATTGCAATGAAATTGTAGTTTAATTTAAAACAAAAAAATATATAATTTACATGTTTGAAGGTGAAATGGAGGACAATACTCCAGAGATTACAACTACTTTTTATCCTAGTATCTGTTATCATATAACGTAGTTCCAAAAGCAACAAATATTAGACCCTTCTCTAGCAAATAAGCACATTCATATTGCTAGATTCTAAACAATCTTTCATATCCATAAGCATCCATATTGTTACTCAAGACACTGAAATCTCTTTTACAAAGAAATTCATCTCACGAGTAAATTTGAAATAATTTGTTTTTTTTTTACCTGAGGGGATGCTAACCCCTGGGCGTAGGGTGGTAAGCTGTTGTTCTGATCCATGATTCCAATTACTTCTTTGGTCGGGATAGAAATAATTCCACCAATTCAATAAAAGTAATTCCACACCCTCATGGGTTTTTTCCCCCTAAAGCATTCCAGCAACTAGTTTCTCAGCCACTCTTGAAGATTTATGAAAACATCAGCTCCAGAAAAGTCTGTGTAGTAAGTCTAAAATACAGTCCAAAACCTGAAAGGGAAAAAGTAGTCTCTTGATAACCATATGTTTAAAACAACTTGTATGATTACATCCAGCTGCCATGTAACATAGCAGTCCTTAAATATAGTTCTTTGTGCACATTATGCTGCCTTTGAAACTTCACTCCCACCAAGAACTTATGTATGTGTGTGACTTTACTCACATGAACAGACCCATTGGATTCAGTGGGACTACACACATGCCTAACGGCTGGTCTACACTAGAAAGGGGTCTGAAAAATTCACACCCAAGACACAGTTCCCCTTTTCTACACCTATCCCTGATGTAGAAAGCAGTAGGTCACCGGGAGAATTCTTCCATCAACCTGCCTACTGCCTCTCGGAGAGATGGATTTACTAGCGATGGAAAAACCCCTTCCATTGCTGTAGTTGGTATCTATACTACAGCAGTGCAGCTGCGCCACTGTAGCATTTCTAATGTAGACATGCCCTAAGTGTTCACAGGGCCGAGCCTTTAGTTATAACGATTCCAAACTTTGCCACCAAAACACACTTAATATGTTTTACTTAAGCCTTAAACATAATGTAGTAGAAATCTGTTTGTAGATTTATTCATATAATATTAAAATTGTGTCTTAATATTCCACTAAAAGATTACATCTTAGCATTAAAATTAATATGAGATACTCAAATATTGCACAAATTTTACCAAGATACTAAATAAAGTGAATTTGATATTTATAGCTCCTCATATATCGAGTAGTGCTTCCAAAACACAGCAGACCCAAATCTACTCTAAACTGCACCAGTTCAACTCAACTGATTTCAGTCAGAGTGCCTTAGTACAACTGAGGGTAGAGTTTGGTCTGATTTTTTTGAAATGGCACCAATGTTTTTAAAATTATTTTGTTACTCTACAGTAACTTCACTAGCTTGATACCAAGATTTCTAGTCCTTGTGCTTGTACATTCATTTGTTGTTGTGGGATTGTTCTTGAAGCCTGAGCTGCTAGAAATGATTTAACAGCAAAATTAAAATCAGAAAGAAAAAAAGTCTCCTTTGCCAACTCCAGACCAAAAAAAATGAAGCACGGAGACATTTCACCAAAGAATTACATGCACCTTACAGAGGAGAAAAAAAGTTAGAAAAAAACTGGGGTTTTCCAATTGACATATATGCATCTCTTTTTAATCCACACAGCAATCTTCTGATTTTCCCAAATGGCAGTGCTGCACTAACAACAAGGCAGTTAGAAGCTTAAAATAGGATAGCCCCTATCAAACACTTCTAATAACTTTCAGCTTCCTAAAACAATTACCTGTTGGGCTGAAATCTGACTGAGGTAAGTGTTTCGAAAGTTTGAAGAAAACCTGTTCAGCTGCTTTTTGTTTTTTAAACCAGGGATTCCTTGACCCACAGTTAGTAAAAAGACTAGACCAATGTCTTGCAACACAGTGTAAATATGGCCTGTTTTGAGTTCAGCTACATTTGTGCGAGCAACAAATTCCACAGGCAAGGGGACTTCTGAGGATACCGTGCCTTCAGCGCCACTGAGCTTCCCCCCTTAGTACTACTATGCATGAACACAAAATAATGCATACGAAGAGGAGCAGTTTAAACATGAATGGAACTTATGTACTTGCAGAGAGCCTGAATCAATACTTCTGATAGAAGAATAACCCACTAACTTCAACGGGAGGTTTGGCTCTGTAATAATACTTAGCAATTGCATACCGTTCTCCATCTTCAAAGCACTTAACAATAAGCTTCATAATAACCTAATAATATACAGAATTGTGTTACCCCAACCTTGCAAAACTAATGAAACCTGCTTTGCCCTCCCTTTTGCTATAAGGGCAAACATGAACACCCCAGGATATATTATTTGGATAACAAATAACTAACCTCCTCCTCAGGCTGCTGGGTGAGGCTGATTTTCCAATACTGCATTGTTCCCATTTTGCAGATGGGGAAAGAGACAAGGCAGTTTAGTGACTCGCCCAACATCACACCAAGGGAGTCTGTGGCACGGGCCAAATCAGAATTACTGTTGCCAACATACTACAATGATTGGTTTATCGGGACGACACTGAACTCATCAGTGCCCCCTCCCCCCCCCGTCTCCATCCCTCCTAGCCACGCCAAAAGGCTCAGGAAGGCCAGAGCACCAGGGAAGGTCCGGGTAACAGACGCACAGAAAGAAGCGCAGCTTCTCTTTTCTGCACACGACGGGTTTTACAAGACGGCGCTTCTCCGACAAGCCTGTGCGAGGAAAGCCCCGGAAAGGCCGCGCTCAGCTCGGGGCTGGGACCCCATTTCTGACTGTCTGACCTCGGCCTCCGCGCGGCACGGCCGGGCTCGCTCCCAGGCGGCGGGAAGGGGCCGCGCCTGGGCCCGGGCCGCCCCGCACGAAGCGTGGCCGGTGCAGCCCGGCGGGAGAAGCGGGCGCTGCCCGGGCCCGGAGTCGAGCCCGACCCGGAGGAAGTCGGGGCAATGGGGACAGGCTCGGGACGCGGAGCCTGGCTGGGAACGGGGCCCTCGCGCCAGGCGGCGGCTGCGGGACCCTGCCCGGGGCAGGGGGAGAAACACACCGGCCTCCCGCAGCGCTGCCCAGGCTCCGCCAGACACGCGCCCCGCCGCCTCTGCCCGGGGTGGGGTGTTCGGTACCTGCCGCTCCAGCTCCCTCCAGCCGCTGCACAGACCCGGCGGCGGCGCCGACCCCACCTGCTGCAGCCCGCCCCCGCGCCCTGCTCCGGCGCGCGCATAATGCGTCACTTCCGCCAGTAGCTCCCCTTGCGCTTGTCCACGGTGGCCATCTTGAATGAGGGCGAAGCTGGTGGGAGGGCGGATAAACCAAAAAGCCCGGGGAGAGGCCCCGATCCCGCCGCGCGGGGGCCGCTGCACTGGGCGTTGTTTATTGCCACAGAACCCAGGGCGAAAACCCTCCGCTGCAAACAGCCCCGGGACGCAGCCCCGCCCCCAGCGATTGCAGCCCCCGCCGTGTCCTTAGCCCATGAAACCGGACAGGTGGCAGCGTGTCCTGGGAACCCTACAGAGCCCCTGGGACAGCCACAATCCTGGGAAAACCTGGACAGGTGGCAATCTTATGGGGGGGAACCAAAATAATGCGACAGTCTGGACTTCTTTAGATTTGGTTCCTGAGTGGAGTAGAAGTAGGGTGACCAGACGTCCCAATAAAATCGGGACCGTCTTGATTTTTCAGTGTTTGTCCTGCGTCCCGACCAATCTCTGGTCGGGACGCAATTTGTCCCGATATTTCGCTCTGCCGGCAGCACTCGGCTTTTTTTTTTTTCTCCACCCACAGACCTCCCCTCCCACCCCCCCAATGTCTCGATATTTTGTTCCTCTCAGTAGTATAAGGGCCCTACCATCAATCAAACCCTAACCCCGCCCCTTGACCCCCTTGGCCCCTCCCATCCGTCACCGGAAGTCCCACCCCAAGGGGTATTACTTCCGGGGTCAAGGTGCCACCTGGCCGGAAGCTAGGTGTGTCATGTGACCCCTCTAAGAACTCCTCCCACCACCCTCTACCAATCAGGAGGGGTTTTGTCCCGATAGGACCGCCCCGAGAGGAGATTTTGACCAATTAGGGTGACTTCCGGGGCGGGGTGACCCGTCCGGAAGCGGGTCGTGTGACCCCTCTAAGAACTCCTCCCACCAACCTCTACCAATCAGGAGGGGTTTTGTCCCGATAGGACCGCCCCGAGAGGAGATTTTGACCAATCAGGGGGACTTCTGGGGCGGGGTGACCCGTCCGGAAGTGGGTCGTGTGACCCCTCTAAGAACTCCTCCCACTGCCCTCTACCAACTAGGAGGGGTTTTGTGCCAAAAGGACCGCCCGAGAGGAGATTTTGACCAATTAGGGAGACTTTTGGGTTGGGGTGACCCCTCCGAAAGGGAGTTGTGTGACCCCGCTAAGAACGCCCCAAGGCCCTCCGCCAATCAGAGTGCAGCACCATTACCCCATAAGTCCCAGCGCCAGACAGAGGAGGCGGCCATCTCTTACCAAGGACACCTGCTTTCGAAAGCGCGGAAAGGCTGCGGAGAGGAAACATGGCCTCCTTTACCACTCCCGTGAGAACTTCGGACTTTGTTTTAGCCCCGAGGCTCTTTGACCGTCCGCGGAGAAAGCGCTACATCAGCGACAGTTCCGAGGAGGAGGGAGCGACCGAGGGGAGCCCTTTGGCCCAGCCGTTGATGGATACGCCGGAACCCGACCCCGAAACCCTTGTGAGGCAGACCGGTGAGCGTGACGGCCTCTCTTTGTCCACCCCCTTAGAGGTGGAAGGCGATCGTGGCTCGGGGGAGTCACAGGCGGACAAAGCGAATGGAAAAGACGGCGCTCAGGTAAATGAATGCTTAAGAAGCGGCGGTCGAGGAGGGGTGGGTAATGGGTTAGGAACCGGGATTGCGTAAATTAAAAAACAAGCAGCGGGGGTGCTTACACGTTTTCTTTTTTGAAATTTTTAACAGCTCGACGATGCCTTTTTAGAGGACCCGGACAGCGATGCATCAAGCAGTGAAGATGAACTGGGCCCACCATGCTTTTGCTCAACGCCAATACGAGTTGTTGAAGAGGACTCTGAGGATGATGGCTATGAGGAGTTTAGGAGGCGGCTTGGCATAGAACTAACTGAGCCAGTGCCACATCGTGAGCGTAAAAGAGTTATGAGGACTATTGTACGCGTTGCTGTTTATGCTATCCTTAAACACTGCCTTAGGCAAAAGCTTTTTGAAGATTGTGAGGGCTGTGTCATAGATGCGCCAGGCCAAAGGCACCATGACTGTGTGACTTGGACTTCGGTGGATATAAACTGCAAGCTCCGGGGCCTGTGTGCTGAGCTGTGTTTGGAAAGCTTATTAAACACTGTTGTTGCCATAGGCTATGGTATGCAATGTTTGTGCCTTACCCAAGAACATTTAGCGCAAGGGGTGACCTTGATAAATGCTGTGCAATTTAGTGCAGACCCTGACCGTGTTCTAAGGAAAATGACCAAACCGGAAGATGCCTGCTTAGAGCGTTATATTGACCGTCTAGTTCGCACAAAGAGTTACAAAACCCTGCTTAAGAAAAAAACTCTTTGTAAGAAATCTAAAAGGATTAAGTTAGAGAATGGTGAGGGGACAAACATGCGATATAAAACTTGGTAGCTGTAATTTGTTTTAAAGGGGGGCTTGTGACTATTTGTGTTTTGTTAGAAGGCCTTTAAGTGCGTTAAAAAGTTTTAATAAAGCATTTTGTTTTTGTTTTTAAGAAGCTGTATGTTTTTTAAATAAAAAAAAATAAATTGTTTGTGAGAATTAGCTCTTGTGTTTTGTGTGTGTGTGTAGCAAAAAGCTGAAATGTATGTTGTGGGGGAAAAAAACCTAAAAATGTGCTTACAATAAAAAAAAAAACCAAGGCTAGTTCAGACATGTGTCTGAGTACAATAGAGTTAATATGGAGATATACTTATCTCATAGAACAGCCTTTACTAGCAGGGCCAAATATTGATTTGGCCCCAGAGCCCTAAGTGGCCCTCTTAAGGCTTGAACTCACAACCCTGGGCTTAGCAGGCCAATGCTTAAACCACTGAGCTATCCTTAGGCTGTTAAACTGAATGGGGTTTTAACCATACACACATACACCCACCCAACCACCCACCCACGCAGACAAACTGGTTTCACTATTCCAGATTACAAAAATGCTATGGGAATGCTATGGGAATGCTATGGGAGGGGTCATTAAATTAAACTGTTAGCAAACTATGTTGAATTTTTGCTTAACAAAGGGCTAAGAGGGTATAAAAACCTTAGGTATGCAGCAGTTTGTCCTTTTTCAACTTGGATAGCTGCTGGACTGCAAAAAGAGGTAAGACTTGCTGTGTTTAACTTTAAAACTATATATTATATAAGGCCACTTTTTGCCCATGCTGTTTTAGTAAATAATGGTGCCTATGTTTATTGCAGTGTGATCTGTTAGCATGGAACCAGTAACTTTAAACTGCATTTTACCACCAGGCCAAGGTAAAAAAAAAAAAAAAAAACATTTTAACTATAGTTGTGCTTAATACTGTTAAATTAACAAAAGTATTACACAGGCTGCATAGGGATTTGGTGGTAATACTAACATTTTTTGCTTGTTTTTGAACCTGAAGGCTTAAGCACACATGAGGGGGAACAGAACAACCATGTGCCTGCAACACTTTATCCCATAGTGAAAGGTAACTTTTTTTTTTTGCAACAGGCTTTTAAATGCATGTGGGGGTTTTGAAAAGTGTATGGCTGCAAACTTGGTTTGGTGTGTTTTATAAAGCTGCTGGTGTGTGTGCAAGGCAGAGGTTTTTAAAGTACTTGGCACAGGGGTTTTTACTGTGTATAATGTGATGGGTTTAAGGCACTGTGGGGGTGGCTGCTACTAACTAAACCAAAGGCACATGGCTGGGGTCAGAACAAACCATGTGGCTTTTAAATGCATGTGGGGTTTTTGAAAAGTGTATGGCTGCAAACTTGGTTTGGTGTGTTTTATAAAGCTGCTGGTGTGTGTGCAAGGCAGAGGTTTTTAAAGTACTTGGCACAGGGGTTTTTACTGTGTATAATGTGATGGGTTTAAGGCACTGTGGGGGTGGCTGCTGCTAACTAAACCAAAGGCACATGGCTGGGGTCAGAACAAACCATGTGGCTTTTAAATGCATGTGGGGTTTTTGAAAAGTGTATGGCTGCAAACTTGGTTTGGTGTGTTTTATAAAGCTGCTGGTGTGTGTGCAAGGCAGAGGTTTTTAAAGTACTTGGCACAGGGGTTTTTACTGTGTATAATGTGATGGGTTTAAGGCACTGTGGGGGTGGCTGCTGCTAACTAAACCAAAGGCACATGGCTGGGGTCAGAACAAACCATGTGGCTTTTAAATGCATGTGGGGTTTTTGAAAAGTGTATGGCTGCAAACTTGGTTTGGTCACATGGCTGGGGTTAGAACAAACCATGTGGCTTTTAAACTAACAAGGGTTTTTTTGTTTTTTTTTGCAAAATGGTTTTTAACAGCTGTTTTGGTTTTTATTTTGCAAAATGAGATGTATTTAAAAACCTGTTTGTTGTACAGCCTGAAATGGATTATTTTGTTGTAAAGCTATGACTTTTTAAATAGAAAAATAACCTAATGAAGTAAGTGTAATGTATGTTTACAAGAGGGTTTTATGTGTTTTATAATAATGTTGTTGTTTGCTCCACAGTACAGTCAATACATGAGAGATCCTTAGACCAGAGGGAAAACAAGCTGAAAAGAAAAAGGAAAGAGACCTCTGAAAAGGAAAATTCACCAGCATCAGTGACGGATGGATGGATGAAGCCCTGTAAATACATTTTGCTTATTGGTTTTGGCTGTTTTATGAGGTTTTGTATTTTAAGTAAATACATAGGTGTGGGTGAGGGGTGCTAAAGTTCAGTTTTTGTAAAATGTTGTTTTTCCCCTGTCATAGGCCTGGGCAACTTTTCTGACAATACTGTAGTCAGAGATACAAGGACATCTCCTCCAGAACTGCCAACGAACCAGAAATCTGCTTTGAGACCTTTAACAACGCAAAACAGCGCAAGAGCGCAGGTGAAACATCCGGGCGATCCAAACCTCATATACGTCAAACCCAAGGACAAAACAAAAGACTCTGGTAAAAAACAACCACGCCACCACAACTCCAGTTCCTCAGTGGCCAGCACCACACCAAGCCCTGAGGAAACTGTGAGCGAAAACACACACATTCACCAACCCAGAGCACGCACTCTAGGGGTTCGGAATATGCGCAAATCCGTAGCATGTGCTGTAAGGGCTGCGCTTAAAAAACCATGGACTAAGGTATTGCAATCACACAATCAGCACACCAGTTCCTCAGCGGTCACCACCACACCAAACCCTGAGGAAACTGTGAGCAAAAATGCCCACATTCACAAACCCGGAGCATGCGCTCTAGGGGTTGTGAATAAAAAACCAAAAACTGACAAACCATTCTCCCAGAACCATAAGCTTGGCCCAGCTCCCCCATATTTTAGTAGTTGGGAAGGGCTTGAGGCTTTCCTCAAAAAAGTGGTGGAGGATATATCCTTGGGTAGGCTAAAAGAACGGGATTCTAGAAAGAAATGGGAAAAATATGATGCTTGGTTCAGAGCCATGCTGAAAAATATAAGGGCTGAAAAGGGTGGCTCTGAGCAGGCATGACTAGTCGCAAAAAGGGGCCTGGGTAAAAGGGGCACCCTCCAGGGTACACATCAGTTTATGTGTAAACAAAAGGGGGGACAGCGTTTGGGGGATAAGCAGATGGCTGCCAAAAAGTTCCAGGCCCGGGTTGTTGTAAAAATTTTAAAGAGGGCTAAAGAGGTAATGAGGAAAAAAAAACAAAAACAAAAAGAGATGCCCCCTACTGGAGGCTCTCAAACTGGCTTGTCTGAAAATGGGGAGGTGGAATTAGACTCTGGTTTAGCAAATTCCCCAGAGGGCTCTTTAGATGGGGCCCGTTCTACTCCCAATGACTTTCATGGAGGCGCCTCAGAGTTTGACTCTCAAATAGCATCTGATGTAGAAGATGCCGCTAATGATTCCGTAGAGGAACCCCCAAGTAACCCCGAAAATGCCGAGGTGTATATGGAGAGAGTGAGAAGTTGGCAACGTGAAGTATCCAGATTTGGGGGGGCGGTGTATTGTGAGGAATTTCGTTTTGTTAATCTTGAGCAAATAAATTCAGCTCAGCAGGTTGTTGAAGCCATACACCGGGGGATACAGTTAGTGCTCGATGACATTAACGGTAGGGTAGGCCCTGATGATTATGTTCAGTTACGTTTAGAGAGCCGTAATTTAACTAATTCTTTGTTTTCGGTCAAAAGAACTAGAAATGAGCTGTCTGCTGAGGATTTTTTAAATCAGACCTCAAAACTGCTACAGAGCAATAGAGAGTTGCATCTCGATGGGACGTTGCGCCTTGTTGTGACAGTTGTAAAAAACAGGGGTGGGGGCGCTCGTAGAGTTTTAAATACTATCCTTAATAGTCAAATTATTCATAAAAAGAGACAGTGTTTAGTAGACCTGACTTACACCGGTACCAATTTGTGTTTTGCGGGTGGGCTCTTGGCCGTCATGTCCGATCGTAAACCTACGGACGCGGAATTGTTAGCGGAGGCAAGAAAGTTACATGAGAAACTGGGGTGGTCAGATCAAAAAAAGGTTATGCTCAGCGACGTAGCAAAGTTTGAACAGCATTTAGGAGTTAACATACAGGTGGTGTTGTATACGGCAAAAGGCGGCTGGGGGTTTTTTAAAACGGGGGGCACAGTGTACCCCGAGACTTATTTTATCCTGTTGCACGATGAGCATTACTATGGGGTTTTGGATGTAAAAAAGTTGTTCGGAGCGAAAAATTATTGTGAGTTTTGCCACATGGTGTACAGCCACGACCACTCTTGCAGGTATCATTGCCGCCTCTGCTTGAGCGTAACGTGCTCAGACAGCGTGGGCGAGCAGCAGCGGTGTCCTAGCTGTAGACTGTATTGCCGGTCCAAAGAGTGTTTAGACAGACATATCGACTGTGCATCAAAAAACCAAGTTGAATGCCTATCTAAAACTTTGTGTGAGAAGTGTCAGTCTTACGTGGACAAGCGGCATAGGTGTAAAGGGAGACGTTGTAAGCAGTGTCAGGAGTTGATCGTTGGTGATGTAGACGGCCACCTCTGTTTTATGGACAGCCTTAGAAAGCCTAAATCTTCAGAAAAGTATATTTTTTATGATTTTGAATGCACGCAGGAGACCGGGGTGCACACTCCCAATTACATTTTTGCTATGTCCCTAAAGCCAGAAAAATCCTGGGAATTTAAGGGTGATGAGTGTCTTTCTGTGTTTGTGAAGACCTTTATTGGCAAAGCGTTTCGGGACTACACGTTCCTAGCACACAATTCTAAAGGTTATGATGCATACTTTATTGTTAAACAGTTACTCAAGGAAAAGATGGGCCTAGAACTGATCACTCAGGGTAGTAAACTAATGTGCGTGGAAGTTAAGGCCCTGGGCATTCGTTTTATAGACTCTTTAAACTTCTTGCCCATGAAGCTTAGCAAGCTACCGCAGGCGATGGGGTTTGAAGGGTGCAAAGGGTATTTTCCACACTTTTTTAACACGTTAGAAAATCAAAATTACGTGGGGCCTATGCCCGGTATGGAGCACTATGGTGTAGAAAGCATGATGCCCAGAGAAAAAGCAGAGTTTCTCGACTGGTATCGGGACCACAGCTCTGAGGTGTTTGACTTGCAAAAAGAGCTCGCGTATTACTGTCAGCAGGATGTAAAAATTTTGAGACAGGCCTGTATCCTATACAGAAAAGAGATTATGAAAATGACGGAAAAGGGAGATGTAGTAGAGAAAGAACCTGGTAAATTCGCTGAGATAAAACTGTGTATAGATCCATTCCGGTACATAACACTGGCATCTGTTTGCATGGCTATGTACAGGTTTATGTTTTTGGAGCCTAACACGGTAGCTCTTCTCCCTCCAGACAACTATCACAGGCAAAAAAAGAGATATTCAACCCCATCTATTCAGTGGCTGTTGTATATCTCTCACAAAGAAAATATACAAATACGGCACGCTTTACAGGGTGGGGAACTACAGGTAGGCCCCTACTTTTTAGACGGCTATGCCAATGTTGATGGGGTACGCACAGCCTTTGAGTTTAACGGTTGTTTTTTCCATGGCTGTGTCACCTGTTATTGTGAAAAAGCACAAAATCCTATGACGGGGACATCTTTTGGGTTTCTTTATTACAAGACGCAGCTCAAAACCGACTATTTGAAGCGCCTTGGTTTTGTAGTGAGGACTCTTTGGGAGCATGAGTGGGAGGTGATGAAAGAAACAGACAGGGAGCTTGCAGACTTTTTAAACCGAACCCGGTTACCCCAGCCTCTCGTGCCTAGGGATGCTCTTTTTGGGGGGAGGACAAATGCTATCCGCCTATATTACAAGCCTAACCCCGGGGAAGAAATTCACTATTATGATTTTACCAGCCTGTACCCTTTTGTAAACAAAACCAAAGAATACCCTATCGGACACCCCGATATAGTCTATGACAAATTTGGGCCCCTTGCAAATTATTTTGGAATTGCAAAAGTTAAAGTGTACCCCCCGCGAGGCCTCTTTTTCCCATTGTTGCCCGTCAGAGTGGGTGGCAAGCTTATGTTCCCGCTATGCCGAACCTGTGCGGAAACCGAGCAGCGGGAGACATGCACCCATACTGACGAGGAGCGGGCCATCCTGGGGACTTGGTGCACGGTGGAATTGAACGCGGCCATAGCAAAGGGGTACACGGTGGCTAAGATCTATGAAATCTGGCATTTTAATGAAAAATCTGATAAACTCTTTTCAGAGTACATAAAATTACACCTCCGTCAGAAACAAGAGGCTTCAGGGTATCCCAGTTGGTGCACAGACGAGGAAAAACAAAATAAGTACGTTAGCGATTTCTACCAGAAAGAAGGTGTGCATTTACGCCAACACGAGATCAGATCAAACCCTGCTAAACGCCAAATCGCTAAACTGTTTTTAAATTCTCTGTGGGGTAAATTCGGCCAAAGATCCAACCTACCCAACACCAGCATCGTGAGAGACCCTGACGAACTTTTGCAGTACCTGTTCTCCCCCAATTATGAGGTTTCATCCTGCGAGTTTATCGATGATGAAACAGCGTGCGTGTCGTGGAAGCACGCAAAAGAACGGTACTCTGTCTCTGGCAATACCAATGTTTTCATAGCCTGTTTCACCACTGCTTATGCCCGCTTAGAATTATACAGTCTCCTAGACGGTTTGCAAGAGCGGTGCCTGTACCACGACACTGACTCGGTGATCTTTGTGAAAAGGGAGGGTGACTGGAATCCCCCTCTGGGGGATTATTTAGGGGACCTTACGAGCGAAATTCCGCCAGATCAACACATCACCGAGTTTGTGTCGGCAGGTCCAAAAACCTATGGGTATAAGCTATCGGGTGGAAAGGCCTGTATGAAAGTCAAAGGTATTACCCTAAACGTAGCAAACTGCGAAAAAATCAACTTCGACAGTTTGAAAGACCTAGTCTTGGACTATTGCACGGGTCTGCAAGAAAACACCTCAAAAAAGATAGAGGTGCAGCAGCCCTCTATCGTAAGAAACAAAAAACAGTGGCAAATAGAAACAAAAACCCTTAAAAAGACACAAAAAGTGGTTTACAACAAAAGGGTCCTAGGAGAAGATTTTAAAACCCTGCCGTACGGCTTTTGAAAAAATGGATACGAGGTGGAAACACCCCTTTTCTGCAATTCTCGCGGGGCCTAGCAACTGCGGGAAAAGTTACTTTATAAAAAACGTGTTGGATAATGCCAAACACACACTCTCTGTTATGCCTGAGAATATCGTGTGGTGTTACAGTTGTTGGCAACCTCTGTATAAAGAACTGCTTTGTAAATATCCCTTTATTAATTTTGTGGAGGGCCTGCCTGAGGCTTTTGACGATGACAGTTTGTTTCCTACTAATAAAGTAAATATGATTATCATAGACGATTTGATGAACTCGGCTTGTGAAAGTGATGAAATCGAGAAAGCTTTTACCAAGTACGTGCATCACAGAAACCTGAGCATTATGTATATAGTTCAAAACTTATTTTGTCAGGGAAAAAAAAGTCGCACAATTAACCTAAACACAAAGTACATGGTTCTGTTCAAAAACCCCAGGGATAAATTACAAATCGCTACGCTCGCTCGGCAAATGTACCCCGGCAAAGCTCAATTCTTTCTAGAAGCTTTTGAGGATGCTACCAAAAAACCTTACGGCTACCTGGTGGTGGATTTAAATGCTTCCACACCAGAAGCTTATAGACTAAGAACTGGTCTTTTTCCTCCAGACTGGCCGGCGGTTTATACTTTGAAAAAAACAGCCGGGTATAAAAAGAGATAACTTATCGGTAGGCCCCTTTTTAACACCCGGGGCTGCTACCGAAAACATGTCTAGCTGCTTAAAAAGAAACCTGGGCCTTTTAAAATTACTTAGCAAATCGTCCCCACAGCAAAGGAGGGCTATACTGTGTTCAGCCTCTGACGATCTAGTAGCGGCCATCTTAGAAATAGCGCTCAATACCTTAAAAGGAAACGTTCCTTTAACACAGAATCAAGTGCGTGTACTGAAAAAGAAACGCACGCTTATAAAAACTTTGTGTAATAAAAGGGTTTCACTTAAAAGAAAAAAGCATCTGGTAAAGCAGTCTGGGGGGTTTATCGGACCTCTGTTAAGTTTTGCTATCCCTCTGATAACGGGGCTTTTAACTAATCGATAATGGAGTATGCAGAAAAAATGTTCCTGGTGCCCAGCCACCAGTTGGAGCAATTAAGGGCTCCCCCTCCGGCAGAGGAAAATATCAGAACAACCGCCACTCGCTTACTGGATGCTGAAATGAAGTCTGTTCTTCAAAGAACTGACTTGGCTGAATATGAAAAGGCTAAACTTTACAGCGCCGTGCTTCAAAGGTACCTAATGTACGTGAAACAGAGCGAAGCGGATAAAGGGAAAATAAGTCTGTTTCTACCGGAACAGGAACAAAGTGTGACTGCCAAACCCCCAGAAACACCAAAGAACTCAGACTTTGTTGCTCAGGAGGTGTTGGATAACATCAATAAGCGTTATAAGAAAAATGCAATAGTATTGCTAAATAAGCTGGGCCAGGATAAAAATCTCTCTTCGTGGAACGATAAAGGGGCTTTTGTGTACAAAGGCTCTGTGGTTAATGGTTCTAACATGCTCGACTTAGTCAGGGCCGTCACCCAGACTCGCTCTGTTCCTAGCAGGCATGTACCTAAAGGATGGGATGTGTTTATGAACGCCATGGCGGAACTGAACGTGCCATCTTCCGTCATGGGCAATGCGGCCAACAGAAATCTTTTGGAACGCCTCAAGGCCTCGACTGCTGACACCGGGGTGGATCGAGAAACCGTGACCCCTTTTTTGCCATCTAAAAAACGAAAATTGGCTAAAAGAGCCGAATGGCTTAGTGTGTAACATTTTAATTTAAAAACTGGTAATGTTTTGCTTTAAATAAAACATTTCTATAATTTAAAAAAAAAAAATCTGTGTACATTTTTCCTCAATTGGTTTTCAAAAAAAACCCCCCCCAAAAAACACACCAAACATTATTTGTCTTTAAACCCCTCACCTGGGGTGCTTTATTGGGTAACATGGCTATGAAAATCATTGCAAGATACACATGTCTGGGCTTGTTGAAACATGTTTTGAGCAAGGCTAGGCATGCCCAAGAATTTAAATTTACTTTTTACAAAATTCATCACCATCCGGTCGTTTTGCACTAAGTCGTTAGAATACAAATTTAAAATCCGATCAAAAGATAAACCCTTGCTACGTTGATGTAAGAAAAACACGCAGTGATAGCCGCAGGCGACGGAGCGGGGGTCTTGTAATTGTCTATTGTGAAACACGATGTCTGTGGCATTTTTGTTTAAAAATTTCATAATGCTTTTAGGAAACAACACACTGTTCGGGGAGTGCCCATATGAGTCAAAAAACTCTCCACGGTTACGCTCCGCCAGATACAAGGCAAGCCAGTGTTCACCCGGTTGGTTGTGTGGATGCGTGTTCACCACCAAGCCTAGGGGTCTCTGAAACAGCTTGCGTTCTGGGAGCCAATCGCAAGGGAACACATCTAAGAAATTCTTTTTCGTGTAAGGGTCCGTTGATAAGACACGTGAGAGCTGCACGGTGTCCATGTTCACATATAGTCAAACAGAACGTTTCTCCTCTGATTTATTTCTATGACATTGTCAAAAACCCCATACACAATCATATTAACGGTAACCGTTAACGCCCTCCCAAAACGTATTTCTGCTCTCAGGTTCCCGGTTTTAATCAGGGAATAGTGATCAGCGCATTCCTGGTCGGGAGACAGGTCAAAGGCAAACAAGGTGTAACCCTGTGCAAACTCCTCACGGTCAATTAACAGAGAACGATCTTTCATGTGTTTACCAGCTGTCTGTACCAAATTCATGTATTCTCTCACGCAGCGTCCTGCCTCGAAGTCTGGTTGCAGAGGCTTGGTCGGTATCTGTTCCCCATCCACATACAAGGCCACAAAATTAATATCGTAATGTTTAAAATGAAAGGGATTTTTAGTGTAACTTCCGCTAAAGGCATCGTTATCCACAAACCCTAGGACAAGCATTTTGGGTAACTGTCCCAAGAACAGGTTCTCCTGGTTACTGACCCTGCTGCCCGCGGGAATGCTAAACACTTTCATTCCCACGCGGTCCACAGGGTATTTAGCATTAGCGGTAAGCAGGGCCTCCGCGTGCCCCAGACGAACTCCCGGGGCCACCCGTACTTTCTTCACAAAAAGGGACGCTGATACAATGCGCAGTTTAAAGCCTTCAGCCGCACTGCCCATTAAACAGAAAGCGTCTTTACTGCGCGTCAGTTTAATTTTTACATCCACTCCGTTTAACAAAAGTTTTTCTTGAAAAAACAGGTCGCTATGTAAATGGCCCAGCAGCTCTACCGTTCTGCTCCTGGCCGTCAGCTTTGCACGCCTCACAAACCCTAGATTCCCTCCATCCAACTCTGTTTCTTCATGTTGTCCAGCAGTGTCTTTGTAAAACAGGCCGGCGGAAAATTGCGTGGCGAGAGTGTCGTCGCTGTAATTGAGCACCGATTCTATAAAGGCCCTGTAAGGGTAGCAGTTGTTGCTTTGGCTTATGAGGCGGTCTCCCAGCGTAACATCCAACTGACTGAAAATAGAGGCCACGGGGTAATTCACCAAACCCACTTCTGCGTCCGCGGCGAGTTCAGCTCCGTCTCCTTTTACAATCTTGCAACACAGGTACAGCAGCGTATTGTTTAAATCCATATAATCTATGCCATTCCCTGCTATAAAAAAGTCAATGGGGGCAGACTCTGTAATGGCCGATAAAGGCGGAACCTCGATGTAGATGCTTTTCTCGATGCTGGTCTGCGTAGGGGCTATTTGAAACAGGTCTAGTTCGGATTTGGTGCACTCTTCAGACCCGCAGTGAACAAAAGCCATGTTGATTAAAATATATCTCTTTTACCAGGCAAAGCGTGTCTCCTCTTTCGCCCAGGCTTCCTCTTGGACTTTCGCTTATGGCCGGCCCTGCGTGTCAAAGCTCTTCTTTTAAAGGGTTTCGGGGGACCTGTGCGTCGCGGGTATGACGTATTTCTCTTTCTCTTCCTCCTTTTAATGTACATTAGCCCCGATCCTTCCTGTGAAGCTGTATTCCCCACCTTCTCCAGAACAGCACGGGAGACATGCCCTACCACATCTTTAGCTATGTTTTGAGCGGCGGTTTTTACGTGGGGTTTAATAATCTCTAGCCCCCTCCTCAAAAGCGGTACGGCTTTTCGAAAGAGGCTACGAAATATTCCACCCACACCCGCCCCGTACATCACGGGGGCTCCATGATATCCAGGAAGGGCGTATCCAGCCTGGGCTTTGTAATAGTTTCTGTAGATGGTGGGGTCGCCATAATTTTTTGGGATTGCCATAATAGGGTTTTGCTTTTTTTTTTTTTTTAGAAACCTCGCTCTCTCCGCGGCCGCAGATGCAGCTTGACGATCACCTTGCCGAAGCGAAATGAGACATCTCTGTTCTGGTCTGTCTTTATTTCAATGGTAATGGTGTCGATGTGGTGTTTACTGACAGGGACGTAATGAGGTTTGTCGTAGGTAATGGTAACAAACTCATTGTTCCTTCCTTGGACAGGGACGCAGCGTAACAGGGGAACAGAAAAGTCCCCCACAAATTGGTGTTCTACGATATCCGTGTATACATACAAGGAGTTAAAACCGCCTGTAATGTCTGCCGAAAAGGGAAATTTTTGAACGTTGCGTTTGTGGCCCAAACCCAGAATGTTAGCTAGCTCCCCGCCAGTAGAAAACACGTACATAAAATCGGAAGATTTAAGTCTCACTTTTCTACTCACAGGGTCGTAGTTCATGACCACCTCAGGCGGTCCGGAATGCCGAGCCATGTTGCTGTTCATATGCTCCAGTAATTCGGGTATGTTCGAGTAATAACCTCGTCGTAGGATAAAATTCCACGTTGTAGCTCCAAAGGTGATTTCGAAAGGGGTGTCTTCGTTGATAGTATTCCAGCTGTGCGGGTATTGTATTTCCACTAACCCCACCTCCCAGGCCCCCAGGAGATCCAAGGGCTTAATTAGCCGTATTGTAAAGTTCGAAATGGTGTTTTGGGGAAAAACTGCAGAGCTGGCATTGCTGGGCAAAGTAATGTAAAACCCGCCGTCACTCATTTCTCTCTCTGTCCTTGCAGAAGGAATCGTTTGTTTGTTTGTTCGTGTCTAGATGTCACAGAGTTGAGAAGCTTCCACCCAACTGTTAAACTTATCAGGCCACCCCAACCATTTCACCAGTAGCTGCTTTTTTCTCCCTTTTCCTTTTTCTGCTAAAACTTTTTCAATCCTGTAAATCCTGTCTCGTTTGGGGTTTACTTTTTGTAATTCTTCAGGGTAAAAAGATCCAGTAACTGCCTCACCCTCGTAATCTTTTAAGCGGTATACAGGTCTCTGGCCCCGGGTTAAGGCTTTATCCACTATGAATATCTCATCGGTAAACGTCTGTTCATAACCTTTTTCAAAAGCTCCTTTGGTTTTAGATAGTCTCACGTGGTCACCTTTTCTAAAAGGGGCAACACCCGGTTTTATTTTAAAATTATCTCCGTAAACCGTTTTCCATACCTTCAAAGAATTTGAAGGGTTAACATCAATGGGTCTGGTACGTATAGTTCTGTGAACGCTTTGGTTGTAACTCTTTATAAAGTCAGGTAAGACGTCAATGTAGCGAAAGGTGTTATGGGCTGTAAAATATCTCCACATCCTAGTTTTTAAAGTTCTGTTAAATCGCTCCACAACCCCTGCTTTGACTTCATTATTGGTAACAAAATGGTAAACTCCATGCCGCTTTAACAATCCACTTAAAGGTTTGTTTAAAAATTCTTTCCCCCGATCGGTTTGTAATTTTTGAGGCACGCGACCTTCACTGAAAATAGCTTTAAAGGCCTTGAATACCTCACCACTCGTCTTGTCTTTTAGGCCTAAGGCCCATGCATATTTGGATAAAATGTCTATCACTGTTAAGATGTACTTAAAACCGCTGTTGTGTTTGGAGAACCGGTGCATATCCACCAAATCTGCCTGCCACTGCGCATCCACCTCTGAAACAATGGTCTTGTTTCTTTTAAAACGTATTCGAGCCGGTTTGTGTAAAGTGTAAGCATCCTGGTCTGAAAGCCATGCTGTTACCTGTCTTCTGTTTAAAGTTTTACTATGCTTTCTGGCCGCTTGAAAAAGAGGGTTAACCCCGCCAAAGCTCCCAACTTCCCCGGGGGCGTAATATATTTTCTTTAACAGTGCCGTCTGTGTAGACATGACTGTTACTGGTACCGTCTTTTACTACCACAAGTATAAAAGGGGACACAATCATATTAACACATTTAAATAAGTTTTATTAATCGCCTGATTTAACACAACCTTTTACAGCCACCTGTAAAATGGATGCCATGACCCCTACCATAAGGGCGTCTCAGATGTTTCATTCTTCCATTTTGTCCTTTTCGGCTTGAGATCTGTGTCTCAGACATGAGCAAAGGCAGCTAACGCACGATATGTTTACTCCCACAGGGCTTCCAATGTGTAAGTTCTTAAAGGCCTCTAAAAAGGCATCGTCGACCTGTTGAAAAATTTTCAGAAAAAAACCATGTAAGCGCCCCTCACTGCTTGTTTTTTAATTTATGCAACCCAGGCTCCTCAACCACCGCTTCTTAAGCATTCATTTACCTGAGCGCCGTCTTTTCCGTTCGCGTTGTCCGTCGGTTCCTCCCCTGAGCCGCGATCGCCTTCCACCTCTAAGGGGGTGGACAAAGAGAGGCCGTCACGTTCATCGGGCTCTCTCACGAGGGTTTCGGGGTCGGGTTCCGCCGTATCCATCAACGGCTGCATCAAAGGGTCCTCCTCAGAACTGTCGCTGATGTAGCGCTTTCTCCGCGGACGGTCAAAGACCGGGGCTAAAACAAAGTCCGAAGTTCTCACGGGAGTGGTAAAGGAGGCCATGTTTCCTCTCCGCAGCCTTTCCGCGCTTTCGAAAGCAGGTGTCCTTGGTAAGAGATGGCCGCCTCCTCTGTCTGGCGCTGGGACTTATGGGGTAATGGTGCTGCACTCTGATTGGCGGAGGGCCTTGGGGCGTTCTTAGCGGGGTCACACAACTCCCTTTCGGAGGGGTCACCCCAACCCAAAAGTCTCCCTAATTGGTCAAAATCTCCTCTCGGGCGGTCCTTTTGGCACAAAACCCCTCCTAGTTGGTAGAGGGCAGTGGGAGGAGTTCTTAGAGGGGTCACACGACCCACTTCCGGACGGGTCACCCCGCCCCAGAAGTCCCCCTGATTGGTCAAAATCTCCTCTCGGGGCGGTCCTATCGGGACAAAACCCCTCCTGATTGGTAGAGGTTGGTGGGAGGAGTTCTTAGAGGGGTCACACGACCCGCTTCCGGACGGGTCACCCCGCCCCGGAAGTCACCCTAATTGGTCAAAATCTCCTCTCGGGGCGGTCCTATCGGGACAAAACCCCTCCTGATTGGTAGAGGGTGGTGGGAGGAGTTCTTAGAGGGGTCACATGACACACCTAGCTTCCGGCCAGGTGGCACCTTGACCCCGGAAGTAATACCCCTTGGGGTGGGACTTCCGGTGACGGATGGGAGGGGCCAAGGGGGTCAAGGGGCGGGGTTAGGGTTTGATTGATGGTAGGGCCCTTATACTACCTTATACCCCACCTCCCAGGCCCCCAGGAGATCCAAGGGCTTAATTAGCCTTATTGTAAAGTTCGAAATGGTGTTTTGGGGAAAAACTGCAGAGCTGGCATTGCTGGGCAAAGTAATGTAAAACCCGCCGTCACTCATTTCTCTCTCTGTCCTTGCAGAAGGAATCGTTTGTTTGTTTGTTCGTGTCTAGATGTCACAGAGTTGAGAAGCTTCCACCCAACTGTTAAACTTATCAGGCCACCCCAACCATTTCACCAGTAGCTGCTTTTTTCTCCCTTTTCCTTTTTCTGCTAAAACTTTTTCAATCCTGTAAATCCTGTCTCGTTTGGGGTTTACTTTTTGTAATTCTTCAGGGTAAAAAGATCCAGTAACTGCCTCACCCTCGTAATCTTTTAAGCGGTATACAGGTCTCTGGCCCCGGGTTAAGGCTTTATCCACTATGAATATCTCATCGGTAAACGTCTGTTCATAACCTTTTTCAAAAGCTCCTTTGGTTTTAGATAGTCTCACGTGGTCACCTTTTCTAAAAGGGGCAACACCCGGTTTTATTTTAAAATTATCTCCGTAAACCGTTTTCCATACCTTCAAAGAATTTGAAGGGTTAACATCAATGGGTCTGGTACGTATAGTTCTGTGAACGCTTTGGTTGTAACTCTTTATAAAGTCAGGTAAGACGTCAATGTAGCGAAAGGTGTTATGGGCTGTAAAATATCTCCACATCCTAGTTTTTAAAGTTCTGTTAAATCGCTCCACAACCCCTGCTTTGACTTCATTATTGGTAACAAAATGGTAAACTCCATGCCGCTTTAACAATCCACTTAAAGGTTTGTTTAAAAATTCTTTCCCCCGATCGGTTTGTAATTTTTGAGGCACGCGACCTTCACTGAAAATAGCTTTAAAGGCCTTGAATACCTCACCACTCGTCTTGTCTTTTAGGCCTAAGGCCCATGCATATTTGGATAAAATGTCTATCACTGTTAAGATGTACTTAAAACCGCTGTTGTGTTTGGAGAACCGGTGCATATCCACCAAATCTGCCTGCCACTGCGCATCCACCTCTGAAACAATGGTCTTGTTTCTTTTAAAACGTATTCGAGCCGGTTTGTGTAAAGTGTAAGCATCCTGGTCTGAAAGCCATGCTGTTACCTGTCTTCTGTTTAAAGTTTTACTATGCTTTCTGGCCGCTTGAAAAAGAGGGTTAACCCCGCCAAAGCTCCCAACTTCCCCGGGGGCGTAATATATTTTCTTTAACAGTGCCGTCTGTGTAGACATGACTGTTACTGGTACCGTCTTTTACTACCACAAGTATAAAAGGGGACACAATCATATTAACACATTTAAATAAGTTTTATTAATCGCCTGATTTAACACAACCTTTTACAGCCACCTGTAAAATGGATGCCATGACCCCTACCATAAGGGCGTCTCAGATGTTTCATTCTTCCATTTTGTCCTTTTCGGCTTGAGATCTGTGTCTCAGACATGAGCAAAGGCAGCTAACGCACGATATGTTTACTCCCACAGGGCTTCCAATGTGTAAGTTCTTAAAGGCCTCTAAAAAGGCATCGTCGACCTGTTGAAAAATTTTCAGAAAAAAACCATGTAAGCGCCCCTCACTGCTTGTTTTTTAATTTATGCAACCCAGGCTCCTCAACCACCGCTTCTTAAGCATTCATTTACCTGAGCGCCGTCTTTTCCGTTCGCGTTGTCCGTCGGTTCCTCCCCTGAGCCGCGATCGCCTTCCACCTCTAAGGGGGTGGACAAAGAGAGGCCGTCACGTTCATCGGGCTCTCTCACGAGGGTTTCGGGGTCGGGTTCCGCCGTATCCATCAACGGCTGCATCAAAGGGTCCTCCTCAGAACTGTCGCTGATGTAGCGCTTTCTCCGCGGACGGTCAAAGACCGGGGCTAAAACAAAGTCCGAAGTTCTCACGGGAGTGGTAAAGGAGGCCATGTTTCCTCTCCGCAGCCTTTCCGCGCTTTCGAAAGCAGGTGTCCTTGGTAAGAGATGGCCGCCTCCTCTGTCTGGCGCTGGGACTTATGGGGTAATGGTGCTGCACTCTGATTGGCGGAGGGCCTTGGGGCGTTCTTAGCGGGGTCACACAACTCCCTTTCGGAGGGGTCACCCCAACCCAAAAGTCTCCCTAATTGGTCAAAATCTCCTCTCGGGCGGTCCTTTTGGCACAAAACCCCTCCTAGTTGGTAGAGGGCAGTGGGAGGAGTTCTTAGAGGGGTCACACGACCCACTTCCGGACGGGTCACCCCGCCCCAGAAGTCCCCCTGATTGGTCAAAATCTCCTCTCGGGGCGGTCCTATCGGGACAAAACCCCTCCTGATTGGTAGAGGTTGGTGGGAGGAGTTCTTAGAGGGGTCACACGACCCGCTTCCGGACGGGTCACCCCGCCCCGGAAGTCACCCTAATTGGTCAAAATCTCCTCTCGGGGCGGTCCTATCGGGACAAAACCCCTCCTGATTGGTAGAGGGTGGTGGGAGGAGTTCTTAGAGGGGTCACATGACACACCTAGCTTCCGGCCAGGTGGCACCTTGACCCCGGAAGTAATACCCCTTGGGGTGGGACTTCCGGTGACGGATGGGAGGGGCCAAGGGGGTCAAGGGGCGGGGTTAGGGTTTGATTGATGGTAGGGCCCTTATACTACATCTAACACATCTAAGAAATTCTTTTTCGTGTAAGGGTCCGTTGATAAGACACGTGAGAGCTGCACGGTGTCCATGTTCACATATAGTCAAACAGAACGTTTCTCCTCTGATTTATTTCTATGACATTGTCAAAAACCCCATACACAATCATATTAACGGTAACCGTTAACGCCCTCCCAAAACGTATTTCTGCTCTCAGGTTCCCGGTTTTAATCAGGGAATAGTGATCAGCGCATTCCTGGTCGGGAGACAGGTCAAAGGCAAACAAGGTGTAACCCTGTGCAAACTCCTCACGGTCAATTAACAGAGAACGATCTTTCATGTGTTTACCAGCTGTCTGTACCAAATTCATGTATTCTCTCACGCAGCGTCCTGCCTCGAAGTCTGGTTGCAGAGGCTTGGTCGGTATCTGTTCCCCATCCACATACAAGGCCACAAAATTAATATCGTAATGTTTAAAATGAAAGGGATTTTTAGTGTAACTTCCGCTAAAGGCATCGTTATCCACAAACCCTAGGACAAGCATTTTGGGTAACTGTCCCAAGAACAGGTTCTCCTGGTTACTGACCCTGCTGCCCGCGGGAATGCTAAACACTTTCATTCCCACGCGGTCCACAGGGTATTTAGCATTAGCGGTAAGCAGGGCCTCCGCGTGCCCCAGACGAACTCCCGGGGCCACCCGTACTTTCTTCACAAAAAGGGACGCTGATACAATGCGCAGTTTAAAGCCTTCAGCCGCACTGCCCATTAAACAGAAAGCGTCTTTACTGCGCGTCAGTTTAATTTTTACATCCACTCCGTTTAACAAAAGTTTTTCTTGAAAAAACAGGTCGCTATGTAAATGGCCCAGCAGCTCTACCGTTCTGCTCCTGGCCGTCAGCTTTGCACGCCTCACAAACCCTAGATTCCCTCCATCCAACTCTGTTTCTTCATGTTGTCCAGCAGTGTCTTTGTAAAACAGGCCGGCGGAAAATTGCGTGGCGAGAGTGTCGTCGCTGTAATTGAGCACCGATTCTATAAAGGCCCTGTAAGGGTAGCAGTTGTTGCTTTGGCTTATGAGGCGGTCTCCCAGCGTAACATCCAACTGACTGAAAATAGAGGCCACGGGGTAATTCACCAAACCCACTTCTGCGTCCGCGGCGAGTTCAGCTCCGTCTCCTTTTACAATCTTGCAACACAGGTACAGCAGCGTATTGTTTAAATCCATATAATCTATGCCATTCCCTGCTATAAAAAAGTCAATGGGGGCAGACTCTGTAATGGCCGATAAAGGCGGAACCTCGATGTAGATGCTTTTCTCGATGCTGGTCTGCGTAGGGGCTATTTGAAACAGGTCTAGTTCGGATTTGGTGCACTCTTCAGACCCGCAGTGAACAAAAGCCATGTTGATTAAAATATATCTCTTTTACCAGGCAAAGCGTGTCTCCTCTTTCGCCCAGGCTTCCTCTTGGACTTTCGCTTATGGCCGGCCCTGCGTGTCAAAGCTCTTCTTTTAAAGGGTTTCGGGGGACCTGTGCGTCGCGGGTATGACGTATTTCTCTTTCTCTTCCTCCTTTTAATGTACATTAGCCCCGATCCTTCCTGTGAAGCTGTATTCCCCACCTTCTCCAGAACAGCACGGGAGACATGCCCTACCACATCTTTAGCTATGTTTTGAGCGGCGGTTTTTACGTGGGGTTTAATAATCTCTAGCCCCCTCCTCAAAAGCGGTACGGCTTTTCGAAAGAGGCTACGAAATATTCCACCCACACCCGCCCCGTACATCACGGGGGCTCCATGATATCCAGGAAGGGCGTATCCAGCCTGGGCTTTGTAATAGTTTCTGTAGATGGTGGGGTCGCCATAATTTTTTGGGATTGCCATAATAGGGTTTTGCTTTTTTTTTTTTTTTAGAAACCTCGCTCTCTCCGCGGCCGCAGATGCAGCTTGACGATCACCTTGCCGAAGCGAAATGAGACATCTCTGTTCTGGTCTGTCTTTATTTCAATGGTAATGGTGTCGATGTGGTGTTTACTGACAGGGACGTAATGAGGTTTGTCGTAGGTAATGGTAACAAACTCATTGTTCCTTCCTTGGACAGGGACGCAGCGTAACAGGGGAACAGAAAAGTCCCCCACAAATTGGTGTTCTACGATATCCGTGTATACATACAAGGAGTTAAAACCGCCTGTAATGTCTGCCGAAAAGGGAAATTTTTGAACGTTGCGTTTGTGGCCCAAACCCAGAATGTTAGCTAGCTCCCCGCCAGTAGAAAACACGTACATAAAATCGGAAGATTTAAGTCTCACTTTTCTACTCACAGGGTCGTAGTTCATGACCACCTCAGGCGGTCCGGAATGCCGAGCCATGTTGCTGTTCATATGCTCCAGTAATTCGGGTATGTTCGAGTAATAACCTCGTCGTAGGATAAAATTCCACGTTGTAGCTCCAAAGGTGATTTCGAAAGGGGTGTCTTCGTTGATAGTATTCCAGCTGTGCGGGTATTGTATTTCCACTAACCCCACCTCCCAGGCCCCCAGGAGATCCAAGGGCTTAATTAGCCGTATTGTAAAGTTCGAAATGGTGTTTTGGGGAAAAACTGCAGAGCTGGCATTGCTGGGCAAAGTAATGTAAAACCCGCCGTCACTCATTTCTCTCTCTGTCCTTGCAGAAGGAATCGTTTGTTTGTTTGTTCGTGTCTAGATGTCACAGAGTTGAGAAGCTTCCACCCAACTGTTAAACTTATCAGGCCACCCCAACCATTTCACCAGTAGCTGCTTTTTTCTCCCTTTTCCTTTTTCTGCTAAAACTTTTTCAATCCTGTAAATCCTGTCTCGTTTGGGGTTTACTTTTTGTAATTCTTCAGGGTAAAAAGATCCAGTAACTGCCTCACCCTCGTAATCTTTTAAGCGGTATACAGGTCTCTGGCCCCGGGTTAAGGCTTTATCCACTATGAATATCTCATCGGTAAACGTCTGTTCATAACCTTTTTCAAAAGCTCCTTTGGTTTTAGATAGTCTCACGTGGTCACCTTTTCTAAAAGGGGCAACACCCGGTTTTATTTTAAAATTATCTCCGTAAACCGTTTTCCATACCTTCAAAGAATTTGAAGGGTTAACATCAATGGGTCTGGTACGTATAGTTCTGTGAACGCTTTGGTTGTAACTCTTTATAAAGTCAGGTAAGACGTCAATGTAGCGAAAGGTGTTATGGGCTGTAAAATATCTCCACATCCTAGTTTTTAAAGTTCTGTTAAATCGCTCCACAACCCCTGCTTTGACTTCATTATTGGTAACAAAATGGTAAACTCCATGCCGCTTTAACAATCCACTTAAAGGTTTGTTTAAAAATTCTTTCCCCCGATCGGTTTGTAATTTTTGAGGCACGCGACCTTCACTGAAAATAGCTTTAAAGGCCTTGAATACCTCACCACTCGTCTTGTCTTTTAGGCCTAAGGCCCATGCATATTTGGATAAAATGTCTATCACTGTTAAGATGTACTTAAAACCGCTGTTGTGTTTGGAGAACCGGTGCATATCCACCAAATCTGCCTGCCACTGCGCATCCACCTCTGAAACAATGGTCTTGTTTCTTTTAAAACGTATTCGAGCCGGTTTGTGTAAAGTGTAAGCATCCTGGTCTGAAAGCCATGCTGTTACCTGTCTTCTGTTTAAAGTTTTACTATGCTTTCTGGCCGCTTGAAAAAGAGGGTTAACCCCGCCAAAGCTCCCAACTTCCCCGGGGGCGTAATATATTTTCTTTAACAGTGCCGTCTGTGTAGACATGACTGTTACTGGTACCGTCTTTTACTACCACAAGTATAAAAGGGGACACAATCATATTAACACATTTAAATAAGTTTTATTAATCGCCTGATTTAACACAACCTTTTACAGCCACCTGTAAAATGGATGCCATGACCCCTACCATAAGGGCGTCTCAGATGTTTCATTCTTCCATTTTGTCCTTTTCGGCTTGAGATCTGTGTCTCAGACATGAGCAAAGGCAGCTAACGCACGATATGTTTACTCCCACAGGGCTTCCAATGTGTAAGTTCTTAAAGGCCTCTAAAAAGGCATCGTCGACCTGTTGAAAAATTTTCAGAAAAAAACCATGTAAGCGCCCCTCACTGCTTGTTTTTTAATTTATGCAACCCAGGCTCCTCAACCACCGCTTCTTAAGCATTCATTTACCTGAGCGCCGTCTTTTCCGTTCGCGTTGTCCGTCGGTTCCTCCCCTGAGCCGCGATCGCCTTCCACCTCTAAGGGGGTGGACAAAGAGAGGCCGTCACGTTCATCGGGCTCTCTCACGAGGGTTTCGGGGTCGGGTTCCGCCGTATCCATCAACGGCTGCATCAAAGGGTCCTCCTCAGAACTGTCGCTGATGTAGCGCTTTCTCCGCGGACGGTCAAAGACCGGGGCTAAAACAAAGTCCGAAGTTCTCACGGGAGTGGTAAAGGAGGCCATGTTTCCTCTCCGCAGCCTTTCCGCGCTTTCGAAAGCAGGTGTCCTTGGTAAGAGATGGCCGCCTCCTCTGTCTGGCGCTGGGACTTATGGGGTAATGGTGCTGCACTCTGATTGGCGGAGGGCCTTGGGGCGTTCTTAGCGGGGTCACACAACTCCCTTTCGGAGGGGTCACCCCAACCCAAAAGTCTCCCTAATTGGTCAAAATCTCCTCTCGGGCGGTCCTTTTGGCACAAAACCCCTCCTAGTTGGTAGAGGGCAGTGGGAGGAGTTCTTAGAGGGGTCACACGACCCACTTCCGGACGGGTCACCCCGCCCCAGAAGTCCCCCTGATTGGTCAAAATCTCCTCTCGGGGCGGTCCTATCGGGACAAAACCCCTCCTGATTGGTAGAGGTTGGTGGGAGGAGTTCTTAGAGGGGTCACACGACCCGCTTCCGGACGGGTCACCCCGCCCCGGAAGTCACCCTAATTGGTCAAAATCTCCTCTCGGGGCGGTCCTATCGGGACAAAACCCCTCCTGATTGGTAGAGGGTGGTGGGAGGAGTTCTTAGAGGGGTCACATGACACACCTAGCTTCCGGCCAGGTGGCACCTTGACCCCGGAAGTAATACCCCTTGGGGTGGGACTTCCGGTGACGGATGGGAGGGGCCAAGGGGGTCAAGGGGCGGGGTTAGGGTTTGATTGATGGTAGGGCCCTTATACTACCTTATACCCCACCTCCCAGGCCCCCAGGAGATCCAAGGGCTTAATTAGCCGTATTGTAAAGTTCGAAATGGTGTTTTGGGGAAAAACTGCAGAGCTGGCATTGCTGGGCAAAGTAATGTAAAACCCGCCGTCACTCATTTCTCTCTCTGTCCTTGCAGAAGGAATCGTTTGTTTGTTTGTTCGTGTCTAGATGTCACAGAGTTGAGAAGCTTCCACCCAACTGTTAAACTTATCAGGCCACCCCAACCATTTCACCAGTAGCTGCTTTTTTCTCCCTTTTCCTTTTTCTGCTAAAACTTTTTCAATCCTGTAAATCCTGTCTCGTTTGGGGTTTACTTTTTGTAATTCTTCAGGGTAAAAAGATCCAGTAACTGCCTCACCCTCGTAATCTTTTAAGCGGTATACAGGTCTCTGGCCCCGGGTTAAGGCTTTATCCACTATGAATATCTCATCGGTAAACGTCTGTTCATAACCTTTTTCAAAAGCTCCTTTGGTTTTAGATAGTCTCACGTGGTCACCTTTTCTAAAAGGGGCAACACCCGGTTTTATTTTAAAATTATCTCCGTAAACCGTTTTCCATACCTTCAAAGAATTTGAAGGGTTAACATCAATGGGTCTGGTACGTATAGTTCTGTGAACGCTTTGGTTGTAACTCTTTATAAAGTCAGGTAAGACGTCAATGTAGCGAAAGGTGTTATGGGCTGTAAAATATCTCCACATCCTAGTTTTTAAAGTTCTGTTAAATCGCTCCACAACCCCTGCTTTGACTTCATTATTGGTAACAAAATGGTAAACTCCATGCCGCTTTAACAATCCACTTAAAGGTTTGTTTAAAAATTCTTTCCCCCGATCGGTTTGTAATTTTTGAGGCACGCGACCTTCACTGAAAATAGCTTTAAAGGCCTTGAATACCTCACCACTCGTCTTGTCTTTTAGGCCTAAGGCCCATGCATATTTGGATAAAATGTCTATCACTGTTAAGATGTACTTAAAACCGCTGTTGTGTTTGGAGAACCGGTGCATATCCACCAAATCTGCCTGCCACTGCGCATCCACCTCTGAAACAATGGTCTTGTTTCTTTTAAAACGTATTCGAGCCGGTTTGTGTAAAGTGTAAGCATCCTGGTCTGAAAGCCATGCTGTTACCTGTCTTCTGTTTAAAGTTTTACTATGCTTTCTGGCCGCTTGAAAAAGAGGGTTAACCCCGCCAAAGCTCCCAACTTCCCCGGGGGCGTAATATATTTTCTTTAACAGTGCCGTCTGTGTAGACATGACTGTTACTGGTACCGTCTTTTACTACCACAAGTATAAAAGGGGACACAATCATATTAACACATTTAAATAAGTTTTATTAATCGCCTGATTTAACACAACCTTTTACAGCCACCTGTAAAATGGATGCCATGACCCCTACCATAAGGGCGTCTCAGATGTTTCATTCTTCCATTTTGTCCTTTTCGGCTTGAGATCTGTGTCTCAGACATGAGCAAAGGCAGCTAACGCACGATATGTTTACTCCCACAGGGCTTCCAATGTGTAAGTTCTTAAAGGCCTCTAAAAAGGCATCGTCGACCTGTTGAAAAATTTTCAGAAAAAAACCATGTAAGCGCCCCTCACTGCTTGTTTTTTAATTTATGCAACCCAGGCTCCTCAACCACCGCTTCTTAAGCATTCATTTACCTGAGCGCCGTCTTTTCCGTTCGCGTTGTCCGTCGGTTCCTCCCCTGAGCCGCGATCGCCTTCCACCTCTAAGGGGGTGGACAAAGAGAGGCCGTCACGTTCATCGGGCTCTCTCACGAGGGTTTCGGGGTCGGGTTCCGCCGTATCCATCAACGGCTGCATCAAAGGGTCCTCCTCAGAACTGTCGCTGATGTAGCGCTTTCTCCGCGGACGGTCAAAGACCGGGGCTAAAACAAAGTCCGAAGTTCTCACGGGAGTGGTAAAGGAGGCCATGTTTCCTCTCCGCAGCCTTTCCGCGCTTTCGAAAGCAGGTGTCCTTGGTAAGAGATGGCCGCCTCCTCTGTCTGGCGCTGGGACTTATGGGGTAATGGTGCTGCACTCTGATTGGCGGAGGGCCTTGGGGCGTTCTTAGCGGGGTCACACAACTCCCTTTCGGAGGGGTCACCCCAACCCAAAAGTCTCCCTAATTGGTCAAAATCTCCTCTCGGGCGGTCCTTTTGGCACAAAACCCCTCCTAGTTGGTAGAGGGCAGTGGGAGGAGTTCTTAGAGGGGTCACACGACCCACTTCCGGACGGGTCACCCCGCCCCAGAAGTCCCCCTGATTGGTCAAAATCTCCTCTCGGGGCGGTCCTATCGGGACAAAACCCCTCCTGATTGGTAGAGGTTGGTGGGAGGAGTTCTTAGAGGGGTCACACGACCCGCTTCCGGACGGGTCACCCCGCCCCGGAAGTCACCCTAATTGGTCAAAATCTCCTCTCGGGGCGGTCCTATCGGGACAAAACCCCTCCTGATTGGTAGAGGGTGGTGGGAGGAGTTCTTAGAGGGGTCACATGACACACCTAGCTTCCGGCCAGGTGGCACCTTGACCCCGGAAGTAATACCCCTTGGGGTGGGACTTCCGGTGACGGATGGGAGGGGCCAAGGGGGTCAAGGGGCGGGGTTAGGGTTTGATTGATGGTAGGGCCCTTATACTACCTTATACCCCACCTCCCAGGCCCCCAGGAGATCCAAGGGCTTAATTAGCCGTATTGTAAAGTTCGAAATGGTGTTTTGGGGAAAAACTGCAGAGCTGGCATTGCTGGGCAAAGTAATGTAAAACCCGCCGTCACTCATTTCTCTCTCTGTCCTTGCAGAAGGAATCGTTTGTTTGTTTGTTCGTGTCTAGATGTCACAGAGTTGAGAAGCTTCCACCCAACTGTTAAACTTATCAGGCCACCCCAACCATTTCACCAGTAGCTGCTTTTTTCTCCCTTTTCCTTTTTCTGCTAAAACTTTTTCAATCCTGTAAATCCTGTCTCGTTTGGGGTTTACTTTTTGTAATTCTTCAGGGTAAAAAGATCCAGTAACTGCCTCACCCTCGTAATCTTTTAAGCGGTATACAGGTCTCTGGCCCCGGGTTAAGGCTTTATCCACTATGAATATCTCATCGGTAAACGTCTGTTCATAACCTTTTTCAAAAGCTCCTTTGGTTTTAGATAGTCTCACGTGGTCACCTTTTCTAAAAGGGGCAACACCCGGTTTTATTTTAAAATTATCTCCGTAAACCGTTTTCCATACCTTCAAAGAATTTGAAGGGTTAACATCAATGGGTCTGGTACGTATAGTTCTGTGAACGCTTTGGTTGTAACTCTTTATAAAGTCAGGTAAGACGTCAATGTAGCGAAAGGTGTTATGGGCTGTAAAATATCTCCACATCCTAGTTTTTAAAGTTCTGTTAAATCGCTCCACAACCCCTGCTTTGACTTCATTATTGGTAACAAAATGGTAAACTCCATGCCGCTTTAACAATCCACTTAAAGGTTTGTTTAAAAATTCTTTCCCCCGATCGGTTTGTAATTTTTGAGGCACGCGACCTTCACTGAAAATAGCTTTAAAGGCCTTGAATACCTCACCACTCGTCTTGTCTTTTAGGCCTAAGGCCCATGCATATTTGGATAAAATGTCTATCACTGTTAAGATGTACTTAAAACCGCTGTTGTGTTTGGAGAACCGGTGCATATCCACCAAATCTGCCTGCCACTGCGCATCCACCTCTGAAACAATGGTCTTGTTTCTTTTAAAACGTATTCGAGCCGGTTTGTGTAAAGTGTAAGCATCCTGGTCTGAAAGCCATGCTGTTACCTGTCTTCTGTTTAAAGTTTTACTATGCTTTCTGGCCGCTTGAAAAAGAGGGTTAACCCCGCCAAAGCTCCCAACTTCCCCGGGGGCGTAATATATTTTCTTTAACAGTGCCGTCTGTGTAGACATGACTGTTACTGGTACCGTCTTTTACTACCACAAGTATAAAAGGGGACACAATCATATTAACACATTTAAATAAGTTTTATTAATCGCCTGATTTAACACAACCTTTTACAGCCACCTGTAAAATGGATGCCATGACCCCTACCATAAGGGCGTCTCAGATGTTTCATTCTTCCATTTTGTCCTTTTCGGCTTGAGATCTGTGTCTCAGACATGAGCAAAGGCAGCTAACGCACGATATGTTTACTCCCACAGGGCTTCCAATGTGTAAGTTCTTAAAGGCCTCTAAAAAGGCATCGTCGACCTGTTGAAAAATTTTCAGAAAAAAACCATGTAAGCGCCCCTCACTGCTTGTTTTTTAATTTATGCAACCCAGGCTCCTCAACCACCGCTTCTTAAGCATTCATTTACCTGAGCGCCGTCTTTTCCGTTCGCGTTGTCCGTCGGTTCCTCCCCTGAGCCGCGATCGCCTTCCACCTCTAAGGGGGTGGACAAAGAGAGGCCGTCACGTTCATCGGGCTCTCTCACGAGGGTTTCGGGGTCGGGTTCCGCCGTATCCATCAACGGCTGCATCAAAGGGTCCTCCTCAGAACTGTCGCTGATGTAGCGCTTTCTCCGCGGACGGTCAAAGACCGGGGCTAAAACAAAGTCCGAAGTTCTCACGGGAGTGGTAAAGGAGGCCATGTTTCCTCTCCGCAGCCTTTCCGCGCTTTCGAAAGCAGGTGTCCTTGGTAAGAGATGGCCGCCTCCTCTGTCTGGCGCTGGGACTTATGGGGTAATGGTGCTGCACTCTGATTGGCGGAGGGCCTTGGGGCGTTCTTAGCGGGGTCACACAACTCCCTTTCGGAGGGGTCACCCCAACCCAAAAGTCTCCCTAATTGGTCAAAATCTCCTCTCGGGCGGTCCTTTTGGCACAAAACCCCTCCTAGTTGGTAGAGGGCAGTGGGAGGAGTTCTTAGAGGGGTCACACGACCCACTTCCGGACGGGTCACCCCGCCCCAGAAGTCCCCCTGATTGGTCAAAATCTCCTCTCGGGGCGGTCCTATCGGGACAAAACCCCTCCTGATTGGTAGAGGTTGGTGGGAGGAGTTCTTAGAGGGGTCACACGACCCGCTTCCGGACGGGTCACCCCGCCCCGGAAGTCACCCTAATTGGTCAAAATCTCCTCTCGGGGCGGTCCTATCGGGACAAAACCCCTCCTGATTGGTAGAGGGTGGTGGGAGGAGTTCTTAGAGGGGTCACATGACACACCTAGCTTCCGGCCAGGTGGCACCTTGACCCCGGAAGTAATACCCCTTGGGGTGGGACTTCCGGTGACGGATGGGAGGGGCCAAGGGGGTCAAGGGGCGGGGTTAGGGTTTGATTGATGGTAGGGCCCTTATACTACTCCTCTCATCTGGTCACCCTAAGTAGAAGAAAAGCCTCAGTCAGTGCTCTTTTGTCTCTATAAATGGCTCTATAAAGGAGGGGGGAAACAATAAAAATCACAGTCCTTGATGCCACACTACTCCGTACAGGCCCTCCAGCAGGGTAGCATGCAATAAAGTGTCCTATCATAGAAAATTAGCATTGGAAGAGACCTCAGGAGGTCATCTAGTCCAACCCCCTGCTCAAAGTAGGACCAACCTCAACTAAATCATCCCAGCCATGGCTTTGTCAAGCCAGGCCTTAAAACCTCTTAAGGATGGAGATTCCACCACCTCCCTAGGTAACGCATTCCAGTGCTTCACCACCCTCCTAGTGAAATAGTGTTTCCTAATACCCAACCTAGACCTCCCCCACTGCAACTTGAGACCATTGCTTCTTGTTCTGTCATCTGCCACCACTGAGAACAGCCAAGCTCCATCCTCTTTGGAACCCCCCTTCAGGTAGTTGAAGACTGCTATCAAATCCCCCCTCACTCTTCTCTTCTGCAGACTAAACAAGCCCAATTCTCTCAGCCGCTCCTCGTAAGTCATGTGTCTCAGCCCCTCAATCATTTTTGTTGCCCTCCATTGGACTCTTTCCAATTTGTCCTCATCCTTTCTGTAGTGGGGGGCCTAAAACTGGATGCAATATTCCAGATGTGGCCTCACCAGTGCCAAATAGAGGGGGATAATCACTTCCCTCGATCTGCTGGCAATGCTCCTACTAATGCAGCCCAATATGCCATTAGCCTTCTTGGCAACAAGGGCACACTGCTGACTCATATCCAGCTTCTCATCCCCAGGTCCTTTTCTGCAGAACTGCTGCTTAGCCAGTCAGTCCCCAGCCTGTAGCGCTGCATGGGATTCTTCCGTCCTAAGTGCAGGACTCTGCACTTGTCCTTGTTGAACCTCATCAGATTTCTTTTGGCCCAATTCTCCAATTTGTCTAGGTCCCTCTGGACTCTATCCCTACCCTCCAGCATATCTACCTCTCCCCCCACCTTAGTGTCATCTGTGAAATTGATGAGAGTGCAATCCATCCCATCATCCAGATCATTAATAACGATGTTGAACAAAACCGGCCCGACCCCTGGGGTACTCTGCTTAATACCGGCTGCCAACTAGACGTCGAGCTGTTGATCACTACCCGCTGAGCCCAACAATCTAGCCAGATTTCTATCCACCTTATAGTCCATTCATCCAATCCATACTTTTTTAACTCCCTGGCAAGAATACTGTGGGAGACCGTATCAAAAGCGTTGCTAAAGTCAAGTTATATCACGTCCACTGCGTTCCCCATATCCACAGAGCCATTTTTTTCATCATAAAAGGCTGTCAGGTTGGTCAAGTATTACTTGCCCTTGGTGAATCCATGTTGACTGTTTCTGATCACCTTCCTCTCCTCCAAGTGCTTCAAAATGGTTTCCTTGAGAACCTGCTCCATGCTTATTCCAAGGACTGAGGTGAGGCTGACCAGTCTGTAGTTGCCCGGGTTCTCCTTCTTCCTTTTTTAAAAGATGAGCACTATATTTGCCTTTTTCCAATCGTCCGGGACTTCCCCCGATTGCCACAAGTTTTCAAAGATAGTGGCCAATGGCTCTACAATCACATCAGCCAATTCCCTCAGCACCCTCCAATGCATTAGATCTGGACCCATGGACTTGTGCATATCCAGCTTTTCTAAATAGTCCTTAACTTGTTCTTTCACCACTGAGGGCTGCTCACCTCCTCCCCATTCTGTGTTGCCCAGGACAGCAGTGTGGGAGCTGACCTTGTCTGTGAAGACCGAGGCAAAAAAAGCATTGAGTACTTCATCTTTTTCCACATCATCTGTCACTAAGTTGCCTCCCCCATTCAGTAAGAGTCTCACACTTTCCCTGACCTTTTTCTTGTTACTAACATACCTGTAGAAACCCTTCTTGTTACTCTTCACATCCCTTGCTAGCTGCAACTCCAGTTGTGTTTTGGCCTTCCTGATTACACCCCTGCATGCTCGAGCAATATTTTTATACTCCTCCCTAGTCATTTGTCCAAGTTTCCACTTCTTGTAAGCTTCCTTTTTGTGTTTAAACTCACCAAAGATTTCACTTTTATGCTCCTTTTCAAAATTATCTGCACTCCAGGCTACCTCCAGTTACTGCACGTGCTGAGCAATTTTCAGGAGCAGTGCCTTACTGTGGAAACTCAACACTCGAGATTATTTTTGTTTTCAATTTAAGGATCATGTAAATACAGGTTTCATCCTGAGTGTAAACTGATCCAACTGATGCTGTTTTGGGTGGTTGCTTTTCCTCTAATCCACAGACTGGTCATGATTCATTGTCACTGTCTTAAAAACCTTGGTTGGATATCCCTTACAGCACCTAGCTAACGCCATGCTTCCTGATGGCTTTTATCCAGTTGGCCTTTCCTCCCCACCTAGACAGACCTTTCCCCTCTGAAATAGATATATAATCCCATGTTTATCCTCCTTTAGCTGCATTAACTTTCTGCCTCCCCACCACACGCTCCCTAGTCTTTTTTCAAGCAAATACAAATTTCAGAAAATAATGATGGGTCTATAGAGTAATTTTTATGTTATTAAAGCTAGAAACTAATGTTCAGTAGTCTTATTCACACATGCCAATTCATAAATCTCCAGACAAAAGCTAAGTAAATATAAAATTAAGGTTGAAAGTACATAAATTAAGTAAAAATTAAGAGTAAAAAACATTATCAGGATGTTGTAATTATCCAAAGAGCAAGCACTACAAACCCAGGAAATTCAGAGTTCAGTTTCAATTTAAAAGAAATCTATATATATTATGGTAGTGGAATGCAGAGTTAGGGCACTTAGTTCTCAACTCTTATGTCATACAATAGCTGTACAACTATGATTAGGGTGTTCCGGTGTTGGTGGTCCAAGATTAGATTAAATTTATTTTTAACAACATTAGTTTTGTCCATATTTTATGCCTCATGGTGTCCCTACAGGAGATGGCTTGTTTGGAACAAGTCTACTCAAAATAGATTTGTGATAGTCTGTGCACTGCGGGGAGCAATTTGGTCTTGAAATGTGTTATATTGGCATTTTGCTGGGGTGCACCACACTGGTAACCATGCCAAATTTATCCAGCAAGGCCTGATAGTCAACTATACTTCCTTGCAAAAAATGTTGAAGTTGTTTTACCTAGCTACACAAGTAATAATGTTGTCTTTTCTAATTGAGGTGTGAGCCAACAGTCAGTGCAGTTAGGTTTTGTTGCCACAGTAATGAAGAACAGGGGGGGCAGGTTTGTATAATTTTTGGGTCCAAGTCCCGCCTCCCTCCCCACACCTGCCTAAGGCTCTGGGAGGGAGTACGGGATGCGGTTTGGAGTGCTGGGTGCGGGCTCTGGGCTGGGCCAGGGAGTTGGGGTGTGGAAGGGGGCGTGGTACTGGGCCAGAGATGAGGAGTTTGGTGTGCAGCAGACAGGCTGCCCTGGGGGGTCAGAGAGGAGGACTCCCCCCAGCCTTTTCCCCGCCCTCAACAGCGAACAGCTGCTGTGCCTGTGGAGGGAGGAGGCACGTGGCAGCCCTCCCCTGAGCAGGCGATTCTGAGTCAACACGGGAGGGGCTTATCCTGGCTGGACCTCCTGAGCAGCAGACTGGGAGTGCTTGGGTGAGTGTTGGGCTGTGCACCCAACAGGAAAAGGATAATTTAATGCTAGTGACTTTAGTGGCTGTGTGTTCTGTGCAGGGGGAGATAGTGACTGATGAGATGCTTGTTTACTTAATTGGGGGTGCGACAGGATTCTGAGAAGAGATTGTATCAAATATATAGGCAGGCAGCAATATCACATAGGTGCAGTTGTCCTACTTAAAAGCATGGGATGAGCAGTGTGAAACCACATCATGGCACTCCTGTTCTTTCTAGGATTTAACCCTGAAAGCTTTTACTTTCCTAAACACGGGGTGGTTTTTTGTTTTTTGAGAGGAGGAAGCACGGGTTCTCCTCAGCTGTCCCATATCTGACCCACATTCCCTCTCAGCAGCCATGGGCCCTTTAACTCCAGCATGCCACCTGACTGAGGAGCTGTTGCCCAAACAAACTCTCCCTCAACCAAATCAGCTCAGTGAAAGGACGAGGGCCTTAGAGGGCAGCGCTGGGGCTGGCTGAATGTCTGGGCAGCTGCTCTTCAAGTTGTGTCAGTTCATTTTCTTCCGGACTCGGCCTGTGTCATGCTGAGACTCTGGGGCGTCATGTGAGGAGACCCTTGGCTCGGTGCAGGCAACGCGCCCCCTGTGGACGCCTCCTCCGTCCGCCCCCCCGAGGAGCATTCATTGCAGAGGCCGAACCTTGCAGGCCGGGCGCGCGACGTTCACTCCTCCCGCCTGCAGGCGGCGCTGACGGCGCCGGGAGAACGCAGAGCCCGGAGCAGTGGAGACCAGGCCAGCGTGAGCCTAGAGCGGACGCCGTTAGTAAGGGGAGGAGTTCCGCTTCCGGCGCCGCCATTTTACCGTGAGACAGCAGCAGCGAACCGGCTCCTAACCCGCGCGAGGATGTTGTCTACAGCCGGCTACGCGGAGCCCAGGCCCGGGATGGGGCACCAGCTCGGCGCCCCCGTGCAGCACCGGTTCTCCCCCTACACCTTCAACGGAGGGTAAAGAGCCGGGCCCCCGCCCCTGGGACCCTCAGCCCCGCGATCCCGCCTCTGCCCCTCCGGGCGCTCGCGGCGCTGCTGGACCCGTCGCTTTCACTTTCTGTCCCCGGTAGATCCCCGAGCCCGGCGGGCGCCCCCCGCTCTGTCCCTGCCCCTGCCCCAGCCTGCGAGCGCGGCGCCGGGATCGGGGACCAAGGCGCGGGGGCCACGTCCGGGTCACAGCCCCCGCTCCCGTTCCCCGCACGTTAGACCCGAGCTTCCTCCCGCTGCTGCTTCCCGCAGCCTGGCCGCGAACCAGCCCGCGGGGGAATTCACAGAAACCCTGGTGCCTTCGGAGCCCCGCAGCAGCTTCCCCGCGCTGAGCTGCTCAGTGTGGGGTTTTGCCTCCTCTCTTGCTCCTTTACACTGCAGGGATCCCCTTTGCCTGCAGAGAAGGGAGGCGAACAACGTAATGAAAAGACCCTCATGTAAAGAGGACTCGTGGCTGTAATGTCTCAGTGGCAGCGTGTAGCTTACTGTTTTCACGACTAGTTGAGCACCTGCCCCCCATCTCTGGGTGGCGTACGAATGCCGTCCGTGCACTTGAATGTTGTTTGAAAGACTGATGTTGAGGAAAGGAGCTTTGGAAACTGCTTTTCTATATTGGAGCTGGGTAGTGCAGCGGCTTTCATGGCAAAGGGACGTTAAAAGGCAGCATTTAGTCCGATGAAAAATGCCTGTGTTGTGTTCAGCTTTTTAGAAGCACCATTACCTACACTTAGAAGGGATCATCCAACAAAAGGCTCTAATTTAAATCTAAAGCAAGGTATAGTGATCTCCTGGCTTGCATTTGTAATCTCATCTCCCTTCTCTGAAATTGTAATGGCAAATTATCCTGGCAGATTATCCCTTTCTTTCTAGAACATGTATCAAAGGGGTAGCCATGTTCGTCTGGATCTGTAAAAGCAGCAAAGAGTCCTGTGGCACCTTATAGACTAACAGACATATTGGAGCATTAGCTTTCCTGGGTGAATATCCACTTCTTCGGATGCATGCTGCTTTTCTAGAACATGTGCATTTTAGACTCTGTTATCCTCAATATTCTTAAGGTAAACCACCTTTCATTGTTCAGAAAGTACAGTGGCAACATCATCCTATAAAAGTTATAACCACTGTGTTGAAAGCTACCTGGGGATAACTGTTACCAGTGGATTAGACATTTTATCAATACACTTTTCTTAAAAAGAACAGGAGTACTTGTGGCACCTTAGAGACTAACAAATTTATTAGAGCATAAGCTTTCCGGGCTACAGCCCACTTCGGATGCATATAGAATGGAACATATATTGAGGATATATATATACAGTATATATATACACTGTATATACATCTCCTCAATATATGTTCCATTCTATATGCATCCGAAGAAGTGGGCTGTAGCTCACGAAAGCTTATGCTCTAATAAATTTTTTAGTCTCTAAGGTGCCACAAGTACTCCTGTTATTTTTGCTGATACAGACTAACACAGCTGCTACTCTGACACTTTTCTTAGGTGACTGTTGGATCTGGGCACACAGGTACACTAGTTCGTTGGTTCACAGAATTTTTCATAATGTTGGACCACTTCTAAAAACAGATCCTTGGGGTTTCCCACCACCTATTCCAGTCTTCTGATTCTGTAATTTACTTGTGGCAACTACTGCAGTTGGTTATTTGAAAAAACTAGGATAGTATTAAGACAAGATGAAAATGAAACTCTCAAATGTGAAGATATTGGTGTTTAGTTGCATCTTCCCATCATATGTGTCTGAGCTGTTTTCACTTCCTTTGTGTAAGATTTTACCTTTAGAATCATAGAATATCAGGGTTGGGCGGGACTCAGGAGGTCATCTAGTCCAACCCCCTGCTCAAAGCAGGACCAATTCCCAACTAAATCATCCCCAGCCAGGACTTTGTCAAGCCTGACTTTAAAAACCCCTAAGGAAGGAGATTCCACCACCTCCCTAGGAACCCATTCCAGTGCTTCACCACCCTCCTAGTGAAAAAGTTGTTCCTAATATATCCAACCTAAACTTCCCCCACTGCAACTTGAGACCATTACTCCTTGTTCTGTCATCTGGTACCACAGAGAACAGTCTAGATCCATCCTCTTTGGAACCCCCTTTCAGGTAGTTGAAAGCAGCTATCAAATCCCCTCTCATTCTTCTCTTCTGCAGACTAAACAATCCCAGTTCCCTCAACCTCTCCTCATAAGTCATGTGCTCCAGCCCCCTAATCATTTTTGTTGCCCTCCGCTGGACTCTTTCCAATTTTCCCCATCCTCCTTGTAGTGTGGGGCCCAAAACTGGACACACTACTCCAGATGAGGCCTCACTGATGTTGAATAGAGGGGAATGATCATATCCCTCAATCTGCTGGCAATGCCCCTACTTATACAGTCCAAAATGCTGTTAGCCTTCTTGGCAACAAGGGCACACTGTTGACTCATATCCAGCTTCTCGTCCACTGTAACCCCTAGGTCCTTTTCTGGAGAACTGCTTCCTAGCCATTCAGTCCCTAGTCTGTAACAGTGAATGGGATTCTTCCGTCCTAAGTGCAGGACTCTGCACTTGTCCTTGTTGAACCTCATCAGGTTTATTAGGATCGATACTCCACTCATCCTCAGCCTCTTTGCACAGGTCCCTATAAAGTTTTTGCCATCCTACTTGTGTGCTGCCCTTCTCTGTGTTGTCTATAAATTTGATTGTGACTGAATTTACAGATAACCCCCCCCCCCTCCACCCCCCCACCCAAAGTATATAGACATGAAGCAGCCACTTACGGTGAATGAATGCATTTTTTTATCTTTTTCAAAAAACCTTCTGGAAATCTTGAGTCCTGGACAGTATGACATCTAGTTGGAAGCATAATTGCTTAAAGACTGAAAGACGCTCCATTGTTGTGACAAAGCTTCTCAAATCAGTTTGAGAACCATGCACTAGTTACATTTCCCTATCACCTCAGTGAGTATTTGTTAGAAATCATGATTATACATTAGTCTTTGTTTTCTTTAAGGACGGTGTTGGCAATTGCTGGAGAAGACTTTTCTATTGTTGCCTCAGACACGCGACTGAGTGAAGGTTATGCAATTCACAGCCGGGACAGTCCAAAATGCTATAAACTGTAAGTTTTAATCTTGTAGTATGGCATCTTGGGGAGATTGAATGACCAGAATTTTCATTTCTGTCCCAGAAAAAGTTCCAGTAAGACAGGAAGCAAATTTGTAAGGGTTTAATTTGGGCTCTGTTGTGATGCTGTAAATGAGATCAAGTTTCTTAGTTTGTGTTTTGCTGCTTGAATTTCACTGACACCTGATGTTTTTGATTTCCTAAACACAAGGTAAGTAGATCTGCTTTTTTTGATAGGCACCCCTAAGAGTGTGTAGCTAATTGTAGCAGCATTTAGAGTTGCTGTTGTGAATAGCTTTGCCTGTTCCTGACACCCAGTAGTTGGGGTGCCAAAGTGTTTCCTTTGGTGGCTGTATATCAGGAATGTCAATAGTCCATTATTATTTCAGTAGACCATGTGGCACTTCAAAGAGCTCCCTAGCAGAAATCAGCAGTTAATCTGTCAGCAATTCCTTTATCAATCTTCTTTCACATTCCTCCTATATTTCCTTCAGTGTACCTGGATAGTGTCCCCTTTAAAAAGTTTATCATTATATGCTTTTAAATGTGGCAAATGCCTCACTTACACTCCAAACTGCCACCAGCTACAGATGCAAATCCTCTGTCTTCTTTGACAGTTCACATGAGTTCAGGTTTCTCCTGGCTAACCCCTTAGCATATCAGTAACTTCTTGGTAGTGTCCAGAGGTGAGTTACCTTGGTACCATCTCGGTCTGCTGAAATATGGTGGCTGCTGATCATTGATGTAGTCTTGTAGTAATAGAAAAAGCTTTCACTTTAGGTTGTTAAAGTTAAACACTTAACAGCTCTGAATAAAATATATTGTCAATTTTTAGATGGTATAATTTGTAAATAGTTAGGCTTGAAATAACTATTGACCCTCTTTTATATAAAAGTTTAATATGTTGATTTGCATTTCTATAGCTCTTTCAATCAGTGATCTCAAGGCACTTTATAAAATGTTAATTAAACCTCTCAATAGCCCTGTAAGGTGTGTAAATCCTGTTGTTCCAATCTTAGATTGGCAGTTTGAGGCACAGAGGTTAAATCACATATCCATGGTATTACAAAATTAGCTGACAGGACTGGGAATAGAATCTATTTCTCCTTTCTCACAGTCTTGCACTTAACTGCTAGATAAGTGGTTCCCAAACTGGAATAGAGAGCCATATTGATTTGCAAATCACTTGCTGATAGTCTATAGAGAGTTAGCTGATCATTGTTACCCGCTGATGCATTGCATTAAAAAATGCTAAGAATACATTCTGTACTTTCTTAGTGTTGTTTGTCAATGTAAGAAACTGGTGTAGTTGATAGCACTGAAATATTATCAAATTTTGCATTTTACAGAACAGATCAAACAGTCATTGGATGCAGTGGTTTTCATGGAGATTGCCTTACACTGACTAAAATTATTGAAGCAAGACTAAAGGTAGCTAAATTTGATATTTGTATGTATGAATGAAAGTAATAAACCCTTATTAAAATATTAGAGAAGAGAGTAATAATTAGACCAGGTGAAGGAACTGAAATAAAAATGTAACAAAGTACAGGTAGCTGTTTTGTTTCAAACATTCCCCTAAAGTGTTTATACCCCAAACATTGTAGCACTGCTAGTGAAAGAACTAGAAATACTTATATGTATTTACTGTCCAAACTGAGTAAAATGCAAAGGCAGTTAGGACACACAAATTGTGAAGAGTAAAGGCATATTTAAAAAAAAACAACACAATTTTAATATTTTAGTGTTGGTGACCAGATGACATCTGTTTTATAAAAACTTCTGTATGAAACCTACATTTTGTGCCTAAACTACTTTAAGAAACCAATATGTACACACACATTTAAACACGATAGTTTGTTTTTAGATTACTAATTGAATTTTCATAATCATTAAATGTATTTGAATTATACTCCTGCTATGCACTCTTTTCTTCTAGTTTGAAATTTACTTGTTATAAATACAGTGGTTATGTCCACTTACTATTCTGATATTACTGTTTAACCCACCTTTTTGTGTGCTTGCAGATGTACAAGCATTCCAATAATAAGACCATGACTACTGGGGCTATTGCAGCGATGCTGTCTACAATCCTGTATTCTCGGCGCTTCTTTCCGTACTACGTTTACAACATCATTGGTGGGCTCGATGAAGAAGGTAAAGACTTAGACTTGCTTGTGGAGAGCAAAGGGAGAGGCGGCTGATTTCTGCAGGTGAAGGGCAATCATTTCAGCTGAAGCAGACTGGTGGTGCAGTTTGAAGCTTGTATGCTTGCTTCTCTTACGTGAAATAATGTTGCTCTTCACTTACAATTTTTTTTTGAGGATCTCAAAGCACTTTATAAAATTAGTTTTGGTAAGTATTATAATCCCTTTTAGTAGTAAACTAATGCATAGTTTATATGACCAATCTTATAGTTTTCACCAACATCTTGATATATAACTGCTGTCAATCTCTGAAGAGTCTGAGTGTATATGAACTCCAAAATCTAAAGATGGCTAAATCCTACTTTTTCAAATGACTTATAAACAGCTGAAATAACATCTTTGCTAAAAACACTTCTACCTTTGTCTTTTCATGTTTAATATTTTAAGGTGGATTGGAATACATTGCTTGTATTTCAGGCTATTTGGAAAAGCAACAGTGCAGAACACTGGAATGCCAATGGCATGGATTGTCATTGTTCACAGGACTTTGCCTGTATTGGGGGCCAAGCATATACATCTAGTTTAAAGATGAAATATTTTTAGTGATGAAATGTTTTACCAACTCACATCTTAATGCTAACTTTACCTTCAGATCCTTTATCATTATTGGTAGGCAGGGCTGTTCCAGCAGCATATTCCTTTTCAGAAGGGCCTGTGAAATTAACAAATACAGTGTTTCAAATCAAAACCTTTGGAGATATGGATTATACAAAAGTAGCAGTTTAATAAAACTTGGAAGGTAACTGACACTTTTAGCACCTCAGAAGCATGCTCTTATCTCTGGCTTTTAAGCTTTTCCAATTATTTAATTGAGCTCCAGCCACAATACCATTAGGATCCTCTATTCTATGGCTTTGACCAAGAATCCAAGCTGGTCTTTATCCTCAAACATCTAATAACCTTTTCTTCAGAGGTCAAGTTATTAATCTTGTCTCAGGATGGCTTGGAAACTAGTATATGTAGTGTTTTTGCAGTAGATCTTGTATATCATTAAGAAAATAACTTTCTGGCATGTAGATTTAATATAAACATTTTTCTTTTCAAGGGAAGGGAGCAGTGTATAGCTTTGACCCAGTAGGTTCATACCAGAGAGATGCCTTCAAAGCTGGTGGTTCAGCAAGTGCCATGCTACAGCCCCTACTTGACAACCAGGTAAAGTAGTCTTGATTTTTTTTTTGGGGGGGGGGGGGTCAAAAAATATTTATTTTGCCTCTCGGTAACCTGTGTGTCATTCCTTCCGAACGATTTTACCATGGCTCCTATGTAATAGGGCTGTAACGTAGTTAGGCTGTGGAATTGTGGTTCTTTCCATGCACTGTTTCTGTTAAGGGTAAATGTAACAAAGTGAAAGTCTTGGACAACCTTTAGAAACTTGAATGCACAAGTGTGAACAAATTCTTAATGTTCTTAGAGGACTGCAAAGCAATGTGTAAACAGATTTGTGTCCTATTGGATGATCCAGCATATAATGCTGTGAGTGTGGTAGTTCTCTTGAGCAGTGCTAGAATGGGAAGCCTCTGTACGAACTGGTTCAGTTTGAATGTTCATTGTGGTTTTTATAAAACTACTCTATATTAGTTGGAGATGAGAAAAAATATGCTTGCCTTATCCTGAGCTCAATTTCCTGCTCTCTCTACTCAGTAGGTATAATAGAATTACTAGTGCGTGCGCGCACACACCCCTTTATGCACCAGCTTTTGAGCAGCCTTACATCAAAGTTTAAAGTGTTGAACCAAATCCCTTTGCAAGTGTTTGGGTGTTCAGAAGAGATCTGTTTTAGAATTTCTGTTCACACTTAAGCCTGGCAATTCTGATGTCTGACTAAACTAATTTTACAATTTCCCTTTACTTGAATTTTTAAAAACCCGTGAAACAAAGTAATCCAATGTCACTTTCTTTCCTAGGTTGGCTTCAAGAATATGCAAAATGTGGAGCATGTACCTTTGTCCCTGGAAAAGGCTATGCAACTAGTTAAAGATGTCTTTATTTCTGCAGCTGAGAGAGATGTATACACTGGAGATGCACTTAAGATCTCCATTGTCACAAAAGATGGTATTAAGGAGGAGACACTTCAATTACGGAAAGACTAATTCAGAATACTTGTCAATTAAATCTGCATTATGTAATCTAAGTTGTAACCAGTCTGATTTACTTGTATTGTGGGGACATTTGTCTTATTAAAAGAATTTAACAAAAGTTAACTATCAAAATGTTGAATGTTTGCTGTCTTCAGACAGTACTGCTGGGATTTGAAAAGTGATTGTGTTTCCTGATGAAATTGGTGCAACCCATGCATTCACTGGTTGGGATATGGGTTTGGTTTGATAAATGGAAAAAACCAGAAAGAATGCTGCACAGTAGATCAAATGTTTGACTGACAGCATGTGATAGATTGAATTACCCTTCAGTTTACAGCTGCCAGTTTTAATTTTGTGAGCTAACTTTGCAGTTGTTAGTAAGAGTAGTAAGCCTACTACTCAGGATGAAAAAAAACTTATCAATCCACTTTCTTCCTCCTCTGTTCTATCATGGCATTCTTTGTTGGATTGGTTTCAGTGTTCCCCCTTTGCTCTGTAGCCCATATAACTTGCTCTTTCTCCAAAATCTGTGCTACTCTTCTAATTTATGCCATTTATCTCTCCTGCCCATCCTCATCCATACAGGGCTTGAAAATCTTACCTGATAGCTAGAGAAGTAAACCTGTTAGCCAGAAACCAGTATTGAGGTGAGAAGCCAGTTCTCCCTCCTGCTTGGAAAGAGAGAAAGGTGCAGGGATTCCTAACACTGTTTTCCTTGGACCCTGCTCAGGGGCTCATCTTTCACATCTGCCTCAGATTAATTAGACCAAAGTCTGAAGCCCACCCATCACCTCCACAATATCATGCGACTGCTGTGTTGAGAATGTCTCCACAACCCACACACATGTCCTAAACTCTTCACTTTTGGATTCTCCTATCTCAGAAGTAGCTCCATTTGTCACCTGTTGCTGCTCAGAGCTTTCCCAAGGAGCAACTGACTTACCTGCTGAATAGCATCAGTGGAGCTGATAAGACTGTTTAGTGTTCTCACTCTGCAGCAGCTTGGGAAGCTCTGAGCATCAGCAGAGGCACTTCAACTGGGGAGGGATAGCTCAGTGGTTTGAGCATTGGCTGCTAAACCCAGGGTTGTGAGTTCAATCCTTGAAGAGGCCACTTAGGGATCTGGGGCAAAATCAGTACTTGGTCCTGCTAGTGAAGGCAGGGGGCTAGACTTGATGACCTTCCAGTTCTATGAGACAGTTATTATAATATGGAGATACACCTGTCTGCAGAATTTGGAAGGTTCTCTTCCCAACTGGTAGGGCCTGGAAATTTTAAACAAAAACTAGCTTCTAAAGATGTTGATGGCACTAGCCTGGAAAAGAATCAGGAGTGAGTGGATTTTTCAAGATTTGGCTTTCCGTAGTCACAAAATCAGATATTTTAGTAGTGCTTTAAGGTAAATTCTGTTAATTTAATAAGTGATAGGTATAATTTAGAATATTTCTATATCAACTAGAAAGCATAAATATAACAAAGAATTATCTTCTCACTTGTTAGGGTTAACATTTTATAGTTCTTTGGATGCTGGTCCACGTTTAAAATGATTATTCATTTCCAAACTCACTTATGATAACCCAACCCAATGCAAAGCTAATTTTAGTTCATAAGAATTTGTCAGTTGGCTTCTATGGATGTTGGTCTGGGTCAATAATAAATATTGCAATTACTGCATCCTATAATTAAAAAAAAGTTTTACCTGCAACTTTGGTTTCCAAATGTATTTTCAAAGAATACACAAGTGAGATACAGGGTTGATCAGCATTAGTCTTTCCAATCAAGTGGCTTCACTAGACCAGCAATTCTCAACAAGGGGTATGCATACCCCTGGGGGTACACAGAGGTCTCCCAGGTGGGTACATCAACTCATCTAGACATTTGCCTAGTTTTACAACAGGCTACATAAAAAGCACTAGCAAAGTCAGTACAAACTAAAATTTCATACAGACAAAATGAGAAAGTAAGCAGTTTTTCAGTTCTAGTGTGCTGTGCCACCTTTGTATTTTTATGTCCGATTTTGTAAGCAAGTAGTTTTTAAGTGAGTTGAAACTTGGGCCATGCAAGACAAATCAGACTCCTAAAAAGGGGTACAGTAGTCTGGAAAGGTTGAGAACCACTGCACTAGATAAATTCATCAATATTCCAGTATGCAGGAGTCAGTGGTGGTCCTGGTCACTGTTCTTGTTTTCAATAAGTTTGAACATATAAATTGAGTTCCACCTTGTGAAAACGTAATGGGTTAAATGAGTGAGGTGCCAGGCTTGATTCCTCACACTAACTATAACATTTAGTAAATACAGAGTGTTTGAGTAGTACTGTGAAAGCTAGTGCAATGTTAAAAAAAAAAGTTAGTTGTAAACGTTTACCCACTTGGGAGCTCACTTTCCAGTTTTTCAGTCTTTTCAGAAAAGCATTTAAGATTGCAATAATTTTGTTTACAGCAGAGTGTCTCATGTTATAACTTCTCTGCTGTGGTCAATCCAGTATACACATTGAAACCAAGACTGCATCTGCACTTGGATCTAGGGCTGTGATTCCCAGCTTCCAGAGACATACTCACGCTAGCTAAATAAGCCATGGGCAACAATGGCCCAGGCTAGCTGCCCTGAGTACAAACCTGCCTGGACCCTGGGGGCACATACGCAGGGTGGTTAGCCTGTGCTGCCACTTGCTGCTGTCCATGCTATGGTAGCTACGCTACCATTTTTAGCTCTCATTGAGCTAGCGTATTTCTTAATGAGCTAGGAATCACACCCCTAGCTCCAAGTGTGGATGTAGGCTAAGGAAGGATTGTTGCATTCCTGACTCCATGAATCAGCAGTGCAAGACACAGATGTGGTCTCACTAATACTTTCAAGCAAAGTGAAAGCCCCTGGGAATGACTACTGGGACAAAAACCTTAGCTGGAATTGTATGATTTGGTTTGAAGGCTGAGCAGTTCAATCTTCTGTCCTCCCGTGGAAGGTTGCATATTCAATGGCAAAATATAGCCCTGTGTACTATATGTTCTTGGATGCTTTCACAATCCATACACTTTTTACATTAACACATTCAGTGCAGTAGTTTGGACTGAAGCATTTCATTTCAGACATAAATGTTTCTTCATTTACCTGCTGCTAGGTCTTAGGTAAACAATAGCAGACCTGAATTGTATGAGTCAGTAAAGCAGTAATTTCAGACTAGCTTAACATGAAAACTTGTGCCTTTGCAAACAGCTTTTCTAGGCCATGGCCTGTGATTTTACTCAGATATGCTGAGACCATGTCCTACCTCTAAATTAAAAATGGAGGTTTCTTGCCAAATGTAGCAGGACTGAGTATTAGCTGTACTCTCCCCACCTGAAGTGAGACTAGCACTACTAGGATCAGATTGTCACATCACGCCCCCCCCCCCCCCCCCCCCGCCAATTCTTTTGGCTTTTTTGTGAAGTACTAGACAGTCAAATACAGGTGGAAAAGGACAGTGTAAAAAAGAATACATGGTACTATATCACATTCCTACAGAAAACTACATCCCATTAAGCTAGAGCCTGACTTTCCTTTCTCTGACATGGCCATTTTTATACAAAATTAATGATTTTGAAGTGAGTGCCTTAAGGATTTAAGTTTTAATTAGTTTGAATCAGGTTGTTTCTTCTCATAGCCTTCAAATCACTGTGACTATTCCATGAATAGTAGACAGACACCCAAAGTAATAACACTAAAGCAATGACACTTCTCTGCTTTCTACCCTCTCTCTTGGTGGTGCCTATATCTAGCCAGTCTCATTTCCTCCCATTGCTATGCTCTGCCCAATTTACACAGTTGCCAGCACATCTCTACCCTACAGAGAAAAACACCTTGGTTCTCCCAGTCTGCCTGCTCTTGATGTTTACTCACTCCCCTGTTTGTTGTAACTCATTTTACCCATTCCCATTATCAGCCTCTTCAAGTCAGTCTGAATGTTGGGCTAGTCCCCCATCCACAATTGTTACACAGCCACGCTATATTTAAGTCTAGTGAATGGCAAAGTCTGACTAATACGGTGATCTTTCAAGGAGTTTATTAAAACACTTGACCACTGGGTGCCACTCTTGTTCCTTGTAAGAAGCAGAGATTTCATATCCATGGATATTATGGCTGGAGGACAACCAACCTGACTAATATACTAGAGATCTGAGGTCACTTGATGTTACCACAACCAAATGTGTGTTGGAGGTGGGGGGAGGGAAATGGACACAGAATTAGAAACATTCTTTCAACTATTTATTCATTGAAACATATGTTTTTTTAGCTTTTGATAAAGCAAGTTAATTCTGATAAAGTCATCTGAAAGGATTTGATACATATTTAAAGTTACTGCAATAATTTTTGATGTATGCAGCTGGCTAGGACAGAGCTGTAACAATTTGTTTGCAGGGTTTTGAACCAATGATTAGTGTGTTTTTTTGAACCTCCTGAGTTTCAAGTTCAAACTCCAATACCCAAGTGCAATTCAGTTGAAGCAGCTGAGCATTATGTGGTTTCATATTAATCCATATGCAATAGTGAGTTGTGTAATTTTCACATTAAACCATAAATTATTGAAGAGTCACTTAAAGTTTAGTGAGCACTGATGATTTGGGGCTGGATGGATCCTAGCTTTGTAACAAAACCAGGTGAGTTTCATATGTACCTGGGTTTCATGTTGAAAGGGTCACACACGGCTATGACTAGTAACCTAGAAGTCTGGTTCCTTGGTTAAGATATTGAAAGAATTTAATAATAAAAACAGGTGAGGACTGAAGGAAAGGAATGTTTCCCCTTGTTTAAATGATTATTAATGAACTTAGTGAGCATTAAAGATGCCTGATAACCTTGGGGACTAAGACCTTGTCTACATGGGAAAGTTGCACTGGTTTAACTGAAATGAGTTTGTAAATTAATATATTAAAATCTGTGCAACCACGCTGTTTGCACTTTTATTTTGGATTAATTTAAACTTGTAGGCAATAGATTTAAGCAGAACTGCAATAAGACACTCATACTGAAATAAATGTTTGTGCCAGTTTACATATATCCGTTTAAATTTGCACCGTAAATTATATCAGTGCAACTTTGTCATGTAGACATGGGGTTCTCAACCTTTTTCTTTCTCCCTCCATTCCACCCAACATGCGATAAAAACCCCACAGCCCACCTGTGCCACAACAACTGTTTTTCTGCATATAAAAGCCAGGGCTGGCATTAGGGGGTAGCAAGCAGGGCAATTGCCCAGGGCCCCACGCCACAGGGGGTCCCATGTAGCTAAGCTGCTCAAGCTTTGGCTACAGGCCTGGGTGGTGAGGCTTGGGGAGGTGGGGCTTTGGCTTTCTGCCCTGGGCCCCAGTGAGTCTAATGCCAGCCCTGCTTGGCAGACCCCCTGAAACCTGCTCGCAGCCCACCAGGGGGCCTCAGACCCATGGTTGAGAACAGCTGATCTAGAGAAGACCTAAAGTTCTGCTTATACTCAGAACAGATACAATAAGAGAGAGTGGTATACAAGCTTCACTGTACTTCCCTACCACCAGCAGGGAACATCCAATTCCCTTCATCTCTAGAAATAACTATGCACATTCAATCCTTAGCCAGTCTCCGGAGAATGCCCAACCAAGGACCAATTGATACCAGTTGTGGTGGATGCTTATTCACTGGTAACTAGGCTGAGACTACCAAACTCATTTCACATATGCTGCTTGCTGAGCAGCCAGGAAACGGTAACACTGCATTCGTTCCCACTTTAGGAAGTATTAGATCCAGTGACATAGAAAGGCCTGTATCACATTACCAAGTCAGACTTCCCTATTCAAGCCCTGCCTTGATGACATCACCACTCGTGCTCAAGCCTTTACAGGTTTGCCAGGAAAAAGTAAATGAAAGGACTCCATAGGTTACTCTTCAGCTAGAAAAGTGAGCTGGTTACCTTGTTGGATTACAACTATTTTTATGGTGTTTTTAGATTGCATGTGTACTATACAAGTAAGCACACAATAAAGCAAGAGAAGAATTTACAATATATAATCCACTCATCATAAATCCCTTAAAGGCAAGGCTGGCCTTACCATGGGGCGAATTGAGGCGGCCAACTCAGGTGCCAGACTGGGGGGGGGCGCCACTAGGACCCAGAGTGTAGACAATTGTGTTTGCTGCTGGTGCATATGTATTCTCTCTGCTCTAGATGCACAGAGATGGTGGAGTGCTGTCCTGGAGGAAGGAGGGCACAAGAGACACAACAAGCAGGCAGGAGAAAAGGTGAAAGGGAATAACAGAAAGCAGCAGGAGTTGCAGGAAGAGAGGAGGAGGAGAAGGAGGAGCCTCTTATGTACCTCTCTAGCACCCCCAGGAGCCTGGACTGATTATCACCAGCTTCTCAGGGAGCTTCCTGTTTCCTGCTGCTTCCCTGAATCCACTTGAGGAGAATAGACAGTCAACTGAAGTAGTAGGAGACAGTTAGGCCCTTAAGACACATATCTTCCCTCACTCAGGCCCTGCTACCAGCCTGCTTATTTGTCCCCTTCAATTGAGTGTTGAAAGCCACGATAGCTGGCACAGAACAGCAGTCATGAGTGAAAGAAGAAAACGCCCCTCTGGGGCAGCATTCAGAAAAAGCAAGCAAGCAAGCAAAGGAAGCTTTTCTATCTAAGCAGGAAGGAGCTCTCCTGAGATACATAGACACAGATGTTCACGGGGAGCCTTCCGGCCCCAGTGAGGATGTGAGTGGTGAAGAGATGCCTGATCTTCCTGTTAGTCAGAGTGCAGGTGACCTGGCGGCTATTGCAGCATCCATATCTCCATCTCAAATGGTGTAACCATGCACATTCCTGAAGAAAAGTGTAAATCAGAGAAGAGTTTGTTGGTGGCGCAAGAAACAGCTGCTGCTGAGTTTAGTTCCTTAAGTCTAGATGATCCAGGACTGTGGACCCACTTCAGCAGTAGCCTGAGGGACTTCCTTGTACTGCATGGGCCACAGCAAGTGAAAAACTTCATGTTCCCCAAAGACAATGAAAATAGAAGTTTCCATCTAACACATTACTGGCATGAAATCCCCCAATGGTGACAAAGTGGAGTGGCCATGGCTTATGTACTCAGATACCCAGAATGCTGCATGTTGTTTTTGTTGCAAACTCTTCCAGTCTAATGTTCCAGCCACATTGGGTTCTACAGGAACAAAGGACTGGAAAAAATCTGGCTAAAAATCAGGCATGCCATGAGAAGGCAGCAAATCACCAGAGAGCATTCCATAGGTGGAAAGAGCTTGAGATGAGACTAAGGTTAAAGGCCACCATAAATGATCAGCATCAAGAGAAGATTGCATCAGAGTCTCTTTACTGGCAAAATGTTCTGAAAAGGCTCATTGCCATTGTAAGAATGCTTGCTACCCAAAACCTAGCACTGTGTGGCCCTTCAGATCAACTGTATGTGTCAAACAAGGGAAACTTCCTTAAAATTGTGGAGCTGATGGCTCAGTTTGATGCTGTACTCCAGGAGCATCAAAGAAGAGTCACCACCCAAGAAATGTACACACACCACTACCTTGGAAAAACAATTCAAAATGAGATCATACAGTTACTGGCAACAAAAGTCAAAACAGAAGATTGTGGTAGATCTGAAGTCAGAAAGATATTAATCTGTTATTCTGGACTGCACACCTGACATCAGCCATACGGAACAAATTACTTTAATGGTGCGTTTTGTAACAACAACAACAGAACCTAGTGAAAATGTCCCTGCAATGGTGACTGTCAGAGAGCATTTTCTAGAATTTATTGACATTGATACTACAGGAGCTGATATGACAAATGTGCCTCTTAAAAAGCTGGAAGATACAGGAATTGCGATAGCTGACATGAAAGGTCAGGGCTACGATAATGGTGCCAACATGAGAGGAAAGAACAGAGGCGTGCAGACACGGATCCAAGAGTTAAACCCTCGAGCTTTTTTTGTCCCATGCAGTTCTCCTTCATTGAACTTGGTGGTCAGTGATGCAACTGAATTTTTTAATGTAATTCAAAGCATCTATGTATTTTTCTCTGCATCAACTCATCGATGGCAAATTTTGAAGCAACATCTGGGAACATCCTCTCTGACACTGACACCACTGAGTGCCACTTGATGGGAAAGTCGAGTGGAGGCGATAAAGCCTATCAAACACCAAATTGGGAAGATAGATGATGCCATAGTTGCCATTATAGAGGATAATGCTATGACAGGAACTGTTCGTGGGAGAACAGTGGCAGAGGGAAATGGAATCACCAGAAACATACATAAACTTCAAATTTTTGTGTGGCTTAGTGTTGTGGCATGACATACTGTTTGAAATAAATGTTGTAAGCAAGAGACTCCAAGGTGTTGACCTTGATATATCTGGAACAATGGAACAACTGGAAAAAGCAAAGTCATACCTACAGTCTTACCAGTCAGATGAGGGATTTCAAAACATTCTGAAGAGTTCACAGAAGTTGGCAGAGGAACTTCACACTGAAGCTATTTTCCCACCCATTCAAGAATACAAGAGTCACTGAAGAAGACGACATTTTGATTACGAGGCACGGGATAATCCCGTAAGAGACCCCAAACAACAATTCAAAGTTGAATTCTTTAACCAGGTGCTAGATTGTGCAATACAGTCATTTGAAGAATGTTTCATGCAGCTCAAGGAACACAGTATATTTGGGATGTTGTATGATATTCCAAAACTCCTCACTATACCTGAAGAAGACCTACACCAGCAATGCAGGGCACTAGAGACAGTGTTGACACATGATGACGTGCAATATTGATGTGAGTGATTTAGGTGATGAACTGAAAGCCCTTTCAAAATACTTTTCAGCAGAATCAACTCCAAAGGCTGTTCTGGAATATGTGCACAAATAAGATGACCACCCTCTTTCCAAATGCTTTTGTTGCTCTGCGCATACTTCTAACACTTCCTGTAACAGTTGCCAGTGGAGAACGCAGCTTCTCCAAGCTGAAGTTAATAAAAACACATCTACGCTCCACAATGACACAGGAGAGGCTGGTCGGCCTTGCAACCATCTCAATAGAGCATGAGCTGGCCCAGACTGTGGACCTTCAGGAAGCAGTTCAAATCTTTGCAACCAAGAAGGCACGGAAAGCACCACTTTGATTATTCAAACAGATAAAAATGCCAGGGTTTACTATGCAGACAAGAAAAGTTACTTTTGCTGTTCAGGCGTTTGAAAGTTAAGTGTTACTTACAATTTTTGAACAAGGCATTTTAAGTTGTTAGTTCTCCTTTATTGGGGTAGGTAGCAGAGCAGTACCATGAAAGGAGTAGAACAGGAAGAAGGCAGAATTGAGACTTTTCAAAGTTTTGGCCCAAGCAAGAGGGTATGGGGGCGTCATTTGAGCTCCCCGCCTCAGGTTCCAAAATGTTGTGGGCGGGCCCTGCTTAAAGAGGCTAGCTACTACACCAACTTCCTTTGCTTTTTAAACAAAGCTGGTTGATAAACAGCTATATTGTCTGAATTGCTTGTATTTAAACACTCATCCTAGAATAGGTAAACACTGGAGCGATTTCATCACAGTTATGAAGCATGTTTTCTAACACACCCACATGCCCAACACATTGGGTCTCCAATCCTCCCTGGGGCCTTTATATGATGGTAGAGCCCCAAGTATCCACAATAAAAAAACATGGGTCTGAGCACAGGGCTAGAAGGTAGGAACCTCCTGAGTTCTAGTCGCAGCTCTGGCCCTTACGCGGTCCTCTGTGGCCTCCCTCAGCTCTCTGCCTCAGTCTACAAGAAATTGTCAGCTACATCATGGTGGTGTTGGTTAAACGTTTAATGTTTATAAAGTGCTTTGACTAGCACCTTGAATTACGGAGGCAATGGAGGATGTGGGGCACTATTGCAATACAAGTACTCATAAAGGAGTAACAATAAGATAAGACATATCAAGCACCAGAATATAGCTAGTGCTTGCTGGTAGCAGAGGACTGGGTTAGATTTAATTATTTGAGCCCGGGGATTAGATTTATCTATCAAAATGAATAGAGGGGGAAATTTGCTTCCTCTCTATCTTGCAGAATTCCTGTTTTACCGAGGCCTCCCCTTCTGCAGAAAGACTGGAACAACTTTTATTTATTTAAGGTATGTGCTTTTAGTTTTTGGATAGCGAGTGCTCTTTGAGCTGATCACTCTGCTGGGTCACAACACTTCCAGCAGCCCCCCACGTACTAGCCACATTGCTCAGAGCCTGCAAATTGCAGAGATGTGTTTTGGGAAATCGCTCTCAGACATGGAGTTGAACTGATTGTATCTGGGGCAGTGCTAAGAGGAACCATCAGATGGCAATATTTAGTTGCCATCACAGGCTTCAAAACAATTATGTTGTGTGTGTAAAAATAGCCATTGAGTATTGTACTGGCTTCCCTACTGCGATAGGCTTTGCCTTACTAATTTTGAAGGCCTTATTTTGATCTCAGACATATGGATGCATATTGCTGCATAGTTTGTACAGCAGCAACTGATAAATGCCTGCGTGAGATCAGCCTCAAGGCCCAAAGACTATGTTTGTAATGAAAATTTTATAGTAAACAGACTTGACTGATTTGAACAGGCATTTGGGAAACACTGTATACACTGCACACACATTTTGCATACTGGGGGGTTAAAATCATGGGAGGTGAAAGTACACAGCACATTGCAGGATTGAGACCTCTATATGTATGTCCTATTTACCCCCCAACAGATATTTCTCTGCCTTGTCCTTTGAAAAGACAACACCATGCAGCTGATCTAATTATTTTAACTAAAACCAAGATTTTCCTGGGATGAATTTTAAGGTGTTTATTTTTTAAGTTGAGGACAATACTAAGCAGTCCCCATATTAGTTTTTCCTTTTCTTCTACAGTTAACCCAAATCTCTGCCTGTGCCCATGCCCTAACTGCTGTCGTACAAGGACATATGAGTGGACTGCTTCCATTCTCTTATGATTTCCTGGGATGAATAAGATGCTCAGAAATTGTCAAATGCTATTAAAAGTAAAACTGTTTGAAACGTTCTCATTGAAACTGAATGAAACAACCTGATACCAATTGAGTTACAAACTTGAAATCCCCACATTTATCAAAAGGTTTCAGAAGCCCAACAGTCATCAAGCCAGGGAAATTCAGTGGGGGCAACCGAATTTGACCTTTGAGATTTGGGGTAGGGTTACCATACGTCCTCTTTTTCCCGGACATGTCCGGCTTTTCGGCACTCAAACCTCCGTCCAGGGGGAATTGCCAAAAAGCCGAACATGTCCGGGAAAATGGCGGCTCTGCTCCTCCCCTGACTCTTCGGCTCTGTTTAAGAGCCGAGCTGCCCGAGCGCTATGGGCTTCAGGCAGCCCCTTTGCCTCCGGACCCTGTGCCCCCAGCCGGGCACTTCCCCTCCTGGGCTCCGGCGGCGCAGGGTCTGGAGGCACGGGGGCTGCCCGAAGCCGGTAGCGCTCGGGCAGCCCGGCTCTTAAACAGAGCCAAAGAGTCAGGGGAGGAGCAGAGCCTCCAGCCGCGGTGGCTCTGCTCCTCCTCTGACTCTTCGGCTCTGTTTAAGAGCCGGGCATGGGGGCTGCCCGAAACCGATAGCGCTCGGGCAGCCCGGCTCTTAAACAGAGCCGGGCTGCCCGAGCGCTACCGGCTTTGGGCAGCCCCCATGCCTCCGGACCCTGCGCCGCCGGAGCCCGGGAGGGGAAGTGCCCGGCTGGGGGCACAGGGTCTGGAGGCAAGGGGGCTGCCCGAAGCCCAAGCGCTACCAGCTTCATGGTTTGCCGGGCAGCCTCCAGACCCTGCGCCCCCGGCTGGGCGCTTCCCCTCCCGGGCTCCAGCTGCGCTGGGGAAGCACTGGCCGGGGGCGCAGGGTCTGGGGGCTGCCCGGCAAATCGTGAAGCCAGTAGCGCTCGGGCAGCCCTTTCCCCGTGGCTAGGAGTGGGAGGGAGGAGGGGGCGGAGTTAGGGCGAGGAAGGGGCAGAGTTGGGGCGGGGCTGGGGGAATGGGCGGGGCCAGGGCCCGTGGAGGGTCCTCTTTTTTTATTTAATAGATATGGTAACACTAATTTGGGGTTGGTTTACACCTAAAACTGAGGGGGCAAGAACCAATGCAGAACAAACCCCTGCAAAATGAAAGTCACGTTTCCCCCAGATCTAAACAAAAGTCAATTTAAGAAACAAACTGACAGTCTTTTTCTTATTCTTGGCCTCCTCCTGTGAGATGCTGAGCACTGCTCAGGATTAGGCCTCGTAAGTGAGAGTGACCATGAAGTGTTGGGACTTGGAGATGAAAAAGAAATTCCCTTCCCTCCCCCCCTTCCCCCGCTTCTTTCCTTTCTTCATCAGTTGCTTTGTTTAATGCTTTCAGGCTATTTGGAGCAGTCATAAACCAGACAAGATGGCACGTATGGGCATGACATTAACAGAGTCTTGTGTCCTGAACTCCTTTCTCAGGCACAACTCCCTAGGCAGTTTTAACTGAGTAAGGCTTGGTCTACACTAAACCCCCAAATCGAACTAAGGTACACAACTTCAGCTACGTGAATAACGTAGCTGAAGTCGACGTACCTTAGTTCGAACTTACCGCGGTCCAGACCCGGCAGGCAGGCTCCCCCGTCGACTCCGCGTACTCCTCGCGGCGAGCAGGATTACCGGAGTTGACGGGGAGCACTTCTGAGTTCGATTTATCACGTCCAGACTAGACGCGATAAATCGAACCAAGAAGTTCGATTGCCTGCCGCCGAACCAGCGCGTAAGTATAGACAAGCCCTAAGAGCTGCAGGACTGGGCAACGCTTTGCATTCTCCTACTGCATTCTCCTTCTGCATTGCTAAGTTGTCATTTTATTGTAGGCACTTTGTTGTGTGACACTGCAATAAAACACTCATGGGTTTTTAAAAATTGGGTTCTTTGGTAAATAACTTATCCATGTCTTTTTTTGTTAGGGTGCTCCTGGCCCTTTGCTGGCAAGTCTCAGATCCAATGCTGATCATTTCAGAGGAGTAGAAAGGGGTGGGGAGAAAGAGTCTCCTAAAAGGAGCCCATCACTGTAACTTACGATAATTAACTTCAGCAAAAAGAGAAAGGTTAAAGGAACAGGGCCAAGATTCAGAGATTCTAAGGCTAGAAGGAACCATGACTATGATCATCTATTCTGACCATGTCATACAACAGGCCACAGAACTTCTCCAAAATAATTCCTAGAGCATATCTGTGAGAAAAACATCCAGTTGGGATTTACAAATTGTTAGAGACGCAGAATCCACCACAATGCTCAGTAAGTTGTTCCAATGGTTAATTACTCTCACTATTAAAATTACACCTTATTTCCAGTCTAAATTTGCTTCAACTTCCAGTCATTAGATCATGCTATACCTTTCTCTGCTAGGTTGAAGAGCTCCTTATTAAATATTTGTTGCCCATGTAGGTACTTATAGAGTGTAATCAAGTCAGCCATTGTCCTCTTCATTACACTAAATAGATTGAGCTCCTTGAGTCTATCACTGTAAGGCATACTTTCTAACCTTTTAATCATTCTTGTGGCTCTTCTCTGAACTCTCTCTAATTTACCAACATCCTTGAATTGCGGACACCAGAACTGGACACAGTATTCCAGCAGCAGTTGCACCAGTGCCAAATACAGAGGTTTACCTCTCTACTTAAAAAAAAAAAAATGGAGATATACCTATCTCCTAGAACTGGAAGGGACCCTGAAAAGTCATTGAGTCCAGCCCCCTGCCTTCACTAGCAGGACCAAGTACTGATTTTGCCCCAAATCCCTTAGTGGCCCTCTCAAGGATTGAACTCACAACGCTGCGTTTAGCAGGCCAATGCTCAAACCACTGAGCTATCCCTTCCCCTTTCTATCCAAAATCCCCATTTATGCATCCAAGGATCACATCAGCCATTTTTTGCTACACCATCACACTGGGAGCTCATGTTCAGCTGATTATCCACCACAACCCCCAAATCTTTTTTCAGAGTCACTGCTTCCCAGGATAGAGTCCCCCGTCCTGTAAGTATGCCCCACTTTCTTTGTTCCTAGATGTATTCATTTACATTTAGCCATATTAAAATATATATTGTTTGCTTGAGCCCAGTTTACCTACTGATCCAGACTGCTCTGTAACAGTGACCTGTCTTCTTCATTATTTACCACTCCCCCAATTTGTGCATCATCTGCAAAGAATGATGGCACAAAAATAAATCTGTGTTAGTGTTTTTGTTATTCACATTTATTAAAGATAACAGAACTGTACATAAAAAATGTCTGATCTGAATGCCCCCTCTGGTGAGGGAGATGTGGGAAAGGGGCAGGAGGCAGAAAACTGTGGTGATTCCACCACAATTTCCCATATATTGTTCCAGCAGGGGAAGGGGGAATTTGCCTTCTTGAAAATAAAGTGATTTGGCTTATCCAAGCCCATGGATTCCTGAGGTCTGGGGATTCCCCAAGATCACAGGCGTAGCTTTTTCTATTTTGTAACCCTTGTTCCTCTGCACCTGTTCACTAGCAGCATTGTGGTCTACTACTGCTCCTAGAATCTGCCCTAAGGTGGGAGCAGTTCCACAGTACAATGTGTGCTCCACTGGAAAGTGCAAGCAGATTCAAGCTGCCTGAACTTTTTGGTGGAATCCCTGCAAGGTTGATGCATCAATGTCCCTTCCCCACTCTGGGATCCTCTCATCCCACAAAGAGCCCTCCACAGGGATCTGGTGTAAGGGGGAGGTGGGGGATGGAGTGGAGTGTTGCAGGAATAGCTATGCTCCATCTATTCCATCCAAAACCTGGGAGATACACATCTAGATCTGTGGGACACAATTTGGCTCTTAGTTTTCACCTTTTTTTTGGGTATTGTGTTAGTCCCCAAAAGCTAAACCACAATTTTGGGCCCATTGGGCTAGGTGGTATAACACAATCCACTGGCCCAAAGGCTTTATAGTTTAATTGGATTTGTGCTTTGTTATATTTCTTACACTCCAGTCAGCTTGATTAGTGAAACTAAACTGGTGTATGTCACTCTGTTTATCTTTATCTCCCTCTTATTGCCATGCACACCGCTCTTCCATTTGGGTTAATAACACTTTTTAAATAAAAAAGAAGCTTTCATTAAGTTAGAAAAATCATTACATGATTTTTATTCTTATGAGGTTTTAGACAAACAATATTGTAAGGGAAGCTGCATTTTGGATCGCATTGGTTGGCAGCCCTTACACTTGATTTGTTCATGTTGACATGTCCTTTTAAATATAGTATAATGGAATGGAAGATTAAGAGTAGAAGAGTTAATACAGTCTCCGTCAGTACGCACGGCAACAAACCTTTTGGTATGGAAGGTATTTATTTGCTAGTTGTGCTATATTTACAACTTTTGCCAAGTATTTTGAAACTGGTTGATAGTTTTAACAGTTGTTTGAGTCAAAATGTTCCATTTCTCTCTCCTCTTATGTACTTAGGAACTGCTTGACTAACCAGAATTAGAGGGACCTTTTTTTTTTTTTTTTTTTAAAGGGAGTTTCTGCAGAATGTGTTCATTCACTGATTTCAAGCAAGCCACAAAAACTTCTGGCTTCACAAAAGCAGAGAGACTTCTCCTTTCAGGTAATTCATGAAATTGGGGTGAAAACAATATTTGAAGGAACACCAGTGAATGGTTTAGGCTCATCATTTAAATGGGGTTTTATGTCAGATTTAATTGAAAAAACAAAAAAAAATATTTCAGTTTAAGAATTCCCCTTCAGTGCTTGGAGCTAATGTACAGGACCAGGAAAGCTTTGTCTAACACTAGTGAAATTACTCACACCATTAGTGATGGATGCAGCTGAAATGGTGCGCAGAGTTTAGGTGTAAATGCAGCTAAGGGCCAATCACATAAATCAATGCTGGACATGGTTTGACTTTGGCTCCACTTGCAGTTAAATTGCATTGTACATTTGTTTAGCGGCATCCATTAACACCCAACAGGGAATGGTGTTAGTGCATACCAGGCATTCTGGCCAGCAGCCCTCAACCACTCACCTTGTCATATTGCCCACAGAGTCCCTGACTCACAGCACTTCAATGGGAGGCAGTGCAGGAGAACACTGCTGATGGGCTGGCCCTCCCCTCATTCACCCTCAGCACAGCTTATAAAATGCTTAATCTAGCCCCGACTGTTGGTTCTTGTAGCAGTGTACTCATTTGAGTTACAAGCTGTATTGTGCTTTGTCATCTAATAGCCCAGTTCATGAGCATACACAGTTGTAAATAAATTAGATTAGGACACGGTACCCTCTGGCTGCGTTAACCCATTTCTCTCCCAACAAGGAAATAACCTATTCCAAAGTTGTTTGGTCACTCATGGCAGGTCTACACTTAAAATGCTGCATCAGAGCAGCTGCACTGATGCAGCTGCGCCAGTGAAGTGCTTAAATGAAGATGCTCCCATTGGCATACTTAATCCGTCTCCTTCGGAGGTGGTAGCTATGTCGACAGGAGAAGTTCTGCCGCCGACATGGCACCATCTACTCGGGGGTTAGGTTGGTATAATTGTGTCATTTTGGGTGTGAATTTTTCGTGCCCCCAAGCAACGTAATTATACCTCGACCAGACCTTGGAAGCCACGGCACTATATTCTGAGCAGTCACAGTGACTAAGGCAAACTTCCACTGCTTTAACTAAATCAGCACAAACCTCCAGGTCAACACTTACATCAAAATAAGACTGGCTTACTTATCGTAACCTGTTCATAACTGACTTACACCAAACTGAAATAAGCCTGGTTTAAACTGAAATAGAAGTGTCCATGCAGCCTTTTGCACCAGTTTAACAACGTTTGTTAAAAAAAAAAAAATCATCATACCTGAACTTAAACTGTTGTAACGTTACCTATCGAAAAGCCCAAACATTTTGACCTATGCCAAGTATTGGCCTTTTGCAATGAAGTTAGTGCAGACTAATGTTTGTTTGCACACACCACTCATTTTTAATAGACGGCTTCCAGTTTGGAGTTACCCCATTCATTTGAATTGGATTAGTAAATGCACAAACTAGCCCATTTCTTGCAGCCTCTTTTCCTTCAAATTTTAAAACTTTAGGCCAAGATTTTCAGCAGAAAAGGCACCTCTCTCTTTAAGGCTTGTCAGGTTGGACATCCAAAGGTGCCTGATTCTAAGGGCTGTGCCTTTATTTCAAATTGAATCCCCCCCCCCACTTTTTTAAATTGTATTGTATCAGTACACTAGTAGTTCTCATTACTGGCAACATCCAGGCAATTTAAAATAAAGTCAAAATATTGTGTATACTTAATAGTTTTAGGGCTTGTCTACAGGGCCGGCTCTGGCTTTTTTGCCGCCCCAAGCGAAAAAAACAAAAACAAAACCAAAAAAAAAACGTGCAGGGCGGCCGGAGCGGCGAAGCAAAAAAACCCCCAAAAGACAAAAAACCCAGGGTGCAAAATTTCAGTGCCACTTACTTGGCGGCTCGTGGCTGCCTCCCTCCCTGCGCTGCAGAGGTGCCCCAGGCAGCAGAGTGCACGCCCCGGCTAGCAGGGGGAGGGGAAGGGAGCGAGGAGGAGGGAGAGAGAGAGAAGGGGGGCAGCCAGGACTTCCTTCAGCCAGGGCGCTTGCCACTTGGCCCCTCCCGCCGCACCACCTGCCAGGAGGGCTCCGCGCCGCTCCCGCCTGCAGGTAAATTGAAGGTCGGTAGGGAGGGAAGGACGCGGGCTACCGGGCTTGCTGCAGACCTGGCACCGGCTGGGGCAGACGAAGCGCGCAGCCCGCTCCCAGCAGGACGCTCCCCTCCTCCGCACCGCCACCCCCTACAGGGCGGCCGGAGCGGCGAACCAAAAAAAAAAAAGGGGGGAAAAAGGGCGGCCGTGCCATGCCGGAATGCAGCCCCTTAGAATCTGCCGCCCCAAGCACGAGCTTGCTCGGCTGGTTCCTGGAGCCGGCCCTGCTTGTCTACATAGGGGGCAGAGTCTGGGCTAGCTTTAGTTAGCCTGCACTCCAATAACCTGTGTCTGTGTGTCCTAAAAGCTTAAAGTGAACCAACTGTCCAGTTAATATGTATTCTATATTCTACTTTGAAAGTGAATTTAGTCTGCACTAACTCAATATGCAATGAAGTTAGTGCAGACTAATGTTTGTTTGCACACACCACTCATTTGCACTAGCAATCCGCCAACTGCTGTCCCCCACTGCTTTGCATGACACCAGGACTGACCTGTCTGTTTACTTATGTGCTTTCCACTGCTCTGTGGTCACACCGACTGGATGTCACCTCCCCATTTAATGCTGGCATGAGGCCAGGATCGGTCCATTTACTCCTGGAGTCACAGACCTCAGCAGGATAGAATGAATTTACAGATATAATCAACTAGCTTCTTCCAGCAAATCCATGCCACCTACACTGAGCTCCACATAAGCCAGTGGGGCTCTGGACCAGCACCAGGGGTGCTGGAATGGGGGGTCAAAGGGCCCAGCACTCCATCACTTTTACCCGCCATAAGGGCAAGCAGTGGGGGCAGAGGTCTTGGGGGAAAGAGGTGGTACAAGGGGGCAGGGCTACTGTTCAGGCACCGGTAGCCCCCCCACATTCAGGGAGTTTCTGTCGCTCCTGACCAGCACAGAAGTTTGCCCACAAAGATCTAATTGCAGGAGTGGGCCATAGGATGGTGCACCTCTATTAATTCACCCATTTACTGAAATAACCCAAATTGCTTGGTGAAACACCACAACAGCTACACAAAAAAAAGACCACATTCTTCTGTTTTTAGTATGGTTTTTCAAAGAAACACTGAAAGTCATAGAATATCAGTCACTAACCATATTGCAGATTTATGTAAAGATAAAAAGTTAAAAATCCCCAAAACATAGCCTCTAGATTTATAGACATTTTCTTTCCTTTACTAGCCTTCCTTCCTCCTTGAACTATGTAAACACGAAAAGGGAGTTTAATTCAGTGTCTGATGTATGTGTTTTATTTCAGTTCATAACACTCAATGTGTGTCAGTTTACACGCCAGGCACTTATATGTGGTGGGATTTTCAAAAAGCACTCGGTGCTGGCCTAACTCTGCTCCTATTGAAGTCAGTGGTAAAATTCCCACTGATTTCAATTGGCGTTAGACCATGACCCAGATTTTTAAAGGTATTTAGGCACTGCTACACTTAGCTTTGCAACACCTAACTGAATTAGGAGCGAAACCTTTTCAAAAGAGATTTAGGCTCCAAAGTGCCTAAATATCTTTTGAAAATGAGACTCAGACAGGGCCATGCTGAGTGCAGCAACACCAAAGTATCTTTAAAAAAATCTAGGCTCACAGATTTTGAAAATCCCATTTATATGGTTCAACAGTCATGCAATGAAGAATATAAAAGGTTGCTCATCCTACCTTAAAGCATAGATATCTATCCACCAGCAGCTACACTTGACCAGAGCTCAAAGAGCCCTAAAATAAACCCATAAAAGAATGAATCCTACAAATCCTTAACCCATCTTCTGCCTAAAAGGCTAAGAAAAGAGTTGGGCATTTCACAGCCTCCAGAAGATTAACAAATCTGGTCTCTGGGGAACCAAGAGGGAAGCAAATTCCAAAGTCAAGACTCCCTCACAAAATAAAGCCTTGCATGCAGTCCTCCCTCACTTCACCCACCCACATTTGTGGCAAGGGAGCTCCAGCCTGAGTCTCCTCACTGACCTTAAACATGTCAGCAAAAACAAAGGGGGAGAGGAGATTTCAGCCCATAGTACCAAACCATTCAAGGCTTTATAGGTTAAAATCAACACTTTGAACTCCACCCAGAAATGTACTGGCAGCCAGGGCAGTTCACAAAGCACTAGTGTAACATGCTCCCAGAGTAAGCTTCCACTTAATAAGCAGGTTGTCTCATTCTGAACAACCAGTGGCTTTAGTGTGGGAGTGGCCTCAATGTATAAACTGCATGACAGCAATTTATGTAGCTCTCATTACAGCAGTCTATAGCAATGACTATGTCCATTTCTTGGAGATCCAGGTTCTAAAAAGATTTCTGTCACCTGGTCCTACATGTTCAGTGAAGCACCGTTCAGTTCTCATAGAGAACCTTTTAGGCCACTATTATTCTTTTAGAGTGCGCCCCCCTTGCTCATTTTTAACATGGCTCAGTAAGGACCAAAACCTGACAACCTATAGGTAAATGAAAGTTGGTGTCACCTCCAAAACCAAGTGGCACCATCAGCTCTTTTCTTGAACATCCCCTGACCTGCTCAAGTCCCATCGGCACTTACAGTAATGGTGAGGAAAATCTCAAAACCAGACCAGGCCTTGAGAGGAGCACTTCTGCTGGCCCAACTTTGCTTACAAAAGTGAAGGGAAATGCTTGACATCTTCCTATTTTCTGAGAGAAATCCAGGAAGAGGAAAATCATGAGGCCTTGGGAATATCTGCCATGTGCTACAACCTGGGGCTATGTCTGTGCCAGAACTCAAGGATCCAGCGACTATTCAAGAAGCAGCTCCAGAATCTTGAAGGACAGGTGGCTGTCCTGTTGTCAGCACTTAGAGCGGCCAAGACCACTGCTTCAAGGTGAGATATACTGCACTTTGATATTTGTTCTTGGAGGCAGAGTAACACCTACCAAAAGCTAGAGTTTGGCAACACTAATGGTTTATGTCAGATTCAGTTGCCACCAGGCAGCACCACAAACCAGGCCAATGCCACACCAATCTACGAACTCAAGCCCCCATATACATCACTTTATGCTGCCTGGTGGATTAGGGATTACCTCTACTCAGGCCAGCTCTCAATGAAGTCAGGCAAACTCCTGCTGAGGCCAGTGGCAGGTTTGCCTGAAAAAGGACCGAGTGAAAGTTGAGTATGGAACTCAGGCTTTGGCATAACAATAACAGCACTTCAGTCAGAAAATGGATGAACTTCAAAGCACCAAACATGTTTGCATTTATTTCTACAGCGTAAGAGATCTTGTCACGCAACAAGTCATTAATGCAGACTTTACTCTGTTTTCATAACTAATGGTGAGCTACTACAGTATTAAATGACCATAAAATGCTAATCACATTAATGAAATTCAAAGGAAACCCTCCTCCTCCTCCTCCACTTGAAAATAATCATAATACTGGGGCTCCTAAAAGCTTTGTGATAAACGATATGCTGTAGGGAAAAAAAGGTCAACGGAATAGGATATGCCTCCAAGGGGAAGCTGGTCTATGGAGCAAATTCTCATTGTCGATAGCAAAAAGTTTTAAGGGGTTGGCAACGAAGTGGCAAACATACCCCCAAATCTATGCAGCAACTTGCACCTAACCTCTACAGCAGGAAAAATGCAAGACAAAGGTGCAGTGAGCCGTATTTCTAGCCCTATGCACAGTACAGAGTAGTCTCCAATCCCACTCCCTTGGGACTGGATGAACTTTGTCCAATGACAGTCCACCCATAATGGAGACAAAGTCTTGGACACTGATGAATAGTTGTGATTGTTTTAAGTGCCTAAAGAGCAGGGTAAGTGATCACTACTTACAGGCCAGCCAGCAGTTGTCTATCCCACGTGAGAAGGTCAGGGTGCAGAGGCAAAGGTGTTAGATTTTATTCCTACATAGATTATGCAAAAGTCTATAGAAGCTCAAACCCATGCAGAGACAAGGGCAAAAAACAAAACCTCCCCCACTCCTCCATACACACACACAGAAACAGGATATTCCCTAGAGGAAACTTTGCAAGGGGGTCCCAACTTGGACAACTGCCTGCAGTGTGTATCTATGCAAGGCAATCAGATGTGCCCTGCTCACTGTTTAACTCTGGATTCAGTATGCTGCCAGTGACAAGAGAAAAGTCTCAATCCAGAGCCAGCAACGGTGGCACAGTTAAGCAAGCCATTCATGAACACAGTGGAAAGGAAAGGATACAGGTAAATAAGTGTTGGTTAACTTCAAAGTGCAAGTTGGCAATGCAGTAAATCTTGTATCAGTAGTACTCATGTCATTACAAACCAGAAGCAATGACCAATCAGAATAAGGGGCAGCAAACAGCAACACAATGGAAAACATACAAGGATACCAGCGCCATGGGTTATGAGGTGATCCCTAGCTATTCTTTGACCCGCACACCCATCAGTCAAGTGAAATAAATCTAAACTTGAAATAAAATGTAAGAGTCGTAAGGCACCCAGGCCTTTTGGGCTCCAGGACATTGCCTTCCCTTATACTCATTCACCTGTGTGACATTACGTGTCATGACATCAAAATGGAGCATCACATCTGCTTGTTTGACAGAAAGTCCTCCTATCCCGTTTCCCTTTTTTCTAAGCTTGTTTAGATTTGGCACAATAGTACAAGAGGGGGAGAGAGATCTGCTTTCCTCAGTATCTTCACAATAGGAGCTCTCCCTATTTGTGTGCGAGGGAGAAAGGTTTCAGCCTCGGAGCCCTTGCATGTGCAAGTGATGATAAGCAACACGGATATGCAGAAATCAATAAGCTGACTGATCACAGAGCCTGGCGACTCTTCGGAGGAGCCGTTCCGTGCACACGCACAGGGGCTGAACATCTGTCAGGCAAACAAAAAGCAAACCAAGCGGAACAAAGGAGAGGATTATTTTCACTCAAGTTCTTCTTCAGTCTCAGCAGGCAACGTTCAAGCCGTTCTAGCATTCAAACACTGAGGCCTTATGGAGTATAGGCTGTCCGGGAAATGCCAAACGCTGTTACCGAAAGACAAAAGGGGCAAAAAGAAAAAAGTAGATATGGAAAATTCAGAACATTCTATAGGGTCAGATAGTGGGGGGTAGAGGGAGAGGAGAAACTGCAGTGCACTAAAGAAGTTGATGACAAATCTTCGCTCTAGCATATCAAAATATTTTTAAAAAAAGAACAGGAGTACTTGTGGCACCTTAGAGACTAACAAATTTATTAGAGCATAAGCTTTCGTGGACTACAGCCCACTTCTGATGCATATAGAATGGAACATATATTGAGGAGATATATATATCTCCTCAATATATGTTCCATTCTATATGCATCCGAAGAAGTGGGCTGTAGTCCACGAAAGCTTATGCTCTAATAAATTTGTTAGTCTCTAAGGTGCCACAAGTACTCCTGTTCTTTTTGCGGATACAGACTAACACGGCTGCTACTCTGAAAATATTTTTAGTATCATCTTACTTTTATACCGCACATTTAATAAATGCTAGTGTTCAAAGCAATGTACAAAGATTCAGGGCCAGATTGTGAACTTCTTACTCACATTGGGGATTAATTACTCACTTGAGTGATGACTAGCTGCTCACCTACATGAGCAAAAGGGACACAATCTGACCCCAAGACCTCTGTGAAGTAGAAACTGCACCCCATGAGATACTTTTTACCCGGAAGGACTCCAAATTGCTCTACATGCCAATGAGAGTTGTGGCTGTGTGAAGAGTTCGGGATCAGCTCCAAAATAATCTTCTACGTCTCTCCTTGATACCCCATTTTTACATTAGCAAATGAGCTCAGAAACAACTGTCCCATCTAAACAGCATTTGATTTCCTTTTTGGAACCAGGTGCAAAGAACAAAAAAAACAAGAGACCCATCAGTGGTCTCAGTCAAACCTGCAAAGTAAAATCAAACATGATTTCAACTTCAAAATGTTCCCCTCTTTTGAAAGAGAGCATTTGCTTTTTCTTGCTCCTTACTTCAAACCATATTCTACCATAAAAAAACAAAACAAAAAACTCTCTTTACGCTCATTCAAGGGCCAAAACTCTACAGTTTCAATGCAGAAGTGTTGCTGTTTGCTAGTGACTTTTTTAAACTTGGTCTTAATTAGCAAAAATATTGCAATTTTTTTTTTAGTAGGATAGAGTTTGGCCATCATGCTAGTTGCATTCACTAGTGGAAATAGCAGTATTTTGAGATTGGATGCATTAGTTAATTTCCTTGAACACTTACTGAAAAAAAAAAATCCCTCATACTTTGTGCTTAGCACTGTTTGTCCAAGGTCTTTACTGTAGCATTGATCCTAGAAGAATGAAGCTACTGTAAGATTTATTATCTGGAAGTAGAACTTGAACATAATTTCCTCACCTCATGTTCACAAACAATATTGTGTGTTTGTGTAGGATCCTAGCTATGAAGAGTGCACTTAGATCCTAATCTCCATTACAGTGTTCTCAACTCATGATTTTTTGGTTCCTGACTCATGATTTTTGAGCACTTGGAATTGGCAATATGAAATTATTTTAAAATGCCTCTGTGCCAGGGCCCTGGGGAGCAGCTTGGGAAGTCTTCTGCTGTGTCGAGCAGTGTCCAGTCTCAGAGAACATATTATTATTATTACTTTGTGATAGCACTGCCGCTACCAAAAAGCCCCAGTTTTAGACCAGGACCCCACTGTGCTTTGCATTGTACAAACAGAACAAAAAGATGGACCCTGCCCCAAAGAGCTAAGCGATACCATTTCCGGTGTGATTATCTGAGTAAGTGAACCTCTAATCCAGGCCTGCACAACATGGAGCCCACGTGGGTTCACTGCGCGGCCCGTGGGGGTTGAGTAGATGGGCTCACTGGGCGGCCCGTGGTGGGGGTGAGTAGGCAAGCGGCGGGTGAGGGAGGCGAGTGGGCGGGCACTGGCGGGGAGTGAGTAGGCGAGCCGGGTGGGTGGAGGGCTGAGGAGGCGAGTGGACGGGCAGTGGCGGGGGGGGGGGCAGACGAGCCAGTGGCGGGGGGGGGGGGGCTGAGGAGGTGAGTGGGCAGTGGTGGGGGGTGAGTAGGCGAGCCGGGGGATGGTGGCTGAGGAGGTGAGCGGCGAATCGGTGGCTGACCTGTTCTACTGATCTGGTCTGGCTCCCATCCGCTCTCCCATGGCCGGCTCCAGGCACCAGCAAAACAAGCAGGTGCTTGGGACAGCACATTTCTAGGGGTGGCATTCTGGCGCTGGCCATCATAGGTGTGAACTCCGGGGCATGGGGGAAAAAGTGCCCCCGCCGCCCCAGCCTGCTCCCCTGAGCACGCCGTTGCCTCTCCGCTTCTCCCCACTCCCTCCCAGGCTTGCTGCGCAAGGCTGGGAGGGAGGAGAAGCCGAGCAGCGGGGCGCTCGGGGGAGGCAGTAGAGGTGAGCTGGAGCGGGGAGTGGTTCCTCTACCCCCCCTTACTTCCTGTGCCCCCCCACCCTAGCTCACCTCCGCTCTGCCTGCTCCCCTGAACGCGCCGCTGCTCCACCCTCCCTCACCTGAGAGGGAGGGGGAAGAAGCGAAGCAGCGGCATGCCCGGGGGAGCAGGCAGAGTGGAGGTGAGCTAGGGCGGGAGGTCACGGAGGGCCCGCAGGAAGCAATGCGGGGGGAGAAGTGTGGCACGCTGGGGGAGGAGGCGGTGCTGGGGATTTGGGGAAGGGGTTCAGAAGGGGTGGAGTTGGGGCGGTGCCAGGGTCAGAGGGACACGAAAAAGAAAGGGGAGGCACCCATAATTTTTTTTGCTTGGGGTGGCAAAAATTCTAGAACCGGCCCTGCCCTCTCCAAGGGTTGCAGCTGTCTGGAGGTGCCTGCCTTCCACGCCTTCCTCATTCACACCTCATTCATTCAACAAGCAATTGATTACAAAGTGGGGGGGAAGATCTTATTACACTTCTAGCAAAAAGACATTTTTCTTTTACCTTAATTATACTACCTTAGGGGCCCGCTATAACATATTACTGAGGTTCAATACTGCTGTTTCGGTGGGGCGGCGCTGGGGAAGGAGGGTTTGTTTCTGCAGGGCAGGTGGCACTGTGTGTGTGTGTGTGTGTGTGTTTCGGCGGCGCTGGGGGGGGATGTTGTGTTTCAGGAGGGCTGGGTGGCGCGGGGGGGGAGGGGGGTTGGCGGCGCTCGGGGGCTTTCGGCCCTCAGCTGTTTTCTTTGGAGTAATATGGCCCTCGCTGCTTTATGAGTTGTACAGGCCATCTAATCTGCCATCTAGAGTTGATCTTGACTAGCTACACTGAGGTAAAAACTACCTGAGCTGTGTCTTTACTAGGATTAGCTCAAGTTAGCTATCTCGCTGTAAACACACACTATTTTGGCAGTGAAGACACAGCCTTAGCTCAATCATTCAAATGTTTGGAGGAAGTTAACACAAAGGGAGCAGAAGCCAAGATGAAGCAAATTCATTTTTAAAGGCAAGAAAATAGATTTTGGGGGGGGCAGAAGTCCAGCTTTAGTGCCAACATAATGTGATGATGTTACAGCAATCCCTGAAGATACTTGTTTTCCAAACCCAGCCCTCAGTTCAGGGATGCACTTAAACACATATGTAAATTCTGTTGAAGTCAATGGAGACATAAGGACATACTTAAAGTTAAGCATGTACTTTAGTGCTTTCCTGAATTGTGGCCCCATCCTATAGAATGTGGGATAGCTCCAACGAAAATCAAAACTTATTTTTGGGATGCTGTAAGGATAAATTGATTAATGTTTGTAAAACACCTGAAGTCCTCATATAAATGGCCCTATAGAAGAATTATGAGTTTGATTAAAATACTCTTCTCTTGGTCTGATACACTTTTGCCAACTCCAAGTGTTCAGAATTCTGAGTCAGGCCCCGCCCAGATTGTGAGATTTTAAAATAAATACATTTGAGGTTCCTTTTTATTTCCCTACCGGTTTGAGCCTTTAGGCTTCATGTTTTCAAGCTTTTCACCACAACCACGGGAGTAAAACTTTTTTTTTTGTTTTGTAAATCCAAGTTGAGATTCTCACAGAACTGGGACTTTAAGAAAACCACCTCCAAATATTGTGAGAACATTCCAAGAGATTGCAACATAACTGACAACAAGCTACATTGTAATAGAAATAAGAAAAAAATCATGCTCTCTGGATTAAATAGCATCTAGCATCTGCATATTTCATCAGATCCCTGCCACACAATGCCGGTTTTTGAACTATCTCCAACAAAAACACAAACTGCCAATAGAGTCTGTGGGCCAAATCCTATTTGGCTTCCAAGTGGCTTTCATATTTTTGATGTTGTCCTTCTGCCTATGAGTCATGGGGCTCCCTACTGGAAGCCTCACTTTCCCCCTATAACAAGAGGAAGTGCTTTTCTCAGGGCTTACTTTTAGGAAGTTGTCCTTCCCTAAAATACTTATTTTAGGCCTAGTCATATTTATCTGTCTGCTGGGCCCCATTGTTGCTGTCCCCCAGGAGTTCCTTGCTGCTGCTAACTCCTGTGGCTCTGGGGCCCTGCTCTCCTCTCCCTCAAGGAGCAGGACTGCAGAAGAGGCCTCTGAGGATCCCCTACACTCAGGGGACATGCTATTTACTAGGAGGGTTGTGGGAGGGAGCAGGCTGGCGGGTTACACTTTTCACAGGATGGCAGGAGGAAGCGAAGCCTCCCAGGCTAGGAAAAGTCCAACAGCTTAGGGCTTGTTTAACTCTCGCCTCCTTATGGGAAAATGTAGTGACAGAGCTTGCTCCAGGCGGCTATGCTGTGCCTGTGCCAGAAGAGCAGTGCAGCAGGACAGGGAAGGAGACTCCATCCTAATGCAGGGCACAATACAATATACTTGAGCAGTCTAGTTGCAGTGTCACTACTTCGACTACAAATGCTTGAAAGCAAGGGGACGTTTCCACTCTGTTCCAGACAGATATACATGCACTATAGAAAGAGTCCCAGCTTACCCCAGTAGTAGCTTTATTAGTAACTGTGGAAAAAATAAAAATCTCAGCCTAAATTTTCTTGTTTCTAAGTTTTTTCCATTGCCTTGCTTATCCTCTCCAGTCAAATGCCAGTTTCCATTGCCTCTCAGACAGGCATGCCATCACCCTTTTATATCCCAGTTGTAGTGTTGCCAACCCTTGTGATACTCAATATTTTTGTTCAAGCCCCAGCTCCAAAGATCACGTATTACTTAAGAATCTAAACTTCTATTAAAATAAAAAGTGTAAGCATCCAGGGCCGGCTCTAGGTTTTTTTGCTGCCCCAAGCAAAAAAAATGTTGGCTGCCCCCCCCACTGCACCCTCCTGCCGCCCCAGCCCTGGGTCACTGGTAATTCGCTCCCAGGGTGGGTCATTCAGCAGGAATTTTGGATGTGCACAGAACACAGACAGGATTGGTTCCCATATGGCTACAGAACTGCAGTAAAGTGGAACAATTTTCAGCTTGTGTGATTGGAGGATATCTGGATGCATATTATAAGACTGTCCTCCATAAATGAGGAAAAGTTGAGGTGCCTTTATTATTCTTTTGTTCCGTTCTTTGTTTCTGTGGGGAATTTGCCAATGCAATATCACTGTCTTCCTTTTAAACAAATAAAACTAAAATAATAATAATAATAATAATAATTAAAAAAAACAATGGCTGTTGAAAATAGCAATTCCAGTCCTAATAACCACTGGGAAGCATTTCTTGCTCAATTTATTCTACTTTTTCTACAGCAAGTTACAGTGGATCAGTATATTTGATTTGGGAGAAATGAAGTAACAGCTGCCCAAATTGAGCTTGAGCACTCCTGAATTTTGAGGTGTTCAAATCTGGAAGGCAGGTGCTGGATTCCCTTTCTGAATATTAGCTAAATCTGGAAAAGAAAAGTCAATTTCTGCTTCCAGGGCTCAGAAGTGTAAATCCTCCTACGTGCCTGGTACTGTATCTAAAGCTGCCCAGGTCCAGAGCCTCCCCTCCCTGACTTTTCATTTTAAATTCTAGTGGGATCCACGTACCTGCCTTGCTAGGCTTCAGATAGAGAGGTGCAATGTCCATTTAGTCCACCCAATTCTTTCTTTGGGGGAGAGCCCAGGGCTAGGGCAGCAGGAGGTGCGGGGGGGAGGGGGAAGAGCCCAGGGCTGGGGTGGCACGAGGTGCAGGTGGGGGCCAGAGCTGGGGCGGCAGGGAGTGTGGGTGCGGGGGGGGGGGGAGAAGAGCCCAGGGCTGGGGCAGCAGGAGATGCAGGTGGGGGGAGAGCCCAGGGCTAGGACAGCAGGGGGTGCGGGTAGGGGCCGGAGCTGGGGCAGCAGGGGGTGTGGGCGAGGGAGAGTCCAGGGCTGGGGCAACACAGGGGTGCGGGGGGAGCCCAGGGCTGAGGTGGGGGGTAGCAAAAAACCTAGAGTTGGCTCTGTTCCTACCATTTACAGCAAGCTGCAGCATGAGATTTCAGTTCCACACTCCTTCCCCCTCCCTTTCCTGTAAATTGCGGCCGAGAGAATGCTGGGAAATGTAGTTCTTTCCCTGCTCCAGGGCTGGCTCTATAGGCAGGGAGCTAACCAAGGAACTACAGCTCCCAGGGCTCCCTGTTGGTTCTCAGCTCCCATGCTGGATTCTTGTGCCCCTGCAAATTTGCCGCCCCAAGCACCTGCTTGCTTTGCTGGTGCCTAGAGCCGGCCCTGTAAGCATCTAGCCCTCATGGTTGTGGAGAAAAGGTTGAAAGTATGATGCCCTAAAGGCTCAAAAATCAGAACGGAAATAAAAGAACCCAAAACATATTTGTTTTTTAAAATCTCATGATTTTTGAGCTAATCTCCTGATTTTGGGGGCTTGAGGCATGATTTTTTTTTAAAAACTGCTCGTGGTTGGTGCTACTAACACTGAACAAGAAACATTAATAGACTAAAGAAAACCATATTAACTCTGCAACTCTCTCTCTCTGCTTCACCAGAGAAAATTCTGATTAGAACTTTCACCAGCATCCTCCTGGCCTATCTCCTGCTGCATTTTTAAAGAAACAAAACACACATCCTCACAGAAAAAGCACTCACATATATTTTGTAGAGAACAATCCTGCATAAGCCAGAAGGTGAACTAAATCAGTGATTCTCAACCAGGGGTATGCGTACCCCTTAGGGTATGCAGAGGTCTTCAAGGGGGGTACATCAACTCATCTAGATATTTGCCTAGTTTTACAACAGGCTACATAAAAAGCATGAGCAAAGATAATACAAACTAAAGTTTCATACAGACAATGATTTGTTTATATTGCTCTATATATATTACACTGAAATGTAAGGACAATATTTATATTCTAATAGATTTATTTTATTGTATGGTAAAAATGAGAAAGCAAGCAATTTTTCAGTAATAGTGTGCTGTGACACTTTTGTATTTTTGTGTCTGATTTTGTAAGCAAATAGACTTTAAGTGAGGTGAAACTTGGGGGTATGAAAGACAAATCAGACTCCTGAAAGTAGTCTAGAAAGGTTGAGAGCCACTGAACTAAATGACCTGATTGGTTGAGCTGTATGAAATGCATGAGTTTTTATTTGCCAGGGATTTTGGAAAAAAAAAATCTTTATTTTTAGCTTGTCTGGGTTCCCCTTCCTCCTCAGTTTTACTTCGTTACATGAAATTTGGGCAAAATTTCTGAGTTTCATGTGATTTCAACCCCCAACCAAAAATTCCTCCTTGGCATAGCTGTGTCAATAAGTCTTTTCCATCTCTAACTTCTATATCTTATGGTCATTACAATATTTCTTTTATAGGTCATGTTTGGTTTTGGGAATGCTGGTAGCATTTCCAGCTGCATTTCTAATAATAATGCAATTCTACAAAGCTGCTCTGTGTTTTCTTGAAAAAAACAAACAAAACTGTTTTAGCAAGAGGAATGATTTAAAGGTGCTAATTTACAGAGGAACTGGGAGATTAAACTACTTGACATGAGTAGTATCTTTTTATATAAGAGCCTATGGAAAGGACACACTATAGTAAACTGTACAACTGAGACATCTCTGTCAATTACTTCTCACAGCACAATTCAGCATCCAATCCTCCCTATTCTAGAAGCATCTCCAGATGATGGATATTGACCATAACTTCAAAGGAAGACAGTAAAAGTACTGGCTCATATCCTGACCATAGATATCTTCTGAATTATATTTCCATTCACCTTTAGGTCTACCAAACCTTCAATGCTTAGTTTTGGTCCTTAGCTATAGGAAAAGAAAGAAGTGGTATCACTGGTAAGCAGACCAGTGGGTATAAGCCCCAAAAATCTAATGGTTTTTAAGTGAATTAAAAGCCTTAGGTGCTTTAAAGATTGACATGAAACTTGACATGACAAATGAGGACGGGAATCTATGCTGGTTACTAATATAACTCATTTCTCTGAGTATATATGAAGTTGCTTCAGACATAAAGGAAGGGCAAGGAAGAGACAGTTCCAGAGTAAAGGATGCAGACTAAGTGTGTATCTGGTGAGGTGTGGGTTGGGCCTGGCAAAGTCTCTTGTACTCAAAGAAGATAAAGCAAGTAATCTCACTAGGTCGAGGCATCTTAAAGAAGCAGAATGAAAAAGAAGGGATTAAACCATGGGGTAATTTCTTTAAAAAAAGTGAATAAATAACCCAGATAAAAAACAAAGAGCACATTCTTTGGAGGAACTGAGCAACCTCCACTCCCATCAGCTTCAGTGGGAGATGGGGTTGCTCCGCATCAAGCCATTAGCTCTTCACAGATGTCTAGCTGTCTTCAGTAGACAATATTACTGTGTCTATGGGAAAGTGCAATTGGTTGATTAGCAATTTTACTCCGATTTGCCTTCATTTGCGTACCATTAACTGGAGATGTGGGAATACATGTAATTGGTAGAGTTGCATCATGGAAAAATGTAATTACTCAAGACTGAATTTATGAATTGGTGGGAGAAACCTTTAAAAAAAAAATCAAATGTTCGTTCACTTTGTGAATGAGGTCAGCTCACTAGAGAAAAGGAGAGGAGGACAAATAGTCCCAGACTGTGAGAAACAGTCACCAGATCAATCTAAATCAATTAAAGGATGACAGACTGGCAAATCTGAATTGTGCTGGGATGGCAAATATAACAACTTTCCCTCCAAGGTAGGAAAGAGCTTTTCAAGAAGGCAGCTTGAGAGAGAGCGAGACAGAGAAAAGCGTTTTTATTAAATCAGCTCAATGGGCAGGGGCCTGCTGGAGTGGAAGCAATTTCCCTTAAGTGTGTTTCATGGTGGCGTGGTGCTGAAAAGTGGAAGGGGTAAAGGAACTGTCAACAGCTGGTAAGTGGCAACTCTGTGCTAACAAGTAAAATACATACATAAAGTATGGAGAAGGGAAGGAGGAAAGTGGTAAAAAAAGAAGAGGGGATAAAAAAAATGGTGACTCCTAACTTAATCAGTTAAAAAAAAAAAAAAAAAAGCAACTTTGGGACAGTATTGTCAGCCACCAGCTTCCCATGGATTTTCACAGCTAGAGAAACCATTGTACTCTGCTGGGGATGGGGAAAGGCACAAAAGTGGCAAGCTGGGTTAGGAACATAACTGCTGTGCTCTCTTACTTGCATTTTTCTATTAAAAACCAATAGAACACTATAAATTGAGTTGAGACGGTTCATGGAGAATGAATATCCTGTTAGCAGTCTCTCAAGTCTTGTATTCTGGTGAACTGACCACCTATGCAGATTTATCTTCTAAAAAATTGGTTACTGTATTTCAGTTAATTAAAGCTACAGCGTAATGAATAAAAGATTAATAGATACATCAGGTTGATGGAAATGTGGGCCAAAAACCTGCAGACAAATCTATAGTGCCACCTAGGAGCTGCAGCCATCTTTAGTGAAGAAGTGTGGAGTGGAGAGAACTATAGGTTCTACATAAGAATGACCATATTGAGTCAGACCAATGATCCATCTAGGTCAGTATCCTGTCTTCTGACAGTAGTCAATGCCAGGTGCTTCAGAAGGAGTGAACAGAACAGGCAATCAAGTGATTCATCCCCTGGTGTCTACTCTCAGCATCTGGCAGTCAGAGGCTAGGGAGATCCAAAGCATGGGGTTTCATTCCTGATTGTCTTGGCTAATAGCCACTGATGGAGCTATTCTCCATGAATTTATCTAGTTCTTTTTTGAACCCCATTATAGTTTTGGCCTTCACAACATCCCCCGGAAATGAGTTCCACAGGTTAACTGCACTGTGTGAAGAAGTACTTCCTTTTGTTTGTTTTAAAGCTGCTGCCTATTAAGTTCATTGGGTGACCCCTGGTTCTTGTGTTATGTGAAGGAGTAAATAAAACTTCCTCGGTCACTTTCTCCACATTATTCATGATTTTATAGACCTCTATTGTATTCCCCCCGCTCCGTCATCTCTTTTCCAAGCTGAACAGTCCAAGTCTTTTTACTCTCTCCTCATATGGAAGCTGTTCCATACCCTTAATCATTTTTGTTGCCCTTCTATGTACCTTTTCCAATTCTAATATCTCTTTGGAGATGGGGTGACCAGAACTACTTGACCTGCTGCTCACAAACAGGGAAGAATTAGTAGGGGAAGCAAAAATGGATGAGAACCCAGGAGGCAGCGACCATGAGATGGTTGAGTTCCGGATCCTAACACAAGGAAGAAAGGAGAGCAGCAGAATATGGACCCTGGACTTCAGAAAAGCAGACTTTGACTCCCTCAGGGAACTGATGGGCAGCATCCCCTGGGAGAATAACATGAGGGGGAAAGGAGTCCAGGAGCGTTGGCTGTATTTTAAAGAATCCTTATTGAGGTTGCAGGAACAAACCATCCCGATGTGTAGAAAGAATAGTAAATATGGCAGGCGACCAGCTTCGTTTAATAGTGAAATCTTTGCTGATCTTAAACACAAAAAAAGAAGCTTACAAGAAGTGGAAGACTGGACAAATGACCAGGAAGGAGTATAAAAATATTGCTCAGGCATGCAGGAGTGAAATCAGGAAGGCCAAATCACACTTGGAGTTGCAGCTAGCAAGAGATGTTAAGAGTAACAAGAAGGGTTTCTTCAGGTATATTAGCAACAAGAAGGTGGTCAAGGAAAGTGTGGCTGAATGAGGGAGGCAACCTAGTGACAGACGATGTGGGAAAAGCTAATGTACTCAATGCTTTTTTTGCCCCTGTCTTCACGAACAGAGTCAGCTCCCAGACTACTGCACTGGGCAGCACAGCATGGGGAGGAGGTGACCAGCCCTCTGTGGAGAAAGAAGTGGTTCAGGACTATTTAGAAAAGCTGGACGAGCACAAGTCAATGGGGCTGGATGCGCTGCATCAGAGGGTGCTAAACGAGTTGGTGGATGTGATTGCAGAGCCATTGGCCATTATCTTTGAAAACTCATGGCGACTGGGGGAGGTCCCGGATGACTTGAAAAAGGCTAATGTAGTGCCCATCTTTAAAAAAGGGAAGGAGGAGGATCCGGGGAACTACAGGCCAATCAGCCTCACCTCAGTCCCTGGAAAAATCATGGAACAGGTCCTCAAGAAATCAATTCTGAAGCACTTAGAGGAGAGGAAAGTGATCAAGAACAGTCAGCATGGATTCACCAAGGGCAAGTCATGCCTGACTAACCTAATTGCCTTCTATGATGAGATAACTGGCTCTGTGGATGAGGGGAAAGCAGTGGACGTGTTATTCCTTGACTTTAGCAAAGCTTTTGATACGGTCTCCCACAGTATTCTTGCTGGCAAGTTAAAGAAGTATGGGCTGGATGAATGGACTATAAGGTGGATAGAAAGCTGGCTAGATCGTCAGGCTCAATGGGTAGTGATCAATGGCTCCATGTCCAGTTGGCAGCCGGTATCAAGCGGAGTGCCCTAAGGGTCGGGCCGGTTTTATTCAATATCTTCATTAATGATCTGCAGGATGGCATGGACTGTACCCTCAGCAAGTTTGCAGATGACACTAAACTGGGAGGAGTGGTAGATATGCTGGAGGGTAGGGATAGGATACAGAGGGACCTAGATAAATTAGAGGATTGGGCCAAAAGAAATCTGATGAGGCTCAGCAAGGACAAGTGCAGAGTCCTGCACTTAGGATGGAAGAATCCCACGCACTACTACAGACTAGGGACCGAATAGCTAGGCAGCAGTTCTGCAGAAAAGGACCTAGGGGTTACAGTGGACAAGAAGCTGGATATGAGTCAACAGTGTGCCCTTGTTGCCAAGAGGCTAACAGCATTTTGGGCTGTATAAGTAGGGGCATTGCCAGCAGATCGAGGAACGTGATCATTCCCCTCTATTGAACATTGGTGCAACCTCATCTGGAATACTGTGTACAGTTTTGGGCCCCACTACAAGGAGTATGTGGAAAAATTGGAAAGAGTCCAGCAGAGGGCAACAAAAATGATTAGGGGGCTGGAGCACATGACTTATGAGGAGAGGCTGAGGGAACTGGGATTGTTTAGTCTGCAGAAGAGAAGAATGAGGGGGGATTTGATAGCTGCTTTCAACTACCTGAAAGGGGGCTCCAAAGAGGATGGATCTAGACTGTTCTCAGTGGTACTAGATGACAGAACAAGGAGTAATGGTCTCAAGTTGCAGTGGGGGAGGTTTAGGTTGGATATTAGGAAAAACTTTTTCACTAGGAGGGTGGTGAAGAACTGGAATGGGTTTCCTAGGGAGGTGGTGGAATCTCCTTCCTTAGAGGTTTTTAAGGTCAGGCTTGACAAAGCCCTGGCTGGGATGATTTAGTTGGGAATTGGTCCTGCTTTGAGCAGGGGGTTGGACTAGATGACCTCCTGAGGTCCCTTCCAACCCTGATATTCTATGAACTGCATGCAGTATTCAAGGTGTGCATGTTGCGTGGATTTATATAGTGGGATTTATGAAATTGTCTGTTATCTATCACTTTCCTAATGGTTCCTAACACTGTTAGCTTTTTTGACTGCCGCTGCACATTAAGCGGATGTTTTCAGAGAACTCTCCAGAATGACTCCAAGATCTCTTTCTTGAGTGGTAACAGCTAATTCAGATCCCCTTATTTTTTCATATTTTCATCCCCTTATTATTATTCATATTTTGTATGAAGGATAAAATCTACTGATATATGTGTGTGATAAAGTCCAGAGAAAAGTCTATAAGTTACTAAGGCAGGTTTGGTCCTGCAGTTGTCTAACCCCACATAGTATGGGATCAGATCCTCAGCTGGCATAAACTGGTGTAGTTCCTTTGACCTAAATAGCTGTGCCTATTTACATCAGCTGAGGATTTGGCCAGTTTTTTTAAGGCAGGAGTATGCAACTGAAAACTTCTGAAACGGGAGAATTTTTATATTGCATGGATGGAAAGGCAGGAGAACAAAAGCAAGCATAAAAGTTAGGGCTGTCAATTGCAGTTAACTCAAATGTTTAACTCAAAACAATTTAACCAGATTAAAAAATTTATCGTGATTAATCGCAGTTTTAATTGCGCTAATAATAGAATACCAATTTAAATTTATTATAAATATTTTTGGATGTTTTTCTAAATTTTCAAATATTCTGTATTCTGTGTTGTAATTGAAATCAAAGTGCAGAGTGCTCACTATATTATTTTATTACAAATATTTGCACTGTAAAAAAGAAAAGAAATAGCATTTTTCAATTCACCTCATACAAATACTGTAGTGCAATCTCTATCATGAATTTTTTTTAATGTAACTGCACTCTAAAACAAAACAATGTACAACTTTAGAGTCTATAAGTCTATTCAGTCCTACTTCTTGTTCAGCCAATCGCAAAGACAAACAAATTTGTTTACATTTATGGGAGATGCTGCTGCCTGCTACTTATTTACAATGTCACCTGAAACTGAGAACAAGTGTTCGCATGGCACTGTCGTAGCTGGCATTGCAAGGTATTTACGTGCCAGATATGCTAAACATTTGTATGCCCCTTCATGCTTTGACTTGTAGCTCTTTTTTGCCAGTGCAAATATTTGTAATCAAAATAATATAAAGTTTGCACTCTACACGTTGTATTCACCATTGTAATTGAAATAAATATATTTGAAAATGTAGAAAAACATCCAAAAATATTTATATTAAATTTAAATTGGTATTCTATTATTGTTTAACAGTGCAATTAAAACTGCAATTACTTTTTATCTCACAATTAATTGCGAGTAATTTTTTAATTGTTTGACATCCCTAATAAAAATTGATATTAGGTTAGGTGGAGTGGAGGAAAGAGATATAGTAAATGATGGAAACGCTTTCATGGTTGTATGTATCCCTAAAAAAACAAAACAAAAAAAACCTAACAAACAAGTCCTCTGTTCTGAATTTTCTTTCATGAAAACCTATGATAACAGAAACAGTTACGCTTGTGTTCATCGGGCTGATTGCCTTTTTACTTTGCCTTAAGACAGAATTACCACATGAAACTTTCCGGTGGTGAGGATGGAGACATTTTTCCTTTCAACTAATTTTTAAAAAGGACAAAGAACAATGACAACCACTTGAATTACTGTCTACCCAGTTAGGTGTGGCTCCTGCATCTGGCTCTCGATGAGCTCAAAGGTACATCCAACATGGAACCAGTTGCAGGACTGGGACTTGCTTTGTTGTGTGCACTGCTGGAAAATTACTTGATGTCTTAACCAAAAAAGAAAGTTGTCGAAGGAAGTCATTTAATTTATCAAAAGAATTTTTTAATTTTGACTCAAGGATTATTTACTTACAATTGGCATTTGTGAAAAAATGTAAATCATTTCCTAAAGCTGAGTGATAAAGGATTTTTAAATTAAATGACTTTCCGTGTGAAGAAAAACATCAAGTCCATTATTACTCAGTGGCAAGGAACCACCTGGTGAAGCTTTGGTTACATGTAATGAACTTTTGCCTGATGCTTGATAATGTTTTGCTTATCAAGGTTTGCAACAAAGACAAAAGGAAGAAATGTGGCAGTTTTTAAAACCGGTGTAGTGGAGAAAAAGTCATGGATTGGAAATTGGGCAATAGCTGAGACTACTCCCCACCCCCCCAGACTTCCTACCATCACTGCTGCCGGTTCAGCTTCACTGGAGACAGCAATGGTGGAGCACTAGTTACTAGCGCAGACAGGATTCCAACTGGCAGCTAGTGTCCGAATCATCCTTTAACTCTCCTCCAGTGACTGCTTGCATTGTGTCTACACTAGTGCTCTCACTGCTTATAGCACTGGTGAAGCAGAACCTCTGGTAGCAGAGATGGGAAACTTTTAGCCAGAAAAGCCTACTGGAGAGAAGGCATTGGGAGCATATGCCCCAATCAAGCAAAGCATCTCAGCACATGCTTAACTTTAAGCCCATGGGACTGTACTTACAGTATGTGAAGTTAAGCCTGGATTAATAGATTTTAAGTCCAAAAAGGACCACTCTGATCATCTGGTAATACCTGTTGCATAATAGGCCAAAAGACCTCACCAGTGATCACTGCATCAATAGCATCCTGCAAAAATGCAGATATCTGCAGACCATTTTTGTGGATCAGTTGCAGATACAAATGTTGTATCCACGCAGGGCTCTATGCATTGGTCCCATAATTTTTGTTTGAGTTACAGTATATCTTTTAGAACAGTGCTTCTCAAAGTCGGGCCGCCACTTGTTCAGGGAAAGCCCCTGGCGGTCCAGGCCGATTTGTTTACCTGCCACGTCTGCAGGTTTGGCCAATCGCGGCTTCCACTGGCCGCGGTTCGCCGCTCCAGGCCAATGGAGGCTGCGGGAAGGGCGGCCAGTACGTCCGTCGGCCCGCGCCGCTTCCCACAGCCCCCATTGGCCTGGGACGGTGATGCCGCAATCGTGGATGCCGCAATCGGCCGAACCTGCGGACGCGGCAGGTAAACAAACCGGCCCGGACCGCCAGGGGCGTTCCCTGAACAAGCAGCGGACCGGCTTTGAGAAGCACTGTTTTAGAAAACCATCTAGTCTTGAAGAGGTCAAGAGATGGAGACTCCACTACTTCCTTTGGCAGTTTGTTCCACTGGTTAATCACACACAAGTTATTGCGCTCAATATGCAGGTGACTGGGTGAAATTCTATGGCTTGATTTATACAGTTGGTTAGACTACATGATCTCTTCTGGCATAAAAAAACCTAATTATTCCTGTAGCTCTTTTCTGAACTCTTTCCTAATATTCAACATCCTTTTTGAAGCGTTGACACCAGAACTGGACATAGTACAAGAGACATTATCTCCCTAATGCCGTAATAGAGGTAAGACCACCTGCCTGTTTCTTCTTGATATTCCCCTGATAATGCATCAGATGATTGTTTGTGCTGTGGAAGAAAACAGTCTTCACTCTCAGGTTGGTTGCAACAAATCAGAGACAGTTTATTTTCCTAATACTTGCAAGGGGAGAGAACACCCGGACAGGGGTTCTCCCCGTCCCAGGCAGGTCTCCATTCGGTAAACAATTAAGGCAAGCATTTATACCTTTTGTTACAGATAACAATGATCAACAACCGCATCTTGTTTATACATATTCCTTCGGATATCTTACTTTTCTCAGCAGTTCCTGCTACAGTCCGTATTCCATTCTTATCTAACACAAGGTCGAAAAAAAGTATCTCTTACAGTTTGTTTCACTCGCTTTCCACTTGCCCAGGCCCTGCCTGAAATCTCACGTTATTAGAGCTAGTGTTAACTTTTAGGAATAAAGTAGGAGTTAGGCTAAGATATCTGCGTTCAAATTCCCTTTATCCTTTTCTCTGCTTCCACAGTGCCTTCTTAGCTACAGTATTGTACTGAGAGCTTATGTTCAATTGGTTTTCTACCATAACACTATTGTCCTTTTCAGCATCACTGCATTCTCTGATATAGTCCCCCTATCTTGGAAGTATGACATACATTCTTTGTTCCTAGACATATAATCTTGCCTTTGGCTGTATTAAAAAGCCTGTGCGATCCAGGTTGGCCTGTATAACTGACTTGTTCATCATTATTTACCACTCCATTATTTAATCACTCCCCCAAGTGTGTGTGTCATGGGCAAATTTCACCAGTAATTATTTTATATTTTCTTAGAATAATAGAATCATAGAAGATTAGGCTTGGAAGGGACCTCAAGAGGTCATCTAGTCCAACCCCCTGCTCAAAGCAGGGCCAACACCAACTAAATCATCTCAGCCAGGCCTTAAAAACTTCTAAGGATCAGATTCCACCACCTCCCTAGGTAACCCATTCCAGTGCTTCACCACCCTCCCAGTGAAATAGTTTTCCCTAATATCCAACCGAAACCTCCCCCACTGCAACTTGAGACCATTGCTCCTTGTTCTGTCATCTGCCACCACTGAGAACAGCCTAGCTCCATCCTCTTTGGAACCCCCCTTCAGGTAGTTGAAGGCTGCTATCAAATCCCCTCTCACTCTTCTCTTCTGCAGAGTAAACAATCCCAGTTCCCTCAGCCTCTCCTCATAAGTCATGTGTCAGAGCCCCCCAATCACTTTTGTTGCCCTCCGTTGGGCTCTCTCCAATTTGTCCACATCTTTTCTGTAATGGGGGGCCCAAAACTGGATGCAATACTCCAGATGTGGCTTCACCAGTGCCAAATAGAGGGGAATAATCACTTCCCTCGATCTGCTGGCAATGCTTCTACTAATGCAGCCCAATATGCCGTTAGCCTTCTTGGCAACAAGGGCATACTACTGACTCATATCCAGCTTCTGATCCACTGTAATCCCCAGGTCCTTTTCTGCAGAACTGCTGTTTAGCCAGTCGGTCCCCAGCCTGTAGCGGTGCATGGCATTCTTCCGTCCCAAGCACTCTGCACTTATCCTTATTGAACCTCAAATTGCTTTTGGCCCAATCCCCCAATTTGTTTAAGTCACTCTGGACCCTATGCCTACCCTCCAGCATGTCTACCTCTCCCCCCAGCTTAGTGTCATCTGCGAACTTGCTGAGGGTGCAATCCATCCCATCCTCCAGATCATTAATAAAGATGTTGAACAAAACCGGCCCCATGACCGACCCCTGGGGTACTCGGCTTGATACCGGCTGCCGACATCAAGCTGTTGATCACTACCCGTTGAGCCCAACAATCTAGCCAGCTTTCTATCCACCTTATAGTCCATTCATCCAATCCATACTTTTTTTAACTTCCTGGCAAGAATACTGTGGAAGACCATATCAAAAGCTTTGCTAAAGTCAAGATATATCATGTCCGCTGCTTTCCCCATATCCACAGAGCCAGTTATCTCATCATAGAAGGCAATCAGGTTGGTCAGGCATGACTTGCCCTTGGTGAATCCATGTTGACTGTTCCTGATCACCTTCCTCTCCTCCTCCTCTTCCAGATCATTGATAAAGATATCGAATAGCATTGGGCCAAGAAGAGATCCCTTCAGGATCCCACCAGCAACACCCCCATTGGTGAATGTTTCCCCATTTATGATTACTTTTGCGATCAGTTAAGCAGTTTTTAATCCATAAAGTGTTCTTTTTAAAAAAATGTTCTTGTTCTTTTGATATACATTAAAGCCAGAAGGGACCAGTATGATCATCTAGTCTGACCTCTTGCATAGCACAAGCCAATAAATTCACCCAGTGATTCCTGCACCAAGTCCAGTAATTTGTGGTTGAGCTAGAGGATTTCACTATTATGTATAAATTTCATATTTCATTTTGCATTATATTTTTGGAGGATTGACTATTGATTGATAAGTGGTACAGAAGGGGATAAATACATTAGCTAATTAATCCACCCTTTAAAAAATAACATTAAAATAGAGAGACCAGAAAGCACCACTCTGCTCTGACAACATGTAGATCATTAACCCCACCCAAAATAACTCTGGTTACAGATGATTTATCATTTGCAGAAGATGCCTATTAGATGGACAGTGGTTTATTTGTTAATCACAAAGGTGTTTTTATTAAAAAATTACACTACACCTCTACCTCGCTGTCCTCGGAAGCCAAAAAAATCTTACCGCATTATAGGTGAAACCGCTTTATATCGAACTTGTTTTAATCCACCAGAGTGCGCTGCCCCGCCACCCCGGAGCACTGCTTTACCGCGTTATAGCCGAATTCGTGTTATATCGGGTCGTGTTATATCAGGGTAGAGGTGTACTTTGCTATTGGTGACAGTGAGATCCGGCCAAGAGTTTCTCTCTCTTTCATTCCGCAAACCTAGTAAAAAACCAAAACCCATTGATGGTGCATTCCTGGCACAACTCCAAGAAGAGGACACTGCTGGGGTGTGTGGGGGGGTGAGGTATAGTTGGGGGATGCTGGAGGGGTGTGTGTGTACTGGGGGGTATTTGAGGGGTGCAGGAGGGCATACCTGGGGCATCACTCTTGAAGTGTGTGTGGGGGGGGGGGAGGGAAGTGTCACTCCCTATCATGGTGGCAGGTACAGACCTGGGACACAGCAACAGCCATCAGTCAGTGCCTCGCAGCTGGACTCTCCCCCTCCCCAGGGCTGGGGCCTGGGTGGGTGGGATCCAGCAGCTGCAAGGGACCAATTGGGAATCATTCTGAGCTGCAATGCCTGCTCTACAAAAAATCCAGACATTGCCTGTTATTTGAAAAACCCTCCCAGACAGAGGGCAAAGGATCAAAACAGAGGCAATGTCCGGAAAACCCAGACATATGGTAACCCTAGTCAAGGTCAACTCTATCCCATCCACATATTGGGGTTTATCTCCATTACCTACCTTGAGGTAAAAATTACAATGCTTTGTCTCCACTAGAATTTTACACTGAAAGAGCTATCGCTATATAAACACATACCTATTTTTGAAGTGAAGACAATTTAAGACCCTATCTACACAAGTCTTTCAGCAAGGCTTACAGACAAGCTTCAACATGGTTGCAAACATAATTCTACTGCTTTCGACCTACACTGCCCTACCCCTAAAATTTCCAGCTGTTCCTACCACTGGTAGAAATGGAGGAAGTGTTAGGGTGCCAGCTGTTGTCAGCATTTTAGCCACTGTGTTGTCCATCCTGGACAGAGTTAGGTGACACAATGATTAAATGTCTTCACCAGTGCGCTTGCTGACATCACCAGTAGAGCAGTGGCAACAGGAGGACATTTTAGAAGAATAAATGTAGGGTAGACACAGGTATGGCAAACAAGGTGACTTGCCCAAGGTACCCATCAAATCAGTGGCAGAATGGGAGTAGAATACACAAGAGGCAGTACTCCTAATCCCTTGTTCTTACCTGTGCCCCTCTTATCATAGAAATAATGACAAATCTGTTATACCCTAGATGATTAAAAAGGCAGGAATTATTAAAATCCTCATACTCCCTCCTCCCCTCCAATATATGCTGTTTAATCACTTTTTTCTTTTCACTTTGTTTGGACAGTGAAACACAGAGCATCTGGACATGTGTCTACACTTAACTACTGAAAAAGCCCTCCAGATATACTGTCTGCAAGACAAGAATTCAGAGCAATTAATTAGCTAATATTTCAAGTAAAAAATGAATGAGGAGGAAATATGTGAAAAACTAACCCACTTGAGTGAAAATGCAGCACACACTTTATTTCAGTGGTTCTCAACCTTTTTCTTTCTGAGACCCCCCCCCAACATGCTATAAGAACTCCACAGCCTGCCTGTACCACAACAACTGTTTTTCTCCATATAAAAGCTACGGCTGGCATTAAGGGGTGGGAAGCAGGGCAATTGCTTGGGGGCCCATGCTACAAGGAGCACTGTGAAACTAAAAGTTGCTCATGATTCAGCTTCATCCCCAAGTGCTGGAGCTCAGGGCCTCAGGCTGCAATCCTTCATGGTGGGGCTTCAGCTTTCTGCCCTGGGCCCTAACGAGTCTAACACCAGCCATGCTTGGCCCCCTGAAACCAACTCAAGGCCTTCGAAGGTGCCACAGACCCCTGGTTGAGAACCACTGCTTTATTTGTTACAGAGGAAGTAGTTTCTCTTTTGACTTCTCACCTTGCTGTGATAGTTACTGAGACCCCAACTGGAAAGTTTAGGACAACCCCCTCCCCAGGTAATTCATCTCCTTGGCTATCCTCTCTTCCCCTCCCCCTCCTCTGGATACCAGTATCCATATTCCCACATGGGTGCTAAATACCATCAATATCTGAGTGAGAGGGGTGGGGAGTACAGGAGAGTCCTTTGATCTTCAAGGCCTCTTTCATGGGTCATTTCAAAGGTGAGGATGGAAGAAGATAAAAGTTCACAGATCATCATCAAAGTGTTGATGGTCTCCAGCTTATTGGAGACAGAACAGAAGAAGTGTTTATGAAACAAAGAGCATTGTTAAAATTGTTAATGAGCTGATGGAATTAATGTGTGTGTGTAAATACATACACTGCATAAGATATAAGTCATGGCTCTCTACAGATAGAGAGGTGGCACTGTTCACTTATTTATTACAGACATTTGTATGACTTCAGTCTCTGGACACTCTGCATGTGGCTTAGAGTATTATTTGTGTATGGTAGCTCCCACCATGTGTGCTAGGCACTTTTCAGACATACATGACGGGATGATCCCTATCCCAAGGACTCCAGTCTAAGGACTGGCAGACAAAGGTCAGTAAAGGGAACAACAAAAAGGGTTTTCTATATAAATCACCAAGACATATTATAGGTAATATGGCAGAAGTGGCTTTTCAAAAGGGACTTAAAAGTGGAGAGGATAGTGAGTTTGGAGACCAATTCAGGGAGGATGAACCATGCATAAGGGATCACATGGAAGAAGGCACAGAGGCAGTTGGCATAGAGGCTGATAAAAAGGCAGACAAATTTTGTGCAAAAAAAAAAAAATCACATTATTATTATATTTGAATTAGCACATAGGAGAACTAATCAAGGATCAGTCCTTCCACAGCAGAACCAAAATGCAGACATGCAATAAAAGAGACTAACGCAATGTCTACACTACAGACCTTGAGGTACAGCTGCGCTATGTCAGCAGGAGAGCATCTCCTGCCAACATAGCGTTGTCCACATTGGCGCTTTTGTCAGTGAAACTTATGTCAGTCGGGGTGTTTTTTCACACCCCTGACCAACAAGAGTGCTAGTGTAGACACAGCCTAATACATTTTGAAAGTCTTGGCCTGTGATTTTGAGTACCTTCATTTTTGGGTGCCCAACTTGAGATATCTTAAAGGGACCAGAGGGCAAGTGATCCGAACTTTCTGAAAGTCAGGCTTCTTTAAGGTGTCAAGATGTCTAATCAAAAACTGAAGCACCCTACATAACTAGTCACATTTGAAATATCCTGTCTGCAGTCCCTGCCTCATGGAGCTCCAACCTAGGCTAAGCATATAGAAAATTTAACAGAATCGGTGCAAGCCTTATTGTTATATTGTTTTCTTCAAACTCACACCCACCCCTCCTACGCAAAACTGATTAAAGTTAGATCATTAGCAAAAATGGCAACACATGTGGATGGATAAGAGCATTTTTCCTCTAATCCAGTTGTTCCCAACCTTTTGGGACAACTTTATCAGATTGAGGTCTTTGGCTCTGGCAGTGTTACCAACTCTCACCACTCTTGTGATATTTGAGGGGGGGGGGTTCTTAAAGCTTCAGCTCCTAGAGCTTTTTCATTAAAAAAGGTTTTTAGCCCTTACAGCTGTTCAGAAAAGCTTGGCTTGAAAATGAGAAGCTTAAAAGGCTCAAAAACCCAGAGACAACATATATTAACCCCCTTCACCCCAAAAAAACCCCACACCCCCAACTTCCTGATTTTTAAGCCACCCATGTTTTCGGGCTGGACTGGTTGTTTTTGAAGAGTTGGGATTGGCAATAATTAAGGCCCTACTTAATTCACTATATTGTGGATCCCACAACATTCGGTTTCCACCACAATTTTGATGCTGAATTCAGGTGTATGTTACATTTTAATAGTCAGCCCCGCCGGCAGCCCCACACATGGCTGGCTTTTCCAAATTACGGCAATTAATAAAAGCCCATTATGACTTTTCCGCAATTTTCCATGTCTTGTCTGCAACTCAGCTGCAATTATTTGACCATCGTCCCTTGATTCAAGTAGGGCCTTAGCAGTAATGGTCCCAGCAAATGCTACCTCCCCTTCATATTTTCCCCCATGGTAACCCTGTTTCCAGATGCTCATAATGTTATGAAATAGGTCTGATATTTTCAGTGCTTTGGCAGGGCTTTGTCCCATGGTGAAGTTTGAACAAAAACCATGCTGGCTCTTTTTGACCTTTATCCTTATTCCCACTTCAGTATTGAAACCTAGCCAGGGCAAGCAGGCTGAGAGCTAATCAGCTGTTGGCGGAGCTACTGCCTACTGCTCTGCCTCTGAGCCAGTGATGCATCTGGGTTCACTCTGGCTTTAGTCGCCATACTCAGCAATCCATGCAGACGGCATGAAGTCCCCACAGGTTGTCTATAATCAATGAACTATAGAAGTCACATTTGGTTTTCTTAAGCAAATTAGCCTTTTAGTATCAAGTTATACTTACTGTTGAGAAAACATACAGGGGAGAAAAAAAGAGGAGGTGTCCTTTAAAGGCAACCCTTCTTCCAGCCAGCCCCGTATAGTAATCCTTGCACATTTATCCACCATGGACAGATGGGCTATTTTCTAGTATCTCTATTAGGTAATAGACTCAAGCTGTGAGCAAATAAAGCAGAAAACAGCCAATATGCCACTGTGTTAATTTTCTCTTCCTGTAGATTTTGCTCAATTGCAAAGATTCAGGTCCAAAATACTTCATATGTGAAAAAGAGCCAAGTTATAAACCTCCGCCCTCCTTCTCCCGCCCTCAACCAAACCTAACCCTAGTTGTACCTTGTTTGACTTGGCTGTTTAAGAGACAAACATTTTTCTAACATAGCTGTTTGAATAGACGTTACTTTAAAAAAAAAATAGTTGAACTCTCCTTTTAAACTTGTTTGCATGGTAGAGATGTGTTAGTGTTTTTGCACAGACTCAATCACATGCACACACTGCAATAAATTAAGTGCAGTTTGCATGACTTTTTGCACATATGGGATGAAATTCTGGCCCCTCTGTAGTCAGTGGAAGTTTTGCCATTGACTTCAGTGGGACCAGAATATTCCTGCACTCTGTTACACATTTGCAACCCCATATTTCTTACATTGCAATTTTCAATAGGTTTCCATTACATACAGGGAACAAAATGGAAGATTACCTGCAGCTAATTCAACACCTGTAAGTTTGCCCAGATGTTAACGAAAACATTGTTGCTTAGTGCTTAATGGATCAGCCTTACATTTTGAAGCTACCAAAATCTAACTACATTTGTCCTTTTTATTACACATTCTTTAGTCTCGCAGGGCCTGTTCCTGCTCCCATTGATTTTAAATCGGACGAAGCTCAGGCCTTCCATGACACACTGATCATTACATTTTTCCAACGCTTCATTCAACAATTCTTGGTGTGAGCAGGCCCCCAGAGCCAGCCCTGCAGGGAGAATAGCAGTGTTGCTCTTTCTCTGTCTAACTTGGCTTGAGTCACTTCCATGACTCAATTTGCCACTATCAAACTATCTGTCCTATTGTCATAATCTATCTTTCGTGGAGTTTCTTTGGAAGCTTTTCACATACTTGTTAAATGCTCTTAGCCACAAAGCCTTCTAAGACTTCCCTTGATCATGTCATTGCTATGGTGTAAAATTGAATTACTTTTACAATGCATGGCATACCCTAGTAAAGTGAAGATTTTTCCCACAGTTAGCAGAGGAGGAGGAAGGCATGAGAAATAAATGACTAAAGGAGAGGGAAAGAAATAGAGAATTTCCATTAAAGAAAATGGGAATTAATTTTACTAATTAGTTTAAAAATGCAGATCAGCTGCTGAGCTATTCAGCCTGAGTTACAGCAAACAGCAACACCATTTTACCTGAGTACAAGAAGTGACTTCCCTAGGTTAAAAGGAATGAAAACAAGAGCATTTTGTTTGTTTTGTCAGTGACACTACAGTATAATTTTCCTAATAATGCATCAAGTATGCAAACAGTTTTCTCAGAGTTGCTTAGTTTTAATGAAAGAAGAATGGGTGCATGGAAGATTATGTATTCGTGTATCCTTATTCAGGTTCCTTTTTAAGCTCAGACACCAAACAAATAAGCTTATCTAAACCAGGAATAACAAATGAGGAGCTACTAAAACCACCCACAAAGATCCAGATCCACAGAGGGATTTGGCACCTAACTATTAGGCACCTAGTCAGTCACTGGAACAACACAGGGATCCAGCAAGCCTGAGTTAGGTGCCAAGGCTCCTACAGAACGAATGGGGAGAGAAAGGCACCTTAGAATGCAATCCACAAAAGCCAACCCATTAGGCAGGGAGCTGTCTAAATTAGCCAGTGGGAGATGCTGACACAAGTGGAGTGTCCACCTCTCACAGAGTTTGGCCCAAGTCCAGGCTGCAGGGAGACACCTGTCTCTGCTAGCAATCCATAGCCAGAAGCCCCTCTCCCAGAATCAGGCAGCTTAAGCTCCCATGTCATTTCTTGAGAGAATGAATTAGGCACCTGCATAGCTCCACAGAAAATGGCGGGGGGAGGAAGGGAAGAGGGGGATCACGTACCTCATAACTTTCAGGCTTAGCCCAGTGGTGAGAGTGCTCACCTAGGATGTGGGAGCCCCTGGTTTAAGTCCCACTGTGCCTGATGAGAAGGGATTTAACAAGGATTGCCAACTCTGAAGCCAACACTAAGTCTCACTTTCTCTAGCCCAATACATGGTTTAATTACGTAGGACAGAAGAGACTGAGGGCTGGCCTACACTACACAGTGAGATCGACATAAGGCAGCATCCCACTGTTGTAAGCGCCCTACTATAGTGAGATAATAACTCTACCTCCACAAGAGGCTGAAGGCTCATTCTACCCTGTTTCTGTGATGCCTGTTTAATACCAAGCACTCAAGTTCATCCATCTAGACTTCTTGCATTTATCTACAAGCACATATGAAATTTGTCAATATTTAGTGGTCTGCCTTCACGTGATGTAATTGAATGGGATTATTTTGTTTGGCTGTTTCTCTTCAACTCCTACCTATACTTTATCAATTTCTATCCTCCCCTCTTTACTAGGATATAGAGTATCCCCTTTAATAAATTCTCCACTAAGGGATGCATCTGTCTGAACTGTTTGGTCTTCCATACCTGTCAGCTTTCCCCCAGCCCTTAACCTAATGGCTATATTTAAACTAAGTCAGCCTTTGGCAATGCACTGATTGGTAGAAGTAATCATCTAAAAGGTAAGCTCTGAAAGAATGGGGTTTACAACCAGACGAAACATGGACCCAGGTTTACTATGCAGCGCAGGCCTACCTACAGTTACCTGAAGCCCTGGCTGTGGTTGGGATTTAGCAATCAGTGGCCAGCAACCAGTGTAGCTGCACTACTGCAAACCCTATGCATGAAGAAAGAAAGCTCCACTTTGCAGCAGTTGATTTTACTGTCACTAGCCACTCATTGTGGAACCAGGGCCAGTCTCATGTAGGAATAATGTCTGAGTGGTACATTCATTTCAAGCAAACACTGCAACTAGTAATTTAAGGCCTGTCTACTCTGCAAAAGGGACCACATTACCTGCTTGTTCCCCGGACACTGTTAAAACATGGTTCCATTTTCTAGTGTAGATAGGCCCTAAGAATCCACACACAGAAAAGATTTCCTCCTGTGTAGAGGAAAAATCAAATTGTCAGGTTTCAGAGTTGCAGCCATGTTAGTCTGTATCTGCAAAAAGAACAGGAGTACTTGTGGCACCTTAGAGACTAACAAATTTATTGTTCAATATATGTTCTCCTCAATATATGTTCCATTCTATGCATCTGAAGAAGTGGGATGTAACCTAAGCTTATGCTCAAATAAATTTGTTAGTCTCTAAGGTGCCACAAGTACTCCTGTTCTTTTAATCTAATTGTCATCAGCTTGTTTTTTTTTTTAATTATGTTTTTCAAAAAAATCGTGTTTTTCATCTATTTCCTCCAAAGTTGTGTCAGGGGGACTAACTAACATGATATTTCATGGTGTATTTTATTGATTAACAAGATCTGAAACATCTGATATGGAAAATTTCTCAGATGAGCCTCCGAGAGCAACCCATGATGAGTCAAGAAAACAGAACAATGGAAACAGCACCCTTTTGACTTGCATGGTTTTCAGCCTTCTTTTCCTTCCCTTTGGGTTTTCAAAGGCAGGCTGTGAATAGTAAAGTGTCAGTCTCTCACTTAAAGGCTTTGCAGGTGATAGAGTGATGCTTATTCACACCGATATGAGAAGAACCCCACAGCAGGGAGTCAGCTTCTTTCAGACCTCTTTAGAAATGTGTGATAAAGTTATAATGCACCAACACCCTCCTTCCCAGCCTCTAATTTAACTTAAACAAGACGTGATTAACCTATGTTAGCCTCATTACATATTGATGGGGCTGCAGCTGGGCTGCCCTTATGATGCCAACATAGTTCTGCTTCCTTTAAATTTACTCTGCTTCACACTTCACTATTCTATAGCACTGCAGTATTCAGTGTTTCAGGGCCGTTTTACTATCATCTATCTCAGCTCGCATGCAGCATTCTTTGTGGTGGAATCTGCGTGCTTTACAAAATATGATGCGCACAAAGATATACTGAGTTCTCCCACAGGACCAGCTTTTTACTTACTAAAAAGCTAAACTTATCACCTTTCATCTAGTTCTGAGTACTTATATTACCCCCCATCACTAGAGCATCTTGAGTACTTCTCACACTAATGAATTTACCAGCACAATACCTCCATGAGGCAGGGAATTATTGTTATCTCTATTTTACAGATGGACAGAGCTACAGAGAAAGTAACTTGCCCCAAGTCACACATGAAATGTGTGACAGAGCCAGGAACAGAACCCAAGTCTACATAGTGCCAGTCCAATAATGTCTTAAGTCCATCTTTTCTCTCTATTTAGTGTTAAGATATCTCAGGTGCTTATTCCCTTGGTATCTACATGCTGATAACTGTCTGATTCACCATCCAAGCAATTTACAAAAGTTAGTTCTCATAAACCCTTTGTGTAGTAGGTGGGCATTATCATCCCTATTGTACAGATGGGGGATAGGAAGAACAGATTGTTCCAGTGACAATCCCAATGAGTCCGTTGCAAAATTGGGGACAGAATCCAGAATCCTGTCTCTCTCTCTCTCATCTGCTATAAATGCCAGACAATTAATAACATCTGGGCTCTTATGAATCCTAGTGGGGCATAGTAAATTCCATCTAAGGTCCCCACCTACACTGCAAAAACAGCAGGGTTTAAGCACCAGAACAGACCCCTACCACAATGCTCAGCAGTGAAAATAATCCTCCAGTCTACATTACAAAGTCAGTCTTGGATAAGCATGATGCTATGCTAATCACAGGACTGGCCCAACTATGCTATAACAGAGTTTAGTCTTGCCTGCATGGCCATTTATTAGCTATGTCAAGGAACTGCACTCTAGCCCTGATTCAGATAAAACCAACAAAATGTTGTCTGGACCCAGAAGACATCAAGAATGTCCAGACCCTCTTACCTTGTTCCTAAGTCTCTTTTCCTCTTAGCTCCACTCCCTCCATTTGCCTGCCTTCCTATTTCTCTGCTATCCTCTTCTGCATAGATGGCGAGAGTTATCTGTCAGACTATTCTATTCAGATAACCTGTCAAACTTCAGAACCACTGGAATGCCTAGATGATCCTTACAATGGCATTTATGTGCCAACATTCAACAGTTCTCACCATGCACTGTAGCGAACATGCCATTTCCACCTCCAGCCTAATGAGGAAGTGTTTTCAGGGCCTTGTTTCCTTTTCTTTGCGTTACAGTCTTTCTGATGCTAGACAGCTCTAAAAATACTAAACACACCCCAATCTTCAGTATAGATCTGATGCCCCTTGGAATGACTAAATTAAGGAGACCTAAAATGACCACCGCTACTCCATTTTCATTGCTCTAGGAAGTGTCTTACTATGGGTTTGCAGTGCTTAATTTGGATTGAAGGAGATGCCAGGAATCACACAATATTTTTATTTTCATAACTGATGCAGCAAGCCTAGCGGTGCCAGAGGGCTCAGCTCTGGCAAGCACTGACACAAATTAAGCACAGTGTGTTTGTATAATTTCTAGGACAAAGGGGCCTGATTGGGACCTATGGGTGCCACTCTAATATAACTAGTAAACAGTAATAAAACACTTTGCTAGACTCCATATGCATGTCTTGGAACACAGGGTCCAAGTTGACTGGTGAAGGGAGAACTCCAAATAGTGCACTGGTTTCAAAGGGCAGGTGGTCTGTGCAGAACTGCAGGGCTTGCTCTTCAGTTTCTTTCTAATATCTACAGAGACACCTGCACTAAGAACCATCTTCAAGAGGCTTCTCACCATTTTGAGAGATCACATTAAAGTCATCCTAAGATTTTCAACACAACTTTGCAGGAACTTTGGTTAAAATCCACCTCTTAGACATATGATTTGTATTTGTCCTATGAATGACTGATAATACAGATTTTATTGCATTGTATTAGAGATGGGCCTGAAACAAAAAGTCCCAGATTCAAATCCCGCCCCGCACCCCCCCAAACTCTGGGGAAGTTCAAATGTAGATCTGGACCTGAGCATTGCAGATGATCCTATCTCAGGTCAAATCAAAACGCTGGATCCAATCGGCCATCTACACAGCTATTTTTGGAGCACTAGTGTGAACCCCATTAACCTGACTGTCAACACAGGCTGGGAAGCTCATATCCATGGAATACTAGACTTGCCACACAGATATACCCTATGTGGCAAGAACCTGCTTCCAGGGAGTTAAAGGGTCCCATGGATTTCATTGGTAGCAGGATCAGTCCCAAACCCCATCCCCTGACCTATCCAGACTCAAAACCCCCTACACTTTTATTGCTGCTTATTTGGCAGCATAGAACTACACAATCAACTCATAATTTATTTAGAAGTGATATTCCCTCTTCTGCCCTATCAATTTCTTGTGATTCACTGTCTCTCCCTTTCCACCTTCAGTGATTTGATTTCCATGTGTATGAGAGGAGGTGAGAGCATGAGCATTTCAAAGCCTCGGAAGTGAACCTCCAGCATGGAGATGCTGAAGGACAGAGAGGCATCAGCATGAGAATGTTATCTTAACACCTTTGCAGTAATGGGAATCAGCAGCACAAGTGTTTATTCAGAGACTGGCCTAGCTGGCCACCATATTATTTTCACTCCTAGAAGTGTGAAAGGAGGGCATGTAAAAAAAGTTTACAAGCTGCATTCCTCTCCTGACTAAGAACAAGATGCAGCTGAGTCCTGGAAAAACAAAACCTTTTTATGAGGGAGAGAATTAGCTGCTCACAATGAGCCTAATCCTGCAGGCTTTTCTCTGTCGTTACTCAGGTCAGACTCCTGTTGAGGTCAGTGGAAGTTTAGCCTGAGTAAGGACAGGAGAATTTCACCTAAGTGGTGGCTCTTGAGAAATTTATTACATTCAAGCAGGATTTTTTGTTTGTTTTTAATAGCGGAGAATATAATGCCTTATCAGGCTGCTTCACCACAGAGCTGTGCAAGAGAGAAAAATATCTAACATGAGATCAGTAAATATGGCCTAAGTAATATAAGTTACCATCTGGCTAGTGAAAGCTGCATGTGCTTATCTTGTGTTCTTAAAAGAGCACAAGGCATATTAATTAGTGTCAAATGATAATAAAAGGCTAGGAAGGCAATTACTGCTGAAGCAACCCTGCTACTGTTACTGCTGTGTAGAAGAATGCAGAGAAGTTTCTTAGGCCTTGGCTACACTTCTGAGTTACAGCGCTGTAAAGGCTCCCCCAGCACTGTAACTCACTCCCCGTCCACACTGGCAAGGCATTTGCAGCGCTGCATCTCCGTGGTTGCAGCGCTGCACGTACTCCACCTCTCCGAGAGGAATAGCAAGTATTGCGCTGCCGCGCTGCGGCGCCAGTGTGGCCGCCCAATGCGCTGTGAATGGCCTCCAGAATTATTCAGCAGTATCCCACAAAACCTGTTCTAGCCACTCTGGTCATCAGTTCAAACTCTACTGCCCTGGCCTCAGGTAACCAACCATGTGACCAACCCTTTACATTCCCCGGGAATTTTAAAAATCCCCTTCCAGTTTGCTCAGCCCGGCATGGCGTGGAGTGCTATCAGCGAATCTTTCCAGGTGACCATGCCTCCACGCGCCAAGCGAGCCCCAGCATGGAGCAATGGCGAGTTGCTGGACCTCAGTGTTTGGGGGGAGGAAGCTGTTCAGTCCCAGCTGCGCTCCAGCCGTAGGAATTACGATACCTTCGGGAAGGTATCAAAGGACATGATGGAAAGGGGCCATGACTGGGACGCCCTGCAGTGCAGGATTAAAATGAAGGAGCTGTGGAGCGCCTACCACAAAGCCCGCGACGCAAACGGCCGCTCGGGTGCGCCCCCCGCGACCTGCCGATTCTACAAAGAGTTGGATGCAATCCTTGGGGTTAACCCCACCTCCACTCCAAGCACCACCATGGACACTTCAGAGCCGGTGTGGGGGAGGAGGAGGAGGAGGAAAACGGGAGTGATGATGGTGGGCCAGATGGAGACACCCTGGAATCCCTGGAGCCATGCAGCCAGGAGCTCTTCTCGAGCCAGGAGGAAGGTAGCCAGTCGCAGCGGCCGGTACTTGGTGGAGGACAAACAGAAGAGCAGGTTCCCAGTAAGCTTTTTTTTTTCCCCCCCCAGGAAGGAATTTTTTCGGTGCGGGCTCTTTGGGAGAGGAGGGTTAGGCATGCATGCCTAGATGCGGAATAGTGCATTGATGTGGTTTATCACATCGCGGTAATCGGCCTCAGTAATCTCCTCAAATGTCTCATCCAGAACGTGAGCAATGCGCTTGCACAGGTTTATCGGGAGAGCCACCGTTGTCCTTGTCCCAGGACAACGTGTCCGCGCCACTGTGCCGTGCGGGGCGGGGGGACCATTGCTGCACATAGGCAAGCTGCATATGGGCCAGGGCGGAAGCCGCATTGCAATAGAAGACCCTCCCTTGCTTCCTAGGTCACTCTCAACAGCAAGATATCGTCCAGGATGGACTCCTGTGGAAAATGTTGGGACAGTGTTCAGTGTAGGTGCCCCCTGAAGCTGTTGGCTCTCCCCAAGGCACAGAAACCCAGAGGACAGTGCAGCCCTGAAACAATCAGTCCCCCTTACTCACCATTTTGAGGCTCCCGTGGGATGTATGCGCTCTGTTTCGGACGGGAAAATTATGCTATTGTGTAGATGCTGTGTGTTTTCTACTCCTTAAGTGTGGGGAGAATCATTACTCTGTCTGGTATAAACAATGCTGCCTCTGTTAAATATTGCATTTTGCCTATACAGCTGCATCAACCTTGAGACCTCAGCCGTCCCTCTTATCGCTTGTTCAGAGACTGCAAAGACTCAGGAAGAGACCGCGAAAAAGCAAAGACGACATGCTGCAAGAAGTGATCCGGCAATCTATTAAAGAGAATGAGAAAGCACAGGACTGGAGGGAGAGAGAAAGCAGGATCTGCCAGGAAAACGCAGCGCACCTGCGGCAAAGCACCGTGCAGCGGCAGCAAAGCACTGATAGGCTCATAAGCATCCTGGAGCGCCACCCCCCCCCACTCCCACAGCCCTTGCTCCAAAACTCTTTCCGTTGTGCCCCACTGTCACCTCCAACCCACTTTCCCAAACTTCCGTGTTCTTCACGCCACTCGCTGCCTCCAACACCAGTATCTTCACCACCCAGCCCTGAAAACCACGACCCTTACCCTCTGCACTCAACCCCCATCACCATGCAGTATAGCTATCCTGAAGTGCAGCACTCACTGCACAGCACACCAGACAGGACATACGTGAATCTGTGATTGTACTGTTCCCCACTCCACCCTCTTGTTTCTTTTCAATAAATGGATTTTTTGGCTTTGAAAACATTCTTTATTATTGCATAAAGTAAAAGACTCCTTATCCCAGGAAATAAACAGGCACTGAATGTCTGCTTAGCAGACACTGATTCCTAAAGATTGGAACTACTGCACTTCACTCCCATGCAGGGCACCAGATATCACTGCTGGTTTTCAGCCTCAAATTGCTCCCTCAAGGCATCCCTAATCCTTGCAGCCCCGCGCTGGGCCCCGTAATAGCCCTGTTCTCTGGCTGTGCAAACTCAGCCTCCAGGTGTTGAACCTCGGAGGTCCATGCCTGAGTGAAGATTTCACCCTTCCCTTCACAAATATTATGGAGGGCACAGCACGCGGATATAACCGCGGGGATGCTGTTTTCAGCCATCTTCCCGTACAGAGATCGCCAGCGAGCCTTTAAACGGCCAAAGGCACACTCCACAGTCATTCGGCACCGGCTCAGCCTGTAGTTGAACCGTTCCTTGCTGCTATCAAGGCTCCCTGTGTAGGGTTTCATGAGCCACGGCATTAATGGGTAAGTGGGATCTCCAAGGATCCCAACAGGCATTTCAACTTCCCCTACCATGATCTTCCGCTCTGGGAAAAAAGTCCCGGCCTGCATCTTCCTGAACAGCCAAGTGTTCCGAAAGATGCGTGCCTCATGCACCTTTCCGGGCCAGCCTGTGTTAATGTCAATGAAATGCCCACGGTGCTCCACAAGCGCCTGGAGAACCATAGAGAAATACCCCTTCCAATTAACGTACTTGGATCCTAGGTGGGGTGGTGCTAGAATAGGAATGTGCATCCCATCTATTGCCCCTCCACAGTTAGGGAACCCCATTTGTGCAAAGCCATCCACTATTTCCTGCATGTTACCCAGAGTCACGGTTCTTCTGAGTAGGATGCGATTAATGGCCTTGCAAACTTGCATCAACACGATTCCAACGGTCAACTTTCCCACTCCAAACTGGTTTGCAACCGACCGGTAGCTGTCTGGAGTTGCCAGCTTCCAGATTGCAATAGCCACCCGCTTCTCCACTGGCAGGGCAGCTCTCAATCTTGTGTCCTTGCGCCACAGGGTGGGGGTATGCTCCTCACACAGTCCCATGAAAGTGGCTTTTCTCATCCGAAAGTTCTGCAGCCACTGCTCGTCATCCCAGACTTCCATGACGATGTGATCCCACCACTTGGTGCTTGTTTCCCAAGCCCAAAAGCGGCGTTCCATGGTGCTGAGTATGTCCGTGAATGCCACAAGCAATTTTGTGCCGTACACGTTACGCGGCTCGACAGCATCGTTGGACTCCTCACTCTCACTGTCACTTTGGATCTTAAGGAATAGTTCGACAGTCAAACGTGATGCGCTGGCGAGACTTGTCAGCATACGCCTCAGCAGTTCGGACTCCATTTCCCGCAGACAGATCGCGCTGCACAGAAACCGTTGAAAGATGGCGCCAAAGGTGGACCGAAACAAAGGGATTTCTGGGATGCGAAGTGATGCATCACGGGGCATTGGGACAGGATCCAGAATCCCCTGCACCCACGCCCCCTTCCCACAACCCACAGTGCCAGAATGGAAAAAGGTGGTCTGTGGGATAGCTGCCCATAATGCACTGCTCCCAATAGCGCTGCAATTGCCGCAAATGTGGCCATGACAGTGCACTGGGCAGCTGTCAGTGTGGACAGACTGCAGCGCTTTCCCTACTCAGCTGCACGAAGTCAGGCTTAACTCACAGCGCTGTATATCTGCAAGTGTAGCCAAGGCCTTAGGTTCATACCCTGTCCCCTGATGATCTGTCTCAGTTGTGCCAGGGTCAAGGTCCACCCCAGGCCACTCTGCAGCTATGACTGGTATCAAGGTTGCCCCTTCAATGCTGCAATAGCCCCCATGGCTGTTACACCCAGGGGAAAACAAAAACAAACAAAGACAACACCACAGTGTTGGGCTATACAAGCTTCCCCAGCCCTCACCCAGAGGGGCACGAGAGAAATTATTTCTGTGGTTCGTTCAGTTATTGATGTCTATGCTGAGGCAGCTAGAGAGACTGCTGATTAATTTCAGTTGTGGTGGTGGGTTTGGGGATATGGGTCTCTGTCCAATGGGAAAACTAACTAATCCCTTTCACATAAGCTACTGGGGGATGGGGAATGAACCACACAAATGTTTGTAATAGCTCTCTGGGGCTGGATATGAAGAGGTGACCCTCAACATGAAGTGCTCTCTCTTTCTCTCTGGGCTGGATATGAAGAGGTGACCCTCAACATGAAGTGCTCTCTCTTTCTCTCTTATTACCATGTTTCAAAGTGGTCCAGTCCCCCCACCCCCCATGATGGAAAAACTACTACATTTTAACACATTACCATCAGACGGCTTGGCCCCCAACTGGCAAGGGTAATTTCTTATGTCATTTAGAAGGGGATCTGTTCTATTTACAACTGGGCAAAGCACGGGGAAATATTTTAACCAAACCCCAGCCAGGAGTTGCTGTGAACGCTGAGGTACACTCCAGTGCCCTAGAGGATTGGTAATATGCTGGGTGTATGAGTCAGATGTGCTCAGAGTCAAGTGCCATAGGCACTCCAAGAACTAGGCCCTTCAGGCTCTAGCCCTCAGTGAGTTCCTATTAGCACTCAGTCTTGTTCAGACCTATCCAAGCAGCCCCCTTGTTTGAAGGCCACTCAGGTATGTGCTGCTTGAGGCTGACAGCGGTGCCCTTGCCAACAAGCTGCTTCCCAGCTCAGCTCCCAAACTGCCCAGCCACCTACCTCTCCATAGAATCATAGGACTGGAAGGGACCTCGAGAGGTCCTCTAGTACCATACCCTGAACTCATGGCAGGGCTAAGTATTATCTAGACCATCCCTGACAGGTGTTTGTCTAACTTGCTCTTTAAAAGCTCCAGTGATGGAGATTCCATAACCTCCCTAGGCAATTTGTTCCAGTATTGGCAGGAAGTTTTTCCTAAGGTCCAACCAAAACCACCCTTGCTGCAACTTAAGCCCATTGCTTTTTGTCCTACATCTCCAATCCAGGATGCCCCCCGAGCCAGGACCCTCTAACCTCAAGTAGTGCACCCCTTTCCTGTGCTGGGCTCAATGTTGCACTTGGTATTAACAGTAGGGTTACCATACGTCCGGATTTTCCCGGACATGTCCAGCTTTTTGGGCTCCAAATCCCCGTCCGGGGGGAAATCCCAAAAAGCCGGACATGTCCGGGAAAATCGGAGCGGGGCTGGGCCGGGGGCTCCGGGGCGGGGGCTCCGGGGCCGGGCCGGGGGTGCTCGGCCGGGCCGGGGGCCGGCACCCCAGGGCCCGAGCCGACCCAGGCTGGAAACGCCAGGGGGGCCAGCCTGGGCCGCGCCTCCTCCCCCCACACCCCCCCTTACCTGCTTCAGGCTTCCCGCGACTCAAATGTTCGCGGGAAGCAGGGGAGGGGGCGGAGTTGGGGCGGGGGCAGGGCTGGGGCTCCGTGGAGTGTCCTCCTTTGGGAGGCACTAAATATGGTAACCCTAATTAACAGAGCACCTAGCAAGAAGCCAGCAAGTTCATTGCAATAAATTGTAGAGAACATTCCTTCATTGGCTGCGAGATTAGCTAAACAAATTTTCCCTCATCTCTAGTGTCTATGGCAAGAGAAGTTTAGCACTATAATGGACATGGGTGTATGTGGCACATGCCATCCACACGAGGGTCTTCTAGAAGGTTCAGTCACTGTCTGGTGTGCCCCCTCATGGCTGGGTGTGGCATAATAGCCTTTCTGTCTCTGTCAGCAGCTACTGAGGCCACTCAGTGGCCTGTTACTGCTCATGACTCAGACCTCCTACCAGGATACTTAAAGCCTCATCCCTTCTATGCAGAGCCATGCAACCTGACCTGAAGCAATTAGCTACAAGTGTTGGGTTCAGGTCTGAAAACATCTAACCCTCTTGTGTTTCAGTGATATTGTCTCCAATCTCCTGCCCATGGTGTTGGTGCAAGGCAGTGGCTGCCTGTACACCCTGCTCCCCACCACCATCTGGCTATGTTGTGTGTGTGCTACAGAGTGAGGGTACCAATGAATCACAGTGCCTCTCATCTCAGCACATACAGCACAGTGAGGCAGCAGCAGGGCACACAACTGCTGCCACACCAACTCCATTAGCAGGAGGGAGCCTGAGACAGATCCCATGCACAGGGAGCAAGAAGCCCCCAAATAAAGCTCCAACACCAAGGCAGGAGCACTGGCACAGGTTTGGGGGAAGCACTGGGTTTCAGTTGGGTCTGAAAACATCACAACACTCTTAGGCCATGTTTAGGTCTAAGTAAGGCTTTAAAGTTAGACCTGAGCAGACCTCTACTTCTAGGGTAATTAAAAAAAAAAAAAAAAAAAAAAGGCAGTAACTTAACACCTTGCTAACCACATACTGTACCAAGCAACAGAGGGTCCTGTGGCACCTTTGAGACTAACAGAAGTATTGGGAGCATAAGCTTTCGTGGGTAAGAACCTCACTTCTTCAGATGCAAGTTTACTTGCATCTGAAGAAGTGAGGTTCTTACCCACGAAAGCTTATGCTCCCAATACTTCTGTTAGTCTCAAAGGTGCCACAGGACCCTCTGTTGCTTTTTACAGATTCAGACTAACACGGCTACCCCTCTGATACTGTACCAGGCTTTCAACTAGACTGAACGGTCCTCACCCCTTTACTTCTAAGGCTTTCATTCACCTGTAGGGGAACCCAAGCCCTCTGGGTTCTAGGCCAGAGCCCTTGTAATAAGCAGCTAAGGTCCGTTCTTTATGAATTCTCCCTGCTTCCTACCTTTGTCTGTTTGTAGGCATCCAGCCTCCCTCCCTGAAGTTTCCTCTTGCCACAGATTTTCACAGTTACTGAAAAAGTGTCTCAGGATGGCTCCTATTCTCTCTGGCAATTACCTAGAGCTAGAAGGACCTCTTCACAGCTACTAAGCTCTCACTTCAAGGCTACTCCCAGGATTTAAGATCCCTACTACAGCTCTCCTCTTTCAGTCTTTCCTGACTAGCCTGGCAGTCCTTCTTTCATAGGAACCAGCCAGTCTGGTTCTCCCCAGCTGGGTCTAATTCATAATTACCTGTCTCCCCTCCAGGTGCCACAGATTGAGCTAATTGGGCTCTCTGACTCTCCTTAACCCTGTCACTGCCAGTGTGGGGTTTATACACCCTATCACACATGGTTTCCAATTTTTGAATTTTCTGGGGGCAACATTTCTTATGGTGATCAGCAGGGAGACCATTTTGTTCCTCATTAGGAGGCATGGTTTTCAAAAGTGGGAGGAGTCAAGAGTGCATCCAGTTAAGCCACACACATACCTCCAGAAAAGAGAAGGAAAATATGATCGCCCTGAGGAGCAATAAATTGATATCTCACTGTGCAGTGCACATCATTGGTCCATCAATGCACTTTGGGATACACAGGGACTATCTAGACCTGGTCTGGCTGTGTGGGGCTCATCATGGGTTACACCACGTTCAGAACTGGTTCCCTTCTCCTGTGGTAGGCACAAGTCACAGCACCTTATACACATCCAGGCATCTGTTCTGACAGGATTTGTGCAGATTTGGGGTTCTGCCATCTTGTTCTTTTCATCATGCCCTCTTGTGGATATGGCATTGCTTTTCACATGCTTCACCAGGACTGCTGTGCAGTTATTTCTACTAGTGCATCTTAACATGCTTCTTGGCAGGATCCTTCTCCCCACCCCCTCCTGATTGGCATCATACAGCTAAGAGAAATTAGAGAGGCAAAAGACCCGTTGGATTAATTTCCCTGTCAGGATAAATTGTTGCCTGGAGTACATTTCCAAATATTTTGTCAAATATAAATGCTCAGCATTTTGTGAAGACAAAAGAGACGAACAGGCTGATGAGTGACTAAAATTTTGCTCATAGAACTGCAGCTCTATAAGATACCCTATTACTACTACTATTTGTATTATGGTAGCACTGAGAAGCTACCACTGAGATCAGAGCCCCATTGTGCCAGGTGCTGTACAAACACACAGAAAGACAGACAGTCCCTTCCTCATACAAATTACAGTCTAAATAGACCAGACAGACAAAGATGGGAGAAGGAAGGCTTAGGATCTCTGTTTTACAGATGGGGGGATGGCACATTGATTTCAATTGGAGTTAGGCACCTAAATAACTTTGAGGATGAGGGCCTAAGTGACTTGCCCAAGGTTACACAGGAAGCTTGTAGCAGAGCTGGGAGTTGAGCCCAGATTTTCTGAGTGCCAATTCAGTGCCTTAACCACAAAACCAGAGGCAATGCCAGGGGGGAGGGAGAGAACGCACTTGGCTTGTACTGAGCATGCTCTGAAACATCTGCTGAAGGTGCTGTCCCCACTCTGCCCCCTCCCCCACTATTGGTGGGTAGGGTCATCATCTCTGCACAAAACCATACTATAAAACTCTAAGTAGCATAAATGTGCCTAGGGCTGTTGTGGGGAGGCCAGGGGAAGGGGAAATATGTGGGTATATGCAGAATGTTATATCTCCCTTTTAATTTTTAAAACACATGTGCCTGCTTTTTTTATTCCTGCACATGAATATCCATTGCCTTGATTTTATAGCAGGCTGCCTAGTCCGTCAGAGAAGCATTTACCGCAACTCCATAAGGAAACCCTCTGGCCAAGTCAGGAGTAGTGTTTGTGTGATGCAGTGGGTACAGCTTACAGCTTCCTCAGCGAGAGGAATGGCTGGCACAAGAGAGGGCATTCTGAAGGTGGAGAGTTATTGGGGGCAATAACCAATCTCTCAGGGCTCAGGTGCACCCTCTCTTTCCTCCAAAAAATTTTGCTGGATAACATTCTGTGTAAGCTCAGTAGATGATTTTTAAAACTTCAGCATCTCAACCCTTTTTAAATGAATTAAAGTAAGCAGCAGAAGAGATTAGACCATATTAAGGGCTAATTATTTGGCCAAATTGCATTTTTGAAATTGAATCATCTGCAGAGTTACACAAGGACAAAACAGGAGCAGTCAGAAACAGCTGAGTGATTTTGGCCAAAGGATTCATCCCCGACTCTGGTCTAAGATCTTGCAAATACCATTCACTCCACCCTACCTGATTCAGCTCCTGAGGGTCTTGGAACATCAGCAACTGGGGTTGTGGATGCATGGGGAGTAGCTAATGTTCCATGATGGTAACAGAGTGGAGCCAATTATAATGGTCACAGTTCTGCACAAACTCCTGAGAAACAGGGGACCTAATGAAAGTGCTGAGAATCCAAGCTGGACTACAGAATCAGAGGTCAGCAGTTGTTTTGCTATTGATTTCAATGGGAGTAACACTGTCCAAATAACTCAGGTAGCTGATTAAAAAAAAACATTCAGGTTACAGATTATCCCATTAATTACATGCATTCAAGTTTCACTATAATCAGCAAGAGTCACATGTGTAAAACTGATGAGATAACTGGGTCTCAGGAATGCATCCTACTTGCAACACTTTTAAAAAGCCTTCGTTACTTCCTCTGAATCACAAAGCATGGGCCACGGCTGAAGGCAAAACATCAGACTCCATTATCCGGTGGTCTGATCTGGTACAGCCAATCCTACTTAGTCTTGATTTCATCCCCGTTTTTTCAGCACCACTGGTTAGTGTTTGATATGCAAGACACTGGGATAATTATCACTGCATCTGTTTTCTCTGTTACAGCAGCATGTTTAGCCATATAATCATTTGAAATAGGATGGAGGATTCTCAGACATTTAGTGAGAGGCATCTGTTTCATTTTAGCCTGAAATAATCATCATAAAAAAGAAGTCAAAATTGGAAAAAGGTCAAAATCAGATAGTTACCCAGGTGGGACTGGGAAATGCTAACATGAGGTAGTACACTAAATGGTCTATTACCCGATCAACTCAATTTTTAATACATAATTGTAAAAATGAAAATCTGCTTGCCTCACATATACCAGACATAACCAGATTTCATGAGCATCTTTGGCAACACTGCAAAGGAATTGATGCCAACCAAGAATCAAATGGAGCCCAATTTAATTCTCCAGCATAAAACCAGACTCTACTTTGCCATCTTGTATTAAGTAGCCACTTCTAATGGAGCACACAAAATAAGGTTCTTCATCAAAATACAACCAGGTTCCAGGAATTCTGGACATAAAGTAAAAAGTCTGCTGGCCAGACAATTCTTTATTTTATTCCTTCTTGTTAAAAAAATAAATACTTAAAGAGAACATTCACATAACCCCTTGTCCATTTCAGAGTCTGTGGTTTTCTAAAATGAACTAAAAATACAATACTTGGCTAAGGGAATTCCCACGATTTGTCTTTTAAGAACAAAGAAGATCTGAAGTATGAAAATCATGAATGAATCTTTATAAGAGTCTATGACAAGGTACTTTACATTTGTAGAGAGAGAGAGAGACCATATAATCTAACACCTTTTCCATCTCTGACAGTTGTGTTTTTATGCTAACAAGCAGTGGAATACTCTTATACATGATGCAGTTTTTTCCCCTCAGAGAGAAACTTCACAGTAGGTAAAGTTTATCCATCAGTATAGGCTTCCAGGCTGTGGAACCTGGTTGACCTGCTGTTGGAGGGAAGGTGTGACTTCACAACTCCTTTGTGTGTCAGAACATTGCTCTGTGTCAATGCTCCAGAGATGGTAGGGTTAAGTAGGGTTACCATACTTTGAGTGTCCAAAAAGAGGACACTCCACGGGGTCCCTATTTTCCCGGACATGTTCGGCTTTTTGGGATTTCCCTCTGGACGGGGATTTGAGGCCCAAAAAGCCGGACATGTCCGGGAAAATCCAGACGTATGGTAACCCTAGGTTAAGGGTATGTGGCCACTGTATCTACAGCTTGAAGGACCACGCATCTACAAACCTTTGCATAGGAAAAGTGCAGAGATTATGGTCCCAATTCCAGCTGACTCCTCTAACAGCTGCTGTAGAGGATTTACAGAGCTTGTGATGCAACTGGATCTGCTCTATAATAATTCATGAATACTGTATGTTCACTATATGAATATGTTGACTTAGTTTAATGAGGGGCTGTAAGGAAAAGCAAGCAGAAAGGAAAAAGAATGACTTAAGATAAGACACTTCTTGGCAACCACTTGAGGGTTGTTAAGAGACAATGCCAGGAAAGGAAAAGGCCTGGGAAACAGAAGATCAAAGGGACTATAGTGGATTTAAAAGGGACTTTCTGTCAAGAGAGATGGGAGTTGTTCAGGGGAATCAGATTAAAATGCAGGCACCCACTGGGTGGACTGAAGGAGACAGATTATCATCAGGGTAAGATGTCTTTAGGTAATATAGACATGCATGTAGACTGTTGTTTTAAAATCCCTTTTTCTATCAAAGCTTTGTTCCCATTGCAAAATAACCAATATTTTGGTTTAAGAAGGCTGTCTGATCCCGGGTCACAGACTGCTGAAGGAAAGGACCACAGAGGTTGAACCCATTTGGACCTCTTGGATAAGGACAGCTAATATACAGGGTGTTGTAGCCCAGAGCCCAGTCTAGGAGTGGGAGAACTACATGAGGCCTGATACCAGATGGATGCACTCAAAGAGGCCAGAAATGGGACTGAGGTGCAGCTAGTCTGTAACCTTGAGCTCTCCTACGGGTTTGGAGTGGGGGAAGAGTCCACTCCGAAGTAGTTCTCCCATGCCCTGTTCAAGCTTTGTAAGACTAGCTTTGTGGGTGGTTGGGGAAGGTGAGGGGTGAAGCAGAGTTTCACTATAACTGGAATTACAATTTGCACATTGAAATGCAGTGAAACAACCTGGGGCTTTTATTTTCCTTCATTATCTATATCAGAGGTTCTCAAACTGAGGGTCGGGACCCCTCAGGGGGTTGCAAGATTATTACATGGACAGTCGCGAGCTGTCAACTTCCACCCCAAACCCCGCTTTGCCACCAGCATTTATAATGGTGTTAAATATATTAAAAAGTGGTTTTAATGTATAAGGGCGGGTTGCACTCAGAGGCTTCCTATGTGAAAGGGGTCACCAGTACAAAAGTTTGAGAATCACTGATAAATGGAGTTCCACTATACCTGAGTTCATTATAAATGGGTTTCACTTAGGGTGACCAGACAGCAAGTGTAAAAAAATCGGGATGGGGGTGGGAGGTAATAGGAGCCTATATAAGAAAAAGCCCCCAAAATCAGGACTGTCCCTATAAAATCGGGACATCTGGTCACCCTAGTTTCACTGTACTTACATGGTATGGCTATGGGAAATTCCAGTCAACACTTTAAAAATCCTTCAGCTTGCCTCTGTTGGTTTTGCTTGGAGGACCAATATTATAACCCCCAGAATCAGCAGTGTGACTCTTGTTTTCTAGGTACATAAGAAGTCTTTGTACCTATCTGGTAGAGAGCAGTGCTGTGAGAGGACTCAGGATGGAGGCTCTTACAGGGTGAAAGGCACATTCTGCTTTCTCTTTCATGGAGATTTTACGTTCATTCACTTTTGGTTTTGTTGTTTTCCTTAATCTAAAGTAAAAGTCACATATCCAGGTTGAATGTGCTTGATTTGAATGGACAGCGTAACACATAGCCCTAAGCTACAGGGCCGGCTCCAGGGTTTTGGCCGCTCCAAGCAGCCAAAACAAAAAAACAAAAAAACAAAGCCGTGATCGCGATCTGCGGCGACAATTTGGCGGGAGGTCCTTCACTCCCAGGCAGAGTGAGGGACCGTCCGCCGAATTGCCGCCGAATACCTGGACCTGCCGCCCCTCTCCGGAGCGGCCGCCCCAAGCACCTGCTTGAGAAGTTGGTGCCTGGAGCCGGCCCTGGCCCTAAGAACTTATAAATCTCACTGTCCTGTTCCAAAACCTTGCTGGCCAACTGGGCTCATGTTGAAAACATCCACATAGAATGTCCACTGGTGACACTGTTCATACATATAGCACCCGGCACTACTTATTCAGTTGGGATTTTTGAACTTGGGATAAAGTGTTTCTTTCCACACTTGCCCCCCAGAAGTGAAATGCATTTAAAAACAAAACTAGTTTCTGATTAGTAACAATTTGCCCCATCAAGCAGTTGTTTCGCAAAAGCCGATGGGTATTTCGTGATTGATAACAGGATTTGGAGATATTTATCTCTCTCTAGAGAGAGAGATACATAATGAAACATTATATTCTATTCAAACACTGCTTCATGTTTACTTATACTATTAAAAATAACAGTATGGAGTGAGATTTAAATAACAACACGTTTCTACTTCACAAAAATGACCAGCAGGGCTAACTTGTTTGATGCTCTCTCAGCTGGCTGCCTGTCAGTGTGAAAAACTCAGCACTTCCATCGTCTAATGCCATGTAAATTATACCACTGTGTTGTGATACATCAATTAAGTTCTTTGAATAAATTAATCAGAAAATTTTGTAAGGATGTTTCTTTGTTTTCAAAAAACATAAACACAAACACAAACCCAGGTTTTGTGTCTATCTGGTGGTTTGTTTTCCTCTGGAGTTAATTCATGGGTTGAAAATCTTTCATGCATATACATTCTCATATGTAAATAAGGAATAAAAAGCTTTGCATTCTGTGTGAAAGGCCTCAAAACACTTCTCATAATTTAACTTAATAGACTTTAGCAACATGCCAGCTAAATAAAGTGCCTCACACACATTTAGATGAAGCATCAGCTTTGCAGCTGACTGACTACTGCTCCATTATTTCTACTAATTACATATTCATCTGCCTTAAGGAGCAGTTTTACTACTGATTCAACTGGAAACTGTTTGCATAAAGCCAAATATAAAAGCGGTATTATGAAACCCAACTTTTAAGTGCAAATATGGGACCAAATTCAGCCATGGCGTAAAGGAGGTGTTGCTTCCCATGAAGTCAATGGGAGTTGTGCCTGCTTGCTCAAGGGCTGAATTTGGCCCATATGCAGTATTATATTAGCACAATATTAGCTAGATAGCTAAGATCAGTCCATTCTATATGCATCCGAAGAAGTGGGCTGTAGTCCACGAAAGCTTATGCTCTAATAAATTTGTTAGTCTCTAAGGTGCCACAAGTCCTCCTGTTCTTCTTCTAACTTACATGTACTATGGTGCTCTGTGTGTTTATAGATGTACAAACAAATGTGCTAAACAAAAGCCCATAAGGGCCAGATCCTCAACTGGTATAAATCAGCAACGCTCCACTGGGAGCTCTCCCAATTTACACCAGTTGAAGATCTGGCCCTATATTTCAAAATGAATCTAATTTTTCAAAGAGTAGTAGATTTTCCCCTCTGCCTTGGAAAGTTAAAACCCACTTAGTGCATACAGAGTGAGCTGCAAGAGAGGCTCAGTAAGAGCAATTCTTGCTTTTGCCTAAGTACATTTTTAGTAGCACAGCCTCAGCGATGATACTGACCATGGTAAAAGGCTAACACCTTCCCTATTTCAGCTTTGGTTGCTGCATTTAGATTAAATCCTATTAATTTTTAATTCCTATGGCTTTTCAGGAGAAGCTTTGACTCCTTGAATCAAAGAGTGTGATCTTTACACCCTGCTCTGAGCATCACCCTTTATGGGATGGTTTTCCTTTTCACTTTCAGATGTCACCTGCCTCCACTTATCATATTAAAGGTGGCCAAAAAGAAGAGTACACAGGCTCTCATGGGAATGGCTTGGGAAAATACACCATTTGACATTGGGAGACTGATCCCCTGCTTGTGTAAACCAAAGTGTTCCACTGAAGTCAATGGAGCTACATTGATTTACATCAGCTGAGAATCTAGCCTTTTTATGGTTGTAAACACTATTAAGGTAAAGAAAATAGATCCAAAATATTCTCTAAAATTTGGAACCAAGCAACTGAGCATCACTCAAATAAAACAGGGTAACGCGGATGTCCTGCCAGAGCTAATTTCATTTTACAGGATTTCTTGCAGTAGAGTGGGAAGCTGCATTGGGGAGCTGATTTTTTTATTTGGTTCTTCATTTGTTTTGTCTTTATGAATGTTCTTGCTATTGGGGTTTTCTTTATCGAAGGTCTGGCAGCCCTTACATTTCTCAATCTGTGTGACACTACATATGGATATTTTAAGGCTTCATTTTACGATATAAAACTATTGCTAGAATCCTTGACTGCTATCTATATCAATATATATGCAGGGTGGGAGGGAGAATCTATAGATATAGATAATACCTAGCTCTTATATAGTGCTTTTCAACCATAGGTCTCAAGGCACTTTCCAAAGGAGGTCAGTATCATTCTGTAAATAAATACATATATTTCCCTTTGGAAAAATCAATGCAAAATTAATTGCCAAAATAACAAGAATGAAAGCAAAACAGAGGATGGTCTGTACCGCATTTTGGCAAATAGGCATTAATGGTCTGAAACAATGTGTGTTTGAAGAAAAGGATTGCAGGAGGAGGGAGAATTGTAAATATTGCCCACAAATTATTCAATTCTCCTTTCACGGTTCAGTATTAAAGACAGGCTAAATTAGCAGCTCCCCTCCCCCATCGCAAGTCATGTCTGTTTACCCTCGGTAATGACAAAATGTAGACAACTGTCTGCTAGGACTGTGGTGACATTGGCACACACATACCAGACAAGCAGAATGTTGTGGGAAACAGAGATTGAAGCATCTTGCTATACGAGAAATAATTATCATGGGAATTGTTGTTTCGCAGTGCAACAGCTATAATAAATAGTTGCCATATGCTAAGCACAGATGCCTTCTTGAAAAGCAGCCCTGTGATGGTTGAGCCCACATTCTCCAGAGTCTGGGGCTGTAATTAAATGATTGGCTCATTGCAATCTGAGCTACCGCCCCAAGAAAAGGCATCTCACACTGCTAAAAGATTAGAGAAGAAGGGAGTCAGTAACAGCTCTGTTTATTTGATTGGTTTTGCAGGGAAAGGCAGTGCTGGACTGCTTGCTTCTTTGTATTGGCACTGTGAGATGATTTCATTGCATTTGAGGGTTTCAGGCTCCATTTGATTTTGGGACTTGGGAGTGGGCTGATATACCGAAAAAGACCAAAGGATAGATTCACAAAGAAACTTAAGTGTGTCAACACTGATTCTCACCACGCTCAACTTTTAGGTGCCTAGAGAATCAGTGGAATTCACAAAGTCTGGGTTAGGAATTTAGGCTCTCTACACAATGAATGGAGAGAGATAGGTATCTCACAATGGGATTCACAAAAGCCAGCAACCTAAGTGGCTTCCTGCCTAGGGGCTAGTCTACACTAGAAGTAGAAGCTACACTGATGTAGCTGTGCCACTAGAGTGCCCCCACTGGCATAATAAACCCACCTCTGCGAGACATAGTGCTATCCACACTGGTGCTTAGGTCAGTGTAACTTATGTCGCTCAGGGGGGTGGCCTATTCACACTTCTGAGTGAAGTAAGTTATACTGAAGAAAGTGATAGTGTAGACCTGGCCTAAGTTAGCCAATGGAACATGCCAAGGCAAGGGGTATATTTTATGCCCTGCCCCTTTTTCAGAGATAGATGCCTTCTCTCTCACACACTCTGTTTGTTGCTCATCTTCTTCGATCCCCAACTCTTTGATGCAGAGACCTTATTATCCCCATGTTCATTTACATATATTCACATCCCCTATCACCTTTTGTATGATAGTGTCCATAAATCACATCAGCTGAATTGTGCCATAAGATGTTACATCATGTACGACATTTATTAAGCTTAATAAATGTTGTACATGATGTAAAATTTTATGGCAAAACGGTAATACAATTGTGAAAATACATTTTTCAAAACGTTGCTAACTAAACTAATAAAATGTGTTAGTAAAAACACCAGTTTGGATTGCTTTCCCTTTCTCATATGGTTAATACATGACAGTGATTTTTAAGAACAAAAAGAAATTTCCTAATCAAATTATTTACATTTTCATTCAGATCATCACTTTTCACTGGAAACTTTTTCTTACCTAAATCTCAGTTGTGTCCTCTGTCATGACTCATAATAACAACTTTATTTAGTAACTTCTTTAATTACCCAAACCTCATTTAGGCAGATATTTTTGATGTTCCCCAAGGTAATTTGAGATGTATTGGTAGGAAAAAGTAGACTATTAAGATATTAGACTCTGCCAAGTGACCTCTGTGCATCTTGTGTATGTTTTATGCATTCTTATTATATGAGACTTTCACTAGGTAAATAATAAATCTGCATCTAGAGTATGTTATTAACCAAAAAACTAGACAAAGACAGACAGTGCTGACCTGTTGGCTTTTTTCAACTCCTGTTCCATTTGTAATGACATTTGCAAGGTAGCTTCATAAGAGACAAACTGTGTAAGATTCTTCTTCAGTATATTAAAATCTTATGGGCTTGATGCCTAGGAATCCTCAGAAGTTTCTCTGTCTCCAGTGTCTTTTGGGACTTTTACTGACGTCTCTCAAACACAAGAAAGAATTTTAAAAATTGATTTATTGGTCATTAATAACACTGGTCTACAATTTTTGAGAAGTCGTCTGCTTCAGAGAGAAAATGTGCTATTTATTGTGTATTTTGATGTGCTGAATTCAAATATGACAATTAAAACAACTGATTGGCTACTGTTTCTAAGATATTTAAGTTTTTACATTTTATGTCTATGTATATTGTGTAGATAGTAGAGTTTTAATCATAAATTGTAAACCTAGGTCTTCTCATGTGTTTATGGTTGCTTTACATGATAATATTTCACCTGTCCTGTTTATGTAACACTTTAAAAATCAGCAAAAGGGTTATAGAAATAAAATTTATTATGAAACAAAAGGCAAAAAACTATTATGTACATAGTTTAGTCCTATTCAGTGTCTAGTCGGCGCTTCTTGGCTTGTCTCTTGTATTCATTAAATGGAGCATCTCTTGTCACTGTCCAGCAATAGTTTGCAAGCATTGATGGGCTCCATTTGCCCTGATAGCGTTTCTCCATTGTTGCAATGTCCTGGTGAAATCGCTCGCCATGCTCGTCGCTCACTGCTCCGCAGTTCGGTGGAAAAAAATCTAGATGAGAGGGCAAAAAATGTATCTTTAGTGACATGTTGCAACCAAGGCTTTTATATGCCTTGAGGAAGTTTTCCATCAACAACCTGTAGTTGTCTGCCTTGTTGTTTCCGAGAAAATTTATTGCCACTAACTGGAAGGCTTTCCATGCCGTCTTTTCCTTGCCACGCAGTGCATGGTCAAATGCATCATCTCAAAGAAGTTCACGAATCTGAGGACCAACACAGACACCTTCCTTTATCTTAGCTTCACTTAAACTTGGAAATTTTCCACGGAGGTACTTGAAAGCTGCTTGTGTTTTGTCAATGGCCTTGACAAAGTTCTTCATCAGACCCAACTTGATGTGTAAAGGTGGTAACAAAATCTTCCTTGATTCAACAAGTGGTGGATGCTGAACACTTTTCCTCTCAGGCTCCAATGACTGTTGGAGTGGCCAATCTTTCTTGATGTAGTGGGAATCTCTTGCATGACTATCCTATTCGCAGAGAAAACAGCAGTACTTTGTGTATCCAATCTGCAGACCGAGCAAGACAGCAACAACCTTCAAAAGGCCACAAAGCTGCCACTGATGTTGGTCATAGTTTATGCACCTCAAAAGTTGTTTCATGTTGTCATAGGTTTCCTTCATATGGACTGCATGACCAACTGGAATTGATGGCAAAACATTGCCATTATGCAGTAAAACAGCTTTAAGACTCATCTTCGATGAATCAATGAACAGTCTCCACTCATCTGGATCGTGAACGATGTTGAGGGCTGCCATCACACCATCGATGTTGTTACAGGCTACAAGATCACCTTCCATGAAGAAGAATGGGACAAGATCCTTTTGACGGTCACGGAACATGGAAACCCTCACATCACCTGCCAGGAGATTCCACTGCTGTAGTCTGGAGCCCAACAGCTCTGCCTTACTCTTGGGTAGTTCCAAATCCCTGACAAGGTCATTCAGTTCACCTTGTGTTATGAGGTGTGGTTCAGAAGAGGAGGATGGGAGAAAATATGAGTCCTGTGACATTGATGGTTCAGGACCAGAAGTTTCATCCTCTTCCTCGTCTGACTCAAGTGAGAATGATTCTGGTGCATCAGGAACCGGCAGTCCTTCTCCGTGGGGTACTGGGCGTATAGCTGATGGAATGTTTGGATAATGCACAGTCTACTTTTTCTTCTTTGACATACCTTTCCCAACTGGAGGCACCATGCAGAAGTAACAATTGCTGGTATGATCTGTTGGCTCTCTCCAAATCATTGGCACTGCAAAAGGCATAGATTTCCTTTTCCTGTTCAACCACTGGTGAAGATTTGTTGCACAAGTGTTGCTGCATATGTGTGGGGCCCACCTCTTGTCCTGATCTCCAGTTTTGCAGCCAAAATAAAGGTGATAGGCTTCCTTAACCATAGTGGTTATACTGCACTTTTGTGATGCAAAAGTCACTTCACCACAAACATAGCAGAAGTTATCTGCACTGTTCACACAAGTACGAGGCATTTCTGCTCACTTTGGCTAAACAGAAATGTGTCCCTTTGCAAAATCAAACACTGACAAATAAGAGAGCACGACACTGTATGATTTCTAGAGCTGATATAGGGCAATTTGTTCAGCAGAGTGATGTAAGCTTCGTTATGATTGCATCATCCATGACTTCTAGGAATAACATGATGCAATTCATATCATGTATGACGCAATACCAGCTTCAGATTGCATCATTCATTGTTTTGCCTAAAAAGCAAGTACTGTCCAAACCCAGTCATAGATTTATTCATAGATCCAGTCAAAGATGTATTTTAGTCATTTCTGGTTTAAATTGAGATCCCTTCCCTTTATAACTCACTTATCCTCCGCCATTCCCAAGTCAAGGGTCGTATATACTGACCCAATAGCATATCTTGAAAACTAGAGCTAATCAACAATTTTAAGCATCATTTTTGTTCTCAGTGACCCAGAATTAGTAAAGTTTGATTACATTTATTTCAGAAGCATTTTGGCTGTAGAGCAGTGTAATCAACAGCATTTATCTCACTGGTGTTGTTACTAGCCTATTAAAGTTGTATCCAACAGTGACACACAGGGTCCTTTTTGCAGACAGAATATGATGATGATAATAATAAATGCAATCCTTTAAAAGGGTCCATTATATGCCCCTTTTACCCTGAAAGACTTACAAACTCAAACCCCAATTCTGCATATGGCTCGACACAGACAGACACTTTCACCCACATGGAGGCTAACTAAAGTCAATAAAGTTCTGTATTAGCACAAGCATCCACTGCATGGATCCAGTTCCAGGACGAGGCCCTCGGGCCAAATTCAGCAGTCCTTACTCAAGTCTTCCTAGGCAAAACTCCCATTGAACTCAAGGGGAGTTATGGCCTGCATACCAACTGCAGGATTTGGCCCATAAACTGACAATCTGTATATGCTACACTCCCCATTGAGATGTGGCCATCTCTGGCAAGAATGACACAGGGTAGCAATTCAATAGCAATATTACTCAACAGTTTAGAACAGGAAATGAAGGAAAAATTTAAACTGCTGGGGGAATATAGGGGAGTAAATTCTAATGACCTAAAGTTGAAATTTGACTATGACGCCAGAGCTAACACCTTGACAGTTGTGAAAAGTGCCATGCGGTCTTTAATAACATCAAATGGTCAGGATCTTTGCTTTCCATTTCACCTGAAGAATTAGTCAGAGAGGCACATTGAGATTCAATAATAACCATTCCTAAGCTGAAACACATGCACAGTTATCAGGGGGGAAACAAGTTATGGAAATCAAAAGTCTAGACCTCCTCTGCTTCCTAAGTAGGGTGACCAGATAGCAAATGTGAAAAATCGGGACAAGGGGTGGGAGGTAATAGGCGCCTATATAAGAAAAAGCCCTGAATATTGGTACTGTCTCTATAAAATCGGGACATCTGATCACCCTCTTCCTGAGTGCATGTGCATAGATGGGTGAGAAGGTACAGAGCACGCACTGGTTTGATGCAAGGGGCTCCCAGGAGTCCCTTGTTAAAATTCTGCCCCCCAATAAATGTTGGCGAAATTGTGGAGAAAGAGGAGATTTTATGCACATCTGGTGGACATTAGAGGATATTGGGCTGTGGTCCATAACCGAATATCACAAGTGGTTGGATATTTATTACCAAATCATCCTTTGGTAATCCTCCCACTGTTTCCTAGTGGAAATGGTCACACAAAAAGAGATGAAGAATCAATCTCTCATCTGCTAGTAGCTGTTTGGCTATTGGTAGCCACTCTTTAGAAAAAGGAAAACAGCCTAACCATAGGTTCAAAAAATTATGGGAGGTTGTGGTTATGGAAAAATTGACACACCAATTACTTACCCAGCAAAATAGACAGAGGACGGATAGATACTTAGATATTTGGTTACCTTTTATTCAATACTCAAAGTACATTCACCCACAACAAACTCAGCACACCTGTCCAATTTTTTAAAATAACAACATTTGAAAGACATGCCTGGTCTGTTAAATGTGTATAACAAGATTTCCCTCAATTTAATAAAATCACTAGAAATGACATAGGTGTTGTAATGATGCTTATATGGTAACGGCCTGTGAAATAGAAAGATCTGATAACTATAATCCCGTATAATATCTCTTTAAACAAAAGGTAACTGTTGTAATGATTTTTTGTTTCTGATATTTACAGGGCAAGGATTTGTAAATTTGTTAAAACTTCCTAAATAAATAGTTGTTAAAAAAAAAAAATCTGCCCCCCAGCTGAAGGGAAGGTTGGGATCATCTAGTTCTGATGATGTTCAGCCATCCTCCCAAATAATATGAAATCATCTGAGCATCAGATGAGTTACAGAGAGCCCTGTTTGCCTATCAAATGGGCCAGATTGCACTGAATGGCAGATATTTTCAAAAAATTCCCAGGGATAGAGTATGTCTTGTCAATCCCTCCCTCCAGGGTCTTCATTCCAACCCCCTTTTTCAGATTACATAAACTGGACACTGTGCTACAGTACCAATATATCAGTATATTTTTCAGGACCAAAGTGTACACATTTTCCAGCAAAGGGCTTCATATAGTTTTGTCACCTCCTCCCCTTGATTGTGGTTATGAGAAGACATAACCAAAAGCTGGGAATGAGCGACAGGGAATGGATCACTTGATGATTACTTGTTCTGTTCATTCTCTCTGGGGCACCTGACATTGGCCACTGTCGGAAGACAGGATACTGGGCTAGATGGACCTTTGGTCTGACCCAGTATGACCGTGCTTATGTTCTTATTTGTGTTCCAATGGGAAAACAATTACTACTATTCCCCTCTCCCCACCTGCAAGCACATGCACCTCTAGAACAAGGGGATTCTCACAGGTTGGGACCTTTCATAAGGTATTAGCAGCATATTATTGACAATGCCAGTGAGTCCCAGAAGCCAGAGTATGGGACAGCAAATGTGAATACCTTGAATGGTTGACAACCTAAGTGCAAAGTGGAATTTCCAATGTTCCTTAAATTGAAGGGCAATAAAATGTGTGTGAACAACATCAAGCACAATGGGACCCTGATCCCAGATTGGGGCCTCTAGATGCTATCACAATACAAACAAACAAACAGATAAATAAATAAAAATAATTAATAATAAATACATTAAACACGGGACTAGGAGAGACAGTTTGGCTGAGCAACTATAGTGACCTGGAGTTTTTATCTTTACCTTAGTTATTCTTTACATAGCCTCTTTTCAAAGTTAAATATCTCAGGCACTTTATCCACTTATTTTTAAACACTCAAGGCAACTCGTTTTCAGTGCCATGTTTGTATTCTCCATTGGCAGACCAAATCTCATATGTGGATGTGCAAGTCACTAGTGGCAGATGTCCCATAGCTGCTGTCCCCGTTTGGGAGCATCATGGCTGATAATCTACATAGCCACAGGTGAATACATCCCTTGGTCATTTCACTCACTGTGATTGATGGATCCAGACGGGGTGGTGTTTGTCTCTGAATGTCCTTTCTTCTTTCTCTGATGACTCATCACTGATAGATTGTTCAGTCTTCTGTAAGTGTAGTTCTATCTCCTGGGCATTGGAATTATTATTAACCTGTGTGCTAGGCAGTTCTGCTCTCTGATGGCAATTGTAATTTATTTACAGGACAATCTCCTAAAGGCTGTGTCTGTATCCAGATACAGGGGTCTTCATCTGATCACTATACTGGATTCCATGGTCCTAGTACTTTTTTGTCCTTGTCCCTGTGCATAAGCTTTGTCCCTTTGGGTTAGTATTCCAACTAAATTATCAGTTGCAAGGCAACCACTAAGAGTTAGGTTTCAGAGTAGCAGCCCTGTTAGTCTGTATCCACAAAAAGAACAGGAGTACTTGTGGCACCTTAGAGACTAACAAATTTATTAGAGCATAAGCTTTCATGGGCTACAGCCCACTTCTTCGGATGCATCAAAAGCTTATGCTCTAATAAATTTGTTAGTCTCTAAGGTGCCACAAGTACTCCTGTTCTTTTTGCGGATACAGACTAACACGGCTGCTACTCTGAAACCCGTATGCATCCGAAGAAGTGGGCTGTAGTCCACGAAAGCTTATGCGCTAATAAATTTGTTAGTCTCTAAGGTGCCACAAGTACTCCTGTTCTTTTTGCGGATACAGACTAACACGGCTGCTACTCTGAAACCTGTATGCATCCGAAGAAGTGGGCTGTAGTCCACGAAAGCTTATGCTCTAATAAATTTGTTAGTCTCTAAGGTGCCACAAGTACTCCTGTTCTTTTTACTTTAGGCACCGATTTTAAAAATCTTGGACAAATTCTCTTGAGCAGTTGATTCTCAAATTCCCTACCCTGGTCATGATAGATCATTTTAGAAAATCCAAAGCAAAGAATAAAGTCTCTGAATATTTTATCAGCAGCTGTTCTGCCTGTTTTACTGGTTGTTGGGTACAGCTGTGAAAAGCTAGTGAAGTGGTCTATTTCCACTACTAAAACATATTCACAGCCCTTCCCTCTCACTTGTCTAAAAGCAAGTGATCACACAGATGCATGGGAAGGGGATCATGGTAGTAATGTTCTACAAGGGTAATTAATTTCTGAATAGTAGGTCTATTTTATTTAACACACAGACAAACACTGCTGACTGGAGCGGAAATGAAATTTCACTTAAATTATGCCATTTTGTCAAAGCGGAAATGTTTCACTGAAACATATCGATTTTGACAAAATCTTCATTGCAAAGGTTCTTTTTGGTTCAGGGCTCTCTGGTCAGTTCTGATTAGTTAGGGTGTGTGTGTTATGAATAAAAAAATCTCAATTTTTTAATCTGAAAATAAATGCTTTGACACAATTCCATTTACTGAAAACATTTGAATGGTTTTGGTTTTGTTCCAAGAAACGAAAACAAATTTTGAAAGTTTGAAAGTTGCTGTGAAATCAAAGGTCGTCTTCCAGCTAGCTCTGTTCCTGAGAGAATGATCATTTTCTTCCTTCATTTGCAGCCAACAGAATCTCTTTTGTGCCAAATGAAATGTCCATTTGGGCCTGAAGGGAGCAAGGTGCTCATGTAATTATTGGTAAATCAATGGTTACACAAATTGGTTTTTGAATTCTACTTGTCTATAGAGGAGTCCTTCTTTACTACACTGCCCCATTCTTGTATCAGCAATCTTACAACTGGAGTCTCCCTGCCATCTCTGTGTCCTACTGAGCTGTTTATTTCTGCCCTCCATCTCAAATTACTCACCTGATCCTTAGAGAGAAAAGGTGGGGAGGTAATATCTTTTATTGAACCAATTTCTATTTGTGAAAGAGACAAGCTTTCAAGTTTACACAGAGCTCTTCTTCAGGTGACCTTGTTCACCTGATCCGTGTTCTTTTAGCTTCCTCTTGGCTAACATGAGGCTGGGGTAGCATGAGGAATACCTGCCCTTCCTTTCCCATTACTGTCTGGGTACTTGCTAAAGAAGGGATTCAGAATACTTTCCCCTCTGGCTGGACAACAGCACTCATTTGTACTGTGCAGGGACTGCCTGAGTGCCCCATCTTTTGCTGATGTTCTGTCTCATTACTAAAGGCAGCTTCATCGTCTCAAGCAAGATCTCCTCACTGACTCTGAGACCATCCAAACATTTCCTCATTTCAGCTTGAATATTATCAATCCATTGCCTTGTCATTGCTACCTAGAGCCGGCTGAAAGTTTTCCACTGGAAAATACAGTTTGATTGAAATCTAAACATTTCATAGGATCATGTTGATTCCGATAACATTTTTGAAAAAAGTTTTATTTTATCTTTCTTGTTTAATTTTGATAAGGTAAAATGTTTTGTTTCAACATTATCATTTTGATTAATTTCAATTCAACTTGTATATTACATAGAATATTTATATTTATATTAATACAATACAATATATTAATGTTTTAACAATGCATTATATTTATATATTTAATATTATGTATATGCTATTTAATATTTTAATACGGTATACAAGCTGAAACAAAATTAATTGACTTTAAATGAAACATGTTGACATTATCACAATTAAATGATTTGATAGCTCAGAATGAAAGTTTTTGAGAATTTCCATTCTGCAGGAAATTTCAAAATGTCTTTTTTTTTTTTTTGGTTCCAATTCAAATTTATGGAATTTCCTGCAGAATGGAAATTCCAGTATTAGACCAGCTCTAGTACTGCCTCTAAAAATTGGCTCTGGACCAACTGAGTGATACTTCAGATCTGATGAGACTCAGTCAGATTATATCAGGCTGCTGCTGATCCACCAGATGAACTAAACCTTCCAAAGGGTTTATCTGGGCTCTTGTTCCTTTTATAGAGATTTTACTTTTCACTTCCTTATAAAACCTAATGATGGGCCCAAGCTTTTAAACTGCGAGGGCAAATTCAGTGTTTGGACTTGTATCGAAATCCAGATCTGGGACTACATCCTCTGATGGTGTAAGTCAGCATCGCTCTACTGAAGTCAATGAAGTGATGCTGATTTACACCAGCTGAGAATGTGGTCTCAGTTCTGGATTTGGATCCAAGTCCAAACTCTCCCACAGTTTGGGGGTGTTGCAATGTGGGATTCCAGCTCAAAGCAATTCAGATCTGAATCTAAACCTGCCCAAAGTTCAGGAGAGGAGAGGGAGCACGTTTGATGGGTGCTTGTGTTTCTGTCCCATCTTTAGTTAAAACTAAACAAAAGCAAAACCGTCCCAAACAGTAAATGCCAAACTGCATCCTTTGTTATGCTGATTGAAAGCCCTCTGGAGCCTGGAAGGTGCTCTGTATTTTCTACAAGCAGATTCATCAACATTTTTCATGTGAACACATAATAATGCTACTGACACCACCAAAACTAAACTTTACTCTTATTAGAGAGCAAGGCAGGTAACATAACCCCCTTTATTCCCCCACGAGAACCCTCTCCCTGATGTGAAACATTTTATGAAAGTGACATATGTCTAATTGGCTGAAAGGTAATATTCAAAAGAGACACAGGCCCGCTGCTCCTCTCTGAACTCAGGGACTGCAGCTGGCAGAGTGTTAAATCAGTTAACAGTTGGGCCCATTACTGTGCTGCTGCTACTGCTACTGCTGTTATTGGGACTGTTGCTGAGTCTAGCTCAATGAGCTCTATAGTCAATGGAGAAGGCATCTCTATTGTGCACCTCAAAGCATGCTCACAGCCCCTGAAAGAGAAACAGGCCCCAAACTACTGGCGCAGATCGTATGACAGGATTACTTGCTTGTTGCTCCTCTATTTTTTTTTTTTAAAGGGACTTCTATTGGCACATAGGACGGAATTACGTGAGGGGAGACCGTATTACATCGTGACAGCTGGAAAACTGGGGACTGAAGAATGTAAAAGAGAGCTGGGTTCTTTTATGCCTCCTGCACACCTACCCGAAGTACCTTTTAATTAATTTGTGTGGTGGGGGGAGCTCCAGTATATAGGCAGTATGGGGCAAACCCTGGTTTCATTGAAGTTAGTGGTAAAATTCCCATGGACTGCAGGGAGGCCAGGATTATTCCACAAAAGCATACACAATAGCCATACTTTATAGATATTGCTTATTTGCTCTTATGCTTCTTGTGGATTAATTGTGTATTTTTTAAAGAATCCAACTATACCAGTTCAGGAATTGTTTTAAAACTACATTTAAATATAGCTCCAACTAACCCAGCCTCAAAGACCCCACCTTCACTAGAGACCAGATCCTTAGCTTGTGTAAATCAGTGCTTCCACAACGGAGCTAATACAGCAATGCTGACTTACAAAACTAAGGATCTGGCCTCACAAGTACAAGTGTATTTTTGTAACCAGGTTGTGACACTCTCATCTGATCCAGTTAACAATGAACATCATTGATTTATGTCCACCCAGCAGCTTTATACAACCATCAGCTAAGTCTGTTTCCACACCTCCCACATCACATTTCTATGAGTACGTTCTGAGAAAATCTGTGCAGTTTAACCTACAGTTCTTCAGAGGGCCACCATGCCCAGAGGACATGGATAGAGAGCAACACCAGCATATGGTGGCAGTGACAACCATTTTAATGATGCTGATCAATGCAGGGAGGATAATGCCGCGCAAACCTTTGATGCCATCCTGCATAAATTGCCAGATGCTCCCAGAAATGTCCAATCAAAACAAGTTTCTGATAATCCACATATAGAGGCTTCATCTAATGTTAAGAAAGTTTTGTAGTCTCACCAAAACTTCTAATCAACAATTCCTTTAGTTCAAACGCCATTCGTTAATTCCATTCTGTGTTTTCTTTCCATGACTTAGGATAATTTAACATTTCAACCAAACGAAGAGGTATGTACAAGTGTTTAATTTAGGTCTCGTGCAAAGAGATCTGTGTGCAAAATTCAGTGTTTTCAATTCTGTCCTGCAAATCTTTCCTTTGGATTGGATACAAGTTGATTCTCACTTTTTATTTCATTTTTTTTGATCCAACTGAATCCTAACTCTCAAAGCAAAATGTTGAGTTTTGCACAATTGTGACTTGAAACCATAAACTGGCCCAAGTCTGCAAAATCTTCTATGAACCCAGGCTGAATTTACGTTTGTAGTGAAACAAAGCAAGTTTACTAGCACTATCTTCAAGTAGCGCAGTTAGGAAATATGCACCAAATTTAGCCTCAGTATTGCAGGCATAACTCCACTGTAATTGTTTGCTGGGGCTGAATTTGACTTTCTATCTTTTGTGCCTATAGTGCTGGAAGTGGAGGAGATGGTGAAGTATTAGTTTCAAGAAGAAAAATAATGGATGGAAAAGAAATCTGGTCATTAACCCCTGATTAGGTCCCTGGGTAGGATGTAGCAGATCCTTGCATTTAGAAGAATCTGGAATAGAGTGGGATGTAAGAACATGGACTTCCTTAGGAAATTCCAGGAGCTATCAGGGGGATCTTTGTTCACGGGATCCTTTAGAGAAGTGCCCTGTGGTTCTGAAAACATTTAGATAAGAGTTGCCATGTTTAAGGCGTGTAATCGCGCAACACATGTGGAAAAAATTAGATACTGGGCCTGATTCTCATTTTACACTAGGTCCCTTTTATACTACTCTGGCCGTGTAAAGGGGCCTTAATGTGGGCATAAAAGGCATTAGTATAACTGAAAATCAGGCTCATTGTGTCAAGGTCTAGGAATAAAAAGTTCATATCTATGTGCTGAAGTCTTAAATTATTATTATTACCTAGGATAATTCCAATATGTATCATATCTAATCTAATCCAATCCAACCACACACATTATCAGCCTCTGAGCACACAGTATTACTATTTAATATTTATTTAACACCATACATTTGCATGGCACTTTCCCAGGGTAAAAAAGGGACAGTCCCTATCCTGAAGAATTTACAGTCCAAGGGCCCTAAGACAGACAAACACAGGGAAGGCTGAAATCATGGTCAGAGAGAGAGAGAACTATAGCTCGAACCAGGGTTTTAGTGGTAGAAATAAATGGAAGAGTTGAAGTTTAGAAATGTGTTACAGGGAGAAGTGACAAGATTTGGTGGGAACCTGGAAGTGAGCAGAGAAGAAAAGGTGCCCGTGAGAGTTAAACCCAAGGTTGTGAGTACGACTGACAGGGAGGATAGTGGAGCTGTCAGCTGTGGTGGAGGAAATAGGAAGGACAGAAGTTCACCTGTAGCAATCTGTAGATTGAAAAAGCGAGGGGACATCCAAGAGGAGATAACGGAAAAACAGGAAGAGATGCAAGTCTGGACACAGGGGGAGAGGCCAGGGGTGGACAGATACATTGAGAGACATCAGCATAAAGGTGGTATGAGATCATGAGAGCAAATGAAGTCAGCCACAGGCAAAAGAGCAAGGGTGGAAAGGGAAGGGGCTGAAGGCCCTCAGGAACACCAACACAGAGGGTGAACTTTGAGTATCTGCTTCTCACAGAAGGCCCTGGATAGCTCAGAGATTCATGGAGTGTAAGGCCAGAAGGGACCATTAGATCATCTAGTGTGACCACTTGTATATCACAGGCCCTTAAATTTCACTCAGTTACCCATGTATTGAGCCCAACAGCCATCCCACATTAACAGCTAAGGCTCATTAATCAGACACGTCTCTCTCTTCTCACAGGAACTGTCTTTTTGTTCTGTGTTTGTGCAGCGCCCAGCAAAATGGATTCCAGGTTCATGCCTGAGGCCCCTAGGCACTACGGCAATACAAACATGCAATAAATAATAATAAAGTAACTACAGGACATAGTCTAATCTACGTCATTCTGTGTGTGCAACTCTTGTTGGTGATGGGGTGGGGGGCTCTCCAGGTGAGGAGGGGGAGATGTGGTCTTGTGATTTCAGCACAGGTGGGAAGCAAGGAACTTTTGGGTTCTAATCCAAGCTCCGACACTGACTCTCTCTGCAATCTTGGGCAGATGTAACCGCCTCAGTTTCTCAGCCTGTAAAATGGAAATAACACCTGCCACCCTGACGGGGAAGATGGCTGATTAATGTTTGTTGAGAGTTTTAAGGAGAGAAAGTTCTGCATAAGAGATACACTATTATTGTTGCTATTGCTTGAAATCGCCATCATTCCGCAAGTGAATATAAAAAGGTAGAGATAATTAAGTTAAATAAATAATTTAACTGTCCCTGAAATGTTTGTGATTGACCAGATCTTCCTTCCCCAAGATATAGTGATTACAGAAAAAATTAATCTCTTCTACAGGGAAGGCTGCCCTCTTCTAATCCTTGCCCCAATTTCAAAAATGTCCCTCTAGCTTTGTGGCACTGCAACCCCACTGCCACCGTTGATAATCTGAACTCCTGCCTATGACTCGAGTGCCCATCCTTAGATCTTAGAAGCCAGCCTTTTAATTTGGACACTTTAACATGGGTATCACGTGCCCATTAACAAGGCTACAGTCTTTTACACTTGGCCTAAGATTTGTAACGTGAATTCCCACCATAACCACTTTGACCTGAAAGCTCAAAGAAAGGCTCTGGCAGCCTAACCCACACCACCCTTGGGCTGCCATTCCAGAGCACAGATAAAAGTGAAACTTGAGCAGAAAATGTTTGCGGTGCCACTGGCAATCAAGGTTTCCGTTGCCACAGTAACAGGAACACTTCATCAGCTCAGCTAACAGATGGCTAGTGAGCAACAGGCAGCATATGTTCCAATAAGCACTGACATCAGCACAGATGGAGGGTGGGCAGGAGGCTGGCCCTGAAACATAACCTGACATTTCCTTCTCATTTGGTGCTGCATTGTTATAGCTCACACAGGAAGATTAGCAGGGAAAAGTGAATAGCATTAGGGAATCTGCTCAAGAACCGATTACTAACACTTCACTGCAGTTTTAGATTTTTACTTAACCAGAGTGCAACATTGTTAACAACATTCAGTGGCACAAAGGAAAATGCAGTGGGTTTTAACGACAGGGGCTTTATTTTCATCACAGGCAGGTTTTCCCAAGAACACTAATTAACAGGGATTGCCACCTTCTAGGTGTCTAGATCTCCAGTTCTACTGATTATTTCAGCTTTAAAAAAACAGAGTGCAACCAAAACCTGTACAGGATTAAACAAAACCCCAAAAACACATTGTGAGAAGGATATAACTTTACTCACCACATAAATAAAGTTTAAAGATTGCTACAAAAGACAAAAAGCCTATAGTCATAGAAGAAAATCAGGCACATATCCCTGCTGGTGGGAGCTCAGGCAAAGCTGGGCTTCAAGTGGGACTAAAGGACTCAGGAATCAGTAAGTAAATAAGTTATAGGCAGGGATCCCATTTTATATTTATGTACTTATGCCTGGGTCAGCTGGCAGGTTGTGTGAGGATGCCCCCTTCTGCCTTCATCCTTAGCTCCCAAACACCTTTGCACGACAGATGGCAAGGTAATGACTAGATTGTGCCTCATGTAGAGGAGAGTTTTGTATACACATGGCTAAAATGTGTACAAATAATAAATAAATAAATTGATCATGCACAGAAGCCTTCTGATATGTCATAATAGCTTTAGGGCGCCCTTCTTCCACTGATGTGAGTGAGATTTTCACAGGCGCCTCCCTTTAATGCTAATAGGACTTGTAGGTACATCCATCTCTTGTGTCAGTAGGAGAATAGACGCTTCAGCACAACCATTCTCAACCTGTGGATTGCAAACCCCGAGCGGGCTGCCAAGCTGTTTTAGGGATGTCCTGTCCCCACAGCCAGTTCTCAGTTGCAGGTCTTTTGCTGAAATATATTTGCTCAGACACTGGTCACTGTCCCCCTCAGATGCCAAGACAGCCCCAGAAACCCCAACACCAATTCCGGTGGCAGCTCCTTTGAAGCTTTACAAGAGTAAATACTTAGCACTTCTACAGCACTTTTCATCTGAGGCTCCTCAAGCCTCTTTTTCAACATTAATTAATTCTCACACCACCTCTCCGAGGTCAGGGTGACCAGACAGCAAGTGTGAAAAATCGGGACAGGGATGGGGGGGTAATAGGAGCCTATATAAGAAAAAGACCCAAAAATTGGAACTGCCCCTATAAAATCGGGACATCTGGTCACCCTACTCCGAGGTAGACATTGCTGAACCCCATTTTACAGATAAGGAGAGAGCAGCTCAGGGAGTCTAAGGCCCACATTTGCAAGTGGCCTCTAATTTTGTTGTCTCAATATTTTAATCTCAGCTTTAGACAGCTATTGTTATTCTGTATATTACAGTAGCAACTAGAGGCCCAAGCTGAGAGCAGGAGCCTATTGTCCCAGGCACTGTACAAACACCTAGTGAGAGACAGTCCCTGCGCCCAAGAGCTTACAGTCTAAATAGACAAGAATGGCAAAGAGTGTGAGAGGAAGCTGAAGCCCAAGGAAGTGAGGTGACTTCCCTAAGGTCACACAGCAGGTCACTGACACAGCTGGGAATAAAACTCAGGTTTCCTGACTTCTAGTCCAGTGCCCTACTCACAAGACCACTACCCAAGCAGGGCCAGATTTACACCTTATGCGCCCCTAGGCACAGCATCTTCTGCGCCCTGCCTGCCTGCAGCTGATCTTCATGTTTTCCAACAAAATGAAACGAAAATAAATATAAACACAACTTCCCCTGGAAGGCACATTTCTCCACCACGCACGGTGCACCCAGCCTGAGCCGGAGCACAGCCCACCAGCCCCAGGAGAGGCACAAAGGGGGGATTGTACCTCTCCCCACAGAGAGCTGTCCCCAGGTGTCTTCCATCCCTACCTGCGCTCCAGCTCTGCCTGGGCAAGTGAATGGGATGCCAACCACACCCCTTCTTCTCCCTCCCCAGCACGGGACAGAGGCAGCAGGGCGGCCGAGATTGGGAAAGGGATGCTCCCAGCACGTTCAGCAGCCGCCCCGCCCAGCCACAGCTCACAGCACCCCCAGGCTGATTTGGACGCTCACCCTGCTTCAGTCCCACAAGCTGGGCGGCCACCAACCCGCACCAGGAGCCCGGCCACCCGCAGGGCAGCTGTATGTATTAACTTTTTAACTTTTAACCCACTTTTAACTTTTAGGCACCCCTAGAATGTCGGCGCCCCTAGGCACGTGCCTACTGTACCTAATTGGAAATCCAGCCCTATACCCAAGGGGCCTTATTTTTAGAGGTGTTGAATTCCTGTAGTCCCTCTGGACTCCAAGTGGAGTTATGGGTGCTCACTGAAAACGAGACTCTAAGTGTCTCAAGTTGAGCACTGGGCCAACCCAAATCTGTGGACATTTTATAATTTTTGGGCCTTATGTGCCCAACTTTAGGCATTCAAGTTTGAAAACTTTGCCCTCTGGGACTTGTCTGAGTTAACTTCAAAACCGCCTGAATCCCAGGACTCTCCCACGCCATTGCTCTAACTGCTAGACCCGACATGCAAACATTAGACTGAGAGGAAAGGCTTCTAGGGACACAGCGGTGGAGGACTGATTGAGTGTAGCTGAATTATTTGATTTATTTTGACTTAGAAAATCATGTCAATCACTTAAAAAGTGCCCATTCCATGCTCTGGGCTTCTTTACAATTTTTAACATTGAATTCTCTTCTTCAAACATTTAGGGAACAAGAAACTATGGCCTGAACCGTTTAGGACTTGAAGGGGATGTCTACACTGCAACTGTGAGTGAGCCTTCCAGCCCGAGGAGACAGACTTGCGCTAGTTCCGCTGGATTTGGCATGCTAAAAATAGCTGAGTGGACATTGTGGCTCGGTCGGCAGTTCAGATTCTCAGGCCCATGCAACCCTCTGGGCCTGAGCTCAGTTGGGTAGCCAGAGCCACACTGTCCACACTATTTTTAGCATCCTAGCTTGAGGAAAGCTAGCACAAGTCTGTCTACCCAGGCTGGGAGGCCCGCTCCCAGCTGCAATGTAGACACACCCTTAAGGTTAAAACCAATACCTTGAATTTTACCCAGAAACTCAAAGTGAATGTGGGGACACACAACAGGAACCACCTCCTTCAGTGTTAATCTTTGGGGCTTTAGAATTCAAGTCTTTCCTCCAGTCATTAGAGACGTCTTACTCCTTTCCTCCAATGTCAGTATAACAATCAATGAACAGTTATGAGCAAACCCTCTGTGGAAATACGCTTTCTGTACAGAACATGCATTGTAGCTGCACCAATTACGCTGATTGGTATATGCTTAAAGCTGCATCACATTAAACCCTGTGGGCCAAATTATCACCTGATGTAAATCAGTGTTGCTTCATTGCCATCAACGTAGCTGTGTTGGTAGACACCAGCTGAGGATCTGGCCCCTTTTGTTTTCAGGCATTTCAAGCTCAGCTATAACAATTTGAAATTAAAAATTGAAGGGCTGGATTACCAGAACAACAAAGTGAATTGGCCTATAAAACAGCTGCTGTGTATATGCAGTAGGCATCTTGCAGTCAAACACATTTCATAGCGATGTCTACTAGGCAGACTCCTTAGCGTCCAAGAGAACTGGTCATGCTGTATAATGTACTCGGTATCTGAAAAATACCTTTTGTGTGCGTATTTGCACAATTTGTGTACCAAATGTTTATTTTCATAGGAGACAAGCTAGCCAACGGGACAAGCAGTGAGCCTTAAATCTGAACAGAGATGAGCTTCTTCAATGGAATCTACAGTAGATATCTTGAAGCTGGTGCATGGTTTTCCATCAGATTATCATATCCATACTTAACAGTATTATGTGCAGTACTAATTACTTCAACTGGCCTAATTTCAATATTCCCTTCATTTTATAGGGGGCAGAATAAATTATTATTTCTTCTCTTTCTCTCCTTCTTTCTCTCCCCATTCCCTCCCCAGATCAGCCACGTGCTATGACCTATCCAAGCAATCTTCCTCCTCCTGTCCCTTCCCTACCCTGCAAAGCCCCAATCCTGACTTCCAGTTCCTCACTGCAAAAGCAGAAAACAAGCACATGCATCTTTGCCAAAAGCCAAAATGATTTCCCTGACCCTCTCCTCATATTAGTAACCGCTGATTTGTTTGTTTTTGTTTTTTTACAGTCATCCCTCTGGCTCTTAGCACAAGTCACCCCATTTACAAAAATTAATCTTCTTGCCCTAGGTACACATGGATTTGGGATAAATGTTATAAAGCAGCCTTACAAAATGGTACTTTTATCATCATCATTCATAGTAAAGAACAGGCAAGGAGATTTGTGTCCAGACCGATACATTTTCATGACAATTTCCCAAGCTTTGTTTAAACCAGAGGGGAGTTTGAAGGTTCCAATAAACATTTATCTTTTAAACACCAGCCTTCCTCACACTTCACAGCTTCATGTTCAGCCACACACGTATTGCTTTCATGGTCTAGTGTAGTAGTTTTCAACCTGTGGGCCACACATCTCTGGGGGTCTGCAGACTATGTCTGAGATTTCCAAAGGGGCCTGCACTTCCATTTGAAATTTTTTAGGGGTCCACAAATGAAAAAAGGTTGAAAACCACTAGTCTAGCAGGAACTGATGGGTAAGGTTAAGATTTAGTCATGGATATTTATAATAAAAGTCATGGACAGGTCATGGGCAGTAAACAAAAATTCACAGCCATGACCTATCCATGACTTGTACTATATACACGACTAAATCTTGGGTGCTCTGAGGGGGAGGTTCCGGGGGCACCACAGGTGCTCTGGAGGGGGGGCTCTGAGGGCACCGCAGGTGCTCTGAGGCAGGGGGCAGCCTAGGGGCACCGCTGGTGCTGGGGGGGTGGCAGTGGCGCATGGCCCAAGACTGCGGCTGGTGCTAGGCGAAGGAGGGAGAGAGGGAGGTGGCACATGGCTAGGAGGTGTCAACTGTCTAATCACACGAACCCAAACACCCTTGCCCCGCCTCTGTCCTGCCCCACTCATTCCATCCCCGCACCCTCACTCACTTTCACTGGGCTGGGGCGGGGGTGCGGGAGGGGGTGTGGGCGCTGGGCTGGGGCTGAGGTGTTTGGAGTGTGGGAGGGGGCTCCAGGCTGAGCGTGGGGTAGGGGTGCAGGGCGCAAACTCTGGGAGGGAGATTGGGTGCAGGAGGTGGCTCCAGGCTGGGGCAGGGTGTTGGGATGCAGGTTCTGGGAGGGAGATTGGGTGCCGGAGGGGGCTCCGGGCTGGGGCGCAGGTGGGGTTGCGGGCTCTGGGAGGGAGTTTGGGTGCAGGACGGGGCTCAGGTTGGGCAGGGGGTTGGGGTGCAAGAGGGGGTAAGGGGTGCGGGCTCTGGCCGGGCGACGGCTAAGGCAGACTCCCTGCCTTCCCTGGCCCCATGCCACTCCAAGAAGCAGACAGTACATCCCTGTGGCCCCTGGGGCGTGGCAGGATTCCTGTGGCCCCAGGGCACGGCAGGGGGCTCCATGCGCTGCCCCTGCCTGCAGGCACCACCCCTGCAGCTCCCATTGGCCGCAGTGATCCTGAACTGTTTTGTATCTTAGGTCCATGTCTGCTCACTGTGCGGGTATCATGAGCTACCAGGTCGGGGGGAGGGGGGAACTCTTTCCTATGGTTCCAACTTTGAGAAACTAAGATTTATCCCCCCAAAATGCAATAAGCTACTTCATGATGTGTTATGTCTGACATACAAAAATGTCCGGAAATTCAGTTATAGTTCCCACAACACTTTTTCTTGGGCCAACCTTAAGTATATATGAACTATTCATATTAGCAGAGTTTGAACGGAGCCAGTAGAGCTGGCACACCACCTTTTCCAGTTCTGTAAATCTGACCAATATTTGTACACTCCCACCAGCCGCTGCTGTGCTAGCGTGTTGTGGGACATGTGATTGAGGCACCGATCCTACCCTGTTTCCCCGAAAAGAAGACATCCTCCGAAAATAAGGCCTACTTACAGTTTTGCCTCTCGTTGTAATATAAGGCATCCCCCCGATAATAAGACCTCCCCGATAATAAGGCATCCACCGATAATAAGGCATTTTTCATTTCTGAAAAATAAGACATCCCCTGAAAATAAGACCTAGCGCATCTTTGGGAGCAAAAATTAATATAAGACACTGTCTTATTTTCGGGGAAACAGGGTACATTTCCCAGCACATCTATTCAGTGTGGCGCTTACAGGAAATTTTTTACAATATTGTGGGATTAGAAGAGTGTTCTGTGAGACGGCTCTGATTATCCTAGAATTCCCCAGGAATTGCTGCCATTTTACATGACCTTGGACATGTCACGTCACCGCTGTCCCTCAGTTTGCCCATCTGTAAAACGGGGATAACAATACTGCATTCCTTTGTAAAGCACTCCAAGATCTACTAATGAAACCACATATCTGACTGAATCCCTGGCCTCACCGAATCAATGAAGGGAATGGACAAAGTTCAACATGTATTAAAGGGGTGTCTGTCCCCACTGAGACTCTGGAAATAATTGAGCAGGAAACACCTCCCTCATCTGCCCCAGAGGCTATGTCTATACACCAACAGTGATGAACATCACTTCAAAGATCACCTAAACTGGAGCAGACTGGTGGTTGACTGTGCCTTGAAGCAAGATGGAGATGCCTTCTGAAGGGGAATAATCCTGCTGTTGCTTCTATCCTCTATATTATTTTGGCATGCTGCATTCTGCACATCTGCGCAAGCGAAGTGGAAGTGTTTCATGGTAGGCAGAGTGAGTGCAGAAGGGCACATATTAGCAAACAGAAACCCTCAGGGTCCAGTATATCTGAGCTGCTGCCACTACTGGATAAGCTAGCATTAACAGCATGCCCTCTGCTATTACTTTGCCAATGATGCAGCTGGGAATGGCAATGCTGATAATGATGACCCCGCCAATTGACTCTGTATGCTGGCAAATAGTGCTTTGTTCACTTTTGGAGGGTTATCTCAATGATCTCATGGAAATGGATGTTGGTGACCGGGAGACACAGGCCTTGTTTGCAGAAGGATTGTAGCCAATGCAGCTGAACTGATGTACAGATCTTATGTAGACATGATTTACATCAGACAGAAAGATTTACACCAGTGCAGCTACACCAGGGGATAAAAATCCCAGCACGGATACAGCCATAATTAGCAAAGACAATTAAGGGACTTCCTGAGCATTTGTCCCCTGGGCTGCTCAGGGCCTGGGGTAGAAAACAGAGAGAGTGGGATCCTTGTTCAGAGCAGTTCCTGAAGCACGACAGGACTGAGCTGGGAGAGCTCACTGCATTGGTGCAGCTGCCTTGCCTGCAGTCCCTATCACTATTACAGCTGCAATGGTGTTAATCAAACTCCTGTGAGTGGGGGCACTGTCAAGATGTGCTTGGAGACAGCATCTGAAGAAGTGGGCTGTAGCCCACGAAAGCTTATGCTCAAATAAATTTGTTAGTCTCTAAGGTGCCACAAGTACTCCTGTTCTTTTTGCGGCTACAGACTAACACGGCTGCTACTCTGAAACATAATCATAACGGAACTAGTGATGCTCATGCAACGTTAGGAGCACAAGGTGGCCTTCCACCATACCAAGAGGAGGAAGCTTGACGGGGGGAGTACTCTGCAAGTGCGGGGCCTATTTCCTATCCTCCCTCAAGTTACATCTCCGGGCAGAGTTCCTCTGGGCCATGTCCACTGCTTCCCTGGACACTTTCAAGGGCAGTGGGCACTGTCCAGAATTCTCTGCTCAGTGTCCCCCTCTGAATCCCTTGACTTTATGCCTGTGACCCTCACTCCCATCACTATTTTTTATTTGTTGTTCCCTGAAATTATTAGGAGCACATTTGTGCATGGAGATGGAGAGTTTTATAAGCAATTGCAGGTGCCTGGCCCAGTGCTGACAACTGCTTTTTTCCCCTCTAGTGTAGGCAGGGCTTGTGAGCATGAGAGAGATTGAATGCTTTGTAATGAAGGTATATTGTAACATTTCTCTCCAGGTGGCACTTTGTTAACAACAATCAGATCCTGATTGATCTTTGAAGGGCTAATTCTTATGTGGTTTGCAAGGATTCTAGAAGAAGCAAGTGTTGAGTGGGGGTACTTTAAAAGTATCAGTGAAAAAAAGAATAGTGGCATAAGAAATTTGCAATACAATGCCTGTGTCTCCTTTGCACCCCACAGTAATTTGTTCTTATTCCTGTTATTATCCCCTCAGGCACTAATGGTCACTTTATTAATTAGTTGAAAATTGCATTCTAGGTCAAATGGTAGCCCCTCCCCCCATTGTTGCAAATTGCTGCTGGTACGGCCCAGTAAATGGCAGTGTTACTGCAAAATGGGAATGATCCTTGCTTTTCAAAATAAAGCCCATGGGCCAGCTGCACTTTCCAGGGCTGCAAAAGGGATTTCAGAATTTCTAAGCAGAGCATTTCCCCAGGCCTGCTTTTAAGCAGTCAGAAATTAACAGGTCATTGTTAAGATTTCTAATCACAGCTGATTATGTTACTGTATGTGCTGATTTTTAAAGCCTGCTTTCTAAGGTGCACTGCTTCAACACCTCCCTGAAAACTGGGGCTGAGGTTTTCAAAAGGCACTAGTAATTTTGGGTTACTCAATTTTTGGGTGCCCAACTTGAAATGCTTTAAAGGTGCCTGATTTTCAGAGGGCAGATGCTCAGCAATTTTTAAGAAATACGGCCCCCTTTTAAGGCATCTCAGTTTAGGTACCCAAAATCACAACTCACTTCAAAAAACTTGGCTTGGTGTCACTTCAAAGATATTTATGTTTAACGTAGGAATGAAGCAACATACGTTTCAGAAAACAAGTGTAGAAATATAGGAATCTCTCAAAAGTCTTTAGAAAGGGAAACTCCTAGGGTTGCCAATACTGTATTTAAAATATAAGGGACTCTTTTCTTAGAACTCCCACCCCACCCGCCTCCCATTATCATTAATAATATTAATAATAATACACAGTACTGACCTACATATGCCAGGGGTATTTCTTGATGCTTTTTGCAGCACTCAACAACTCCCGATCTTGTTATACGGAGTCACAGGGGTGCTGGAAGAATTTTTATAGTGGGGGTGCTGAGAGCCATTGAACTCAGCTGTAAACCCTGTATATGATGAAAACCACTTCAAGCCAGGGGTGCGGTAGCACCCCCAGTTCCAGAACCTATATACAGAGATGAAAAAATAAGGGACGTTCCTTGTAGTAAGGGACTGTTGGCAACCCTATACGGAAGTCGTAGGTGTTTGGCCTGTGCAGGAAGTAAAGGAGCAGAGGAGGTGAACATCAGAGGTCAAGCAAAAGATTTTCCATTAATCATTTTCTGCTGCCTAGTCTGCTAGATACATTGTGTCAGGATATCTGTGGTCCAGCAGGTAGGGAACTGACTGGAAGTCAGGAGGCCTAGGTTCATTTTCCAGCTCTTCATTGCTAGTATGAAGGAAGTGGTTAACATTAAATCAGAGTTTTGCAGATAACTCCCCTACCATCATGCAAAACATATAGCTCCTGATCTCTATTTTTTATATGACCATAGCCCTATGTCCTCTCATTCCTTTTCTTGCATAACAGTTGAAACTTTTTTCAATTGATTTCTATTCAGCACGAATTTACTGAAGCTCAAGTTGCCTTTTTTCCTTCCCCAAAGGCCACTGAAGTCAACAAAAAGACTCCCTTGGGCTTTGGATGAGACCATAAAATAACAGAGAAGAAGAAGATGATCACCAGACAGGGGGAGAGAGAGGTACATTGATAGAGCAGTAAAATATTCATATCTATAAATCCATGACCACAAATTGATGAATATTGTTTTGTTCTCACTTTAGCCATTTTATGAGACTCACGATGGCTCTAGTAAGTACTTAATATTTTTTCTCTTTGATTTTTTTTTTTAACTTACCAGAAGCAATAGTTTCACACCACCGTATCCAATGTCAAGAACTGATGCGTCACTCAATGGTGGAAAGCAATAGAAGCCTGCCTGAGTCTTGCTAAGCCTGGTGAATTTGGAGGATTTTATTTTCCTCGTGTTCTAAAAACGCTCCAATATTTTTTTTGGTTGTTTGTTTGTAGAAATCTGTAGAAATAATCAAAATGTAACTTCAGTGAAAAGTGTAAACTAAAGCAGCCACTTTAGGAAAGCAAGCAAAACTTAGCAAAGGAATTAAACACATATCACTTAATGTGCTAGTTTTACTTGTGAAATCATATTTAATAAACCTAAGGTCAACACAGAAAGAATGATTGGAGCAAATATATTGTAAAACTTCTGACAGTCAGCAGATCTTGAAAGATTCCTGAATTATTTTTGAAATATGGAAACCTTGGTCTAAGCTTATTATTTATGTCTTAAAGTTGTATACTGCTGCTCATCACCATACTATCCGAGTGCCTTCCATATAAAATAAACACAATAACAAAGTTCCTAGTGGATTTCAAAGAGTCTCTGGCATTGCTTTATGAGGTGAAAACTCTGTGTAGGCTAGGGGGGAATTTTTGATAAGGCAGGTTGGGAGTAAAAGGAGTGTTTGAATTGCAAGTGTCACTTAGGGTGGAAAGACTTTCTCAGAGAGGAAGGCTGTGCAACATTTCCTCAAGATGGTCAGACTGTGTCGGTCTTCTTATTGTGCTCAGCAAGCTGTATAATTATATGTGATGTTTTTCTATACAAATGTACAATGTAGGTATAGTTTTAATACAGGCATACCTCAAACACTGAATAAACTTTACAAAAAATAACACCCCCTTCACCCCCAGAGTGGAATGTAGATCAGATGATAAAGAAAGGCATCAATGGGCAATTAAACCAGAAGGCAACGATGAATATCAAAAGACATCATCATCTACATTTAAATCCTACTAGATGAGCTGCATCTTAAACACAAATGAAAATTAAATGTCCTCAATGTAAATACAGAGCCAGCTGGGACTCTTGAATAAAAGGAGTTCGGATCTGATAAACTTAACTCCTCTGTGGTTACTTTGAGTTCAACCATCAGTGTTCAAAAGGGGATAAAGAGTAGCAACATTTCATAGCCGAGTTTTAAAAATTAGGGATGATTTTACCAAAACATTAAGATATTATGCAGTGCTGAGCCACCGATAATGTAATATCTTAAAGTCACAACTGGGGGCAACGCTGCTTTTACATTCCAGTTTTGATCTCCTAGTAAAAGAGTCAAAAGGTCAGGCAGCAGTTGGATGCTGGGTGCTGCCTCCATAGTCTTCCAGACATCCAAAAGCGTTTGATCACTGGGCATTGCCAAATGGCATGTATCCAAGCTGTTTTTTGTGTTTTACATTTTTCACAAGCCAGAGGGGCATTTCCTGTGCAACCCAGCAGAGAGAAATGGAGATCCATACATCTTAAATATCAACTTTGATAGAAGTTAAAATGGCTGGCTTGGAAATGAAACTAAATGTATTTTATATGACGATTCACACCTATTCAGTAGTAACATACTGAATCAGACTCCCTTAAAATGGTATTTTATTTGCTCTGCTCCTTTGTGAACACTAGTACTAATAGCTTTCATATAAAATCAGCCAATTAATGGCATAATGGCTAATTAGGGACAGATGGGAATAACTGACACAACAATACAAAAGAGGAAATGTACATAAAAATTGTATGTATCCCTACCCTCATCCCCTTTGATTTCCTCTTTTCTCTTTGACCTGTATGCTCTTCAGGTCAGGGACCATATCCTTCTATATGTGCACTGGCCCAGCACAATGAGCCCCCAGCCCTGATGGCACCTTTAGGTGCTACTGCAAAACAAGTATGATAACAGTAAAAGAGGAGATGAGATTTTATTGATGATGTTTATACAAAACACACCTTACCGACTAGTGAAACGTGACTAACAGCAAACTTATAGTCAGTTTAAGTTCAAGCTTTACCATCAGAGATACTCAATCCTGTACAGGGGAACACACTATCTTCTCATTTCCTGCAATGTTTGTACCATATTGAAATAAACAAAGCATAAAACAGAAGTTGAGATTCAGGGCCGGCTCCAGGCACCAGCCGAGCAAGCTCGTGCTTGGGGCGGCAGATTTCAAAGGGCGCCATTCCATCTAATCCTCTCTTCTTTTATTTTTGGTTTTGTTTTGTTTTGTGCTTCACCGCTTTGGCTGCCCCTGCAGGTTTTTTTCTTTTTGGTTTACTGCTCCCGCCACCCTGTAGGAGGCGGAGGAGGGGAGCACCCTGCATCAAGCCCGGTAGGGCAGCCCGTGTCCTTCCCTACCTGCCGAACGGAGCGGCACGGAGCCCTCCCAGCAGGCGGCGCAGCAGGAGGGGCCTTGTGGCAAGCGCACCGCTTAAGGAAGCCCTGGCCACCCCCCTTCTCTCTCCCCCCCACCGCTAGCCGGGGTGTGAACTCCACTGCCGGGAGTCTGCAGGGCCAGGAGACTCCCTGCACCCACTGCCCCGTACGTTTTTTTTTTTTTTTCTTCACCGCTCCGGCAGGCGGGCCAGTTTGTTGTCCCCCCCGCCCGCCGCTCCGTCCAGGGGCAGGTTTGTTTCCCCCCCACTCCTTTGCTGCTCCAGCCTGCCAGTTTGTCCCCCTTCCCTTTGCTGCTCCGGCCGGCCAGTTTGTTCTCCCCCCTCGCCGCTCTGGCCGGGGGCAGGTTTGTTTCCCGGGCCCCCCCTTTTGCCGCTCCGGCCGGTTTGTTGTCTCCCCCCTCCTCCGGCTGGGGGCAGGTTTGTTTGCCGCCCCGCCCCCTCCCCCCGGCTGCTCCGGCCAGACGGGCGTTTTTTGCTTTGGGTGGCAAAAAAGCCAGAGCCGGCCCTGTTGAGATTACTACAATTGAGGTCCTCTCCACACTACAACTGCAATCATGTTAGAGTACCTAGTTATAACACTGTTGAGCCCTAACCATGCTATAACACAGACTCTCGCAACGAGTTCTATGCAGGCAAATCCCTGCACTCATGTGGAACTCGTTGCAGGATCAGAGCAGCATGTGGTTTTACCTGTGTAAACTAGACAAAGATATATTTATTACTCATTCATTTACTTTGATGTATACACTCATTTCATAAAATGGAACCACCTGCCTTTACTCTGGGTATTCCTTCACTCATTAAAAAATACAGTTATAGAAACAAACTACTTCAATAACAGCACTCTGCTCAATTATTTACATACAGCAAAACCCAGCAGCTGAATGCATACTGAAGATCTTTATGACCTCTCACCAGAGTCCTCATAATCCCACACAGCCAGGGAAAACAAACAGGCCTTGCAATATGCCCTGAAAGTTAGTAAGGCAGGACTATTTCACACCAGTACGGAGTGAGTTACAAAGCTCATAGAGAATGTCCTGCTAGCGGCCAATCTCTCTTATACAAGTGGGGCTCCAGCACACATCCCTCTGCTGATCATAATTGTGGCAGTATGGTCCAGGAAGAGAGGTGGTCTTCTAGATAAGTAGGTTCCAGGCTGTTTAGGTTGCATTGACCTAGTTGTGCTTGTGTCTACACTTAAATTTGTCTGCCACTGATGTAAGCTCTCCACTACACTGACACAGTAACACCACTTCCCAGAGCAGCATTGAGCCACGGTTGATATACTGAGGTCAACACTGAGGTGTGAATGTAGAAGATCCTACCTATGTCAACCTTAACAGTCCTCCAGCAGCTGTCCCACAATGCCCGACAGTGACTGTTCTGTCACAATTGTGAATTCCACTGCCCATGGAGACAGGAAGTAAACCCCCATTTTAAACCCCCCTGTGAATTTTTGAAATGCTTTTTCCCGATTGTTCATGTTGGGGAGCAACCTAGCAGCTCTCCACTGTTGTGTGCAACTATGCACCTCACCATGCTGGCTACATGTTCCAGATGCTTTCCAGACTGGACGGGAGATATTGGCTCTCCTGGGCCCGTGGGGAGAACAGGCAGTGCAAGCGGAGCTATGGACCAGCCATAGCAACATAGGCATCTATGAGCAGATTGCACAGGGTATGCAGAAGAAGGGTCTGACAGGGATCAGCAGCAGTGCCGCATAAAAGCGAAGGAGGCCGGGGAGGCCCAACAGTCAATCCACCGCCAAGCCTCAGACCTGCTGCTGTTACAAAGAGCTGCATACCATACTTGGCAGAGACCCCACAGACCACCATTGATACCTCTGAGGAGCCCAAGTCACAGGTCCCTGCCGTGAACAGCAAGGAGGAGGAAAAGGAGGAGGATGGGGGACATGCGACTGTGGACTGCAGCTGTGCCGTGAGCCAGGACCTGTTTGAGATTCCAGTGCAGTCCAGTCAGTCCCGGCTGTCGAGTACGGGAGAGCCTGATGCAGGGGAAGGACCCTCTGGTAAGTGCGTTATTGTATTTCCCATTACAATGATGTATTGATGATGACTGCAGGACACTTTTCATTAATTTACTTGTATTAGAAGAAGTAGCTGTACAACAAAGACAGGTAGTGTTATTTGCTTTTCATTCCCCTGTGGAGTTAGGCAAGGGGGGGGTCATACGGAGCAGTTTGTTTATGTACACAGGGATGTCCCTTGAATGCTTCTGAGAGATCTCGATGAAATTTTCATGGACGTACTCTGCAATCCCCTCCCAAAGGTTTCTATGGATGGCAGCCTTATTTCTTCCTCTGTGGTAAGACAATTTCCCCATGCCAGTCAGCAATAACTTCAGCAGGTACCATTAGAGTACACAGGCTAGCAGGATATGGGTCTGGGCAGCTTTGGTTCAGAACTCCAATCTTGTGAGTAAATCTACCAAAAGCACATTCAACTGTCATTCTGTCCCTGCTCAGACTGTAGTTGACTTTTTCCTTGGTGCTGTCGAGGTGGTTGTTGTACAGCTTCATGAGCCAAGAGAACAAGGGATAGGCTGGGTGCCCCAGGATCACTACTGGCATTTCAACATTGCCAATGTAATCCGCTGGTTGGGAAAGAAAGTCCCTGCTTGCAACTTTCTAAACAGTCCTAGGTTCTTAAAGATGCAAGTGTCATACATCTCCTGTGAGCAGCACGTTCCTGCTGAGTGCTTCATAAATATAGAAAAAATAGTTTTCTGTTGACGTACTCTGTGGCAAGGTGGTCTGGTGCCAAAATAGAGATATGCGTGCTATCTATTGCTCCACCATATCTTAGGAACCCCATTGCTGCAAATCTATCCATTATGTTCTGCACATTGCTGAGAGTCATAGTCCTGCATAGCAAGAGATGATTACTGGCCCTGCACACTTGGGCCAGACAATGGCTCCTACAGTGGATTTTCCAACTCCAAAATAATCAGTAGCAATATGGTGTTGCAAGTTTCCACAGTATAATCACCACTTGCTTTTCCACTGACAGTGCATCAATCATTTTGTTGTCCTTGTGCTGGCGGGCTGGGGCGAGCTAAGTACACAGACCAGGAACGTGGCCTTGTGCATCCAAAAGTTCTGCATACACTGCTTGTCATCCCAACCTTGCATTACAATGCGATCCCACCACGGGCCCAGAAGCAGAGCTCTACTATTTGCAGCTGCTCCGGAAACACCAACAACTTGAATTGTTCCTCCCTACGTCCCACAGCAATCTCCCTCCAGGAAATCGTCATATTCCACGGCTCTTCTTGCAGCTCTGAACATACTACAGGATTGTGTGTCCCGTGCTTGCAACGCTCATGGCAATAGTGCATAGCTGTCTGGGTTCCATGCTTTTGTCAGAGATGGCAGACAGCGACAAGTCCTGCATGAGTTCATGGGATTTTAAAAATAGGTGCAAAAATTATGGGGTAGGAATGTCATTATGGGGTGGAGAAAGTTGCATGATGGGAACTTGACCTCACAGTCCCAGCACCACTCATTTCTGGCCCATCACACATTGCCAAAACTTCCAAAAAGGCAGTACGCTGGATGGTGACGAGTTGCACATTGGGATATCTATCCATGGTGCACTGCACTGTGCTTCAAAACAAGCACTACTGGTGAGTATGTGCAGCATCGAAGCAAAGAGAGAAGTATACATGCGCACAAGCGACATACTAACTGTGGAGGTTTTATGCCCATGTAATTTGTGTCTGCAAAGTCTGTAGACGTGTCCTGGAAGTATGTCTATGCTACTGCAGCACAGCTACAACATTACAGCCACATTATTGTAGCATAGATCCCGGAACTAGGAGTACTGGGGGTGCAACAGCACCTCCTGGCTTGAAGTGGTTTCCATCATATACAGGATTTACTGTTTGGTTCAACAGCTTTTAGCACACCCCCAATGTATAAATTGTTCCAGCATCCCTGTACTGTAGTGTAGATTCTTGCTACAGTGATGGAAAGCATTTTTCCATTGCTGTAGTTAATCCACCCCCTCAAGAGGTGGTAGCTAAGGTATCGAATTCTCCGATAGACCTAGTGGTGCCTACACTAGAGCTTAGGTCGGTTTAACTACATCTCTCGGGGGGGGGGGGGGGGAGATTTGACATAGTTAGGTTGACCTAAGTTTTAGGTGTAGAGCAGGCCTGAGAATTAATAGGCAGCCAGTACAGATCCAAAAGCACTAGTTTAATGGTATCCCCTAAAGATGTAACCTGTAACATTTCAGTTCCTTCAGTTTCTCAATAGATTTGAAGTGTAGTGCCACATAGAGTGCACTTCAGTAGCCTAATCTGGAGGTGACAAAGGTGTGGATGACAGTTGCACATTTCATATCTGAAAGAAATTAATGCAATCTCCTGGCCATACAGAGATGAAAAAAAGCTGATCTATCTGTAGCTGCTACCTGATCTTCTAATAGAAGCTGGGAGTCCAACCAATCTCTTAGATTGCACACCTGCTCCACAAATGGCAGGGGAGCTCACGCCAAACACAGGGAGTGATATTAGAGAGCAAGAGAAAAGTTTGTCTTATTCAAAGGAATCTTGTTTATATAAAATTGAATAAATCCAAGAGTTTAGAGACAGTCATAGTTAACAGGTTCACATGTAGTGAGATTTAGATGCAATGGACCTTTTTCAGGGCCTGAGGAACAGAGCTGGATGAAGTATTAGCTGCTGCCGTAAGCCAGCAGCACTGGATGTATTTTTCTAAACCTAATTTTTGAAATTAGAGCTGTCAAACGATTTAAAAAAATCACAATTAGTTGCAAGATAAAAATAATCACGATTAATGGCCGTTTTAATCGCACTGTTAAACAATAATAGAATACCGTTTATTTAAATATTTTTGGATGTTTTCTCCATTTTCAAATATATTGATTTCAATTACAACACAGAATACAAAGTGTATAGTGCTCACTGTTATTTTTTATTACAAATATTTTCATTGTAAAAAAAAGATAAACAAAAGAAATAGTATTTTTCAATTCACCTCATACAAGTACTGTAGTGCAATCTCTTTATCGTGAAAGTGCATCTTACAAATGTTAAATTATTAAAAAAAATTATATAACTGCACTGAAAGAGCCTACAAGCCCACTCAGTCCTACTTCTTGTTCAGCCAATCACTAAAACAAACAAGTTTGTTTACATTGATCGGAGATAATGCTGCCCTCTTCTTATTTACGTCATCTGAAAGTGAAAACAGGTTGTAGCCGGCGTTGCAAGATATTTACGTACCAGAGATACTAAACATTTGTATGTCCCTTCATGCTTCGACCACCATTCCAGAAGACATGCATCCATGCTGATGACGGGTTCTGCTTGATAATGATCCAAAGCAGTGCAGACTGACGCATGTTCATTTTCAACATCTGAATCAGATGCCACCATCAGAATGTTGATTTTCTTTTTTGATGGTTCAGGTTCTGTAGTTTCTGCATCGGAGTGTTGCCTCTTAAGACTTCTGATAGCATGTTTCATACCTCGTCCCTCTCAGATTTTGGAAGGCACTTCAGATTCTTAAACCTTGTCAAGTGCTGTAGCTATCTTTAGAAATCTCGTATTGGTTCCTTCTTTGAGTTTTGTCAAATCTGCAGTGAAAAATGTTCTTAAATTGAACAACATGTGCTGGATCGTCATCTGAGACTGTCCTAACATGAAATACATGGCAGAATGCGGGTAAAACCACAGAGCAGGAGACATACAATTCTCCCCCAAGGAGTTCAGTCACAAATTTAATTAACATATTTTTTAACGAGCGTCATCAGCATAGAAGCATGTCCTTTGGAATGTTGGCTGAAGCATGAAGGGACATATGACTGTTTAGCCAGGATTGGTTACAGGCATTATCTTTGATGTAAGAACTAGGGTACCACTTGATCTGGGGTAAATAAACTGATCTCTCGGGACTGGAGGCAACCTGAATATTTTGTGATTTTTTTGTGTAAGGGATCATTTGTCACTAACTACAGCTTACCTGGGTAGCAAGATAGACTGGAGAGTCGAAGAGAACTGTCTGTGACTCCATGGTAAGACTGTTATAGTGATCCAGGAGTTCACATTGTTACTGGCTTGGTGAAATCTAATTATGGTACATACCACCAGTTTGGGTTGTCTGGCATGTTTTTGACAGTCTGCCCTGAGGTAGGCACTCACTGTCATAAGCCATTTCAGACAATTGCCTAGTCTTGGCAGGATTCACATGCCTCAGGGTCAGTTGGGTTTATAGTGCATAACCCCAGAGCTGTTAAAAGTATAGATTTGATAGTGAGGGTTTTTAAGGGTTAAAGGTTAGTCCCAATGAGTGAATCACAGTCATATGAGGGTCTTGATACAAAAGCCATGGAGCATTTGTGCTTGCACAGAGGACTATCCTTTAAAAGGCAAACCCCACATCAGGAACTGAGAGATTTGCTCATAAGCTTTGACCAAACATCCAAAAGCCCTGCAGCCCCAGACACTGGAAGGAAACTGGCCAGACTGGAACACCTGGAAGCCTAGAAAGAATGTGAACATGAAATAATGATGGCAGAGCTGTGGATCTGGGAACTGTGGCTGAGGAGAAAGCCAACCAATGACACATGGAACATATGGCAGCAGTCAAAGCCAAGGCTGAAATGAAGAAGAAAGCCCACAACACCAAAGATGCATGGAACAATTAGTGGCTGAGATAGAGTGACTAGATATCCCGATTTTATAGGGACAGTCCTGATTTTGGGGTCTTTTTCTTATATAGGCTCCTATTACCCCCCAACCCCTGTCCCGATTTTTCACATTTGCTGTCTGGTCACCCTAGGCTGAGGAGAGAACTCACGCATTGCAGCTCAAATACTGGAGCAGCAAAAGCAGCAGCCTCAACCAGTGAGTCCATCCCCACCCAGCACCAGGGAGTGGGAGAAAGCTTGCCCCATTTATCAAGAGACTGACTGTATTGTAAGAGACCTTTGAGAGACCATGTGGGGGCCACAAGATTCCAGAGGATAAGTGCATGCCAATCCTTCTGACCAGATTAACTGGGAAGGCAAGACAAGTTTTTAATTATATGGAGGAGAGTGATGCTAAGGTGTATAAGACAGTTAAAGGAAATGTATTGAAAAGGTTTAAGATTACCCGAGTCCTATTGATTGAAATATAAAAATTTTAAGATGTTTGACAAAATCAGTCATGCTGAATATGTGCATAAGATGTATAATTTTATGAGTAAATGACTAATGGAGTGAGGCTGAAGGTAACTATGAAAAACTGTTTGATACGAAGGTGCAAGAACAATTGCTGTGGATAGTCACTGATGAGCTACAAGTGGCCATCTGTGACAAAAAACTTTCCACGGTTTTGGAGGCAGCAGAAATTGTTGATGAATATAAACGGAGACAGCATGACAGTAGTATCTAGCTCTTCTATAGTGCTTTTCATCCATCAATCTCAAAGTGCTTTACAAAGGTGGCCAGATTCATTATCCCCGTTTTACAGATGGGGAAACAGGCACCAGGAGGAAAGTGACTTGCCTAAGGTCACCCAGCAAAGTAGTGGCAGAGCCAGGAATTGAACCCAAATCTCCTGAGTCATAGCCTGGTGCCTATCTACTTTTCCCCTCACCTCCTTTTCTATGCACTCCCTATCCGTGGCCCCACAAAGTCACGGGACCTCCTGGTCAACCTCCTCCTGGCCCTGGCTAAAATGGCCATCTGTCAAACCAGGGAGAGAAGATTGGCCGATGGAGACTCCTGTGACTGTGGGGCCTGTTTCCGATCCTCTGTCCGTTCACGTATCTGGGCAGAGTTCCTTTGGGCGGCATCCACTGGCTCCCTTGACGCCTTCGAGGAGCAGTGGGTGCTGTCTGGGGTTCTCTGCTCGGTGTCCCCATCAGGTTCCCTTCTTTTGACCCTCTGACCGCACTCCTGTCCCTGTTATTTCATTAGTTGTCCCCCGAAATCAGTTGGTTTTCAGGTCCTGTAGATCCTCCCCTTAGGCTGCGGGGGGATCCTTTAGCAGTGGGCGGGCGGAAGCCAATAGGTATTAGGCAACACTGCCTTAAAGAAGGCGAACCTACCCAGCAAAACAAACCAGGGCTCTTATTGTGCAATTGATATAGCACTGGCGCAGCAGTTCACACACGTGCTATCTGTTGCAGAATTGGGTCCTAAGTGCCTACTCTCCTTATACCTAATGGACCCAATTCACCACTGTGTTAGACCATTTTTATGCTGGTATAACTCCATCTAACTGGCATAAAAGTGGAGAAAAGTTTTGGTGAATCAGGCCCAATCTATCCAATTTGCTATGCAGAGGAGTGAGAGAGAGGAGTAGGAAGCCTTACAGATCACACAATCTCCATTATGATGACAAAAAATTCTTAAACTGCTTGAAGTCAAGATGAAAAATTAATTAAAAAAATGGACCCTTCTCAATAACATGTTGCCAGGGCTGGCGTTAGACTTGCTGGCACCTGGGGCCAAAGCCAAAGCCTGAGCCCCACTGCCCGGGGCCAAAGCCCAAGGGCTTCTGACCTGGTTGCCAGGGCTCAGGTTACAGGCCCCTTGCCTGGGGCTGAAGCCCTTGGGCTTCAGCTCCCCCCCCGCTCCGCCCAGGGCAGTGGGGCTTGGGCTTTGGTGCCCCTCTGGCCCAGGGTAGCAGGGCTCAGGCTTCATTCCCCCCTCCTGGGGTCATGTAGTAATTTTTGTTGTCAAAAGGGGGTCACAGTGCAATGAAGTTTGAGAACCCCTGACACATAAATAAACTGGGTGCCATCTGCTGGTGCTTAAGAGTGTTCAAATGCCACATAGTTTATGATGGGCAACCAACAAACAAAAGCTTTTAAAATGCTTGTATTTTGAGTGAAGGTAAATTGTGGTAACTGTTCGGTTATTTACCTCCTTAAAAGCAATAATGTTAATAAGTTGAGCGACTTCAAGTTAAGATGAACTTGGTGCTGAATTGCGTGACTGGGAATCAGATCTGGGTCTATTCTTAGCTCTTCTCCAGTGTGACCGTAGGTGCTTCGTATCTCTGAGTGGGAGTTTCACAATTTGTAAAATGGGAATAATGCACACCTATCGGACAATGGTGGGGTGAGGGCTAAACTCAATGTTTTACAACACTCAGATTCCAAGTAATGTAATAAAATAGAAATCACCTAGGTAAAGTGAGCGATGGCCAATGAATTCATGCCAGTCTGTCTGTCTGTCACTATCAATGACAAGACCTCCTCTCTATTAAAGACTACACTGGTACAAGCTGACTCAGTCACTGATGATCAGTGGTATATTCTTCTCCCATTTGCCATTAAAAGGACAGCAGACATATAAGCAAACAATATCAGTGAATGATTTGTTTATTTCTTAAAATACAGCTGCATATTTTAGACTTGTTCAAGTAATTAGCAATTTAACAGTTTGTGGAATAAGAATTTTTTTCCTTGTATTTTTCTCCTCCAGAATTACACCTCTTCAATTCCAGTTCCAAACTGCTATGTCAGGGATGGTCTAGAATAGATAATACTTAGTCTTGCATCAGTGCAGGGGACTGGATTAGATGACCTACTGAGGTCCCTTCCAGTCCTATATTTCTACAATTCTATGTCTTTCACCTGTGGTACAGCTCCTTCTTCCTCCCAAGGCTCAAGGCATCCCAGGTGGGCAACACTGTCAGGTTACAAAATCTGTCGTCCAGGCATTGAGGGGGGCAGTCAAATGTGTATCTTCAGGAAGGCCATTTTTCTCTTGTGTGATTACCTTTTCTTGTCCACGGGCCTCACATAGCTATGACTAGCCTTGGTTAGGAGGGCAGAAACAAAGCACTCTAACACAAGCTAATCCTCTTTGGACAGGAGCACAGCACCTGCATGGAACTCCTGATCCAAACCCATGATTACTAAGGAGAAAAAAAATCTTTTGCTTAGAAGTCTGGATAATCAGCAGCTTCTGGCTATGGTCCAGCATAAGAAGAAAAATGTCAACAGAGAGTGCCTTTACATCTCATTGGCAATTCTTAAAAAGTGCCCAATCTTAGCACAGCAAAAGCTCCCACTAAATTCATGTTTAATTTTAGTTTACAACCACTTCATCTCTTGAGGCCACTAGAAGTCCTGGAAGATCCTGATGTAAGAATAGCTACAAAATACTGACACACAATTAGATTTTTTTTTAAAGCACCATTGCCTATAATGAGGTTCCTGAAACTAGTGATCTTTGAATATGCCCACATTTCTACATTCTCCCAAAAGGTTTGAATAAACAGCAGGTAGTACATTTAAAAAGAAAGTGAATAGCTGGTAGGAAAATATGGCAGGACTGCCCCACCCATAATCATATCATCCTCAGGAAGCAAATTGGACAAAAATAGTGTCATATTTAAACTAAGTGAAATCAGCATCAGGTTTTTTTTAATAGAATTAAAAATGCTGGGCTATTGTCAATTATTTATTTAGCTGCGTTGTATTTATGTCACAGTACATTTATTGTATTTCAGACAATAAAATACATATGAGAAAATCATAGTACCACATTATGTACAAATGATAGCATGTTTATGTTTAGAGAATTCAGAGATTAGATGGGAAAAACTCGATGGATAGTTGGCTCAAAAGTAGACATCTGCACAAGACCTAAGGCATGACAGCAACAGAGCTAACTAGTACTAGAATTAACTAAAAACTAGCAACTACTAATCTGTAATCATTATACCATAAGGATAACAAACTTCTACAGTAGCTATGGAATTAATTTGTTAATAATCCTTAACGTTAGAAATAAACCTATTCTTTGAGATACAAGAAGAATGTATGTTTTTCTTCATGTCAAATATTTGTACACACAGATTTAATCTACAATATACGCCCACACATTCTATGTGCACTACCCTTTATGTAATAGGGAAATCCATATGACAAATTGTAGGCCTGTGAGAAATTAATTTATGGTACATGATTGGTTGCCACACCTGTGCACTGTCCACTAATCTATATCTGGTTGGACCATTTTGAGCATTCTACACACATGTGGTAAAATCATTTCAACTGTTGTGCTTCAAATAGCTGACAAAAAAATGAATTTATATGAGAAATATTTGTTTTGTCCCCTCCCCCCCCCCCGTTTGGAATGTCCTCCAAAACTACAGAGGCCCCAGGCCCAGGATGAGCAATATTTTCTTCTCGGTCAATGACTGGTTTAAGGTTTGATATATAGTACTGCAAAGGGCTAGAAATGGGACCATTACACAACTGAAAAGGGAAATACTAGGTTTCCCAATAGAGACACAGCACTCATTTTTGCTCTGGAAGATCTAAGAATGAGACTTTAAAGCTGTGAACAGTTTTGTGTCTAGAAAAGACATGAGTGAACTTAAAGGTATTTTTAAAGATTTCTGAAATGTATTAGCTATAATTTTCCTCTTCCTTTGAGCCACCTGACTTTACAGGCAGATAGATACTTTAAAAAACACATTTTTTGTATTTAAAGCTATCTTAAATACTTCTAAAATACTTTTTCTGTAAAAGAAGTGGCATACATAGAATGTGTGTATATGTGGCATAAAGGTTTATCCACACTTGGTTGGGATGACTTTTTAGGGTATGTCTATGCTGCAATTAAAAGCCCACAGCTGGCCCATGCCAGTTGATGTGGGCTTGCGAGGCTCGGGCTAAGGGCTGTTTAATAGCAGTGTAGACGTTCGGGCTTGGGCTTGAGCCTGTAAGGTGGGAGGGCCCCAGAGCTTGGGCTGCAGCCTGTGTCCACATGTCTACAGCACAGTTAAACAACCCTTAGCCCAAGCTCGAGTCAGCTGGCACAGGCCAGCCGCAGGTGTCTAATCGCAGTATAGACATACTCTTAGGCTCACTCACATCTTTACTACTTTAGATTTCCTCTAGCTCCTTCACCACATAAAGGTGGCATCTGTTTCTGTACACATTTCCTTTACTATTAGACTTCATAACTGTCTACCTTAGACTTTTGTAAAGTGCCCATCACTGTGGTACTGGGAATTAAATAATTCAAAATTTGCCTCAGAACACAAACACATACTCTTATAAACATTAAATTAGTAATGAAAAAAGAAGTATCAGAGGTACAAAATTAAATGGGATTGGAAATTCTGAGTGAAGTCAGGGTAATGTGTTTGTAATTAAATCCTTCCCACCACCAATTTTAAAATCTGTATTCAATTTGACATCATTTTTTTGATGGTACAATAGCAATACTGAAATGATTTTTATTATATTCAATGTATAGTATTTTATAAAAACATATCTTGTCTTCTTATCACTTTTCATTCAGTTCCAGTCAAGGACAAAGTCATCTGGGCCATCTAAAATACAAACAGCCTGTGATGGACTAAGCAAGACACAAGTATCAACATGTAAACAATTTCAAATAATAAAAATCCCTGTGAAAAGACATAGCAAACAAACTGCTCCTGTGGCCATACAAAATGAATAAAAGTGTATTTAAAATTCCAAAGAGTATTTAGGGTAAATTTTTCAAAAATGCTTAGGAGCTTAAGGCCTGGTCTATAGAAGAAAATTAGGTTGGTTTAACTAAGTTGGTCAGGGGTATGAAAAATCCACCCCACTGAGTGGCGTTGTTAAGCCGACCTAAATCCCCGTGTAGACGGTGCTAGGTTGACTTCTTTCACCGACCTACCTATCACCTCTCTGTCAATGGGAGAATCCCTCTCGTTGGCAAAGGTAGTATCTACACTGTAGCGCTACAGTGGCACAGCTGTACCATTGTAGCGTTTTAAATGTAGACAAGCCCTTAGTCTCTTTTTCAAAAGGGTTTTGGACCCAGAATTTCAAAGGTACTTAGGTGCTTAAAGAAGCAGATAGGATTTAGAAATCCCACTAGTGCAGTGGTTCTCAACTGTGTTACCTGGGCCGCAGGTTGAAAACCACAGCACGTTCCCCTCTAACCCTCTCCTCCCCCCCCCCCACAGACCCTATACCCAACACTGCCCACTCAGAGACCCCTCCACAGAGTTGGGCCCAGAGCAGAGCTCTGGGTGGGGGACTGGGCGGCCTTTAGCACACAGCTGGGCCGTTTCCTTAAAATACAACCTACAGTATTTACAGACTAGAGTGGATTAATGTAAGATTCCTTGTGGCAGTTTTTACTGACATCTATGGTATAATCATTAGTCTGACTATGAGTTTAATATTTTTATTCATCCTTCAGTGATGACATTATATAGAGAGGTTTTCATAAAAGAAGATGACTAGGCCACATGTAATCAGAAAAGCATCTAATGGCTGATTAGCAATTACCTTGATTCTCTCAAACTGTTCTAAATAAACTGTAGTATATTTGGAGAAAGGAAAGGAGAAGCATAAGTCTCTCCAATACCAACAAGCATTATATGACTAATGTAAAAGTCATGTTAGGTGATCAGTTTTATGTAATTATTGCCTGGATTTTAGTGACAGTCTACGGGACTTAAATATAAATATTATTATTAATAACAACAACAACAACAACAGCGGATTCAGGATGTTCTATAACTTCCCAAAGATTTTTCAAACATCCATAGGAAAATGTTGCTCTCATTGTTATCGTACTTACTGGATATTATCATTTCTTTTGCTTTAAAACAGACCAATTGAAAGTCTCTGGGTCAAGATAAAAGGGGGAAAAAACAGGGGTGATGTCCCGGTAGGGTGGGGGTCTACCATAGACCATCAAATCAGGAGGAGGTGGCCGAGACATTTCTAGAACAAGTAACAGAAATATCCAAAACACAAGACCTGGTTGTAATGGAGGATTTTGACTAACCAGAGTTCTGTTGGAAAACATACAGCAATACACAAATTTCTTGGCATGTGCTGAGGACGTCATATTTTAGAAGAAGGAGGAAGTAACTGGGGGGCAGCCATTTTAGAGTTGATTCTGACTAACAGAGGAATTGGTTGAGAATCTGATGGTTGAAGGCCATTTGGCTGAAAGTGGTCATAAAACAATAGATGTTATTATTCTAAAGAAATGAAGGAATGAGAGCAGTAGAATAAATACAATGAACTTAAAAAAAACAGTCTTTAACAAATTCAGAGAACTGGTAGGTAAGATCCCATGGGAAGAAAATCTAAGGAGAAAAGGAGTTCAGGCAGCTTCTCAAGAGACATTATTAAAGGAACAACAGCAAACTACCCCAAAGCAAAGGAAAGATGGGAAGAAGAGGTCAATATAGCTCTATCAGGAGCTCTTTAATGACCTGAAAATGAAAAAGGAATCCTATAAAAATTGAAGACATGGACAAATTGCTAAAGATGATGACAAAAGAACAGAAAGGCTAAGGTACAAAATGAGTTACACCTGGCAAGGGACATAAAAGGCAATATGAAGAGGTTCTATAAATACATAAGGAGCAAAAAAGACAAAGGAAAGTGAAGAACCACTATTTAGTGGAAGGAGAGCTAATAACAGACAAATCCAAGGAGGTTGAGGTGTTTAATGGCTATTTTGCTTCAGTGTTTACTAAAAAGATTAATTGTGACCAGACACCTAACACAATTAATAACAACAAAGGGGAAGGAACACAAGCCAGAACAGGGAAAGAACACATTAGAGAATATTTTAATAAGTTAGTTGTATTCAAGTCATCAAGGTCTGACCAAATTAACACGAGGAAATTTAAGGAACTAGCTGAAGCAATCTCAGAACCAATTATCTTCAAGATCTCATGGAGGAAGGATGAGGTCCCAGAGGACTGGAGAAGGGCAAACATAGTAGCTATCTTTAAAAAGGGGAACAAAGAGATGCTAGGGAATAATAGACTAGTCAGGCCATGTCTACATTATGGGGACTATAGTGGCATAGCTAGGCCAGCATAATCCTGTAGGTAGAGGGAGCATACAGCAATAGAAGGGGGTTCTCTGCCACGGTAGGTAAAGCCACCTCCCCAGGCGATAGTAGCAAGGTCAACGGAACCATTCTTCCATTGACCTTGCTGTGTTTACACTGCGGGTTAGGTCAGCACAGCTTCAGTGCTCAAGGGTATGGATTTTTCACACCTCCTGATGCCGTAGGTATCTCAATCCAAATATTAAGTGCAGACAAGGCGTAAGACTAACTTCCATACCTGGGACGATACCGGGACAAATTATCAATCAATCAATTTGTAAGCACCTAGAGAATAATAGGGTGAAAAGCAACAGCCAACATGGATTTGTCAAGAGGAAATCATGCCAAATCACCTTAATTTCCTTCTTTGCCAGAGTTACTGGCCTAGTGGACGCAGCGGAGCAGTAGACGTGATTTATCTTGAATTTAGTAAGTCTTCTAACACAGTGCCACATGATGTTCTCAACTACGGAAATGTGGTCTAGATGAAATTACTATATAGTGAGCGCACAACTGTTTGGAAAATTCAAAGAGTAACTATCAATGGTTCGCTGTCAAACTGGGATGATGTATCTAGTGGGATCCACAGGCATCTGTCCTGTGTTTGGTATTATTCAATACTTTCATTAAAAATAACATGGATAATGGAGTGGAGATTATGCTTCTAAAATCTGTGGATGACACCAAGCAAGGAGGGGTTGCTAGCACTTTGAAGGACAGGATTAGAATTGAAATCAACCTTGATAAATTGGAGAATTGGTCTGAAATCAACAAGACGACATTCAATGAAGACAAGTGCAAAGTACTACACTCCGGAAGGAAAAAATCAAACGAACAAATACAAAACAGGGAATAACTGACTAGGTGGTAGTACTGCTGAACAGGATCTGGGGGGCATAGTGGAGCACAAACTGAACAGGAGACAGCAATGTGATGCGGTTGCGGAAAAGGTTAGTATCATTCTGGAATGCATTAACAGGAGTGTCGCATGTAAGACAAAGGAGGTAATTCTCCTCCCCTCGGTACTGGGGAGGCCTCAGCTGGAGTTCGTTGTCCAGTTTCAGGTGCTGCACTTTAGGAAATATGTCCAGAGGAGAGCAACAAAATGATAAAAGATTTAGAAAACCTGAGCTATGAGGCATAAAAAAACTGGGTATGTTTAATCTTGAGAAAAGACGACAGAGCAGGGACCTGATAACAGTCTTCAAATATATTAAGGGCTGTTATAAAGAGGATGGTGATCAATTGTTCTCCACGTTCACTGAAGGTAAAGCAAGAAATAATGGGCTTAATCTGCAGCAAGGGAGATTTAGGTTAGCTATTATGAAAACCTTTCTAATGATAAGGATAGTTAAATACTGGAATAGTTTACCAAGGCAGGCTGTGAAATCCCCATCATTGGAGGTTTTTAAGAACAGGTTAGACAAACACCTGTCAGGGATGGTCTAGGTATACTTGATCCTGCCTCAGCTTCAGGAGGATTGACTAGATGACCTCTTGAGGTTCCTTCCAGACCTACATTTCCATGATTCTATGGCTATACCATTACTGCTTAAAGGAGAAACTGTATTTCCTCAGGGATTAGATGAATAAAGGTATGATGATATTAAGAGTATCAACAGGATCTTTAGCTTTATTTAGCTTAGCAAAAAAATGAAGAGGTAACTTGATCACAGTTTATAAATAAATACATGGAGAGATTACATAGATGGTAGGGGGCTTTTTATTCTAGCAGAAAAAGGTTTAACAAGTTCTAGCTGAAACTAGACAAATTCAGACTGGGAAAAAAGCACACATTTTTAACAATGAGGATAATTAATCAGTAGAGCAATTTACCTAGGAACATGGTGAATTCTTCATCTCTTGAAGTCTTTAAATCAAGACTGGACATCATTTTTAAAAATAAAATAAAATGTCCTATCTCAGCCAGAAATTATGCTTTTAATGCAGAATGAAATTTTATGGTCTATGTTATGAACGGGTTAGACTAAATGATCATAATGGTCACTTCTGGCCTTAAAAATCTATGTATCATTAATCCAGTTAACTATCTGTCATCCAATCCTTACCCAGGCAAAACTTCTCTTGGCTTCAGCACCAGAGTAAATACTATAGAATCTGGTCCCTGCTTTGGGAGCTTAGGTTAACTAAACATTTATTTTTATCATCATCTGCAAAACAGATCCTGGATATAAAAACTATCTGCAAAATTATACTTAAAACAAGAAACACATATCAGATGCAGTGGCTTTGCTAGTAAAAGCAGTGTTGATGATGATAGTAAGAAAATACTGGCATCAAAGGAGATAAGAACAAGATAGGTAAAAAGCTAACAGAAATTAAAGAGAAAATAATCTGGGTCCAGAGCTTTCCATACAAATGATTAACATTAAGACCCTGGTCTTGCAATTGACTCCGTGCAGGTGCAAGGGTCTGCCCATAGGGTATCCCACTGACTTCATTGGAAGTCTGACCCTGCAAAGTCTACTTCTGGATTGGGGCCTAAAATAATACATGGAAGCTGTGGCAGTAGCTAAATATACATATGACAAAAATACAAAACTGTCAGAACTGTAAGCAAGATATTTTCATGCTGCTTCATAGAATTTGGGAAGATACCAGTGATAAACAATTTGGAAAAAATATTGTTCTTATTTCAATGCTAGATAGGGATTGAAAACAGGACAGAACCTTGAGCTATGCATTCTCGGTCTCCGAATCAATGGCTGTTTATCAAGAGTCAGGTCAAGGACTGCTGTGTTTAATATGGTCAGTGACTAAATTATTAATTCTTATAAGACCTAAAACATAGGAAGGGAACTCCTTTGCTTGATGGATGGAAAACTTCTCAACAAAATTTGTGATATGGATCATCAAGGAATATCCAAGTAACTGCAACAGCCTCTTCATTAACGCAAAGGGAGATTACTATACATCTTAATGTACTGAAAATGTTCCAATACAAAAATAAAGACAGAGTGGTTCCAAAATATATAAATGGAAAAGAATGATTATCAGTTAGTTTAATAAACATCCTCTTGAGCCAATGTAATCCAAAGATTATGAGAAAGCTAAGGAAAATATCAAGCAGTTGAAGATGACATGGATGAAGACAATTTTCAGATAAGTTATTGGGCTACAGACCATCAATGAGATAACCAGTTTTTAACTCTTCACCCATTTTCTATATGACCACAGTGTTGTTGACACTTAAGGCATTTTTGCTTCTGGATACAATTTGTATGCTTCATTTTTTAATGAAGAATTTTTATGGTTACTACTTAATGTTTTTCCCTGAAGGCAGCAATTAAGTAAAGTACCCCCAACTGTTTTACACTGACTGGGTAGGCAAGTGGAAAATTTAAGAAAATATGTTTATGTGAATTCCAAAACAAACATTTTCTTCCATAAATTGAAAAAAAAAAAAAAAAGCTTCAGGATAGTACTTGCAATATCAGTTAACCAGTATACAACCTTATGGTGTTGGTAACACTTATGTGCTCCGTCATTATATATTTATTTAGTAATTACTGGTATTGCTCTATCCAAAATTAATTCATTTGGTTGTTAAAAGAAATATTTACGTAACACTGATGTCCTTGGGTGGGTCTCTGGATCTTCATGCATCAGCCTCTACTGCCTGGTCTAAAAAAACCTCAGCTGTCTTAGCCAGAGCCAGTCCTATGTGTTTTGTCACCTAGGATGGAAAATGCTTTTGGTCCTCCCTCCCTGCCCCAAAGACACAAGCAAAAATCAAAATAAAAACAACAAACAAACTTGTCAAGCAAAAAACAAAAAATGGGGATTTGGTGCTGTCTAATGTGATGATTTGGCGTCCTGCATGTAGTTGCGCAGGGCCACCACCCAAGGGGGACAGAGTGCCACACTGAGCATGCATGGCTTACATTTCCATCACTGAAACTGTGCTGTAAAATAAAATAAAATATATCTGCATTTGCAGAGACAAAGTTCCGTCCTTCTCAGGTATGGCTGGGGAACGATAGGCAGATACTGCACCTTGCTGCAATGTGGGATTCCCCAAGGCAGTAGAGGCCACGCTGGTGGTCATTACTCACCGAGAAGGATCACAGGCAGGAAGCGCAGGGTTTGAAGTCTGGATTCCTGGGCATGGTCCAGTACCCGAATAGGGAAACCTCCCTACCCCCTTGTACCCTAAAGAGACTACATCTAAACACTAAGAGATATATAAAACGCTAAACTATAAAAACCTGTTAAAACTATTTACAAAGCTAAATCTACTTCTTTTTATTATGGAGGACGAAGCTAAAGCTACAGACACTGGAGGTTCTGACCGGGACCATGTGGTTGTTAGAAGGAAATGGAAGGATGGTTGGTCCACCCTGCCCTCTATCCCCTCGGATGGAGGCAAGAGGTGAACCAGGGTGCAAGCCCAGACCAACAGACACTACTTTCAAATTCTCTGGCTCTGGGCACATGGTGCATGTGTGTAACCCTACAGAGGAATACGATAGAGGTACCATCACTTGAAGAACTCTAATTCTGAAGTTAATAAGGGCCTGGATGAGAATTTTAGTTGTCTAGACAGAAAGAAATGGATGATCTCAGAAATACTTAGGAAGCAGACATGATAAGATTTGGAAATAGCCTGCATATGCAGAGTTGTTGTCCTCCTAAGCGGCAAGGAAGTGCTGTTGGCACTTATAAGTCAGCAATGCATTCCAGCAGGGAAGTAAGTACCAGTATTTCACTGGTAAGTGAAGTTTAAAAAAAGTGATGTCATGTTCCAACTTTTTCAGCGGGCTACAGTAAGAAGAGTATGGCATAACCAACAGTAGCCTCCTAATTCAAGAACTGACACAGCATATGTACTGTACACTGTCCTTAATGAGGGCACACTATGTTCTCGTCTGCAATGTAAAACTATATTGGAAAGATCTACTTACATTATATGAGTGCTCTAGCACTGTTAAAACTTGATTTGGACTTTCCTGTGTAAATGGGATTGTGTGTTTTTTTAACCATAATTGGATAGTGCCAAGCAGTAACCAGGTCCCCCAACACTGATTTTACAGTACTTAGTGAAACCATTCTGCAAATAAAGTTAGCTCAATCTTAGTGTGGAAAGGACATAATGGGCTGAGCACCCACAGCTTGGGTGAAATCATTGGAAGCTGCAGTTGCTCAGCCACTCTGTAAAGCCCCTTGAATCCTGGCTTTTGTAGGTAAAGATGCTATCTGTGTGAGGAATATTATCCTCTCATTCAAACTCATTGTAGACCTTCTGCAATCATTGTAGTTCTATTATTTACCGGGGAGCAAGCTGGAACCTTCTCCTCTGGCCTCGATGTCTCCTCTGGTCTCGATGTCCTCTACCTGGAGTGTGGAAGGGGAAATAAAATATTTTCCTCTTAACATTCAAGCAGGAAAATAACTTACTGATGATAGTATTTAAGAAATAACCCATTGAGGTCCATTTTGAAAAAAGAACATTTTCCCCTCTGTTGCTGCCACAACCCCTCACTATTTCTTATTCTACCTCCATTTCAAAATAATTCAGTTGGTATTCAATGAAGGCCAACATTTTTTAAATTTAGGTGGCTAAAGTTAATGGTGGACTTGCTCTTCTTAAAGACACTATGCCAGCTATCTGCATAAATCTTCACTTTTAATACTAATACAACCAATTACTTGGAACTGTAGATGGACATACAGTACGGTCCGCAGACTAGGTTGTACCAGTTAAGGAAAGGACAATGTGATACTTAGGACTTATCTACAGTTTTTGTATTCCTTTAATCTACATCTCAATTTTATCCTAAATGTGAGTAATACTGACATAATAAGCACCTTTATATCCGTACAACTGCACCCACTGTAGGGGACTGTACTACTTAAACTATATAGGCTTCTGTAGGCAAAACAGTATAAAAACTGTGTGAAGACCAGCCCTTACTTCAGTAATGAAGTACAATCAGATCTCGTTGTCACTACAGTTCAAACTGTGTTAGCCGGAAGAATGTTTAAACAATTCTTGTGAGCAAGACATTACCATGGTGGTGGCCTTGGCTAATGTTGACAAAATTTAACTACGTCATAAAACATTTTACAAAATCATGCTATAAACTAAGGACCTGCAGTACAGCTGTTGCATGTTCTGGAATGTGATTTGTTGAGATTGCACAGGTGAGTGTCTTAACTACCAGGCTATAGACTCATTCTCACTCTCTTTCCCTGGCCCAATAACGATCCACTGCGTTCATAGTGGCAATTCAGCCATTCACCTAGGATGTGGCAGACCCAAGTTCAAGTCCCTGCTCCAAAGACTACTTAATTATTTATAAAAAGTGGAACAACTTCAAGAGAATGAGAAAGGTCCATGCTAGAATATCCCATAACCTAGTGGCTAGCACACTCTCCTACAATGAGGAAAGACCCAAGTTCAAATTCCTTCTCCACAGCAGGCAAAGGGGGGAACTGTACCTGGGTCTCCCACATCCCAGGTGAGTGCTGGTTAATAACCACTGGGCTAAAGCTTACGAGGGAAGTGGGCACTTCCTCATTTTGTGATCCTTGGCTTGCTTTTGTCAAAATGTCTGACAGTCACAGCAAAATTTTTCAACATTAACAAAAAGTTTTGATGTTTTTGGTTAGGTCAAAACTATTTGATGAACTTGACACAAATTTGCAAAGAATTCCTTTGGTTGACCTGAAACTGCATTTTTCAGTGAATAAACTATTGAGGTGAAAAATGTTGTCCAGCTCTACTCTCAATTCCCTTTCCCACATCTTTGGCTCACTGAGGCAATGGCCTTTTCTATTTCTTTAGACAAGCTTCCCAATACCAGTGCAAGAGTCACTATACATAATAAAATTGTACAGTCAGGGCGAGACACAAATAAGACAGAAAACTGTAGTGAATGCATAAAAGGTCAGACTGTGTATAACCCTTGTATGAATAAAAGGAAGCTACTGAAGACTGTATATGCTGTTACGAAAGAGTTGAGTAATGGACAGATAAGTTTGATTTAGATTTTGTTAATTGTGTTTTGCACAGGGATAGAATTAAGGTTGTTTGAATAGTGGTTTGCATGCTGATCAATGAGAATTTTTCTGTTTATTAGTAGGCTGTGGTCCAAGAGTACTGAGGTTAGTGACAGAATTGTTCATGTATCCTTCGCTTGTGATTTCTATAGTTCTCAATGTTTTGTTTATTTTTAGTGATGTGTGGAAAGGTACAGTGTGTCCTGTTTTGAATCACATTTGCAATCTTAACAATTAATGAAGTTTTGTTTGGAAACATGCCATGTGGCTCTGTCTACATGAAACTAGAAACTCTGGTACCTAAAATGGTTTTATACATAGTTTAAAACTGGTTTAGGCTAACTTAGTTGAATGGGGTCAAACTATCTTTAAAGCAAATTTAGCAACAGCTTCAGTTTTAAACTGTGTGTTTTTAAACAGTAAACTCAACAACAACAAAACAATACAGGTAGCACAATTCCCAACCCAGAGTAGATGGAGACCATATCTAGGGTGCCCAAGATTTGTTCAACTAAATACTGCTTTGTGTACACCTTGGGAGCCTGCAGCTCACACCAAATATGTGAAAAACAGAGTAGCCTGTGGCTGACTTTAGTATGGAGGTGTGATCCACTGAGACTATTACTACCATCATGCAACATTCTCTCTTAAACTGAATGATTGCCCTGAGATCAGGATGGTGCATTGCTTGCTGGGACCCATAGTCTCCGTTAGCTACATCTCTAAATTAAAGAGGAGGGCAGTTAGCTACCTTCAGTTCAGGACTCTATGGGTATGCTTACACAGCAATTAGACACCAGCTGCTGGCCCGTGCCCGCTGACTCGGGCTTGTGACATAGGCGCCGACTCCGTGGGTGCTCTGGGGCTGGAGCACCCACGGGGAAAAATTAGTGGGTGCTCTGCACCCACCGGCAGCCAAGCTCCCCTCCCCGCCTCCGCCTCCTCCCCTGAGTGCGCCGCGTCCCCACCTACCTCCCAGTGCTTGCCGCCGCAAAACAACTGTTTCGTGGCGTAACAATCTCTGGGAGGGAGGAGGAGGAGCGGGAACGTGGTGCGCTCATGGGAGGAGGCGGGGAAGAGGCGGGGCTGGGGTGGGGATTTGGAGAAGGGGTTGGAATAGGGGCAAGGAGGTGGCAGAGTTGGGGCGGGGACTTTGGGGAAGGGGTTGGAATGGGGGCGGGGCAGGGGTGGAGTCGGGGTGACACTGGGGACAGAGGGGGGTCAAGCACCCACCAACGCCAGCAGAACTCGGTACCTCTGACTCATGGGGCTCAGGCTGCGGGGCTGTTTCATTGCTGTGTAGCCTTTGGGCTCGGACTGGAGCCCAGGCTCTAGGACCTTCTGAGGTGGGAGGGTTCCAGAGCTCAGGCTCCAGCGCAGGCACAGAAGTCTACACAGCAGTGAAACATCCCTGGAGACTGAGCCCCGTGAGCCTGAGTCAGCTGGCACAGGCCAGCTGCGGATGTTTAATTGATGTGTAGACATATCCTGTGAGCTGCAATTTTAGCACCTGAATTATACTTATGTATAACTGTATGGCCAACACAAATCTGCAAATATGGGATCTAAAACTAGACTGGACAATACAATAGACCTATGGCACGCGTGCCGAAGGCAGCACGCGAGTTGATTTTCAGTGGCACTCAGACTGCCAGGGTCCTGGCCACCAGTCCGGAGGGTTCTACATTTTAATTTAATTTTAAATGAAGCTTCTTAAACATTTTAAAAACCTTATTTACTTTAAATACAACAATAGGTTAGTTATATTTTATAGACTTATAGAAAGAGACCTTCTAAAAAGGTTAAAATGTATTACTGGCACGCGAAATCTTAAATTAGAGTGAATAAATGAAGACTTGGCACACAACTTCTGGAAGGTTGCCGACCCCTGCAATAGAACATGTACTGCAGGGAAAACCCCTACGTGTAGGAAGAGAGACTGAATGGATTCAATAGGTATTATATAGAGGAAAGATGGTGCTGTGGTTTGGGTGCTAGCCTGTGCCTTTGGGAGACCTGGGTTCAAATCCATGCTCCATTACTGACTCCCTGTGTGACCTTGGACAAGCCATTTAGTCTCTCTGTGCCTTAGTTCATTTTACAGGTGGGATAATACAGGGGTGTTTTGAGATTAAAGACTATGAGGCACTTCTATGCTATGCTTAATAACTTTATTGACTTATTGTAGGCAGAAATGGGTCTTCAGGAGCATTTGAATGAAGAGACAATAATAGTGTATTAGCTAAAAATGGGTGTTCCATGCACAAGGGCTGTATGGAAAAAGCTACTTCCTCCATCTCTAATTTCTAATGTGATTATGTAATTAAAGACTGTACTATAATACATGCACACAAGGGAGCTGAATTAAGGTGACCAAACTGTGCATGTGCCATCCCCACAGAGCAACTGAGCATGCTTCCTCCAGCCTAGGACTACAGGGGCAAAGCTCGACTTTCCCCGTAATGGCTGCCCTGAGCCAGGAGTGGGGCACTAGCCTGAGAGCAGGGAGTCTGTCTCTCCTGTTGCCACCCAGACAGCGTGGAGAGGGAACGCAGATGATTATTCAAACACCGAATAGACAAAAGTCAGACAGAGGGATGGACAGGAGTAGATTGAGATAAGGAGTCTGGTGAGCCTGGGATTTGGGGGGCATGAAAGGGTGAGAACTGTGATTGTCTTAGCTAGAAGGCTGGGAGGAAAGGCTAGGAATATCAGGGGAAGGGAGACTGGGATTGATTGGGCAAGGAGACTAGGACTGGGTGTGGGGAGGAGGAAAGACTGGAAGTGAGAGGGAGATTCGGACTCAGACAGTGAGTTTGGAGAGGAAGAACTGGCTAGGCAAAAAGACAGGGAAAAGAAGGCCGAGGACTGGGACTGGGTAGGTAAGGAGAATGGGACAAGAAGCCTGGATGGGGAGGAACAGGAGCACTCTCCCCTCTCTCCAGAGCCTGGAATGGCACCCAGCATTCTTGAGTCTCACCATTTCTCTGCTGTCAGCAAATATCTGCGAAACCCACTGGCAAAATGTATATCTCATCCCCCTAGTGCTGTTCCACACAGAGGATGACAACCTGCTCTTTAGAAAAGGGAAGGAGGAGGATCCGGGGAACTGCAGACCAGTCAGCCTCACCTCAGTCCCTGGAAAAATCATGGAGCAGGTCCTCAAGGAATCAATTTTGAAGCACTTAGAGGAGACGAAAGTGATCAGAAACAGTCAGGATGGATTCACCAAGAGCAAATCATACCTGAGTAACCTAATTGCCTTCTATGATGAGAAAACTGACTCTCTGGATATGGGGAAAGCAGTGGACGCAATATACCTTGATTTTAGCAAAGGCTTTTGCTACGGTCTCCCACAGTATTCTTGCCAGGAAGTTAAAGTATGGATTGGATGAATGGACTATAAGGTGGACAGAAAGCTGGCTAGATTGTCGGGCTCAATGGGTAGTGATCAACAGCTCGATGTCTAGTTGGCAGCCGGTATCAAGCAAAGTGCCCCAAGGGTTGCCAAGAAAGCTAATGGCATTTTGGGTTGTATAAGTAGGAGCACTGCCAGCAGATTGAGGGACGTGATCATTCCCTTCTACTCAGCATTGGTGAGGCCTCATCTGGAGTACTGTGTCCAGTTTTGGGCCCCTCACTACAAGAAGGATGTGGAAAAATTGGAAAGAATCCAGCGGAGGGCAACAAAAATGATTAGGGGGCTGGAGCACATGACTTTTGAGGAGAGGCTGATGGAACTTGGATTATTTAGTCTGCAGAAGAGAAGAATGAGGGGGGATTTGATAGCTGCTTTCAACTACCTGAAAGGGGATTCCAAGGAGGATGGATCTAGACTGTTCTCAGCGGTACAAGATGACAGAAAAAGGAGTAATGGTCTCAAGTTGCAATGGGGGAAGTTTAGGTTGGATATTAGGAAAAACTTTTTCACTAGGAAGGTGGTGAAGCACTGGAATGTGTTAGCTAGGGAGGTGGGGCACCAGCCTGAGAGCCCATCTCCTTCCTTAGAGGTTTTTAAGGTCAGGCTTGACAAAGCCCTGGCTGGGATGATTTAGTTGGGGATTGGTCCTGCTTTGAGCAGGGGGTTGGACTAGATGATCTCCTGAGGTCCCTTCCAATCCTGATATTCTATGATTTGTCCTATCAGATATGCCATTAGCTCAAGAGGCAGAGGTGTGAGTGGTGGAACTAAAGGTTCCAACTCTGCTGATGACCCACGAGGGTGTCTATATGTTGCCACATGATGGATTTTTTGTTGTTTGCAGTTTTTTTTTTAAATTATGACATTACACACTGTGACAAAGTTCCTCCTCTATCTTGGTGGGTCCTGCGCTTATTGGCAGATTTTCTTGCCTCAGAGATTCACCATGTGGGATGGGGAACAGCCCAGAGACCTTCCCCTCTGGGAGAACCCACAGTCCAGGTCAATTGGGAGGTTTGGGGGGAACCCGGGCCCGCCCTCTACTCCGGGTTCCAGCCCAGGGCCCTGTGGACTGCAGCTGTCTATAGTGCCTCCTGTAACAGCTGCATGACAGCTACAACTCCCTGGGCTACTTCCCCATGGCCTCCTCCAAACACCTTCCTTATTCTCATCACAGGACCTTCCTCCTGGTGTCTGATAACCATTGTGCTCTTCAGTCCTCCAGCAGCACACCCTCTCACTCTCAGCTCCTTGCGCCTCTTGCTCCCAGCTCCTCACATTCCCACCACAAACTGAAGTGAGCTCCTTTTTAAAACCCAGGTGCCCTGATTAGCCTGCCTTAATTGATTCTAGAAGCTTCTTTTTAATTGGCTCCAGGTGTCCTAGTTAGCCTGCCTGCCTTAACTAGTTCTAGCAGGGTCCTGATTACGCTAGTGCAGCCCCTGCTCTGGTCACTCAGGGAACAGAAAACTACTCATCCAGTGACCAGTATATTTGCCCTCTACCAGACTCCTGTACCTCACTGGTCTGGGTCTGTCACATATCCCTCCCCCCTGCTCAACGCCAAGGGATTGGGCAGCTTGGGACGCCAGACAGTGCACACGTGACAAGCCATCGGCGTTGCCATGACAGCTCCCTGCTCTGTGTTGCACATGGAACTGGAAAGATTGGAGGGATAAGAACCATCTGGTCACCCTTGTGTTCTTCTCCTTGTTCCGCTGCATCCATTGAAGAGGGGCATGGTCGGTCACGAGGACAAATCTGCGCCCGAGCAGGTAGTAGCGCAATGTTTCCATAGCCCATTTTACAGCGAGGCATTCTCTCTACCACTGCATATTTTTGTTCCCTTGGAAGGAGTTTCCAACTGAGGTATAGAATTGGGTGTTCCTCCTCCCCGACCATCTGTGATAGAACGGCCCCCAACCCTACTTCCGATGCATCCATCTGCAGGATAAACTCCTTGGTGAAATCAGGGGCTATCTGTACGGGGTTATTGCAGAGGGCAGTCCGTAGGTCTGTGAATGCTTCCTCTGCTGCGTCAGACCATCTCACCAGATCAGGTCCATGGGCTTTCACTAGGTCTGTCAGGGGGCTTGCCCTTGTGGCAAAGTGGGGGATAAATCGTCAGTAATACCCCACCACACCTAGGAATGCCCGGGCTTGTTTCTTGCGACTTGGTCGGGGCCAATTTTGGATGGCCTCTAACTTGTTCACTTGGGGTTTTACCAGACCTTTTCCCACAATGTAGCCAAGATATTTGGCCTCTGTAAACCCTACAGCGCACTTGGCAGGGTTTGCTGTAAGGCCAGCTCGCCTGAAGGTATCGAGGACTGCCTCCACCTTCTCCACGTGGGTTTCCCAGTCTGGGGTATGAATGACCACATCATCCAAGTAGGCAACAGCATAACTGTTATGCGGGCGTAAAAGCTTGTCCATGAGGCGCTGGAAGGTAGCTGGGGCCCCATATAGTCCAAAAGGGAGGACAGTATATTGAAAAAGACCCTCTGGTGTAGAGAACGCAGTCTTTTCCTTTGCGTCTTCTGCAAGGGGAATCTGCCAGTACCCCTTTGTCAAGTCTAGGGTAGTCAAGTATCGGACATTACCCAGACGGTCTACTAGCTCATCTATGCGAGGTATGGGGTATGCGTCGAACTGGGATATTTCATTTAGTCGCCGGAAGTCGTTGCAAAATCTTGTGGTGCCATCAGGTTTGGGCACCAGCATGATTGGGCTGGACCACTGACTATGGGATTCTTCGATGATCCCCAACTCCAGCATTTTTTTTACTTCCGCTTTTATTTCCTCCCTTTTTGCTGCTGGCACCCGATAGGGCCTCATTGTTACTCTGGCCCCAGGGTTCGTGATGATGTAGTGATATGTCTTGGTTGTTCGACCCGGTTTTGTCGAGAACACATCTTGGTTCCGGAAGATCATCTCAGACACCTCATTCTTCTGGTCTGGTGTTAAATCGGGAGACACTCTCACCTGTTTGGAAGGCTTGTTTTCCTGGGTTAGGTCTTTTTGGACCGTTGTGCATGCCTCTTGTGCATGCCAAGGTTAATGTGATAAATCTGTTCTTGTTTTCTGCGTCCTGGCTGCCGCACCTTGTAGGTTACTTCCCCCACGGGTTCAACCACCTCATAGGGCCCCTGCCATTGGGCCAGAAGCTTGCTTTCTGCCGTGGGTACCAACACCATAACCCGATCCCCTGGTTGGAACTGTCGCACTTTTGCCTGGCGATTGTAATGGGTTCGCTGGGCCTCCTGTGCCTTCTCCAAATGTTCCTGTACAATAGAGGTAACCCGGGCTATACGGTCTCACATCTGCATTACATGCTCTATTATATTTCTCCCCTCATTGGGTTCCTCTTCCCAGATCTCTTTGGCGATATCTAGTATGCCACGGGGATGATGCCCTTATAATAACTCGAAGAGGGAAAACCCAGTTGAGGCCTGTGGTACCTCCCGGATAGTGAACATAAGGTAGGGTAGTAGGGTGTCCCAATCTTTCCCGTCCCGACTTACCACCTTCCTTATCATAGCCTTGAGGGTTCGGTTAAACCTTTCTACCAACCCATCAGTCTGTGGATGGTAGACCAAAGTTCTCAGGATATGTATATGGAGCAGCGTACAGAGGTCCTTCATTAGCTTTGACATAAATGGGGTTCCTTGGTCGGTTAATATCTCCTTCGGTAGCCCCATTCGGGCAAAGATCCCCACCAGCTCTTTGGCTATAGTTTTAGAGGCCATGTTCCACAGGGGGACGGCTTCTGGGTAGCGAGTAGCATAGTCCAAAACAACAAGTATATATTGGTGACCCCGAGCCGTCTTCTCCAGGGGTCCCACTAGGTCCATGGCTATTCGCTCGAAGAGGACCTCTATGATGGGAAGGGGTACTAAAGGTGCCCTCAAGTGGGGACGGGAACTGTGCAGCTGACACTCCGGGCTGGAGGCACAGTACCTCCGCACTTCTTCATGTACTCCGGGCCAGAAGAACTGTCGCAGGACTCGTGCCAGGGTCTTCTCTACCCCCAAATGTCCCCCAAAAAGATGACTATGAGCAAGACTTAATACAGCGTTCTGGTGTTTTTGAGGTACTAGGATCTGCTGTACCTTCTGCCCCTGTACTGGTGCAACCCGGTATAAGAGATCCTTCTTCATTATGAAGTAGGCTCCTGGTCCCTGGGTTTTTCCTTCCACGGGAACCCCATCTATTTCAGTCACCTCCTTCCTAATGTTGTCATACATTGGGTCTTCTGCCTAGTCCCGTCCAAAATTTCCTCTCCCGGGGCTAATCTGCCCAAGATCTATGGGCCCAGTCTCTGTTGCCTCTACTGGTTCAGAAGCATTAGGGTGGGGGTCAGACTCAGGTGCTTCTCCCTCCTGCATGGCCTCCTTTTCAGCTGCGCGGGTCCACCTACCTACAAGAGCGACCCTCTGGCTTTGGGTCAGTATTCGGGTTCCCAAGGCCTTAGCTGCCCTTCTTTCCCTTTTTGTCTTTCTACCCTGTCTGGGAGTGGAGAACAAATCTGGGGATATTTCAGAGAAGATTGGGGGTTAACAGTCTGCTGTGGATGCCTCATCAATTTTAGGGTCCCCATCTTTATCCAATCCCCCTACTGGGAGTAAGTTTCCAAACCCTGGGAAGTCCCTCCCTATGAGCAGCGGGTATGGGAGTTTAGGGACTACACCTGCTGCTACCTCAATAGTGTTCCCTCGGATCTCGATTTTTACTGGGATGGTGGGGTAATAACTAACTGTCCCATGGACACATGTTATCCCCGTACGTTTAGCCTGCAGCAGCTGACTGCGCTTCACGAGCTTCCTGAGATAAGCGTGATAGCACTCCCCGAATCAACCAGTGCCGTGGTCCCTACCCCATTTAGTTTCACTGGTCTGGTATACATATGTGGGGTTAGTGAGACCCCCACAAGGTGGATTAGGGAGCATGGATCTGCCCAGTTCCCCAGGTTACACTGCATAGGCTCCTCATCATTGGGACACTGTGCAGCTATGTGTCCCCACTCCCCGCAGGCATAACATCTGTATGGAGCCCTAGGCATTCCCCGGTCTCTTGGTTTGGGCAGTCTAACATCACGATCCTCTTCTCCCTCAGTGCTCCGACTTTTTGTGGCCTCTAATGGGCCTTCAGCCTCTCTCTTTTTCCACCTGGGCCCTCCTCGTGGCCCAGTCACCCAAACTTTAGGGCTTGGTGCTGCTAGTTTAACCCGGGGTGCCTCTTCCTTAACTGGTTGGGTCAGCTCCCTCGCTGTCCTTCGCCTCTCTACCAGGGCGACAACCTCATCATAGGTGGAGGGTTCGTTCTGGCTTACCCAGGCATGAAGGTCTGGTGGTAGTACCCTCATGTATTGGTCGATGACCAGAACTGCTAGTATCTCTTCCGGACTCCGGGACTCTGTTTGCAACCACTTTCGTGCGAGATGGATGAGGTCATACAATTGGGACCACGGGATTTTGTCTTCCTGGAACCTCCAACCGTGATACTGCTGGGCTCGCACTGCTGTCGTTACCCCAGATCTGGCCAGGATCTCTGCTTTCAGTTGGGGGTAGTCTGCCGCAGCCTCTTCAGGCAGATCATGGTAGGCCTACTGGGCCTCCCCACACAGGAATGGGGCAAGGATGCCAGACCACTGATCTCGAGGCCAGGCCTCCCGTAGGGCTGTCCTCTCAAAGGCCAGAAGGTATGCCTCTACATCATCCTCCCGTGTCATTTTCTGCAGCCAATGGCTGGCCCGTATGAGCCGTGTCCCATCATGGCCGCGATTCAGCGCTGTAAGGGACTTTACCTGGTTTACCAGTTCCCGCAACATAGCTCGGTCTTGAGCAGCCTGGTCCATCAGCAGGCGATTAGTCTCTTGCTGCAGCCACACTGCCTCCTGTTGGGCAGCTGCCTGGACACGGGTAGCCTCCTGCTGGGCCGCCGTAGCTTGTATCAGTGCCCGCACTACGTCATTCATTGTGGTGAAAAAAAATAAACTCTCTCCCTTTTTTTTTTGTTTTTTGTTTAAATCACCCTCCTTCTTCCGCCGCGCTGTGCACCCCAAGATCCCACTCTTGACACCAGTGTGACAAAGTTCCTCCTCTATCTTGGTGGGTCCTGCGCTTATTGGCGGATTTTCTTGCCTCAGACATTCACCATGTGGGTTGGGGAACAGCCCAGAGACCTTCCCCTCTGGGAGAACTCACAATCCAGGTCAATTGAGAGGTTTGGGGGGAACCCGGGCCCGCCCTCTACTCCGGGTTCCAGCCCAGGGCCCTGTGAACTGCAGCTGTCTATAGTGCCTCCTGTAACCGCTGCATGACAGCTACAACTCCCTGGGCTACTTCCCCATGGCCTCCTCCAAACACCTTCCTTATTCTCATCACAGGACCTTCCTCCTGGTGTCTGATAACCATTGTGCTCCTCAGTCCTCCAGCAGCACACCCTCTCACTCTCAGCTCCTTGCGCCTCTTGCTCCCAGCTCCTCACACTCCCACCACAAACTGAAGTGAGCTCCTTTTTAAAACCCAGATGCCCTGATTAGCCTGCCTTAATTGATTCTAGAAGCTTCTTCTTAATTGGCTCCAGGTGTCCTAATTAGCCTGCCTGCCTTAACTGGTTCTAGCAGGTTCCTGATTACTCTAATGCAGCCCCTGCTCTGGTCTCTCAGGGAACAGAAAACTACTCATCCAGTGACCAGTATATTTGCCCTCTACCAGACTCCTGTACCCCACTGGTCTGGGTCTGTCACAACACACACACACACACAGCTAAAAAAGAACATTATCAAGTTGGAAACTGAAAAGTTAGGAAACAAGCAACCTTAATTCTGTTCCCACCCCCCACTTTTGAACATGCATTTTGAGTCTTTATTTACATAATCTCATACTATTTTTTCCACAGGACCCCTGACTCATTTCTCTAGTAAACCTATTTTACATATACATAGGAAATTTGATCACATTGGAGAATCATGTTATAATAGTCTCCTGAGAGTGTTATAACATGGTTTGGTTTCACCTCTGTAGAAAAGGCCAAACTGGGTTTTAATAACGCTACTGCATCAGGTTTTTACATGACCCAGTGCTGTTATTATGGAATACATTTTGCAATAAGATCCCTGTGTGGCTGGACCCTGAATTACATGCTTCCTAGAACAGAATCATTAAGACAGAGGGTCAGTTTTGATTCTGTTTATAACCAAATTACTCAGCAAGGTCGTATGTTTTGGCCTCATCCACGCAGGCCATGCCAAACCATTTTATTTGTAAATTTATTTGAGCAAAAGCTTTTGTGGGCTACAGCCCACTTCATCGGATGTAGCCCACGAAAACTTATGCTCAAATAAATTTGTTAGTCTCTAAGGTGCCACAAGTACTCCTGTTCTTTTTGCGGATACAAACTAACACGGCTGCTACTCTGAAACCTGTTATTTTATTTGTGGGTTTAATAATAGGTATCACATTATTTATCCTGATAACATTTTCCCTCCTTTTTGTAATGTCACCCCAACCTGTTTCCTACCAGGGGCATTGACCTTAGCTTCTTTTAAATGCCTCTGGTGTTCAACCAACAGGTGTTGCTGGTAAGTGATTTATGGTCAACTCTTACCAAGAAAGAGCATAGCTTGCCTTTAAATCTTAACATTAGGCATGTGCTCAAGGGCTTTTCTCGATTGTGGTATGAGTTAGGATCTGAAACTATAGGCACTAGCTAGACACTTCTATGCTATTGTGGTAACTGAAAATTACTAAAACTTTCTAAAACAATTCAACTGAGACCAAACATGAGAATTTTCAGCCCACAGAAGAATTTTTCCAAAAGTTACAAGGAGTGAAAACACTGGGTCATAACGAAATTCTATATGTAACATGTAGGTTTAGCTTCAGCTAATACTAATACACAAATCTCATTGATGCAATGGAGTTTTGCCATTTATTACTATGGGTACAGGATCATAACCATAATGTACAAATACATGATGTAAGTTTAGGCACAGACACAGTCATATACCTTTGGCAGTGCCAATTCTATTTATTTTTATATTGATTTTTTACCTGAAGGTTGGGCCTCAGACCTATAAAAGTAAGGTTGAGGGCCTCTCCACTGGAATCCTCTGTTCTGACTATGATACTGTGGAACAAAAGAAGTTGTTTGTGCTTGCTGGAAGCTACATTCCCTTCCTCCTTCTTGCATTTCTAAGGAACAATATTTATCAGTTGATATTGATTATATACACAATTCTATGAACAAAAGAGAAATCATATTCTGCATTTTTTGGAAATAACATTTTATAAGAGAAGCGCCACAATATTCATGTGTGATTTTAATTTCTCCAAACTAGTTAGCACCCTCCCTCTCACAGTTGACATAATTAACTATGGTTCTGTTCATGTGCTCAAAGCTCAATTTCTATCCACACACATCATAGTTACAAGCTGTACAAGAGTGTTTAGAAACCATGCTGAAAATCTATTATGGTGGTAGTCAATAGCACAGTTTTGGTTAACACAGCTATGTCTAAAAAAAATCTTTGTCCACATTGGAGCCTTTAAATCATATTGGAAACAGTTAAACATGAATCCACAAATCATGGTAGATGCTAATGTGGTTTGCTGCGCCATTGATGAGAGGATCTTATAGGGACATCTTAATCCATTTTCATGCATCCTTTTTTGCATATCCAGTATCAGGTCTTCGAAAAGCATGTACCCCCAAATGCCAAACAATGTGGCAATGGAAAAAAGAGATGTACCAATAAAAAACCCAAAGCACCCAGTACAGAGGACATGACATATATCTTAAGACTCCATACACTTATCAAGGTTATCAAGAAGCTTCCATCCACTTACATAAACAACACAAAACAAAGGGCGGGGAGGAAAAGAAAGGATTCTTTTTACATTTGTGTATAAATATGATCAAAAGCCTGAGACTTGATTAAATCTTTCCTCTTGTTGTGTGGATAACATATAAAATCAAGAGAACCATGCCCATTTCTATTATCTGCATTTCATCAACAAATAGGCACAAAGGCTAAGTAATTGTGCAGTAAAAGTATTTTAAAATGCATCAATTGTCATTAGAACTGATGCTGACTCAAACTTTAAATTGAGAATAATTACAAAGTATTTTGAAGCATCAGCATTCACAGACTGAGCTGTGAAAAAATATAAATGTGTGTTCAAAACCCTTCAATGCTGTTAATCCTGAAGAACACTTCCTGAAAGCAGAATGGGAAATCCTGAGTCATCTAATTGCTACAGAACCAAAATAGCTTTAGTCAGTAAGTACAAGAACAGTCATTATTCTGACAGTAATCATTATTGTATTTACTGCATACATACATTTTATTAGCTGTGTAACTGTATGTAAATATTATTTCATCTAAGTTTGGGAAATCATGAAATTTTCTAAAATCAGGAAGCTTTGACTCAAATTCTTCCTTCAGTTAGTGTCAGCAAGTTCTCCCAGGATTTACTTAATTGACAAATTGCCTGGGGAATTGTTGAAAGGTAATAGATATCATCAATATAGTGGCGTTACTGGTAAAATTAACATGATGCCAACCTGTGATAAATCCATTCCCTCGCCGTCTGCTCTGAATTGTTCTTTTCTTTACCACGCAAGCCTTGCAAATGAATGACTTCAGATTCTGGAACTGCGTGTGCAAAGATCCCTGCAGACAGTGGGCTTAAATCAATGACTGTGGTAGGTTCTTTTTCTCTTTTCAAGAGTAGCACCACTATAACACCTAAATAGCAATCAAAAGAATTTGGCTAGTCCTGCCTCATAGCATCTTTTGGTTTGTCTTCTTCACGAACCAAAGCTAAAAATATTCCATAATGAAGGAGGATTCTTGGGGGGAGGGGGAGGAAGGAGGTATTTGTTTCCTCCCTTTTCTTAATAAAGTTTGCTTTTCTTGCTCCACTCATCTCTGTAAATTGCTTTGCATCCCTTGCTTTCTATTACACTGTCTTGCCTCTGCAGACAGACCTGACTAGACCTACCGAACCATTACCTTAGGCAACGATGGCTAAGGCAACTTGATAAGGACTGATGCATAGATGCCTGTGTTTATTACAGTGATGGAAACTGAATCAGTGAGAATCAAGTCTGTGCATTTTACTTCATATACCCCAAGAAACACTTGACAGAATAACTTCAGCCATATTTTAGATATTTGTTGATTGATAGAATATAACCTAGACTAAAGATAAAAGGAGAAATATAAGTCAAAAGACTTGATTTGTTTTGATCCTATGGAATCCTGTTTTGATGGAAAAGTCCAGTTGTCCAGAGGACAAATAGAAGTCATTTAACTAAGGTCCCAATATAGCAAGGTGCTGCATTTCCTGAACTTCCACTGATTCAAATGGGATTTTTCAGACACTAATTACCTTGACATGATCAGGTCCTAATAACTTACCCATTTTTAAAAATTTTTGGAATGGTGGTAGAGGTTAGGAGAGAGTGCAAGGGTGGGGATTCTCTGCCTACAAGCTAGTCTGCTGATTCTCACAAACCGAACTGATTTTCATTGGGACAACAATTCCTTCAGTAACTAAGAGGAGACCCAAATGGCTACTTGATAAGGTTGAAAGGTTGACAAGATGGTCACTGACTAACTAGAGAGGTTTAACTAGCTCCTGATGGAGTTCAACTCACCCAAAGCTTCAGTTAATTTTCCTAACAAAGTTTCTGCATTGACAAACCTGATTATTGATACAATTTTGTTCACAATTTGTAGCTTTATTTTTCTGTCAAATTTCTATAGATAGATCCCATTAATGCTAAAATCCTCCCCAGGCATTTTTGGGAGAAGAAGCTCAGAAAGTGCTTATGAAGAAAGGAGCAATTTTTTCACCTTTTCAATAGCAGAACATCACCCATAGAGTAATTTTCTGAATACAATGCTGTAACTCTCAGTAGATGAGATTTATGATGCTTATGGGAAGACTGCTAAGAAATAAATACTGAAAGATCTTGGCTCCCAGCACTACATCAAGTTGTGCCAGGAAATAAGTACTAATTGTATCTATAAAGCTAACTTTATAATAGCAGCAACAACCAATCACGTAAGTTTGTTGGGTTGCCAATGTCCACAGCTAAACTGGCATCTCTAGGGAATGCGTCCGAATCCTTGCCTTTCAAACTGAAAAGTTGGAAAACTATTTTATTAGTCTGGGAGCTCTCTCTGCCATATATGTAGCATAACTAAAAAAAGAAAAAGATATTCAAACTACTCTAAATATTCAAGAGTACAGACTGACTATTTTTCCACAACAGAACTGTTCGCCTAAGGAATGTTTAGACTACAATAAAAGGTGTCTTAAAAAAAACCTACTGTAGATATGTTAGTTAGTCCACAACCTGTCTGTGACCTGCCAATCTTTTGCGGTTTTAAATTAAATAGGAAAATATAAATGTATTTCTTTAATCTCCCCTGTTGCTGTGGGAAAGGTGCACGCAAACAACAGGAGAAACTCTCAGCCTAACCCAAAACCCTTTATTTTGAAATAAAAAGAGATTCTCATTGACTTCAATGGCCGATTTGGATAAGGCTGTGTATACCACTCCTGCAACTGACTCAGCTTGGTAAAATCCCTACGCCCGTATGGGATCATGCTTAAGACAGGAGGGGTCCACTCACATAATCAGTTCCAGGATTGGGGCCTAATTGGCTACAAAGGAAAAACAGTTAAACTGACTATACACAAAATGCTGTCAAATGTACTAAGTAAGCAAACTGAAAAAGCAGTAAAATAATTTCTCTAATATCTTTATTAAGGAACCTTTATGAATTCCTCTGAAATGTTTATGGCAGAAGTTCTCAGAAACACTTTAATATCAGAAACTGCAACACATTTTGTAATTCTCATTTTTTAAACAGACGACCAATTTTGTATTTTCTTATTGTTTTTGAAGCAGCAAAAAACTATAATAAAAATAAAACTAACCTCTCCAATAGCCTCAACATTAATTTTACTTGTATGGGGGCCACAGGCAGAGGAGATCAACTGGGGAAGGGGGGGAGGGGAAAAGGTTGAAATGAGACCAATGAAAACCTCCATTTTAAAATAAAAAATATTGATGGGTACAGTTTTTCAAGTAAGAATGTGTGACTTTTGAAAGGGATGTGTATATACTCACATTGCCCTCCAAGAGCTCCTCCAAAGAACACCCTCTGTGTGACTGATGATATTTCTCTTGAAAAAGTTTTCCATCAAACACCTTCCAGGGCATCAAATCATCCATATTCATTGGAAAGCCACAGGCACTATTGGCCATAATCAAAGTTGTAAGCCCACGAATGAAGAGAGAACCAAGGTGTACAGCTCTGGAATCAACCTGGGCAAGCTGTTGAAATTAAAAACACAGACACCAGAGGATCTAAATGAACTTCTGAGTGATGATTCCACCATAACACAAACTATACCAAGCACAGGCCATCTCTGCACCAAACAATAAGAATGATTCTTGATGCTGGCTTTAGGCCTGGGGAACTCTGATATTTCTGTCCTCTACCCCCACAGGTGCAAAAGAGCTTTGTAGCATCATCATGTTTATTTGTATATTGCGGTTTTAATTCACTGAAGTAAAGGAATTTGTGAAATTTGTTTACAAGAAATAAGGAGTTCAATAACGCACTCGAGTTTAAAAAATTGATATACTTAAAACTAAAAATTGGCTCAGTGAAAGACCAAAGAAACAAGTAAAGTAAATTATGATCTCTACAATACTCCTTAAATATTAGCAGTTCCCTATAGGGATTCTTTTGGTGTAATTTAAAACTTTAACTGAAATGATTAATTGATTCATAGACTTTTCATAACTGGGTCAAATGAGAAATGTTACCACACTTGATGGAGACCATACAAGCTATAAGATTTGAAGGAGCAGGGTTAATTGTGTTCAAATTGTAGAAATATGTTAAACACTGTAAGACTTCCTCTGCCAGCAGTCCAAAGGTCAAATAATTTCTCTTCAATGTGGATTTCTTCAGAAGAAATACTGGAATGGTAGCGACATCATCTAAAAATACAAAATGAACCTAAAACCTTGCAGCCAGGCAAGGGATTTAACCGGCTGCCATGCCAGAGTACAAAAGCCATAAAAGCTCTGGAGCCAGCAAGGGGACAATTCCCCTGATGTAGGCATCACATGGGCAGGTCGAGGCTGCCTTCTGAGCAATGCCACTTCCACAGGCCCTGGTACAGGAGTCTGCCAGGTGCAGGAGGGCTTCATTCTTGGCAATGCCACCCTTGATAGAACAGCCCATGGAGGTTGCCATAAATTAAGGCAAGTGCCCCAGCTGCATAAGTTACATCAGGGGCTGCACTGGCTCTGAGAGTAGCCCATATTAGGGAGGGCAGAAAGGTGGCTTAAAGCCTCCTTTGTCTACCCTCTATTCCATAGGGCTGTGAGTTCTCTGCTCAAGGTGTAACATAGAATCGCAGCATTTATCACTAACAATAACAGCAACTTATAGCTTGAAGGATCCCAAGGAGATTCAGAAACTATGTATATACAGCACTTCTGAAAAGCACCTACAGAGTGAAGATAACAGTATACAGAACACTGAACCGCATTTGATTTTTACCAAGGGACAGCATAGCAAAACCAAAGAGGCATAGACTCTTTACCGGTCACTTGGAGCAAACCAGGCCTCAAATTTTAAGGTCTCATCCAAAGGATCAACACACAGTAAAGTATAAGAAACATAATGTATCTAGCTCCCTAGAGCGAAGAATTTCTAAGTAATCCCTATTGTTATTCACTAAACTGAAGGATGTTGTGTAATTCAATTAGATGAAATAGAAGTTTACCCAATTCTAATACCATATTCAAGATGAAGAAAAAAAAACATACAAATCTGGATCATTTAGAACTAAAGTTCTCTCAGTGACATGCCAAGGAAATGAGTATAGCTCCTTGTAATTTTTTTGCACTATATATAATTGTACTTAATGAGATGCACCTTGTCATCTTCAAAATGAAACTTGCTTGATTTGTGATTATTAAATAAGATTTAGTAAGAGGGAGTACAAACAGAGAAAAAACACTGATGGGAATCTTCAGGACTCCTTCTGGGGTCAACGTAATTCCTGCTGGGGGAACCTCCCAGAATTCTATCATCCTTCAACAAGCTTTTAAGCCCCTTAAATACAATTATTTTGTATTACAGAAGGCTAAGTGTGAGCATAAATCAAATTCCTAGAACCCGAGTTATAAACAGAATGGGAATATTGAACCAAATTAGCTGAATCCCAAAGGCTAACATTGTAATACACTTTACTCCAACCAACTACAATAACATTACCAAAATTTATAATGACACATGCCCTACATAGTTGTTCTATTAATTTTAGATTAATGCCAACAAAAAAAAAGGAAAAGAAAAGAAAGATACAGTATATTTCAGACAGATTCTGAAATGCCATCTTCCCTAGAAGACTTCCCAGTACTAATGTTCAGGAATTTAACTGTGGAACACAAAAATTTTCACAAAGCACAATGAAAATAGCCTTCAATACCTGTCCATGGTTCTCACTATAAACCAGCAGTTTACAATCTTAGTAATAAGAAAGTATCCTATATTAAATGTGATTTTTATTGTATGAGGATTTTACGTCTGAGATTTTTTTTGTTCGTTTTCTGAACTAAAATGGGGTACCTGCAGCATACTTATTGCTTTTCTGGTATGATTCATTCACATCCATTGCTCTCAGAGAACTCATCTTTTCCCTTCCTAATCCAACCCTCCTATTTTGTCTGTTTTACAAACATGGAGAGGAGAATAAAATGACAAGTTCACTAACCTGAAGACTGAGTAAATGTTCATAATGTATTTATTGCACCAGAAGCAGTGAATCATTAATTATTAATAATAATTACTACTATTAGTTATTTGTATTACCTCAGTTATGGACCAGGATCCCATTGTGGATACCTAAAAGACAGTGCTTGCCCCAAAATGTTTATAATCTAATCTAGTGATTAGAGTAGATAGACTCAAGGACTTTAAGGTCAGAAGGGACAAGCATGATCATCTAGTCTGACTTCCTGTACATTGCGGGCCATAGAACCTCACCTACCCACTCCTGTAATAGACCCCTAACCTCTGGCTGAGTTACTGAAGTCCTCAAATCTTGATTTAAAAACTTTACATTGCATAGAATCCACCATTTATTCACGTTCAAATCAGTAAGTGACCAATGCCTTATGCTGCAGAGGAAGGCAAAAAACCCCTAGGACTTCTGCCAATCTGACCTGGGGGAAAATTCCTTCTTGACCCCAAATATGGCAATCAGTTAGATCCTGAGCATGTGGGCAGGACCCACCAGCCTGACACTTGGGAAACTCAGAGCCCTCCCCAGTTAGTGTCCCATCTCTGGCCATTGGATAGATTTGCTAAGTCACCGATAGGCCATATGCCATAGTAGGTAATCTCATCATACCATCCCTTCCGTAAATTTATCAAGCTTAGTCTTAAAATAAGTTAGGTTTTTTTGCCCCCACTACTCTCCTTGGAAGGCTGTTCCAGAACTTCACTCCTCTGATGGCTAGAAACCTTCATCTAATTTCAAGTCTAAACTTACTGATGACCAGTTTGTATCCATTTCTTCTTGTGCCTACATTGTCCTTAACTTAAATAACTCCTCTCCCTCCCTGGTGTTTTCCCCTCTGATGTACTTACAGAAAGCAATCATCTCTCTTCTCATCCTTCATTTTGTTAGGTGAAACAAGCCAAGCTCCTTGTGTCTCCTCTCGTACGGTAGGTTCTCCATTCCTCTGATCATCCTCATAGCCCTTCTCCTGTTCCAGTTTGAATTAATCTTTCTTAAACATGAGGGACCATAACTGCACTCAGTATTCCAAATGAAATCTCACCAGTGCCTTGTATAATGGTAATAAAACTTCCGTATCTCTACTGGAAATACCTCAGCTGATGCATCCTAAGACTGCATTAGCCTTTTACATGGCCACATCACATTGGCAGCTCACAGACATCTTGTGATCAATCAACATACTTAGATCTTTCTCCTCTTCTGTCACTTCCAACTGATACGTTCCCAGTTTATAAGAAAAATTCTTCTTGTTAGTCCCTAAGTTCATGACCTAGCACTTGGCACTATTAAATTTCATCTCATTTCTATAACTCGTTTTTAAGGTTGCACAAATCTTCTTGTATAATATTCCAGTCTTTCTCCATAGTAGCAGTACCTCCCAACTTTATACCATCCACAAATTTTATTAGCACACTCCCACTTTTTGTACCAAGATTATTAATGAAAATGTTAAATAAGACTGGTCCCAAGACTGATTCTTAAGGAATTCTACTAGTAATCTCCCTTCAGCCTGACAGTTCATCCTTCAGCATGACCCATTGTAGTCTCCCCTTTAACCAGTTCCTTACCCACCTTTCAGTTCATTTATTAATCCTCATTTTCTCCAATTTAACTAATAATTTTCCATGTGGAACTGTATCAAATTCTTTACTGAAATCCAGGTAGATTATATTGACTGCATTTCTATTTTCTATAAAATCAGTTATTGTCTCAAAGAAAGAGATCACATGGCACAAACTGCCTTTTGTAAAACTGTTGTATTTTATCCTAATTATTGTTTACCTCTATGTCCTCAACTACTCTCTCTTTCAAAATTTCTTCTAAAACCTTGAATATAGCTTAAGTCAAATTAATGGCTTCATTAATTCATGTATGTAAGTTAAACTGTAGTTTCTTGGATCACTTCCCCTCACCCCCATTCTTAAATACAGGTACTATATTTAAAATCTTCCAGTTCAGAGGGTACAACCCTTGAGTTTATGAATTCATTAAAAATCTTTGCTATTGGGCTTGCAATTTCATGTGTCAGTTCCTTTAAGATTTTTAGATGGAGATTATCCAGGATTGTTGATTTGATCCCATTAAGCTGTTTGAGTTTGGCTTCCACCTTGGATGTGGTAATTTCTACTTCCATATCCTTCTTCCCATTAGCCACCCTACCACTGACCCCAGGCTCATCATTACCCTTCTTAACAACAGAGGGAAAGCATTCATTTACATGTCGGGCCAAACCTAGATTATCTTTAATCTCCATCCATCCTCAATGTTTAGCGGCCCCACTTCTTCTTTCTTTGTTTTCTTTTTATTTATATGGCTAAAGAACCTTTTACCGTTAGTTTCAATTTCTTTTGGAAGATCCAACTCTGCTTGGCTTTTGGCAATTCTCACTTTTTCCCTACACCTTCTGACCTCAAAGAGGTAGCATTCCTTGCTGATCCATCCCTTTTTGGCCTTCTCCTTTCTCTTAATAACCTGTTTGAGATGCTTGTTCATTCAGTTTGCTCTGCATACTTTCCCTACAATTCCCCCCCACTCCTTGGGATGTAGGCTTCAGATTGTTTCTGCACAGATTGTAAGCACAGATGATCTTCAGTGGGATTCTATACCTCCCTAGAGGAGGAGAGTGAAGGTGAGACAATATTATAGTGATCAACAGGTGGGTCAGGCTATGGTGCTATAAGTAGGGCTTTGGGAGGCATTCACAGACAGAGCACTGTTGTCACGGGATGGACTCCACCTGAATGGGCAAGGAAATAGACTTCTGAGATGGAGGATGGCACAATTGATTGAAATAACTTTAAACTAGGAATTCAGGGGAGATGGCGGCGAGATTCTCAAGTAATCTCCATGCCTGATTCTAATATTGGATGGGAGGAAAATCAAGTAAGAGAAGATACAACAATGGAGAAAGAAACAACAGAGGATAGAAGAATGGACATCAAGAGGAAAGGTAGTGCCAAAACTAATGACACTAACAGTCAGGTATGTGATAATGGCAATAAAATGACAGTACCTAATTGGGTGAGGAATCTGGGTGAAGCCAAGTAGAATTAAAGATCTTTGTACACCAGTGTAAGGGTACCTGGAGAACAAAATGGAGGCACTAGAACTACTGGTGCACGAAGTGAAACCAGATATTATAGGGATAACAAAAACATGGTAGAATAGTAGTCATGACTGAAATACAGATATTGAATGGTATTTGCTTTCAGGAAAGACAGAAATAAAGGTAAAGGTAGTAGAGTAGCACTGTATATTAATGACAAGGTTGACTGCAAATTAGAAGTGATGGAATGGATACAAGGAAATCTGTTTCAGTCAAAATCACTTCTGGGAAGAAAGGTTACAAAGGCTCCACTGGGATAGTGTTTGGGGTCTGCTACAGACCCCCACAGTCTGATTTGCAAATGGCTGAAGACCTCTTTTTAATATTTTAATGAAAGAAATACTGCTGGGAATTGTGTGATTTGTGGTGGACTTTCATTTCCTAGCTATAGATTGGAAGACAACTAATAATGGTAGAGCCCAGATATTTCTGGATGAGATAGCCAATAAATTTCTATCCCAAATAGTCACCAAACCAGCAAGAGGTGATGTCATTTTAGATTTAGTATTGGTAAACAGCAAGGACCTCATAGAATATCTGGTTGTAGAGGACAACCTTGGCTTGAGTGATCATGAGTTAATTCAGTTTAAAATAAGTGGAAGGATAAACAAAAATAGGCCTGCAACTGAAGTCCTTAATTTCAAAAGGTCAAACTTTAAGAAATTAAGGGAATTAATTAGATAAGTGGCTGAACTGAAGAACTCAAGGATATGAATGTGACGGAAGCTTGGAATTACTTGGTTATGTTTCTGTAAGTCTTGAGGTTTCCCCTTCAGCGTCCTCTCTCCTCCCCTGCTATCATCCACTTAAATCCCCTTCGTAACTCAACCATAATTTGTAGCTGCCTCTCCAAACCTTGGATCTTCTCTTCCGTCAGATCTAACAGGTGACATTTCAGACAAATGAAGTACCTGTCAGGCATCCTCTCCAGAATAATGTACATCCTGCAGCTTCCGCATCCAGTGATCTTCATTGTCTCTTCCATTCCTCAGGTCTCTACTACTGCTGCCTCTGTAGCTGTCATAGCCTTCCCTCCTAAGCTCCTGTTCACTGTGCCTAAGGAACAGGGGCTTGCTCCCTTCTCCTCCAACAGCTCTCCACTCAAACTCCTCTGTTTTCAGCTCTGTTTGTTGGCTCCTAGTACAAATACTACCCATCCTTCTCAGAAGGATGTTGTGAGAATCAGTGTCTACAAAATGCTTTGAGATCCCTGAATTAATAGTGCTGCAATATTACCTATTTGATAAAACTACAGATTGGCTTTCAATATTTAAAAGATTAATAACTAAGCGTTTGGATCTCATAGTCAAGGTAGAAAGCAGACCCACAGATTATGTCAGGAAAAAAACCCCTTTGGTTTTAAATGTATTTTTCAATAGTATAAATCTTGCATGTCACTGTACATAGAGGACAACAAGTAAAGAGATTTATTGTGTCAGCAGTTTGGGAACAGAGAACCATCATCGTTACTGATAGCAGTGTTGACAGTCTCAGAGAGACAAGGACTGCACAAGTATCAAGTCTGCAGATGGCAAAATTGGAGGAGTGGTTAACAGCAAAGAGGACAGATCACTGATACAAAGCAATCTGCACTGCTTCACAAGATGGGCTCAAGCAAATCATACGAGTTTTAATATGGATACAAGTAAATGTATATATGTCGGAACAAAGAAAGTAGGCCATACTCATACAATGGGGGACTCTATCCTGGGAAGTAGGGACTGAAAAAGATTTGGGGGTCTGGTGGATAATCAGCTGGACATGAGCTTCCAGTGTGAGGCTGTGGCCAAAGGGGTTAATTCAATCTTTAGATACACAAACAGATGAATCTCAAGTTGGAGTTGAGAGGTTATTTTACCTTTGTATTTGGCACTGCTGCAACCGCTGCTGGAATACTGTGTCCATTTCGGGTGTCCAAAACTCAAGAAGAATGTTGATAAATTGGAAAGGGTCCAGCAAAATGCCACGAGAATGATTAAAGGATTAGAAAACATGTCTTAGAGTGATAGACTTAATTAGCTCAATCTATTTAGCTTAGCAAAGAGAGAAGGTTAAGGGGTGATTTGATTACAGTCTGTAAGTACTACATGAGAAACAAATATTTAATAATGGGCTCTTCAGTCTAGCTATAACATCATACAGTGGCTGGAAGTTGAAGTTAGGCAAGTTTAGACTGGAAATAAGGCACACATTTTTAACAGTGAGAGTAATTAATCGTTGGAACAAGGGTGTTGGTGGATTCTCCATCACCAGCAATTTTAAAATCAAGATTGGACATTTTTCTAAAAGATCTGCTCTAGAAATTATTTTGGGGAAGTTCTATGGCTTATGTTACACAAGACGTCAGACTAGATCATCACAACGGTCCCTCCTGGCCTTGGAATCTATTAATGAGAGAACTACCTTGTAACCCAAGCTGAACCTGTCCTCACCATGGCTCAGACACACTGTTGGAAAGGTTAAAGGAAGTTCATGCTGCTGTTGATGCAGGTGGACCTGTTTTGAAGGTAGAGGACTTCACTCTCAAGGGATGTCAATCCAGCACCTTTCTTGCATGTTAAAAATAATTGTTTGGGGCTTTTTTAAAAATTACAAATAGAAATCAATATTGACAAGAATGAGGACTACAGTTAGCACAGTGAGTTCTTTATTTTAATAAGCAGGAAATGCAGTCACTCAAGAGTAGAGTTTTTTTCCCCATGTCTGGAAACTAACAAATAAAATGAAAGCACAGTGAGCCTGCAACGAGTCAACACACATGGCAAACCCATGGGGATGCTCACAGCTGCTTGGTGTCAGCAATGCAAAGATGTCACAACGAGGATAAATGGAAAATTCCAAAAGAAAAGACAGGCTTGCCTTTGAGGGCATTACACCCTACAGATTACTTCTTATTGGAAATTGCATTTGTCCTTTTTGTTATTTTTATAAACACAGGACTCCCAAGCATGATGTGAGACAGAGTACTAGGATTCTGCTGCTGCGCCTACCACCAACTGATAGCATTTGTAGGAAGGACAGGGGAAGTGTGTGAGAACTGCTCCTCCTGCCCCAGCTGCTTGTGCTGTACTCTTGCCACTGCTCTTACCAGCAGCAGCGTCCCACCCCATAACATTTTGGGGAAAAGATTATTTTCCCAATTTACCAACATTAATTGAAGATTTAAAAGTGAACTTAGAGTTCATTCACTTTTTTTAATCACTGTAATTGAGGTTGTTGACACTGCTCTTAGGGGGCCTATTCCTGAGCCATGCTGTATATATAATCTAACTTTAAAAAGAGATAAGAAAATATTATGATACCCAGGATCAGTAAGATGGAACACTCTTGGTCAACTTGAGAAATCTGATCTCTGTCGCCATCTCAGATCTTTTTCTGATCTACAGACACAAGCCTTGATCCTACAAATTGTTGGCGTGGGCAGATACCAGTGTCCATCTGGAGCGCCACAGACTTCAGAACTGGGATCTGCATAGGAGCAGGGGTGCTCACATTGAGCAGGTTGTGGGCTGAGAGCCATAGATTGTAGATCTTTCTGAAGTTATTCTAAAGATTTTTTGGCTGATTTGCCCAACCTGTTTGGGGAGGAGGGGAGAGTCTTTGATTTGGAATGTATACTTCCAATTCAAACTGTATCAGCCTATTGAATTCCTGAACCAAGTGCTAGTGTCACAAAGGTAACTACTGATAATGAGATTGTCTGGGGGAGGGGACAGAAATCTGCTGATCAATGTGGAGCTCATTACTCTTGAAGTTCGAGCTCAGAAAAATAGTCACATGTGTAAGGAAATTCATCCATATGTGATTGACATGTCTAGATCAACTCAATTAAGGAAACAAAACAGAATTAGTTTATTAAATGTAGTGCAGACATAGCAATATTTTCATCCAGCCAAGTTAAAAGTAGTTTTTAGATGGTGGTCAATATTTTCTTATTCAGATTTTGAGGATGCAAACATGGCTTTAGATTTTTGGGGCCAGATTTTCAGCTCTCAGCTTCTTCTTACCTGGATATACGCAACCATATTCTGCAGGTGCAAATTCTTGCCCATGCACTTCAAAAACTACTATATGTGTGCATACAAGTTATAAAATATGAACTCACAAAATGCATTTACTTTATGGGTTCTGTTGATGCAAATTCTAACACATGCGTGTGCAGATTTTAGCATTTTTAAAGTGCAAGGGCAAGTTGAACATGCACAATGTGGCTGCATGTATGATCACGTAAGTGAGGCTGGAAAGAGTCCTAGCTGAGACCAAGAAGATATGATGGGAATATTTAATTATTTTACACTCATTTACCTGACTTAATGAACTGTTTAACAGAACTTCATTGCATACATATTAATGTTATGTAATTGTGCATGTTGATTGGCTACTTTAATGGGATTGTAACATTTTATTCTATTCAGGTTTATACTATATCCATCATGGTGGTATAAGAATAAATTATGGTTTATTTTCTACACTGAAACAAGCAGAGGTCTAGTATTTGATTTAGTGCATTTATCTTTTCCTTATCTTGTGTTTTCTTCCTCTTGGCTTGGTAGGGTATAGGCCACATGTTGCCTATACACTATTTTTAAAATTAAATATACATTTAAATAAACAAGAGATTACAAAATTACCTGAATAGTCTGTAGCTTTTATTCATATTTTAGGGACACGAAAGCATTGCCCATAAAGCAGCATGCTTCTGTCTATATACAAAAGAAAATTCAACAAAAGACATAATTCAAACAGATTCCAGGACAGGTTAGTACTTGCTAATTCCTGATTAAATCAATCAATACAAGAGCAGTAATTAAAACAAATGAAATCTGATCCAAGTAGCTTAAACTGCTGGAACTCAAACCAAATGATGATGATCGGAATCTAAACAAACTGGTTCTTTTAGATTAATCTGTGCTCGACCAGTATACTATTAGAGCAGTGATTTTCAACCTGTGATCTGCGGACCCCTGGGGATCCACAGACTATGTCCAAGATTTCTGAAGGGGTCTGAACCTCCATTCAAAAATTTTAAGAGGTCCACAAATGAAACAAGACTGAAAACCACTGTACTAGAGTTTCCGTTCTATTTTGCCACTTATGAAAGATTACCTCCTATCCTATGTTTCCAGCTCATCTCTAACATAAGTCATTCTATATTTAACTGTACTGAAAATATGCTCAGGCAACAAATACAGTGAAGTAGATTATATCTTAAAACTTGCATTAAAGAAAAGCAAAACTTAGCTTTGCTCTTCATGGAAATTGCTGGGAGGATAAACACAAATCATGTTTAAAGTACAGATAAACAAACTCTACCAACTGATACCAAGGAGACAACCCTTACTATAGTTAAAGTCTCAACACTGGAAAACACCACAGAGAACAAATTTTATGAGTGTCAATATGAAGTTAATCTTCCCCTGACAGAGGCTTTATTTGCACTTGGAATTCATCCTAGTTCCCATCAGCGCAAATCCCTAGTGTAGACTGGCATAGCTGAAATAACCAACACCTGTGATGAGGCAACTTGCCTTGTTTTCAAGCAGAGAGAAGCTACAATGGTGTGCATGGCGGTTTGCCCTATCTACACTAGGGGTTTACATCAGTGCTGTGTTACAATACTGGTTGGCAACCCAGGGCTGAAATTCCACGAAGACAGGTATGAGAGAGTCAAGTAGCCACTCTCCACCTGAAAAAATTCTACTGCAACTGCAAATCACTTGGTAACGGAGATAAAGATGGCACAAGGGAACTTCAGATCTGAGTATCTACGGCCTTATCTACACAAGGTTGTTTTATTTATTTATTTATTTATTTATTTTTGGTTAAGATATTCTACTGTTGTTTCCATTGAATCAGCTCCACAGTAGAAGCAGACAAGACTCCTGTGGCCACCAGAACAGTACCATGACATGTAAAGCTGGTCTGAGCAGAGTCTGATGACCCATGGCCAGGTCCTCAACTGATGAAAACTGATGTAACTCCATTGAAGTCAATGGAATGATGCCAATTTACACCATCTGAGGATCTGGCTCATGGCACTTTAAACACCAATGGCTGCCTGGAGCCTTGTCTATACCAGTGGGAGCACTGATAAAACTGAACCAGGGATAGCAATGGTGGGAAATTTTAGCGTAGACACAGCCTAGTTAAGGTAGTAACTTTAGTTGGCATCAATCAGCTTTATGCAACAGATTGTTGAAAGAGTTATATTTCACCTGCTTCCTTGGCTTGGCTGAGTGAAAAAAGCCAGTATTTTGGAAACACGCTTATGGTGTGTTCTGATAAAAGACTACAGCTTAAGCTAAGCTCTTCCTGCTTAGACAAGGTGGGTGCAAAGGCAGCGTGACTGAAAAGAGAAGGAGGTCCCTGTGCAGGCATCTGGTGGGACAGAAAGCTAGAAAAACCAGTTCTTAAATGTTCCTAATACTTCCCAGTAAATATTTAACAGTAAACAGCCCAACTGTTTGGTGTTTATATTCTAAGGAAGGTTTATTTACTGGCAGGTTGGTGTAAATGGATACTTCTGTTGAACAAAACTGCTATTTACATTAAGCCAAAAAACACAGAAGTGAACCTAAACAAAGCTTCAAATATTGCTTTACCTTTGGGTGTTCTATAAAAAATGAATATCAAAACAAAGCAAGAAACACACTACAAATATGGTACTGTTTATTAAAAACAACCAGTTAAAATTAATTCTAGAGTTCATAAAAACTTTGCTTTTAGTTTCTGATTTCATGATCAAAAATATATCTTCCTCAGAGAGCTCCCTCTCAGATATACCATAAGTACTTATTATAAATAGAATTTACTGCAGTTGAAAAAGGAAGATGTTTACTAGTTCCCAAAAAAGGAAGATGTTTACTGGGCTATCTTGATTATCACTTCAGAAGTTTTTTTTCTCTTACTTAATTGGCCTCTCAGAGTTAGTAAGACTAACTCCCACCTGTTCATGCTCTCTGTATGTGTGTATATATATCTCCTCAATATATGTTCCACTCTATATGCATCCGAAGAAGTGGGCTGTAGTCCACGAAAGCTTATGCTCTAATAAATTTGTTAGTCTCTAAGGTGCCACAAGTACTCCTGTTCTTTTTGCTAGTACCCAGTTCAACTCTAGAAACTCAATGTGATAATATAGTTATGTAATGGACAATATCAGGGCTTTCAGAGCTTTTATCAGAAAAGATATAAATATGGGTTCTTTTCCTTTTCCACTTGTATTATAATTGTAGAATCAAATCTTGCTCAGCTCTGATCCAGAATTTGTATTGGGTTAGTGATAGTACAAAACACATCTATATAATATTTGCATAAACTTTCACAGATAACTTAAATAGGCAAACCATCTGTTTAACTGTCACACACCCAGAATCCATACCCATAAAAAAGAGCAGATTCACTCCGTATTTAATGTATTTTACACTCTCTCTCAATGGGCACTCTTCTGTACCTTCTGAAAGCTTATCATGGAACACCCTCACCCACTATACACACCTTATTGCACCTGCTTGCTAACAAAAATTACAGTTAATATTTTACTGGGGCTTTCATTATAACCTTCCCTGCCCCATGTTCTATATGTTATGATTTTTTTTCCTTTTTTCAATGCTTGGTCTCAGCCCAAAGTTTGGTTCTGTTTTGTTTTGACTGCAAAAAATTCATTTGTCCCTTTCTGAGTCATGAAAACACGGGAGAAACAAAAAACACGACACCCCTTTTCCCACTATAAAAACATCCACTATCTCCTCTTTTTTTCAGCTCCAATAACGTCCTACTACATGCTTCAAAGACTAACATTCTCCCCTCAAAGTAAAGTATTTTCTTTGCTATACCTTCCAAACACAGGTATCGCACTCCTTAATTCAAACCATAACTTTCATCATAAGGCCTTGGAGACTCTGCAGTCATCTTTTATACTGAAAATTTTGTTTTCTTCAGCATCTCCCTTGTATTCAAGACCGTATCTCATCACTTCTAAAACTAGAGGCTGCCTGTGCCAATATTGTATCTTGACTCTTCCTCCCCTTCTGAAATTCTTTTTCATGCCTTATTTTAACAGTTTTTGTCTTGCTCAATCATAGGCCTTGTCTACACTAGAATATTTTACCAGCAGCAGTTCTACTGGCATAGCGATTTGGATGTTCACATTTGGCTGTTTTTAATGGTACAGTATGACCTTACATCATCGTATTGGGAAAAGACAAGGCCCTGTAGGTATGCATCCCAGTGTCCCCCAGCACCACTATCTGATGCACTGAGTTGTGGGAAATTTTTGCAGTGCAGGTCAAGCTATAGGCCAATTCCCCAGAATCGCGCCCTGCGCCAGGGCCCCGCGCCTTAGGTGCCTTTTTAATTATTTTTGTAATTAATCCGGCGGCGGTCCGCTCCGGGGGTCTTCGGCAACATTTAGGCGGCGGGGGGGTCCTTCGGTGCCGCCGAAGCCCCGGACCGCCACCAGGTATTCGAATCGGGCCCCGCAGTTCATAAAGCCGGCCCTGTTGCAGTGTATAGTGAGGCTGCTGCCATGTATTGTGGGATGCCATCAGTGCTTTCAGGGAATTGTGGGAATTTGGGATTTGCTGATAAAACTTTCCAGTTTAGACCAAGTAATAATATGTAACCAAGATTGGAACCTAGCAAGCTATGGTTTCTCTCATGCCTACCTATGCTTATGATTAAGTGTCTCAACATATTACAATTCTCTTTTCTATGTTTTTAAAAATCTACTTTCTAAGGCTCCAGCACCCCTTGACTTCAAAGTGAGCTGGATCAAACACTAACTGGACATCCAGGAAGATCTACAACTCCAGAAAACTGAATCATATTGTTTTGGCAACTGGTGCTAATGTCATGTGTGTTATGAAATGGCTGATGTCTAAGCTGTCAAGATGAAACTCTCCTTGCACCCAACCCGTTGTGAAGGGGATTGCATGAGGTAAAGCACCCCTTGCCTAGGATGTCAAACTTTTTCTGAAGTTTGTTTGTATTGCAAAGCACCTACACAAAAGGAGGGTTGACACCCAGGCTCACCTTTCTAGGCTACGTTGTCCAAAATTAGCAGCTTTGGGCTAGTTGATTTCCCAGAAGACATGTCCATGAGTTGAAGGAGGAAAAGGAAACTGTGTTCATGCTGTGAGATCCCAGATTCCAGGAGAATCTAGAGGCCCAAGACAACTGCTCCTTGGGACAGGGCAGTGGTGTCTTAGATGAAGTATCTGCAAAAGGGAGTTGCCTGTGTACAGCTTTTGACCACCTCTGTTCAAGAAATCAAGACTTGTGTACATTTTGTAAATAAATTACAACAGAAAACACCTGACTCCATATCACCAATTTCTCCTCCAACGGGAAACCTACTTGCAAAATCTCCTTGGCAAAGGAGCTACAGCACTTCTATGCTCTGAATTCCTGTCGCTGAATTCAATTCATAACTGCATCTTAGTTTTTATTATTTCTCCACCATCTTGCTTCCACCTACATTGCTGACCTCATATACCACTTTCTCCTCTACTACCCCACTTCTTCAACCTTGGACTCTACAACATCTTCTCCTCAGATGTTTTCTATATGGTTACCATATCTCATAAATAAAAAAAGAGGACCCTCCACGGGCCATGGCCCCGCCCATTTCCCCACCCCCTAGCCCCGCCCCAACTCCGCCCCTTCCCCACCCTAACTCCGCCCCCTCCTCCCTCCCACTCCCAGCCAGGGGGAAAGGGCTGCCCCAGTGCTACCAGCTTCACGGTTTCCCGGGCAGCCCCCAGACCCTGCGCCCCCAGCCGGCGCTTCCCCAGCGCAGCTGGAGCCCGGGAGGGGAAGCGCCCAGCCGGGGGCGCAGGGTCTGGAGGCTGCCCAGCAAACCGTGAAGCTGGTAGCGCTCAGGCTTTGGGCAGCCCCTATGCCTCCGGACCCTGTGCCCCCAGCCGGGCACTTCCCCTCCGGGGCTCCGGCGGCTCTGCGTAACTTACACTGTATAAGTTACACAAAGCCGAAGAGGAGCAGAGCCCCCGCAGCTGGAGGCTCTGCTCCTCTTAGGCTCTGTTTAAGAGCCGGGCTGCCCCAGCGCTACCGGCTTCGGGCAGCCCCCGTGCCTCCGGACCCTGCGCCGCCGGAGCCCGGGAGGGGAAGTGCTCAGCTGGGGGCGCAGGGTCCAGAGGCAAGGGGGCTGCCCGAAGCCGGTAGCTCTCGGGCAGCCCGGTTCTTAAACAGAGCCTCCAGCGGCTGGGGCTCTGTGTAACTGACACTGTGTCAGTTACACAGAGCCCCTGCGGCTGGAGGCTTTTCTCCTCTTTGGCTCTGTGTCACAGTGTCACAGTGTCAGTTACACAGAGCCCCGGCGGCTGGAGGCTCCAGCCCCCGCGGCTCTGCTCCTCCCCGACTCTTCGGCTCTGTTTAAGAGCCGGGCTGCCCGAGCGCTACCGGCTTCGGGCAGCCCCCCTGCCTCCAGACCCTGCGCCCCCAGCCGGGCACTTCCCATCCTGGGCTCCGGCGGCGCAGGGTCTGGAGGCACGGGGCTGCCCGAAGCCGGTAGCGTTCAGGCAGCCCGGCTCTTAAACAGAGCCAAAGAGTCGGGGAGGAGCAGAGCCGCCATTTTCCCGGACATGTTCGGCTTTTTGGCAATTCCCCCCGGACGGGGGTTTGACTGCCGAAAAGCCGGACATGTCCGGGAAAAAGAGGACGTATGGTAACCCTATTTTCTATAGCTAGAAGTTGTTGCCTCACTTGTGTTGCTCGTGATGAACTCTCTGCTACCCCATGATTCACTCTCTCTATGCAAATCTAGAAGTAAATATTTACTGCTTCCATTCATTCTTTTCTTCCTGGAAATAGCATGCACTATTGCTTACTTATAATACAGCCATTTTAAAATGTCACTTCTTTTTCTCTGTCTCTATACTTATTGTCCTTTTGTGCATGTATAAATTGCTGTACCTTAATACAGAGCTCACTCTCTAGTTTACTCTCAGTGTAAAATGATTCATATGTGCCTTCTACAAAAATGAATTATATTGAATGTATGATACATATGCTATACGGCCCAATATTGAATGGAAAAGTAGCAAATTTAGGAATGAATATTGGTCTCTGTGTGTGTGTTTTTATATATTTTAATTAAACATCTAAAACAGGGGTCGGCAACCTTTCAGAAGTGGTGTGCCAAGTCTTCATTTATTCACTCTAACTTAAGATTTTGCGTGCCAGTAATACATTCTAACGTTCTTAGAAGGTCTCTTTCTATAAGTCTATAATATATAAGTAAACTATTGTTGTATGTAAAGTAAATAAGGTTTTTAAAATGTTTAAGAAGCTTCATTTAAAATTAAAATTAAAATGCAGAGCCCCCAGACTGGTGGCCAGAACCTGGCAGTGAGAGTGCCACTGAAAAAATCATCTGGCGTGCCGCAGGTTGCCTACCCCTGATCTAAAACAACCATATTGGCGAACCCTCACCTGTTTGGGGCAAGGAACTGGAGAAAAAAACTCCACATAGGATGTTTGGAGTAAGGAAGACTACATCAGCTCTCAGAGAAGTGACCATAAACAGAAAATGCAAGGAAATTAATGCTGTGATTTAAATATGGCTTTTTTAAATGTTCTGCAGTGTCACCAGTATGTTAGTATGAGTTAAAAATACAAGTGCAAATAGGAAAGAGGTTAACTTGGACTTCTTCCTCATTCATAATTTTAAAGACTTCCCTTAACATGGATTGGTGTGGCTCTTCAAAGCAAAAACCACACTGCAATGGGTGGAACTTTGAGCCAGTGTTTGGCTCCTTAGGAACTTTGCTGAGGAAATAAGGCCTTGTCTACACTACGAGAGTAGTTCGATTTTACTTGCATCGAATTTTTGGAATCGATATTGCAAAGTCGAACGTGTGTGTCCACACTAAGGACAGTAATTCGACTTTGTGTGTCCACACTAACAGTGAAAGCGTCGACATTCGAAGCGGTGCGCTGTGGTCAGCTATCCCACAGTTCCCGCAGTCCCCTCTGCCCATTGGAATTCTGGGTGTAGCCGGCAATGCCTTCTGGGTAACAAAATGTGTCGAGGGTGCTTTTGGGTAACTGTCGTCATCCATCCATCACTCCCGCCCTCCCTCCCCGAAAGCGCCGGCGGGAAATCAGTTCGCGCACTTTTCCAGTCATTGACAGCGCGGACGCCACAGCACTGCGAGCATGGAGCACGCTGCGACCATCGCTGCAGTTGTGGCCGCTCTCAACACCTCGCAGCTTATCATAAAGGTTTCCCTGAGGCAGATGCAGAAAAGTCAGGCGAGGAGGCTACGGCACCGCGGTGATGTCCCGAAGTCTGAGAGTAGCACAGACCTCTCAGAAAGCAGGGGACCCAGCGCCGAGGACATCACGGTGGCAATGGGTCATGTTGATGCCGTGGAACGGCGATTCTGGGCACGGGAAACAAGCACTGAGTGGTGGGACCGCATAGTGCTGCAGGTCTGGGATGAATCCCAGTGGCTGCGAAACTTTCGCATGCGGAAGGGAACTTTCCTGGAACTTTGTGAGTTGCTGTCCCCTGCCCTGAAGCGCAGTGACACCCGGTTGCGAGCTGCACTGAGTGTACAGAAGCGAGTGGCCATAGCCCTCTGGAAGCTTGCAACGCCAGACAGCTACCGGTCAGTCGCGAACCAGTTTGGGGTGGGCAAATCTACCGTGGGGGTTGTTGTGATGCAAGTAGCGAAGGCAATTGTTGATGTACTGCTGCCAAAGGTAGTGACCCTGGGAAACGTGGAGGCGATCATAGATGGCTTCGCAGCGATGGGATTCCCAAACTGCGGTGGGGCCATAGATGGAACTCACATCCCTATCCTGGCACCGGACCACCAGGCCACCCAGTACATTAACCGAAAGGGATACTTTTCCATGGTGCTGCAAGCACTGGTGGACCACAGGGGACGTTTTACCAACATCTACGTGGGATGGCCGGGCAAGGTTCATGACGCTCGTGTTTTCAGGAACTCTGGTCTGTTTAGACGGCTGCAACAAGGTATTTACTTCCCGGACCACAAAATAACTGTTGGGGATGTGGAGATGCCTATAGTCATCCTCGGGGACCCAGCCTACCCGCTAATGCCCTGGCTCATGAAGCCCTATACTGGCGCCCTGGACACTGAAAAGGAACTCTTCAACTACCGGCTGAGCAAGTGCAGAATGGTGGTGGAGTGTGCTTTTGGCCGTCTCAAGGGGAGATGGAGAAGCTTACTGACTCACTCTGATCTCAGCGAAACCAATATCCCCATTGTTATAGCAGCTTGCTGTGTGCTCCACAATCTCTGTGAGAGCAAGGGGGAGACCTTTATGGCGGGGTGGGAGGTTGAGGAAAATAGCCTGGCTGCTGATTACTCACAGCCAGACAGCCGGGCGATTAGAAGAGACCAGCGGGAAGCGCTGTGCATCCGGGAGGCTTTGAAAGCAAAGTTCCTGAGTGAGCAGGGTAACCTGTGACTTTAAAGTTTGTGTACTGAGAAGCTAAACCTGCCCCCGTTTCTTTACCCAGGTAATGTTGACTATCCTATCCAGTTACATACCCCCTTCACCCCCTTCCAACACACGTTTCGAAATAAAAATAGTTCAACTTTGTTAAAGCACACCGTTTTCTTTAATACTGTTTTCGCGGGAATTTTTTAAAACTGGGACGCAGACTGTGGTGCGGAGCGGGTGTAGTGTAGTAACACGAATGCAGCTTCTAAACTCAAGGATTGACAGGCTCCGCTGCGGTGGGATGGTTGTTTCAACGGAGCCTGTCACCCCTCCTGATCGGGACTGTGTGTATGGGGGGTCTATGTGACTTTGTGGCAGGGGGAGGACGGTTACAGATCCCCTGCTGTGTGGCTCTGTGATCCTGCCTAAGGACCGCCGCTTAAGATCTGTAACTGCCCTCCCCCGCCACAAAGTCACAGAGCAACCCATCCCCCACCACATAACATGAAAACAACCTCCCAGACTAACCAGGGTAACTAGTCACTGCATCACTGCACTGTGTATGTGCCCTGCTGCTGTGCCTGCCCCCGACTATGTACCCTGCCAAAGGTGACTGTCCTGTCCAATTACCAACCCCCTTTCCCCTTCTCCTCCAAAAGAACATGATTGAAACAGTAGTTAACAGAAACGTATTTTTTATTATCAACTACACAAGGCACTGGGAGGTGAAACTTGGACGGGGGCTTGTGTCAGGCGGGAAGGAAAGAACTTTTCAAATTTTGGGGAATGAGAGCCTTCTGCTACTAGAGCTCTCTGCAGGGGTGGAGTGAGAGTTAGCAGGGACTCTGCCGCCTCTCCTTCTTTGCACTTTGGGTGAGGTGGGTATGGGACTTGGTGGCGGGGGAGGGCAGTTAGAGATGGACTGCAGCGGGGCTCTGTCCTCCTGCCTCCGTTCCTGCAGAACATCCACAAGGCGCCGGAGCGTGTCCGTTTGCTCCCTCAGTAGTCCAAGCAGCATTTGAGTCGCCTGCTGGTCTTCCTGCCGCCACCTCTCCTCCCGATCCATGTTTGCTTGGTGCATTCGGGTCAAGTTCTCCCGCCACTGGGTCTGCTGTGCTGCCTGGGCTTGGGAACAGGCCATAAGCTCAGAGAACATGTCCTCCCGTGTCCTCTTCTTCCTACGCCTAATCCGCGCTAGCCCTGGGAGTGTGATGCCAGGCTAGGTTGTGAGACAGTCGCAGATGGGGCTGTGGAAATGGGAAAAAGGGAGTGAATTCCTCAGAAAGATAAATGTAGTTGTGAACAAAGAACATAGTCTTTCTCTGTGAACAAGACCATGCACAGCACCTATCACATGCGCACTCAGCACAAGGTCAAATTCTTGGCCTTCGCATTCAGTGCCTGGGGTCTTGCACAGCACATTTGAGAAGCGGGGCAGCACAACGGAATTTCTGTTGCAGGCAGACATGGTAAGCCGTACACTTGTGGCAGTTTAAAACTTTTATATTACCACTGGCCTCATTTCACATTTAAAGCAATGTCAGTTCCTGCTGCCAGCAATCCGGCAAGCGGGAACTCTGCCCCTGTCCCACCCCCTCGCGGCTGTCCCCGGGAACGATCCCTTTCGGCTGCCCCTCTCCCGCCTCCACCGCATGGCTACAAACCAGCGGTTACAGTTCTGTAAAGGAACGGGAAAGCAGTCCCAACACTAACATTCCCCTATCTAATTCAAAGCAGGTCACCATGGGCGACATCACCCTGATGAGGATCTCTGAGAGCGAGAGAGAGAGAATGCTCCGGGAAAGCCTCCAAAGACCAGGGCCGTATGCCGCCCTGCTGTGCAGAGCAATGATTCCCGAGTACTTGATAGTCTCGTGGCGCGGCAACGTGTCGTACTTCGGAGGACCCAATAAGGCCGCTCTCCCCAGGAACCTCATGCAACGGCTTTCAAATTACCTCCAGGAGAGCTTCATCGAGATGTCCCAGGAGGATTACTGCTCTATCCCCGGACATATAGACCGCATTTTACTGTAGCTGCAGTAGCAGGGAATAAACAGTAGAGCGGCTTGTGCAGGACAATCACGGAAAACCGGACATTGCTAGATTTTTTTTCAAAACTTGCACTGCCCATGACTAAACCGTTAAGCGCCTAGAGCACACTAATCATGAACAACCCATTCTTTTAATTGTTAATATTCCTGTTTTGTTAAAAATAAATGTTTAGATGTTTACAACACTTACTGGCTGATCCTTCCCCAGATTCTGTGTCCGGGGTAACGGCTGGGGACGCTTCGTAGGGGATCTCTGTAAGGGTGATGAAGAGATCCTGGCTGTCGGGGAAATCAGCGTTGTGAGCGCTGCCGACTGCCTCGCCCTCCTCATCTCCTTCCTCATCTTCCCCGTCCCCTAACATGTCCGAGGAACCGGCCGTGGACACTATCCCATCCTCAGAGTCCACGGTCACTGGTGGGGTAGTGGTGGCGGCCGCACCGAGGATGGAATGCAGTGCCTCGTAGAAACGGGATGTCTGGGGATGGGATCCGGAGCGTCCGTTTGCCTCTTTGGTCTTCTGGTAGCCTTGTCTCAGCTCCTTGATTTTCACGCGGCACTGCGTTGCATCCCGGCTGTATCCTCTCTCTGACATGTCTTTAGAGATCTTCTCGTAGATCTTTGCATTCCTTCTTTTGGATCGCAGCTCGGAAAGCACGGACTCATCGCCCCACACAGCGTTGAGATCCAAGACTTCCCGATCAGTCCATGCTGGGGCCCTCTTTCTATTCACAGACTGCACGGCCATCACTGCTGGAGAGCTCTGCATCGTTGCCAGTGCTGCTGTGCTCGCCACGATGTCCAGACAGGAAATGAGATTCAAACTGGCCAGACAGGAAAAGGAATTCAAATTCAAATTTTCCCGGGGCTTTTCCTGTGTGGCTGGTCAGAGCATCCGAGCTCGCACTGCTGTCCAGAGCGTCAACAGAGTGGTGCACTGTGGGATAGCTCCCGGAGCTATTAGCGTCGATTTCCATCCACACCTAGCCTAATTCGACATGGCCATGTCGAATTTAACGCTACTCCCCTCGTCAGGGAGGAGTACAGAAGTCGAATTAAAGAGACCTCTATGTCGAACTAAATAGCATCGCAGTGTGGACGGGTGCAGGGTTAATTCGATGTAACGGCGCTAACTTCGACATAAACGCCTAGTGTAGACCAGGCCTAAGACTATGACCACACTACAAGCACTATAGATGCACTACTGTAGCGCTGCAGCTATTCCACTCTAGCACTGCAGTGTAGACACTTGCTATAACAACCAAAGGGGTTTTTCTGCCCCTGTAGTAAATCTACCCCTCAAGAGGCGGTAGCCAAGTTGATGGAAGAATTCTTCTGTCGCTGCAGCGGTGTCAATACTGGGGTACAGGGTTGGCTTAACTGAGTGACTTAGCTAGGTTGACTGAGGCCTGGTTTACACCTCAAATCTAAGTGTCTCACCTACATTCAAGCCTAAGGAATTGCTTGACTGATTATATACAGATGTCCTGGGGAAACTGTTATATATTTATAACATATTCTAGAAAGAATGCCTATCCACACATTAGGTGACCTTGCTATAACTTAAAAATGCATCATTATGTGGAGGTGCTGAATTGTGTTCATTGTAATGATGTCAGATAAAAAAAACCAATGTCAAACTCAATTAAGCTGTTAACTGTAATGTAGATGTGGCCATGGATCGTTGGAAGAGATGACACCCACTAAAAAGGATTGTCCAGTGGTTAGAGCACTAGCCTAAGATTTGGGAGACCTAGGTTTGAATCCCTTCTCTGACACAGATTTCCTGTGTGATCTTGGACAAGTAACTTAGTCTCTCTGTGCCTCATAATAGCAATTCCCTATCTCCCGGGAGTTTTGTGGGGATAAATACATGAAAGATTGTCAGGGACTCAGATACTATGGCAAGAGGCAGGGGCATATAAGTACCTAAAATAGATAGATAATTTCAGTTTTCACCCTCATATATGGAAAGAGCCATTTTACTCTTCTTGCAAAACCGAAGTCCCATAGTACAGGCAAACATCAAATAAAACAGTCACAAAATAAAGAGGGGAAAATAGCAATGTAAAGAAAACCCATTTTAAAGTTATTTAATATTAATAATACTTGGCATTTTTCAAGTCCAAGATCAGATTATTAATTAATACCAATAAATATTATAACCATTTCAAATGGGCCAACAGAGGAAAAGAGAAGTTAAATGACTTACCCAAAGTCACAAATCAAGTCAGAAACAGAAAGAGAACACAAAAGTTTTGTTTCCCAGCTCTGTACTATTACCTAGTAAATAATACTCCCAACTAGCAACATATTTCACAGAGAAAAGGTGAGCAAAGATGTTCATGGTTATTCTGGCTGTCTTTGACATCTTTAAGGTAACAGGTCCATGAAACACATTCCAGCACATCCTACAAAGCACTGCAACTGTAGGCATTACAATTTATTTTATCTTTGCCATCCACCTACAAATGACTTGTTACGATGTTATGCAAAACATTTTTGGTTCTCCTCAGCTTCACACAACCATCTGCTTTTGCAGTGAAATCCTGGGCAGATATGAAACTAGCATTCCTGGTCATGCAAAACAATGGACATGCTGACGGGTGCAAGGAAAAGAAGATGACAGGCATTTGCGCGTGCCACTGCTTACTTAATACAGGCTCCCTTCTCCTTCAGAGGCTCCGCCCTCTGGGCAACACGTGCCACTTAAGGACACAGGTCAGCTCTTAAACATGATGGAGTGCAGCCACACCTGAGCCAGGCAAACACGTTATCTCCAACCTTCATACATTTCTCCTCTCCTTTAACAATCACCTTTCAAGACAACAAAACTCTTTCTTATTATGAACAAATGTAGACTATGATCAATATAAAACTGGCTGGATCATGTCAGTCCACACCAGAAATTAGTATTTCCCTTCCATGTTAAAAGTTACCCCTGATTCTTTTATAGTTGTATTCAGTGATGTTGTAGCCATGTTGGTGCATGATATTAGAGACACAAGCTGGGTGAAGTAATATATTTTATTGGACCAACTTTTGCTGGTATGAGAGACAAGCTTTCAAGCTGATACAGAGCTCTTCTTCTAAGACAAGAGCAGCTCTGTGTAAACTTGAAAGCTAATCTCTCTCACCAACAGAAGTTGGTCCAATAAAAAATATTACTTCACCCACTTTGTCACTTCTATAGTTGTCAGTTTCTGTTAAGCAACCTTTTGGGAGGGGTTTTATTCTCCTTTCTCTGGTGCTTTGCCAGCAGGAATCAGGAAGACTTTTCCTATATATAATGTTCCATACTGTTACAGAGTATGGCTTGCATCCACATGAAAGTAGCAATAATGATCCTATCTAACATTTCCATGTCTTTTATCCTGAAAGATCCTAAAAAACATTTACCAAATTATTCACAGAATGGAAATACTTCACAACTGAAACGCTGCTATTAGCCAGGTGAACAACCAGGAAACAAGCAGCTACATCATAGTAGAGGAAGAAAATATTTTGGCCCACGATTTCAGGGAAAATGCATTCCCCTATGAAAAATACAAAAATATATTTAAGGTCCACAAAGGGAAGACAAATCCTCACTTTTAAGGACTTGCTCCAAAAATTGGCACACTGGTACACTGCACAGAACTAAATACATCTACCTCAAAATGATGAAGGGCTGAGTCCACCCTGCTAAGATTTGTACCTGTGCTTCCAGGGAGTATAAATATTTCAATGCTGATATCTGGACCTATGACAGACTGGATACTGTCCATCAAGAAATTATTTTATATCTGTAAATAAATGATATAAGAATGTGTGCGGATGGCATACTCTGATTACATTAAATCAGAAAAAGCAGAGGCATTTGACAGAAAGCAACAAGGTGGAGAGAGAGAATGCTAATGTACCTTTAAAGATTAATGTATCAGATTGGGCTAACGAATATTTACATGTTAATGGGCCATTGTCAGCTGGGGAAGGCGCTGTTTGGGGAAGGCAAGTGATTGTCTATGCAACAGGATCAAAGGAGATTTTTAAATACTAGCAAAAGATAAAATCAGAAAAATGGCTACAGTTCTAGAAGGGTTTTTTCATTAAATATAGTAAACAATGGGTAATTTCAGTTCCTAAGCTATGGCACCTGTGCAAACATCATTTTATCTATGTGAGTACAACACAGGATTCCATGGCTAATAATGACATAGGGACATCATACCTGACCACTTAAAAGTCCCCAGACTACAATATAAACAAACAGTCCTGCAGTACAAAAGAGACACATGCAAGTGGGCATGCTGAATTGAGAGGCTGAAACACAGCTTGTCAGAGAAACAGAAACTGACATTATTTATATTAAATCTACCAGGCTATTAATTAGGATACCTAAAGAGAATCTTTTTAATTCTCTGGTTTTCTGTCGTGTAATGCCAAAGGTTTTGACATACTTTGGCAAGACCAAATGCCCTCAGAACTAAATGTGTTTGATAGAATTTATTCTTCATAAATAATTTATCATTGGTTTGACTCAATTTTTTATTCTTACTTTAGATCCATTAGGACTTGGACTATTTTGGAGATAATTCACTTTGGGCCATCTCAAGAAAAGGTAAAATACATCTAAGCTTCTGAGGACATGGAGGGGCTTGACACTATCTCTTCCCCTAGGGTGTTATCTCCACTTTTGGTCCAGTTAGTCCAAAGCATTGAGAAAGACTAAAGACCACAGATGAGAGAACAGGCTGAGGGGAAAGGATCACAAGACCACTAAATCCTTCCTACTCCCTCATATTTGCAGTCTTACTCACAGGTTTTAGAAGACTTTTGGCAGAACCAAACCTAGCTGGAGCATAAGAATACGTTTAAATCCCATTGCAGTCAATGCTTAAGTGCTTTACTGAATCAGGTCCTAAGTGAGCAATAGAAGCTTAACCAGGACATCTTACATTTTTATTTGCACTTTGTGGTTTTTTTTATTTTGTTCGGGCTTCAGGCAAAATTTTATTAGTAACAACAAAAATCGCATAGGCACAGTCAACAAAGAGCTTTGTTTATTTTCCATGGATGGAGAGTGAATTTTTGAACAGCAATTAATTCTATTTTGAATAATGTAGCTAGTTCACAGAGACTGCTTGGAATCTGTCAAAAAAACATTATGTCTATGAGTGTTGACAGATGAATGGGTCAAAGGACTCTGCAGTTCTGGTATGTTCAGAATTAGCTATTTTTTCCTTCCTTCTCTGGTTGACCGTAGGGGGGTAAATCTAGTGGTGCTCAAAAGGAGAGTATTCTGTACTCTATGGTATTTTGCCTTGCCTGATATTTGAAGCCAATCACCTAACTCAGGCCACTTTTCCCATCTACAAACACACACACTACAAGCTGTTTTAAGACGTATCACTTGGTTTATGTGGATATTGGTAGGATCAACAAGGCATGTCCTAGAAATATATTCACAGAAAAAAAATGCCCTGTTTTATGTTGATTTTATGGTATTACAAACCTATCACAAGTACACAAATTCATTTAACAGCATCCATGGCTCTGTATGGCACAGAATTCTGGGAACACCCAGGTAAACTGCGACTGTGGTTGCGATTACATTTTCTTGGTAAGAAAATATTCTCTTCCAAGAGGTGATAAAGCAATTATTTACTAAAAAAGAGTTTTTATCTGAATACCTATGGAGTTGAGCTGAAAGCAGCTTTTATAATTCACTTTGTTGTATTTATTTTTTCAAACTTTTTAGCATAATATTCTAAAATAATTGTACCAAACTGAATTATTTCATGTCAATATGTAATTGTTTTCAACAAGAGCACTCAAAACAAAAGTATATTCAAACAAGTACATTTCAGTGTTTGACTTTCTGGTACATTCTAAATAGCCAAACTGATCATTTTAACATAGGACCAAAAAGGTATATTGTTCTAAAGCACATTAAAAAAAAAAGTCCCATCACATTAACAACAGAGTTATAAAGCTCTGAAAAATATTAATGCTGGAAATGGTGCCACTATAAGTACTCGGTATTTCTACATATGCCATCCGCTCCTATTATAAAACTTAAATTCATCCCAATTGTTGTATATTTCTGCATGAAGTCAGAGACATTGTACTAAACAAACTTGCTCTAAAAGTGAGAAAAAAACAGAAGAGAGTGCTGAGAGTCTGTCAAATCTGATTCATACTTGCTTGCATGCAGTTCACTTTAAAACACACTCTGCACATTGCATAGGACTCAAATGTCAGCCCAAGTATATTTACTTTGAACATAGTACCAGATTTCCTCTACTGATTTTTAACCTCAACTTTAAGAAGCTTTTTGTCTCCAGTGTGAATCTTTCCCCTCCTATACTTTACAGAAATCTTACAAGAACTGCCTCTCAGCTTGAAGGGACAGTATTATAGGGTGCCCCTTTTTACAACTTATTACAGCCACCTTTGTTTGGATAGTATTCTACATACATTGTGTGAAAGATAAATTATGGCTGCACTTACTGCAAAACAACTGTGAATGGCACAGGGTTAGAAAGGACACTGCAAACATGACTACTGGTGCCTCTCTTTCTCTGCAATGCCTGAAAACTTGTAATGTTGGCTCTCTGGGCTCTTTGCCAAAACCACACACCAGATTAAAATAGAAAGAATGGAAATAGGCAACCTGGGGTCCAAAATCTTAATTCTGACCTTATGTACAGCTCCATGGGAGGCCTGCGCAAAACATAATGTTTATATACCATATAAGGGGAAAGGGGGAAGCTGGAACAATCTTATGGAAAAAGAATGAATCAAAAAATCCTGTATATGAAGTGCACTTTTCAGTATTTTGAAGCCATCAATCATGAAAAATAATCAAATCAGCACTTATAAACATTCCATTAGTTCTAAGAAAGTAACAATTTAATGTGTTTGTTAGTTCCGTATCCACAGCCTGGTTACTCTCAACTTCAGACAAACTATATTTTGACTGGATTTAACTTATTTTAGTCAAACGATGGATATGTTACATAAACTTATAGAGTTATTACTCTAATTAAATATTAAAAATAGATGACCTATTAGCATAATAAGCAAATTCAGGGTGGGAGTTGAGAACATATATTTACCATATCAAAGATGTAGCCTGCTTACTTACTCCTGTGCTTAACAAAGGGTTTTCTTCTACTAAAAATAATGGACTGAGACTCTTGCACAGCCTTCAGAATTGGGCCAAATGATTTGTTCAGTCCAGAGGATACAAGTTGCTCAGAAATTAATCCCCAGGTAAATGATTTTAATAAATTAAATACATGTCACAAAATTTTATAGTAAAATACTGGCATCATAGATATAAATCTTTCACACACTTAGGGCTAGTCTACACTGGCAGCGCTTTAACGTGGCTTGTGTGGTCGCGGCAGAGCGCTGGGAGAGAGCTCTCCCAGCAGTCTAGAAAAAACCACCTCCACGAGGGGCGTAGATCCCAGCGCTGGTGCTCGGCTTACACTGGCTCTTTGCTGCGCTGCTTTTTTCACACCCCGAGCGAGAAAGTTGCAGGGCTGTAAATGTAGGCAAGTGTAGGCAAGCCCTAAATCAGCGGTTCTCAAACTTTAGCAACCCGAGGACCCCTGTTGATTTTAAAATTTTCCTGGATCCCCAAGCTCCCCCCTCCCCCGCTCAGCGCAGGCCCCAAGCCCTGCTCCCTCCCTCCTAGCACCTCCTGCACACTACGGAAGATGTTCTGCAGTGTGCAAGAGGTGCTGGGAGGGAGGGGAAGGAGTTGATCAGCAGGGCCTGCGGGCCTCAGGGAGTACCTTCGCAGACTCCCAGGGGTCCACGGACCCCAGTTCGAGAAACACTGTACTAAATGATTCTATAGCATTCTCATAAAATTTCCTATGAGCTGAAGAAAGGAAGTTTGGCTTCAGTTCTTAGAAGGCTCTTTGTTGTGTTTTAGAGTCCATATTTAACTTTCGCTTTCCCACTGAAGTTATGTCACTATGATAAACCACTTGAGCTCTGCTCCCATGGTGTATCTTGTTACCAAAACCTTAAATTCAAATTACTTCCATGTTAGACATTGTGGTATATTCATTGCTTTTAAAACCACCACCTGATTTTAATTTATAAGATATTTAAAATTAACATATTTATTACTGTAAAAGCTACATTAAAATGTATTGAAACTATTACATTAATATACTAGAAAAGCAATTGCAGTTACTCTCAAAGTAAAGTGCTTTAACATGAAAGTCACTTGAACTACAATTCCCAGAATGCTCATGTTACTGACAATTATGAATACTTTACAAATAATTCTAAGTTATTCTATCTATCTAGGTACGAACATGGCCTCCATCACCACAGTATTTGAGCAATTCACAAACATTAATGAGTCTATCTTCACACCAGCTTTGTAATTGTAGCCTCATTTTACAGATAGAGAATTGAGGCACAGGAAAATTAAGTGACATTCCCAAATTCACACAGGAAATTTGTGATACTCAGGAACTGAACCCAGATCACCTGAGTCACAATACAGTGCACAAGACTACCCTTCTTCTCTCACATGTCAATCCATAGATTATGACTTTATGTAAGAAGTACTATTTTTAACAATTACGCTATGGCTGTAGTCCACCTGAGTGAAAAAGAATGTTATTTCATGAGTATTTTAAATGGAAGATTTAGTGAAGCAAGGCTAAGCAGTTCTGACATTTAAACACACAAAGACCAAGACCATATTCATCCAGTAAAATGCAACACAATCATACATAACATGAGGATTTTTTCTGTAAGAGGTTTTGTGATTGATGGAGAGAGTTACAGTCTGTGAGAGGGGATGGTATTAAAGGAAAAAAGGATGGCAGGATTATCAAGGAAGAACCAGAGAGAGAGACAGAGATTTACAGCCAGCTGCTGCTGCGATTAGAACAAGGATCTGAGACAGCAGTGGCATCACCCTGCCTCCTTTTATACCCTCACCCTCAGAACATTCAGGAACACAGAGGGCAGAGGTAGGAGGGATGAGTAAGTACTCGAACAGGCACTGCTATGAGAAGGTCACATCATTTGAGCTGCAATGGCTGATGCATCCCACAAACAGGAATATGCAGAGCCTGAGGATGCTAGAAGAAATGGAGGAACATTCCAGCAGCTTCCAATTTAGGAAAAGTCCAAGTCCAGCACAAGATTAGGGAAAAATGACATTGTTTTAAAATGCTACATGAGAACTATTAATTGGCTGTTAGTCTGGCAAGGATTTAAACATGCAAGGCAACATATCTCTATTTGGTAGCTGCTAATAAAGGACTGTATATCATTAGTGCTCAAGACTTCAGCCATTTGTCTAACAGCAAGGCTACTGGTTAAGGACTCACATATGTAGGAGAAAAATTTAATTTCAATGTCACAATGCTCAGGGCCTGTCTACACTTAAACGCTGCAGTGGCACAGCAGCACCACTGTAGCTGTGCTGCTGTAGTGCTTCAGTGAAGATGCTACCGATGCTAATGGGAGGGGTTCTCCCGTTGGCATAGACAATCCACCTCCCCGAGAGGCGGTAGCTAGGTTAATAGGAGAACTGTCCTGTAGATTTAGCTCTGTTTACACTGGGAGTTAGGTCAGCTTAATTGAGTCGGTCCGGGGTGTGGATTTTTCACACCCTGAGCAATGTAGTTATACTTCTCTAATTTCCTAGTGTACACCAGGCCTCAGAGTTGGCAGGGTTTTCCAGATTCTGTTCAGCTCTGCAGTTCCCAAAGGAAGAGAAAACTCTTCCATAATCAAGTTCCAGATGAAAATTCCAGACCCCTCTTATTTTGAGTAGAGGGTGCCTCTCACAGTGGAACAATGTTTGTAACACACCATTCTCTGTATGACAGTGGTCTTAAACTATTGTACTGGTGACCCCTTTCACATAGCAAGCCTCTGAGTGTGCCCTCCCCCTTATAAATTAAAAACACTTGTTTATATATTTAACACCATTATAAATGCTGGAGGCAAAGTAGGGTTTGGGGTGGAGGCTGACAGCTCACAACCCCCCATGTAAAACCTTATGACCCTCTAAGGGGTCCCAACCCCCTGTTTGAGAACCCCTGCTGTATGAAGATGGGGGAAGGGAAAGAAAAGAAAGCACTGGGACATAGTGCTGACTTGTTACTGAGCCGGTATATATTTTTAAGTACACTTGTAGGAGCACAAGACAATACATTTATAAACTCGCCCCATGGTCAGTCTCTGTAGGAATTAATATGGTCTCAGTCATGGCTCCAAACATCAGAATAGAACTGTGCAGCTGCACTGTGTGGTTCCATAGCAAAATGACAAAATTCTTCCCTGTGTCCTGACCACAATGGGAGCCATGTACAACATCCAAGAGCAGTATTTGTCCCAAAAGATTAAACTGCTCACACAAAGTAACATCTAATTCAAACAGAAGTAATGTGAGAGCAGTTTACAAAAGTATATAAAAGTACTCCTAAGCATCCCTATAAACATAAAAAAGTCAACACTTTATGTTCATGCTCTATTTGCTTTATGTTTTTATTGAATGACTGTGATAGATAATATTAGGCTTCAGAGCACATCAAAATTCCAAATGTTAAGTACTATACTATATGTAATAGGATTTCTACATGGGAAGAAATGCTTTATTTTTGCTAGGAGCCACACTGCTTTTAACTCATTGTATGCTTTCTCTCTTATGTTATGTAAATTTAACGTTTGCTCTACAATACAACAATTCCTTGATGAACTCAGCAGAAATGAATTTTTAAAAGTTTGGACTTCAGCAGTTAGGACAGACAAATAATGACAGGATACAGGGCAAACTGAGCATTTTTGGAATTCCAACTCAAATACACCAGTGATCAATGGGCAATGACACAAGGCACACTACACACAAGTGGCTCATTTACTTTGTTATCAAGAGAAGGCGTTTTCAAAAGTGTGCCCTGGCCTGTTCAAAGTAACAAAGCATTCCACAGGGGTGTGAACAGATTATCAGGATCTGGAATAAGGCTCCACCCACTCCCATGCCTCCTCCCCTTGCATTTTATCTGTATCCAAACCTCCTAAATAGGAAGACCCAAGACACACCCTGTTTACCTCTAAATAAAACCCAAACTCCAGAGTGATTAGAAAATAATAGACACAAATACTCTGACTGTGCCACAGGGCATGTTACAACATCAAGTACCTTTAAAATTCTTTGCAATTAGCTTTAAAGTTCTTACATTATCACATATGAAAGAGACCTGAAGAAGAGGTCTGTGTAGCTCAAATGCATGCCTCCTTCACCAACAGAAGCTGGTCCCATAAAAGATATTACCTCACCCACCTTGTATCTCACATATGAAAGAGGCATAATTCATGTTACTCCATTACAATATATCAAGGTTAACATCTGGTAAACTGTTTTTATACATGTTGATTGAAAAATATGAGAAAAAATAAAAGTTACCTATTTGCTTTTATAAAGAATGTCTCAGTGATTCCAGGTTACAGGTTTCATAAGTGTTATTGATTTGATTCTTAACAGCTCACTTGAGTCTCCAAAACTCAGTTATTCATTAAGGTCTTTTGCCATAAATATAAGTATTAATAATACTTTGCACGTCTATATGCCTTTTACTGAAGGATCTCAAAGCACTTTACAAACATTTATTAATTAAATTTAACAATACTCATGTGAGTTAAATAAATATTGTGACAATCATTTTGCAAATAGGGAAGCTGAGGCATGGAGAGATTAAATGACTTGCACAAAATTATTATTTACTATTTCTGTTACCATAGGGTCTATAAGCCCCAGTCGTGAACCAGGACACCACCATGTGCAAGGTGCTGTACAAACAATGAACAAAAGGATGGTCCCTGCACCAAAAAGCTTACAGTTTAAGTACAATATGAGAAACAACAGATGGATAGACAGACTAGTACAAGAAAACAATGAGATAATATTGGTCAGCAAGATAAGCTCTGGTCTTAACAAACCAGCAGTCTAACTTCTGTCAATTTTTTTGTAGACATCACTGCAAAGGAGTTTAAAGGAGGGATCTGAAGGAGAACAATGAACTGGCTTTGCAGATGTTTACAGGGAGTACCCTCCCAAGCGTAAGGGACAGCATTGTAGAGAGCACAACGGTGCTTGTTTGAAAATTTAACAAGAGGGTGATAGAGGCTGGCATCACAGGCCAACTGACCAACTGGAGGCAGGTCTCAGCCTTTCACTACTAAATGAGAGATGATAGGCAGAGTGGGGACAGGCTATGAAGGGCCTTGAAAGTGAAGACAAGCCATGGTTGATATGATACAGAAATGGCACAAGTAATCAGTGGCACAGCTGAGAAAGGAACCTGAAAATCCATATGTTTACCATCCAGTTCCTTGCAATGTATACTGTATATTACTGACTGTTTTTCCTATGTGACCACACTACCACAGGATATCAAACCAATATTTCAACACAAAATTCTAGACTATAACCCATACTTCATATGTTTGTAGTGCTTAGCATAACAGGGCTCTGATCCTGATGGTCACCTCTATAAATATTAGGAAATCTTAACTATAGGAACTGCTATTGCTCTGCTAATAATATACAATTTGACCTCAGTACTTCATCTACCATTGGTTAAGTGTTGCATACAGACACACTCCAGGGAGGGATAGCTCAGTGGTTTGAGTATCGGCCTGCTAAACTCAGGGTTGTAGTTCAATCCTAGAGGGGGCCGCCTAGGGATCTGGGGCAAAATCAGTACTTGGTCCTGCTAGTGAAGGCAGGGGACTGGACTCGATGACCTTTCAGGGTCCCTTCCAGCTCTATGAGATAGGTATATCTCCATATAGTATTAGTACATCTCAGGCAGATTTGAATAAAAAAAACAATCATTGCAGGACATATTTTCAGTGTTAGTTTATACTTTCATTCTCTCTTCCAAATTTTAACTAATAAAGTCAAACAAGTACTTTAAAGCACTTTTGTGGATTTTTCTGATTACAGTAAAGGCCCTGCCCACAAATCACAAAAACAGAACTTGTGTCTAAAGGATTCCACAACACCTCAAACACTGTCCTGTTTCCCTAGATACTGCACTATTGGATCCCAAATGAGGGTCTTTACAACACTGGAAAATGTAAAACAACATGTGATTCTTTACAAGTAGGCTAACACTTTAGTACAAATGGTGTAACAATGCATTATTTTGTACCGCGTCTTTCATACAATTTGTATTCGCAAATGTGTTATAGTTCTCAGAAAAACAGACTCTCTTGTTAGACAGGAATGTGCATTCAAACATTTCCTTTAGATATTAAAAAAATAATTTTTTAACATGGCATGTGGAATGAAACAATTTTCTGTCTAACATGATCTGAAATAGACTAGACGCTACCATCCCCAATTCAAAGTATAGAAAGAGAACTTAGTTATTTCTGACTGCAACTTATGGGAATAGTGATTTTATTTTTCATCTCAGGTATCTCATAAAAGCTCAGCTGATTTTTTTCAAAATTCCATACAAAGGCCCCCAATCCTGCAACTGACCGCATGTGTTCACCCCTCCTTCTGCACTAGTCAACCAAATTCATCTTTATATTTAGACCTAGCATGGAAAATTTCAACCTGAAAGGAACTTTTTTGAGAAAGTTATGAGCAACTGGAAACGTGGGACTATTACAGAAACAATTCAATCTTAACTGCAACACTGGCTATGATGGTACTTGGCACCCTAACCCTAACCCTTTCATCCAATAATCTCCAACTATTTTACCATTGTTATTTAATTACAGTACCCTTGCAACATTCATGTGAAACAGATATGTATTAGCACTATCTTTTAGGCCTTGTCTATACTACAAAGTTTTTTGTCGTAAAAACAGTGGATGCGTACACACTGCGATGTGACTTTTGGCAGCAAAAACGCCCTGTTTTGGCGACAAAAGAAAACTACCCCGACAAGAGACATAAGGCTTTTTGCACACAATTTTTGTTGACATAGTGCCAATGTAGATTTTATCGCTTTAATTGGCCTTCAGGTGTCCCACAATGCCACTTGTGACCATTCTGGTCAGCAGTTTGAACTCCACTGCCCTGCAGCCAGGTAAACAACCATCCACCCCTCCCCCTTAGAAGCCCTGGGAATTTTTGAAATTTCATTTCCTGTTTGCTCGGCATGGAGAGGTTTCATCGCATCTTCCCAGGTGACCACGGCAAGTTATTGGTGCAAACGCTCTCCCGCTTGGACCACTGCGGAGCTGCTCAGTATATGGGGAGAGGAGGCTGTGCAGTCCCAGCTATGCTTGAGCTGTAAGAATTTTGATACCTACAGGTAGATTTCTCGAGGCTTGTGCAAAAAGGGCTGTGATTGGGACATGCTGCAGTGCAGAGCAAAAATAAAGGAGCTAAGGCAGATGTACCATAAGGTGAGGGAGGCAAACTGTCACTCCAGTGCTGCACCTAAGACATGCCAATTTTATAAGGAGCCGGATACTATCCTTGGTGGCGACCCACCTCCACCACCAAGAGCCCTGTAGATACTTTGGCAGGCCTGGAGGCAGCAGAAAAAGGACCTAATCCGGAGGATGAAGTCATTGATGAAGAGGTGGAGTTAGACGACGATGTGGAGCTCCCAGCGGGGTCACCCGGTGGGGCAGGCATCCAGGAACTGTTCACCACTCCAGAGGTGTCTAGCTAGTCTCAGCAGTTGTTCTCCAGTGAGCAAGAAGCAGGAGAGGAGATGCCTGGCTGTGGTTTGTGTAGTGCGGAGATGGGTTCAGGGTATAGAAAGGTACAAGGCTGGCTGTGTTTCTGTGTGCTGAACATTTTCCTGTGAAGCTAATCAGTATGGCAGAACAAGGTGTTGATGCACGCCAAATCTCACTGGAATCCTCCAGAGAGATCTCTAGGAAAGTTTCCTGGAGGTACTTGGTAATCCTCTGCCGAAGGTTCATTGGCAGAGCTGCCTTGTTCCTCCCCTCATTGTAAGAAACTTTCCCGCACCATTCAGCAATCACTTGTGCAGGTACCAAAGCGGCATAGAGGTGAGTAGCATAGGGACCAGAGCAGAAACAACAAGCATGTAGTAGATGTACCCTCGCTTCCCTGCTTACCTCAGAAGTGAGATATCTGCTACAATGACCCCTGCCTGTGGAAAAGTGTGGGAGAATTTTAATTTTTTTTCCCCTAGTTGGTTGCACTGCAACCCTTGCAGAGTGCTCTTTTCCCCACGTAGAGCGCCCCCCACCCCAACCAACACTCACCATGCTTTGGGTGTTCGCAGAGATGTGTGCTTTCCAAGGCTCAGTGAGAAAGTGATTGTTATGTTACCAGAGGTGTATTTTACTGAAATGTTTCAATGCTGTGCATTAATTTAATAATCATGCTTCTGTGAATTGTTCCTTCTGCTTTGGCAGATGTGGCCTTCAAGAACATCCCCCCGCCCACCAAGAGATTACGCAATGTACAACATGTGCCTATGACCATGGGAATATTATCCTCACTGAGGTCTAACCTGCCATAAAGGCATCGCCAGCGCGCCTTTAATCTGCCAAAGGCATTTTCCACTGTCATCCAGCACCTACTCAGCCTGTTGTTGAACAGCTCCTTAGTGCTGTCCAGGTTTCCAGTGTAAGCTTTCATGAGCCACAGCTATAAGGGGTATGCCGGGTCTCCCAGGATCACTATGTGCATTTCAATATCCCCCACTGTAATCTTCTGGTCTGGAAAGAAAGTCCCCGCTTGTAGCTTTCTATATAGGCCAGTGTTCCTGAAGATACGTGCATCATGCACCTTCCTGGACCATCCCGCATTGATGTCAGTGAAACGCCTACGGTGACCCATAAGCGCCTGCAACACCATGGAGAAGTACCCCTTCTTATTGATGTATTCCTGTAACCTGCATGACGATACAATCTCACCATTCAGTGCTTGTTTCCCGAGCCCAACAGCGATGGTCCACTCTCTGCAGCTGTTCTGTGAATGCCAAAAGCAATTGAAAGTTGCTCCTATCCATATCACACAGCCTGTCAGGCAACTGGGAGTCTTCTTCAGTTAGGAACTTCGTGATTAACTGCGCTATCATCCACGATGTCCTCATGACAGTTATCAGAGCAGTGCAGGATCCATCCCTTCTCACAAAGATGCCAGCATGCACAACAAAGAAGGAACATCGAAAAACGCCATGAAAGAAAGCCAGAAGCCCATGGAATGCTGAGACAGAAAGCAATGCATCATGGGACATTCAGCCCTGTCGCAAGATGTGCCACGATCTGCTCCGCCTTCCCACAACACCTAGCGACAGAAGGTGTCGAGCAGGACTGTGGGATAGGTACCCACAGTGAACTGCTCACACTGTTGATGCTAGTGCCCTAAGGCCTGGTCCACACTAACCCCCCACTTCAAACTAAGATACGCAACTTCAGCTACGTGAATAACATAGCTGAAGTCGAAGTACCTTAGTTCGAACTTACCGCGGGTCCAGACGCGGCAGGCAGGCTCCCCCGTCGACTCTGCATACTCCTCTCGCAGAGCAGGAGTACCGGTGTCGACGGCGAGCACTTCCGGGATCGATCTGGGATCGATTTATCGCGTCTAGACAAGACGCGATAAATCGAACCCAGAAGATCGATTGCTTACCGCCGGACCCGGAGGTAAGTATAGACATACCCTAAGTGTGGACATGCTCTGCTGACAGAGGGAGTGAGTGTGAACATGCATTACCAATTTTTATTACAGCGCTTTTTGAGTGTCGATATAATTTTTGTTGACAAAACTCTGTAGTGTAGACAAGGCCTAAGATGGGTAAACTAAAAGAGGTTAAGTCATTTGCCTAAGATCACATGGCAAATCAGTGGCAGAGCTAGGAACAAAATCTAGATCTTCAGATGCCCAGTCCTGGTTTCAAATCTCTAGAAAATGCCCTTTTACATTTAACACTGTATGTCATTAATGAACACAAATGAACCGACAAATTATAGAAAATGAAATGCCTGTAAATGTTACACTGACACTCAATTCCCAACCCTTGAGCGAGTAACTATAAGAGAAGAATGCTCAAAAAGAAAACCACACTTTGTTTACCCTGGTTATCAGCATTGTGTTAGTAGATCAGTCATGTCTTTACCTGCAAACCTGCTAGCTGAGCAGCTGACTTCCCCTGAAGGCACAGAGTGTGAGCCACAAATGCATTCAAGTCCTCCAGAGAGAGACTGTCCACCTGAAACAGAGATAAAAAAAATCTGAGCTGTGAGCTATGGAAGAAAAACCATTATCTCCACTCTCCACAACTCTACCCAAAAGCTAACTTTCACATTCTCCCTCTTCTTTTTCTTTTAGGACCTTTATAAGTAGTACCAACAGGATATCTACCAGTAACCACAATACCAAGAGTGTTCCAATAATGATGCTACTTCAGAGGTATAAAATATCTTTACAATACAAAAACACTCTACCACTAGGATCCCAAAATGAAGACTAATTGAACCAGCATAGTTGATGGCTATGAAGATTTATCTTCAGTACAAATGCTCTACTGACCATCAGTAGAAAGATATAAAAAATTAGCTACATCTTTAAGAAATGGGTGTGTCAGTAAAAATGACAAGATAATTTAGAACAAAAATTTCTTACTTCAAAGTAAATTTCCAGGTTAGATTAATCCTTGGTTGGTTTTTTGGTGGGGAGGGAGGGGCAGGATTGGATTCTTTTTGTGGAAGGAATTTAAATTTTTGAAGAAAATTGGGGAAAATCACCCTCTTATGAAAAACAACCCAAACAATAGAGGAAAACTCTGAGTTTCATCTAGTTGTTTTCATCAGATGTTTCTATAAGGGAAGGAGAGGTGGGGTCTGCCCCCTCTGGAAGAAGCAGACGGTGTGACTCCCTGAAATCCATGGGTCTCTGGAATCTGACAGAGGCAAAGGGCCATCTGTGTGGAAGCTCTATGGTTTTGCACCAGCAACTGCTCCCCCACACCCCCTGTGCTCTTTCTGCAGCATGGATCCAACTAAGTTATTATCTCCTACTTCTCCCCCAAAAAGAATGCAGACTTAACCTGTGCATATATGTCAATGCTGAATATTTGCTAATATTGTTGCGGTTGTAATAAGGTTTTGATTATACTGTGAAGGAGATCCATGTGGTATGTACAATGTTTCTCCTTATCAGCTGGAAACAGAAGGAAGTTTTCTGTGAATATATGGAACCTGCATTGTCAGTGCAAACATGCTGATTAGAGGTTCAGGTAAAGTTAAGAGGTATTCCATAACTTGGCATTTCCTTGCTTTTAAGGGTTTTCTTTGGGGGAGGGGGACGTTACACTTATCCAACCACGATCCATTTTAAACAAAGAGTTTGTTTATGGAATTAATACTGTTTTATTAAATTTCAGAGAGAAGTGCAAGAGGGGGAAAAGGGCAGACAGGTCAATGGGAAAGAACCAGGGAAGAGGAGAAACACAGAGAGAAGTCTTCTACTGTAACTTCATTTACTCTTCTTAGATGATAAAAAAACGTTTAATCCACCCACCCTAGATAAAAATGACACCATCATAAATCTGGAAGACTTTGCATTAGGGACTTCTGTTGAACCCCCCTTTCCCCATTCAAAACCCTCTTTCTTTGGAAGGTCTTTTAAACCTTGCACAGAGCAGGATTGGGTAATAGATATCAGAATAGTGTAACAGTGCAAAGTACTCCTGCCATTCATTAACTCCACTCAAGCGTAAGTTATTGATTGGCTGCTAAAATCTGATAATAATCTTACCAACCCCAAATTCACCCTCCCCTATTTTTATTTTCAAGGCAGGTGATACCTTTATGTAAACAGCAGCAAGGGAAAATTACTAAACCTGAAAACCCTAGTATGTGCAGCCAACAAAAAGAGTGATTTTTAACTACAGAACATTTATTAATTTTGTTCTAAAAAAAGGAGCCCCCTCAATAAACCTCTCTATTTTGCTTTTCGGTGGCTGTATTTTTTATTGTGATACACACAATCAGCCAAAGAACTTAAGAGCTTATTCAAATGTCAAAATACTCATTTCTAAGAAACACTTTATTTAGCATTTCCTCCTGATTTGATCAAGCATTTATCACACACCCAGTATCAGAGCATTTATAATTTCTTAATAGCCTCAAAACTAAGTCTGGCTTCACCTACCCCAAAGACTGTTCATGACTTAATCTCATTTGTCCTATTCAGATTTTTAAGAGTAGATTTATCACTTGGATCTTTATTTTTTAACATTTTATTCTTAATTCAGAGACGTTTAATTAGTGCTCGCTCACACACAGAGGAGTGCTGCACTTTGTTTTCTAAACTGGTACTGTTGATTTAGAGAGACAAGGTGGGTCAGATATCATCTTTTATTGGGCCAACTTTTGTTGGTGAAAGAGACAAACTTTTGAGTTTATGCAGAACTCTTCTTCAGATTTGGGAAAGGTACTAGTGGCACAGCTAAATACTAAGTGGAACAGATTGTTTAGCATAATGAGTAAATACATATTGCAATAAACCATTCAAGATGAAATGGGCGGTTAACACCTCTGCAGTCGTAGGACAAATGAGGGGGGTCAGTGGATTACAGATTGTTGTAGTGAGCCTTAAATCCAGTGTCTTTATTGAGTCCATGATTTTTAGTTTCTAGCAAAGTTATGAATTTAAATTCCCAGGCTTGTCTTTTGAAGGTGTTGTGCAGATTTTCTTTGAGGATGAGGACTGAGAGGTCAGATAAGGAGTGAATGTTCTGAGAACCATGTTCACCACAAGTGATATGGTGTTTTTGTCTGTGTGACAAATGAAGGGGGGGGGGGGGGGGGGTTGCTCCCTTTTACGGACATCCAGCCAGCCAGCAGCTAAAATCCCTCTTAGTAGCTGTTCTCTAATTGCTCTACCTGTAAAGGATTAAAAAGTCTCTCTGCTATGCAGAGGTAAAAGAAAGTGAGTGGGCACCTGGCCAAAAAAATTAATGAGAAGGCTAGAACTTTAAAAAATTGAAACAAGACTCCCCTTTTATATGTCTGTGGGTGTTCTCCCGGGGAGAGCAGAACAGGGCAACATCTATGTTGTAAAAAGCTTGGGGCAGGCATCATACCTAGAAACTACTCATTTGAAACCTCAGATATGTAAGTAGATCAGGAAATGTCTAGGAAGACACAATTAGGTTTCTCTCTCTTTATTTCTTTATGGCTCTGGACTCCTCTGTACTAACCCCCGGTGCTTTTGTTTTGCTTGTAACCTTTAAGCTGGTCCTCAAGAAAGCTCTTCTTGATGCTTAATCCTTGTACACCTCTACCTCGATATAACGCTGTCCTTGGGAGCCAAAAAATCTTACCGCTTTATAGATGAAACCGCGTTATATCGAACTTGCTTTGATCCGCCAGAGTGCGCAGCTCCCCCCACCCTCCCGGAGCACTGCTTTACTGCGTTATATAAGAATTCGTGCATTTGGGTGGTGGCAGCATCTACCCATCCAAGGTCAGAGAAAAGCTGTAACCTTGGGAGTTTAATACAAGCCTGGAGTGGCCAGTATTAATTTTTAGGTTTCAGAGTAGCAGCCGTGTTAGTCTGTATCCGCAAAAAGAAGAACAGGAGTACTTGTGGCACCTTAGAGACTAACAAATTTATTAGAGCATAAGCTTTCGTGGACTACAGCCCACTTCTTCGGATGCATATTAATTTTTAGAATCTTTGTGGGCTCCCACCTTCTGCTCTTGAAGTGCCAGAGTGGGGAATCAGCCTTGACAGTCTATCATCATTTTTGTGTGTGACTTCATTTGAGAGTGTAATGGTCATCTCATTTCACCCACACTGTTGTTATTGGGGCATTAAGTGCACTGGATGATGTACACCACACATAGGTGTGTTTAGGACCCATGGATCTTGAAAGGTATGTGGTGAGGGGTACAGATCACCATAGCAATGGAGATAGATACAAAACCTACTGACAGTTGTTCTGGCAGGGTCTGGGCCACTTTGAGTTGGTGTTGCCTGGTCTGTGCGGAGCTTGCTTCTGATGATGAACATGTCAACATGTTAGGGGATTGTTTGAATGCCAGAAGAGGAGATTTGAGAAAGATTTATTTCAGCATGTGGTGCCCATAGAGCATGGGTATTAATTGTTTAACGATACACCATATGAGTTCCAAGGTGGGGTGGTAGGTGACAATGAGGGGCGTGCAATCGGAGGGTTCCCCCTCCCTCCAGTATTGAAGAAAGTTGTCTCGGGGTATCTGAGTGGACCGTTACACTGTTGATTTATGCAGTGAAGCTTCAGTCTTTGACAGATTCTTTTTGCTCTTGCTTAAAACAGCCTTCTTAAAGTTTTCATTAAATACATGAAAAATAAATATTGAGAAAGCCAGTCAGTCAATCCATATGCTGGTGCTTACAAAAGTTAAAGTTACAAGCATGAACAAAGGCACAGGTGACCATAAGCAATTTCCTTCTGTTGCCTTTCTTGCTGCAGGCATTGGAGATACACAGTTGGGAAACTGGTGTCTTTTTTTCTCTCTTTAAAATTAACTTTCAAATATAACTAAAAACAACTTCTAAGCAGTTATATGCCTTAAAACATATAGGTCAGGGTGTTATACTGAACCCTCATGGGTGCAGATCCATCTGATCCCCAGTGGGAGCAGAAGGTGACAGTTAATGGCGAAACATTCAGTGGATGGAGATACTGGGACTGTGAAGACTAAAGATCGGGGTGGGCAAACTGCGGGCTGGAGCTGGCCCATCAGGGCTTTGGATCCGGCCTGCAGGATTGCCCCCAGTGGCGCTGTGAGCCCCGCGCCACTCTCAGAAGCGGCCGGCTCCACATCCCTGCGGCCCCCAGGCGGAGGGGCAGAGGGCTTTGTGTGTTACCCTTGCCTCCAGGCACCACCCTCTGCAGCTCCCATTGGCTGGGAACGGGGAACCGCGGCCAATGGGAGCTTTGGGGGAGGTACCTGGCGGGGCGGCAAGGGCAGCGCACGAGGAGCCCTCCGCCCCCAGGGGCCACAGTGCTTCCTGGAGCGGCGCAGGGCCGGAGACAGGGCAGGCAGGGAGCTGGCCCCGGTGTGCGCGGCTGCCACCCCGGAGCCGCTTTAGGTAAGCGGTACCGGGCCAGAGCCCGAACCTTGCCTGCACCCCGCCCCCCAACTCCCTGCCCTAAGCCCCCTGCCTGCACCTCCCACCCCTCCTGCACCCCAAATCCCTGCCCTGAGCCCCCTCGTACGCCCCGCACCCCTTCTGCACCCCAACCCCCTGCCCTGAGCTCCATCATACACCCTGCACCCCTCCTCTGCCCCAATCCCTTGCCCTGAGCCCCTTCCTGCACACCGCACCTCCTTCCACATCTCACATTCCCTCCCGCACCCCAACCCCCTGCCCAGGCCCTGCATAAAATTTCCCCACCCAGATGTGGCCCTCGGCCCAAAAGGTTTGCCCAGCCCTGCTATAGATAAACCCCACATTGTGAAACTCAATCAAATGCTTGCAAGGTGCCAAATCCAGGTAAAAGTTGCCTTCCCAGGGTAAAAGCCTTCACTCTACCTACAGCACAGAGTTCTATACAGACCCGGAAGGGTCTGGGTGTTGGCTGTAGGTGTCTTAGCAGACATTCCATTTCTTTTTTTTTTAGGGAATGATATTTTGGATTTAAAAGCAGAAAGGATGACTCAGACCCACTCAATTAGATCCAAACATCCCAGAGACTGTGTGAGCCAAAATGCAAATGGAGTACTCCCCCAAAGTAGCTGACAGGGAGAAGGGGTTTTGGAGTATTGGAGAGGAAACCCTGTGATACCTCCCCAGCATATGCAACTCAAATACCTGGGGCTGAAGGAAGGGGGGGAGGGGGAATTGAGACAACCTCTTGCTCCAGCGGAGCAAGGAGTCCTACTGACCTGAAGGGAAACTGAGTCCTGATGCCCAGCCCAGGGAAATACGCTCTCTGCCCACCCTTATCAACGAACCAGAGGCAGTACACTGCATGTGCAGGGTCTCCAGCCAAAAGTGAGACCACTGAGCCAGCTGCAATACACTGGCTAATCTATGACACCCATCCAGACATGGGAAATGCCCAAGTAAAGCGTACTTGGGGGATGATGGAAGTAACTACAGCCAGGAAAAGGGGGAACCTCTCCCCTCCCTCCCCAGTCTATGACTGCCTGATGGTTTGTGAAAATGTAAATGACACTGAGCCTGGTTGGGGGGTGGGGAAGAGGAGGGGAGAAGAACTGCTGTTCACCTTGACTCAATGTGTGGGGATCAAAAGGCCAACGCAGCTGGGTGGGGCATCAATACTCTTTCCCCTCTTGTCATAGAAGTTGAAGTCAGGCGAAAGGGATCCCCAGGTCCTGACCTCCAAGGAGGTGGGGCAGGGAATGGGGGAGGTTTGAAAAATCTCCCTTGCCTGACCCCTCAGCTGTTAAAAACAGTGCATGAGCTGCTTCACAGGGAGCCAGCCCTGCTTTATTTCTCCCTTCTAGCCAAAGAGTTGCTTCCTGGAATATTCCAAAGGGGGGTGGAGAATGTCCACTCACCACCAGGTCACCCATTTTTGTCCCACCCTTGGGAGACAAAGGGACACACCACATGCACTCCCTAGAAACCAGATAGGAGGTGGGAGTGGGAGGACCAGGTTTTGGGGTGACAGAGGTAAAAAGGTGTGTGAGAGAGTTCCACCTATAGTACAGCCCCATAGGTTCCAAAGAAAGAAAATATATGGTATTGTTGTGAAATGACTGTACAGATTTATGAATGATGTATACTGGCTTGTTAGCAGAATGTTTATTATATGAATAGTTGAAAAATGAAATTAGGCAAGGTAATGGCAGAAACGCCATCCAAGGAATAAGTCCATGTGTTTTCCAAGGATGCTGGTCAAGCAGCCCTGCTACACAAACCTCGTTATAAGGGAGATGTGACAGATACTGCAAACCCAGTGGGACACAATATTATATTGAGTTTACGTATCACTGTGAGTTAGGGATTGTATGTGTATGCAACTACGAGGAGAAGGTTACAACTTCTCCAGAAACCAAAACCACCGGGATGTGATTAAGACAAATCACTCAGGTTGTAACACCTCCAGAGAGATACCACCACCTGGGGAGGTTCACATATACTGATTCAAACTGAACTGCCTAGAGACCATCAGACAAAGAAAAGACTTTTGGATAAAAAGCTGGGTTAACACTGACTCAGGGCTTCTTTCTGATCCAGCAAACGGACAGGCCCTCCTAACCAAGGGCCCCAACCCTTAGAGAAGGGTTGGAAAGACTTTGGTCTAGTAGGGCCCCATAAATGACGAATGACCTCTGATAAGCTTTTAGCGTGTGCATGGGAACATTTTTTTTTGTTTTCTCTGTAATACTTTTACTTTAAGAATAAATGTGCTTGCTTCATTAAGGTTTTTTGATAAACTGTATATACTGTTATAGCCCCTGGAGAGAGGTTAACCAGAGGTGCCAGGCCTCAGTTAGACCTGGTGGGGAAACCACAGTGAGGTGCAGAGGGACTATAAGCCTAAACCTTCAGTCTGGAGGGAAGGAGACACAGGTCTCTGCCCAAAAGAGGTGAACAGCTGGGACCTGGAAACCTAAAGAGGTTGCCCTCAGAGAAGACCCAGAAGTGGGGGGGTCAAAGGTGCAGTTAATAGCAAAATTGTGACACAGGATTTTTTTTAAAAATTGTGTTTCCTGACCAAGAGGAAGGGGAGCCTAAGTTTCTTCAGAGATTATTTTGCTATCCCGTCCCTTAGTCCTACCCAAAAAAAACCCTACGGATATTAGTATGCAATGTATGAAGGGTATCCAGGATAGCGTGATACATAGTTAACACAGTCAAAATCATGTCAGCCCCAATTCAGCAAAGCACTTAAGCATGTGCCTTTGTACTTTCTCATTAAGAATCTGTACTGTAAATGCAACCAGTTAAAGGGAGGGGAAAGTGGCTATGGCACACATTTGTACAATTCCCACATATTCTTTCCAAGTGAAGAAATCTTAGTTTGGGTTAATTCATGTGGCTGAGGAGAGTACAAGAAAATTAGGAAGATCCTATTTTCACATACAAATAAAAGCCCACTGCTAAGAAAATGAAAGTCAGAGAAAACAAATATTTTAATCAAAAGAGAGTTCACAGTAACAGGAAATAACAGAAAATCTAATCAAATTAGATTAAGCCAATATTTTCTTGTTGCACTAATAAAGCAAGATATATTTGTGAGTTCACTATTTTAAAAGGTGACTAAAATTGTGAAGAATGTGTTAAAAATCTCTTAGAAATGGAAACAATGAATTCATATATTCAGTTCTAAATTTCTTTTGGTTTTCATTGTTTTAGGTACATAAGCAGCAAATATTTTAGAGTAACAGCAGAAATACGTACATCACTTCTTATTACAGTCAGATAAGAATTTGTATTTGCATGTGAGAATTGCTATGGCCATTCATCCTGGCTTTGAACTGGGGGAGCTGACAAGGGGTGGTGTGAAGAAGTCATGGGAGCTGATGAGAAGGCCTAGAGTAGCCATAGAAACAGATAGTCGCTGTTAAGGTTTTTTGGTTTTTTTTTTCCTTTTTTCAAATATCATGACATGAAAGAAACACAAAAAGAAGAGACATAATTTGCAAATAGAGCCAGGTATAGGGAGAAAATCCTAAGATTACATTTTTAGTTATTTTTTGTTAGGATGCGCAAAGGTCTTTCGCCAGAGGCATTCAAAAATTAAGATGTATAATTTAGGAAACAGTATTTTCTCAGACAGGATGACACGAGTTAACTGGAGTAATAAAAAATACTGTAATTTAGTACTATTAATGTAATCAACTATGCTTGAGCTAAAGATGGAGAGATAAATTGACACAAGTGTGAGCAGCAAGTGCTGGTTACATAGTAACCATTCACTTTACCTGCAGGGTAAGGTAAATCAGCAGACAGCAGACAGCCGCAACAGGTGCGTCCAGCAACTGGAACTCCTCCACCATGTCCTGAAGGTGAAAGCATGCCAGAAACATGCTATACCGTAGTGTTTGCACCTCTGGTCCTTTAGTAAGCCACAATGTTCTCAAACTAGGTGTTCCACCTACAAAAGAAATCCATTATTTTATCTTTGCAATAGGAAGATAAGACAAGCTTTGCCTATTAAATTAAACAAGTGGTTCTCAATCTATTTATCATTGTGGGACACAAATGCAGCTCTCTGTGTGTTGTGTGGGCCACGTCCACACAATATATATACTAACCGTATGAAACCTGAAGATGTCACATGGGCCGCAGCTGTGTGCTGATTGTGCCGCAAGTGGCCCATGGGCTGAGAACCACTGAATTAAACATTAAGAGGAAATACTTGTTCTGCTCTTTAAGTTTGCAAGGAACAAAATGTGAAAATTAACTGAATTTACATTTGTAACAAAGTTTGGTTTGGGGGGGGGAGGAAGGGGGCTGCAATCTAAACAAGTTTCATTGAAGAGAGTTACACTTTTATAACTTTTATACCCGGGTAGTGGAGGCACCTCTGAGCCAAAGGGGATTCATCCCTTGGGACAGCAGGCTTTGTCTGCATTACTGCCCTTCCCGTAAGAGCTCCAGTGCGCAAGGAGAGGTCAGTATTAACCTGAAACAGGGGTTTGATAGGAATCAGCATGTCCCCCAGGGGGTAAATCAGTGCCCCTCTCTGGGCCAGCACCTACTTTTAGGAATGACACTGGTATTCCCCTGGCAGAGTAGAGGTTGTAGGTAACTTCTGCCACAGCAACTCCTCTTGAGCAGTCCACTACTGTCAGCCCCCTGCATTAGGTCCAGTGGCATAGTCCAGAGCTAAATCAAACCCACCAGGGCTTATTTATTCCCCCAGACTACAGTATGACAATGTCACTACTAAGAAACACACATGCGTTATGAGACTAATTATGTATCACGTTATATCAATCGAGGCATTTTTAGTGGACTCTTCAGTATGGTAACTAGGGAGATCCACAAAGGCTCCTAACTCCTATTATTTTCAATGGAATTTTGGAGCTCTCCACTTACATTACATTTAATCCACTGTCAAAATAAATAATATTGTGGGTGAAATGCCAGGTGGATATCTAGACAGCTGCACCGAAAAATCCCAATTAATGATACACACCTACTGTAAAGCAATGTTGCTTTTGTTGTTGAATAAACAGAGAGGTGCTAGTTTTAAGACTGGACAGACAAAGCTACATTTGGTAACACATCTTCCTTTATGATGAGCAGCAGCTGCATTCTACAATTAGGGCCACTTGGCAACAAGCGATTAAAGTGTCAAGGTGCTGAGATCTAGATGGCTGACGTGTTTATTTAGCAAAGAAAGCCATTAACCAAATGGTACTGTGCCCAGAGAAAGAGAAGTTAAAAAGCAAATCCTTAAATATTTTCCTCCCTCACTCTCCAGAATGTTTACTTTAATAGTCTCAAGATTATGGTTCCCATCAACAGATGTCAATCACAGGAAAAAGAACTGTTCATGCAACTTTGACAAAGTTATTTGCTTTTACCGTACCAAATAAATGGTGATTTTTCAGTCTTCAATCACTTTGTAGGAAAAATATATATACTCTTCAGGAAAACATTAATAGTTTGACATTAATTAGCAAAAAGAATAATAATCTGTGCTAAAAATAAGACTATTATACCATCACAGACAACAGAAGTGATAGTGTCACTTTATACAGTATTGATGAGACCTAGAATATTGAGTCCAATTCTGGGAATCGCTGCATCAGAAAAAAGTCGACAAGCTGGAGAGAGTTCAGAAGAGCAACCAGAGAGAGTAACTTGTGGGGGAGAAAAAATAAAGATGAAATAGTTATGCAACTGCCCTCTGGATAGGCAGAGACACTCCAAGAGTCAGTTAATAGAAGTAATCTCTTTCATCTCTAATTTCTAAGATTTTATAAGTGAATTTTATTTCAAGAGCTTAGATAATAATTTTATTATTTTCAAAACAACACTGCTTAACAACTGCAGTGATCATGGAAATCATGTTATATGAGACAGAAATGAAGATCCAAGGACTGGCTCCTCCACAATACATCTCTTGAACAAGTACAATGTACATGCATGCAGGTATGCTGAAAAAATCTCAGCAGAAAAATCAATATATCTCCTCTGTAAAAGATTGCTGATTCCATCATTAATTTAAAATCCACATGTGCGGTGGGAAGAAGAGGGACTTGTGAATTATGAGTTATTTGTACTTGTAAAGGAAACATAATTCTATCTTCTAACTGAACCTACCAACCAATAATAATGCTTCCATCCAAGGATCTCCAAGTATTTTACAAGTAATTAAACTCACAATGCTCTTAGGAGTTTGCTATTATATAACCCTCATTTGACAGACAAGTAAATTGAAATGCAGCAAAGTTTAATGACTTGCCTAAGGTCTCACCAACAATTTATGGCAAGCCAAGATTAGTACATCGAAATCCTGATTTCCAGTTCTTTGTTCTAACCACTAGACTATGCTGCCTCTCTGCTAGATTTAACAATAACTATAATACATTCCTGAGGAAAGAGAGAGGTTTACTTGGATATGGAAGAAAAATACATTTTTCTTCTAATACTTCTGGATATTCTTTATTCTTATTAAGGGCTTATCTACACGGTGCCACAATCTGAATTACAAGAGTGTGAACTGTAGTGCACTTGAGCGTACCATGCTCTAACTACCCCATGTAGACCGTGCTAGTGTGAACTAAAAGATACCTAGTTTGCGTTGACGTAGTCCCATTTGAAAAAGGACGACGTTAATGTGCACGAGGTACCTTTTAGTCTGTCCAGCAGGATCTACATGGGGCACTTAGAGCACAACATGTTAGAAATGGGACTACAGCAACACAAACTAGGGACCTTTTAGTTTGTGCCAGCGAAATCCAGATTGGACAGTTAGAATTCAACATATTGGAGAGCTCTACAATTCACACTCCTGTAATTTGGACTGCAGTGCCATGTAGACAAATCCTTTGATTCACTTTTGGAAAAGTTATTTAAGAAACAAAATGGGAAAAAAATCAGAATTGCTACTTGGGCAGTTGCTACTAGCTGGATTATTCAGGGGGAAATTAACTGTCTTATCTGAGATTTAACAATTACAAGTTTATGTAATCAAAGAAAGATGCCCTATAACTCTACAAGATTTTTGTCATTTTCAGTCTTCCTTTATTATGCAATAAAATTGTGTGAAGAACTAAATTTAGGAGTACTCATGCTTATACTCCTTGTGCATTCCTAGAGTGAGAATATCACCAAAATGAGTGGTCTGGTCACCACAGGGTTATGAAGTGATACTTTTCTAACAAGAAAGATACTTTTTAGTCAACATGTGAAAAGATCATTGATCAAATTAATTTTTCCTTTTAATTCATGTGCTAGAATAAATGTTGTATTTAAATATGATCATGTATGAATAAAAAACAAGAAAACCTCACATGCATAGTAAGTCTTTATTTTGGTTGGCTGAGCTTCAATAATTGATTTATAATAAGCAAGTAATGCATTCAGACACAAACTGGTGGAATGCATTAACACCTCAGTGTCATTAAACTCTAGGTTTACATGAAGCTGCTGTATAAATTTACACCAACCTAAGTCACGTCACCACATGGTACAAGCACTGCAGGTGCAATATACGAGCTGCACAGTTTAAAAGAAAAAAATACAGCTTCTCAACCTGAATAAATAAATAATGAGAGTTGAGATGTGGCTTTATAGTAAAGAATGATATAAATATAATTATAAAAATATAAAACAAACATTTGAGCTGTTTTAACATGTATATGAAGAAACAACTATAAGAAGGGATTTAGAAGACTGCTTATCAGGAATGCTTAACATTAACCTGTCAATCATCTTGGCCACTTTTAAAGGTTTACTACTGCAAGCCAGAATACTTGTTAAATCTGAGTCTTTAAAATAAATCTTTGAATACCTTCTTCTGAAACCAAGTATATCCATTACATATGCCTGTAGTAACCAATGATTGGAACAATGAAAGTACAGTACATCCAGGCTCCTCCAATATGAAGTGACTTATATTTAAATTCACCTACAGTATCTGAGATTTTTTGGCAACAAAATGAAAAGCAGCATCAGAATATGTTTGTGACAGTAAACTACAGACCCTGAATACATCAAATGGATCAGCTATCTTCAGGAGATAAGGATATTTTCAAACTCATTAAACGGTACATTCCTAATACACTTCACTTATCTGTTATCAAATCTAATCTCCGTTACAAATGTTTTATCAGCATCTTGTTTGCTAGATTACTTCTGGAAGCCAGAATATATAGATTAAATATATATGCATTTTCCTTAAACAGATTTGTATATTCTAGGGTTGCCAACTTTCTAGTCACACAAAACCAAACACCCTTGCCCTGCCCCTGCTCTGAGGTCCTGTCTCCCGCTCACTCCATCCCCCCACCCCCGTCACTCACTCTCCCCACCCTCACTCATTTTCAGCAGGCTGGCTCAGGGGGCTGGGGTGCAGGAGGGGGTGATGGCTCCAGCTGGGGGTGTGGGCTCCGGGGTGGGGGATGGGGGCAGAAATGAGGAGTTCAGAGTGTGGGAAGGGGCTCCAGGCTGAGGGAGTGGGTTGGGATGCGAGAGGTAGGGTGACCAGACAGCAAGTGTGAAAAATCGGGACGGGGGTGGAGGATAATAGGAGCCTATATAAGAAAAAGACCCAAAAATCAGGACTGTCCCTACAAAATCGGGACATCTGGTCACCCTAGCAAGAGGGGGTGAGGGCTCCAGATGAGGGTGCAGGCTCTGGGGTGTGGCCAGGGATGAGGGGTTTGGGCTGCAGGAGGGGGCTTGGGCTGAGGGGTTCGGAGGGCAGAAGGGGACTCTGGGCTGGGGCAGGGGGTTGGCATGCGGCGGCGGTGACGGCTCTGGCTGGGGGTGCAGACTCTGGGCTGGGGCTGGGGATGAGGGATTTGGGGTGTAGGAGGGTGCTTTGGGGTGGCAATAAGGGGTTCAGTGGGTGGGAGGGGGATCAGGGCTGGGGCAGAGGGTTGGGGCGCAGGAGGGAGTCAGGGGTGCAGGCTCCAGGCAGCGCTTACCTCAAGCAGCTCCCAGAAGCAGCGGCACATCCCCCCTCTGGCTCCTATGTGGAGGCACGGAGAGATGGCTCTGCGTGCTGCCCCGTCCGCATGCACCGCCCACGCAGTTCCCATTGGCCATGGTTCCTGGCCAATGGAACTGCGGGGGTGGCACTTGGGGTAGGGGCAACGTATGGGGCCCCACGGCTGTCCCTACGCATAGGAGCCGGAGGGGGGACATGCCAGCTGCTTCCAGGGAGCCGTGCGGCGCAGAGGCTAGCAGGGAGCCTGCCAGCCGCGCGGCACCGCCAACTGGACAGTCAACGGCCCGGTCAGCAGTGCTGACCGGAGCCGCCGGGATCCCTTTTCGACCAGGTGTTCCGGTCGAAAACCAGACATCTGGTCACCCTAGTATATCCCCATCAATAGCATGGGGGATGGACAAGATGGTCTAATAGGTCTTTTAAGTTTTTATGTCCATCTTTGCTTAACCAATAAATTAAAGAAAACAAAAGTCATCTAAGGTTTAAATTTAATTTTGGTCTGTTAGATGTGTGAGGGAGAGTAAAGGAAAATCCATACCCTAGTCATTCAAATGGAAGGGGACACGCCAAAATTTCAGATGGGACTCTTTCAGAGGGCTGGGTCATATAAGGATGTGTTTGTATACCTGCACACACACACTAGATCTTAAATTATTGTTCTTGAAGCCTTAACACCAGTTATTTTATAATCTAATATTCCATCTTCTATCAGCCGTAAGATTTTCAGATTTTAAGGCATCGTACTTTCTTATGTCCCATAACAAGTATATTTTAGTAGTGTTTTTCCTGGTTTTTTTTTGAAGATTTCTGAAATCTGCAATGATCCAGATTAAAGTTTAAAAAGTATGTCAAAATATAACCTTTTTCTTTAACCACTTCAACAAATTAAGAAACCTGAAAAGATACAGGTGAAAACTTATCCGTAGTGAAGTCAATAGCAAAACTCACACTGATTTCAACAGGGGCAGGATTTCATCCATAATCTCTTAGTACTCTTCTTTTAGAGAAAGTGATGAAATATTTATATAATATAAAAATTTCCAGAAAGATACATATTTTTATCAGAATCTGCAGCAGAAAACCAAAACCAAACAAACAAAAGACCAAAACCCATCACACATATTACAAATGCCTGTGGTTCAAATAATATCTTCTATCAAGATTTCTTCTTTTTTGTTGGTCTGACTTTGATTTTCAGATTTGAATTCTAACTTCCTATAACATCATCTTTACATTTATCTCCAAATAAGATTCCCATTTGAAAACTGTGATGTGCTGCTGACATCCTTATTTGGTGAATCAGTCATGCAGTGGAAAATAAAAACTGCATGAGAGAATTTAAGTCATACAAATATGGACTGCAAAAAATTTAGAAAACTATTTGTTCTCTGAAGGAATGAAAACAGAGCACTAAAAATAAACACCAGAAATCATTCTCCCTTTCTGTAATAGTCTGCTCTGTAAGTTAGTAGTTATTAGAGATGAATAAACTTCCATTTTTAGGTTGCACATACTTTTAAAACTATATTTTGGACTTAAATTATTCATGCTTATTCTCAACACAAAGGTGAATGGGATAGCCAGAGCACCTGCCATTTTATGTAAGTCCTTCCCCCACTCTACCACCTGGAAGGGAAGATTTAACCATAGTACTCAGACTAAGTGTTCAGGACAGATTTGGGTCTAAGATTTTACTCTCCCCCTGCCTTTTAAAAACAAATTTTTAAAACCAACATGTGAAGATGTGGTGCTCTGTAAATGCATACTCAAAGGAAATAAAGTGAAAGCTGTATAAGACAGACCAACTGATTTTTATACCATGGCTTCATATTCTCCTAGGCATCTCCGGATCCATCTCAGACCCCAGCCAGCTGCCCTCCTCCTGAATTTCCCTATCATCTGTATTTGAATGTGCAATCATTACATCACTAGATTCCTAGAGTAGGAAGGACAGTCTCCAGGACAGAATACTGGATTTGGACTCAGGAAACCTGGGTTCAGTTGATAGCCCAGCTACAAACTTCCTTTGTAGCCTTGGGCAAGTCATTTAATATCCTTTGCCTCAGTTATCCACCTGTAAAATAGGGATACTTTGCTACCTCACAGGTGTGTTGTAAGAATAAAATACATTCATGATTTTGAGGTGTCCAGATACTTTGAAGAAGAAGGGCATACAGGTAGCACATGCTTTTCAAATTCTGCATGTTTAGGAGTGCAGTGGCAGCAGGGAAAATGTGGATTTGGGACTAGGGGTGCTGGAACAAATAGAAAGGTCACCAGATTTAATGGGCGTCTTCTTATATCATCTTAAAAGGACTTGAGGGATCAAGGAAGGTAGGTAGGTCTTACCAATTATTTCCTTTACTGGATTGTGTGATAGTCAAGAAAGCTCAGAGGCACATTTCTATATACTATTTATTTTAAAAAGAACCAAAATAGAAAAAATAAACACAACCAATTACACACATGCAACCAGAAAAGTAACAGCAGTTTGTGGTGCCAAACAGCTCATGGGAGCACTTGCTAATTCCAGAAAGAGGCAAGGCAGGAGAGCTATTATAAATATTCTGTGTTTTAAAATAATGATACAAATAGGAAAAAATGGCACACTAGTCAATGACTCATAATCCCCTCCTTAACTCATGATAGCTGTGCATTTTTTCCCTCCATTATGTGAACTAAGAATTAAGGACCAAATTATCCATGAGGTAAGCAGACAACTTCTATTAAAGTCAATGGGAATTGCACCTGCTCATTTCAGGTCCGAAATTGGACCAAAGGGCCAACTTACTAGCATTTGGTCATTTTTGTCACAGCTTTATTGTTACAACATAGGCCTCAGTCATGTAATAAGCTCTGCAGGGGTCCCTTTGTACGTAGCTCACTGGCAAAGGATTGGGGGTTGGGACCAAAGTTTGGTATTTTATTAGGGGATGCCACATTCTGAGTGGGATAAAACTGAGTTCCTGACACACCTGTTATAAGGGTAAAGGTGTTACACTAAAAATATTTTGGATAAATTTCAGCTAGGTAACTGCTTTTGGCCAATCTGAATGCCCTCTGAGAGTGCAACTGGATATGGTATTGCTCACTTCCCATCCTAAACTATTACAGTGCAGCTGTGTGCTATTAAAAAGATGTCACATTCAATCCCAGGGGTGATTGCACTGCGGTGGTAGACAGGCAATTCATATACAGTAGTATATGAATTAGTATATATTCAATCATGTAGTTACCAATCAAGTGTAAAACATTTGGATGAAAAATGTTTTATAAATGTAAAACGGTCCTCTTAATATTACAATCACAATGAAATAGCTGAAATGCTGGTGGTGCATGTGTCCCTTTTCTTAAAGCAAAATAAAGACAGAGAAGAAACAAAGCAGTGCAAACATCGAAAGCAGACAGTGTATGGGCCACAAATAGTAGAAAAAAACTCACAGGCACCACATAGGAGGTCCAATTACATTTTTTTGAAAATGGGACAATTTTTAGATTTACGTATGGTTTGGTATAACAGCCTCTTTTTGCTTCCTTGTCCTCAAATGCAATATATCTTTGAAACTCTTTAAATAATTGTTCACATCTGTTTCAAATGTCAATTTCTCAAGTACTGTGTGACATTTTAATTTAATACAGTATAATATAAAATTCTGAGATTAAAACTGTTAAACACAGTGCAATTCCAAGCAGTTCTGGAGATACAGCACTAACATTTTAACAACTGGTCTTTCATAGTTTTCTTTGACTGCACAACCAAATACCTGATGAAAGATTTTCTAAACAGATTTGTAACCAAATATTCAAATAATATCATTAATCAGTTCAGAGTTAAATATAAAGATGAGATTTTATTCTACCTGGGATGTCAAGCGGTATAGGTTGTACAAGGTCTGGTTGCTCCATTGGATTCCCAAAGTACACAAACCACTCCTTTACTATAGGATAGGCTCCACAGGTGTCTAAAGAATAGACAATTTGATCAATAAACCAAATACAAGTGTTCACGTAAGGGTTGAGAAGAGTGGTGGGAGGAGATTGCAAAGCATTAGTAAGCACCGCATTACAACTGGTTGCTCATATACTTTAAAAATACAAGAAACAGTTTAGAGCATCTTTTCACAAGTGATCAGAACAAATGGCTATAGGTTTAGTTATACATTATGACAAGAGTTCAGCATTGGAACTGCAACTGAAAACTCAAGGCAAAATTTTGAGCTGTGCCTGTAGCAATGAGGAGGAGGGGCTAAGTTAGCTTTTTGTGCCCTTCTCATCCTGGGCTGCCCTTCAGTGTAACTTAGCCAGTCTTGGGAACCTATGTTATGTCAGCCTCCCAAGGCTGCCTGATAGACCACAATGCAGCCCAGACTCTCCACTGTGCTGCATGCTCTAGCCCTGCCCCTAACATTCCCTGCCTGCTCCCAGACCTGACTCTGGCATACATGCTATGTTATGTCTTGCAAGGGGTCATTACAGGGCAGCCTATACAGCTATCTGCACCAGGGGAATCCTCCTATGGCTAGAACCACGGCTTTTAGGGTCCCTTTATACCACTCCAGTCCTCTCACCTGGTGTAAAGGGACCAGCATGGGGGCTGAGGATCTCATCCCAAAGTATATTTTTCAAAAATGCTTGATGTAATGATTAAGGTAGCTAGCAACTGAGGCTGAGATTTTCAAAAAGGGCCTAAGGGAATTAGGGCCCCCATTTCCCATTATGCATCCATATGCATATCCATTATGCAGCTATATGCATCCGAAGAAGTGGGCTGTAGTCCACGAAAGCTTATGCTCTAATAAATTTGTTAGTCTCTAAGGTGCCACAAGTACTCCTGTTCTTCTTTTTGCGGATACAGACTAACACGGCTGCTACTCTGAAACCTGTCATTTCCCATTGACTTTTATTCCCAGCTAACAATGAAATCTAATGGGAGCTGGATGCCTAACTCTCTCAAGATCCTTTCAAAATCCCAGTTTAAAGGCAAATCATTTGTGAGGAGAGGGGGGAAATGGCCATTTGTCCTTTTTGAATTATGTTGTATAAAGAAGGTCTGAAAAGTCTCCTCCCCCCCCCCAATAAAATAAAGTTTTTTTTCTTGCTTATTTTTTACCTTAGTAGTATTGGGCATGTCCATGCTTTCCTGATGTTGTTGGAGGTCCCAAAAGCCTCTTTTGCCCAGCACACATTCCTACATATTTGACTAGATTTGTTAGTTGTTATTACCTGGCAGGCTTGCCCTTTTCTTCTGATATGGAAATAGTTATAACCATTTTTTCCCCTAAAAGCATTTAAATGTTAAATTTGCTATTTTCATGCTCTAGCTACTTGAAGCTTTTTTTAAAACAATAGAATAATTAAGTATTTTGAAAAGTATCCTAATTCTATTTGGCATATTCAACATATCATCTTCATGTTGTAATTTGATTTATAGAAACTTTTTCAGATCACCTCCCATCATTGTGAAAAAATACTAAAATTAGTATTATTCCCCCTGTACATGGTGCTCTCCCTTTTGGTCCAGAATTTGCTTGCATCACAACCATCTCATACAGCTCAGTGGAGCATGCCCTGAATTTTCACTTCTGTGTTCCAATATGCAATATGAAGAAAATAAATTTGTCAATCTCCAGGCAGATGCTAGAGGATAAAAAAAATCCGACATGAAAAAGATACCCTGAAATTGTATAGCAATTGAATTGCTGAACAGTCTAACATCCTGTTTTGGAATAATAATGTTTTGGAGTGATAATTTTTTATCACTAGTATTCTAGCGTCAGTATTCTAGTGTCATTTTTTGGAAAGAGTTCTGAAATTTGTATTTGTCTTTTAAAAAAAAAGACTTCTGAGCAAGTCAGGATACTTTAATAAAAATTGAGATGCTGGGTTATAAAAATGTTATAATTGAGATTATAAAGTGTCATTGGGTTCTAAATTTGGGTGAAATAAACTATTTTTACACTAAACATTTTTCTGGTACTTACGCTGCTCAAGCATTACATACCAAAATGGAGAGGGTAGTCATAGTAAACCTTTATTATTATTATATTTATGTATGTGTGTGTATCTGTATATACTTGTGTGTGTATATATATATATTTACAAAACATCACAACATCTTGGTGACGACAATCCATCAATTATATAAATACACGATTATTCAAGTGAGGTAGTCAAACAAACAATGACTGTTAAAAGCATGATTCTATACAACTGACAACATAGAAATGCAACAAGAACAGAACAGGGCTGTGAATGCCGAATTCAGTCTCTCCCCAATACTGGAAACAAGGGTCAATCCTGGCTACAGCTCAGGTGGCATAATAAAACCTGCTGCACTAATTAGACAAACTCCTTAAATGCCACAAGACAGAAAGCCTCTGCCTGCCAACAAGACATTTGTATTACCTTTATTCACATCTACTACATATCCTGGCAAAACACTGATGACAAATCTTTTTAAGCAGCATGGCTCCCGGGATGCCAGGAAGTGAGCCATTCAAAGGAATATATTTTAAATTCTTTACCATTCAAAGATCAAAATGTAACACCTGAGTGACATTTGAAGGAAAAAACCACCCTGCTGATTTCTCTTTGATCAAGTAAAACGTCCACTGAAATTGTGCATTAGTGCTTCTCTTTTGGGTATGATTCCAAAATACACCAAGTTAAGAATTAATAAAGAGAGATTTTCATGGAAGAACTCAATGTGAATAGTGACCTCATATTCACCTCAAATCTTATACCATAATCTAAAATGACTGCTCCTTCGATCCTGAGGGATCCCATTAAATTCCCAACTCCCTTAGAAACTTTTGATAATCCCAAACTACATTTTCAAAGTACTTCTGCACGATATATACAGAAATCACCACTGAAATCCAGACACATCTGGAGTGAAAAATGGCAGCTATTTTAAAAAAAATAAACATTTTTGTGAATGATCTGTGAATTACTATTGTCTATTAGTATAAACAAAATTCCAAATTGGATAGGACCCGTGTGCAACATGCATAACTTTAGACTTATATAAATTATGTTATGTTACATATACTCCTTCACATCTGCGAACACTTCAGCCCTACTGAGTGCATATTGGTGACAACAAGCACAGAATCCTCCACACAGATGTCTTTTGGCAGTGTCAAAGCGAGGGTCAGTTTGGCAGACTAAGCTTAGAACTGGGAGTAATTCCATGATCTCTAGGAGTCAGCCAAGTATTTATGATACATTACATACTTTTAAAATTAACAATAGCAATACAGGTGCAGACATTTCCATGTAATGAGCGAATTCTAAAACATAACTGCCAACTTTATTCAGAATTATTACAAAAAATAATCTGTTTGGGTTATGGAGGTGGGGTTAACAGAAACATTATCCACTATTAACTTTTTCTCTGTCTAAAATACTTTTTCCAGTAGTATTATTAAAGTATTATTAAAAGAAAGATGATAAAAGCTCAGTGCTGTATAGGTAGTATGTCTGCTAAATTATATTTAAGGAACTAATGTAGCCAAATGAAACACCTTTATTTTAAAACTTTAGCCAATACCTGCTGTCATGGGCAAGACCACAATCAAGCCCGTACTTTTTAATGAGTCTCAAAATATGGCCTCTATCTTGCAAACACGTCAGGACTTGTGTGACTGACTTTACTCATGAGCAGCCACATTAGTAAAGGTGCGCACGTGCTTAAGTGTTTACAAGATCAGAGCCTGAGGGGAAAACGTCATGGTTTATTAAGGTGGGGATTAAAGGATCTAAAGGTAGCTAGGCCCCCAACTACTACTGAATTCTCAATTCCCTTAGGCACCTTTGAAAAACACAGCCTAAATTCTCAATCCTGAGGAGCTTCTGGGGGGGAGGAGTCCTGAGGCAGCAGTTTGTGTGACATTTTCATCTATTCTGAGCTAACTGTTTTTTCAAAAATATCTAGCGACTAAAAGAAACCAAAGCATGTCAGATGACTGCAAAAAGAAAAGGCCAATTTCTATGACAGGAATGTCAACCTGATGGATTTTAAGGATTCAAAAAAATTAGTACAATATTTAATAAAAATATAATACTAGCTAAATGATTTCACTTGCTCCCTTCCCACTTCTCTTTTTAAACTGAGAGGTTTTAAGAAAAATCACGTTTACAGAACAGACCATCTGATTGCATTGTTTGAGGGAGAAATTGGTAAGTGATGAACACCAACAATCTTTCCTTAAAGTTCTAAGAATAATTTCTGGAAAAACAATGCAGTATTGTCTATAACAGGGTTCAAAAAAGAATTAGATATGTTCATGGAGGACTGGTCCATCAATGGCTATTAGCTTGGATGGACGGGGATGGTGTCCCTAGCCTCTGTTTGCCAGAAGCTGGGAATGGACGACAGGGGATGGATCACTTGGTGATTACCTGTTCTGTTCATTCCCTCTGGGGCACCTGGCATTGGCCATTGTTGGAAGACAGGATACTGGGCTAGATGGACCTTTGGTCTGACCCAGTATGGCCGTTCTTATGTTCTTATTTTAATTATGAATTGCCACACCAACAGCTTGTACACACTACCACTTATATCGGTAAAACTTATGTCAATAAGGGGTGTGAATAAGCCACCCCTCTGAGCAACGTAAGTTACCCCGGCGACCTAAGCGCTGCTGTGGACAGTGGTATGTCGGTGGGAGATGGATTTATTACACTGGCAGGAGAACTCTCTCCCATAGACAGTCTTCACCAGACACACTTCAGCAGCATAGTGCAGCTGTGACAATGTAGTGCTTCTAGTGTAGACTAGCCCCAAATTTGTCTTGGCTTGACACACAAAAATCTATATGATAACAGTCTGCCATTCTGCAGCTACAACTGTTAACTAAAGACACTAGTCTTAGGGCTTGTCTACACTGGCAAAGTTAAAGTGCTGCCGCAGCAGCGCTTTAATGTGGCTTGTGTAGTCACGGTACAGCTCTCTCCCAGCGCTCTAAAAAAACCACCTCCACGAGCGGCGCGGTTCCCATTGCTGGTGCACTGTCTACACTGGCACTTTACAGCGCTGAAACTTGCAGCGCTCAGGGCAGTGTTTTTTCACACCCCGAGCGAGAAAGTTGCAGCGCTGTAAAGTGCCAGTGTAGACAAGCCCTTAGTTGTGTGTGTTTCTGCAGACCGCACTGAAGTCCTGCTGCTCAGAGGAGTAAACAAAAGCCAACCAGGCTGTAATTGTCCTCAAAAACTGAGACACGATGGGCTGAAAAATGAAAAATGGCTGTTGCGCATTATTTTTGCTGAAACCTATTTTGTTCTCTCCATGTGCCTTTTAAACTCTGAGTCACTTTTTCCTATTTTTTTCCTTTTACTGTAAGACTTCAATCTTCAGTAGACAAAGGAAGTCAGGTGCCCAATTACATGATTTCTTAGTATGTAATAAAAACATTAGTTTAACTGATGTCGAACTTCCATGGCTAACCATACAAAGTAAATAGTATGAGAAAACATTACAAAACACAATAAAAGTGCAACAACAGTTTTTCATTTTCAATCCATTGTCTAAAAACCTTTGGAAGTTTGAGGCAAAAGACACGTAAAAATAGTACATGTATGAAACAGAAAACTTAAGATCATGAATTTTCCACTCGGATCTGTACAAGTAGATTCCACATAGGCAGATCCAGTTACAGAATTGGGTCCAAATCAGTGGGGAAAGAAATAATATTTTCTCACTCACAACTGGATAAAATAAATATAATTCTCAAAAGTGCTTCCATTTATTTGTATTTATAGTTAGCTCAATAACAAGAATTGCTTAAAACCTCCTATTTGCAAACAAAAAATTAGAGTAAAATTATTAAATTTCATAACTATTTTTTTAAAGTACGTAAATGATTGTTACTTTAACCTCCGAAGAAGCCTTGTATTAAGACTTAGGACTATCGTGGAAGCAAAAGAATGTTCCCATTTCTTAACCTATTAGAACACTCTAAACTTAAATGATTTTGCTCAGTCTTCTGATCATTAATAACTTTCACATGTATTCTTTTAACAATAAACGAAAAAACACGGAGTTATTTTTTTAACTTAAACTTAAAAGGTACTAAAATTCAACAGTATGTAGAAACATTACAACATTCTAATTTTCATGATTTCTGATTGATTCCTTACTAATTACATGTGTATTGTCCACAGCATTTATCCTAAATGTGATGCAGATGTGAGCCACTGAAATTTGGAATGAAAGAATTTAGATTTCAAAAATAGTTTAAAATATCCTCAAAGTGTAGTTGTAGCAGTGTTGGTCCCAGGACATTAGAAAGATAAAGTGGGTGAGGTAACATCTTTTATTGGACCAACTTCTTTTGGTGGGAGAGACAAGCATTCAAGCCACACAGAGGTCTTCTTCTGGTCTGGGAAAGGTATTCATAAGAACGTAAGAATATAAGAACAGCCATACCAGGTCAGACCAGTGGGTCCACCTAGCCCAGTATCCTGTCTTCCAACAGTGGCCAATGCCAGGTACTTCAGAAGGAATGAACAGAGCAGGCAATCATTGAGTGATCCTCAGTCACCCACTCCCAGCTTCTGGCAATCTGAGTTAAGGGACACTCAGAGAATGAGGTTGCATCACAGTCCATCTTGATTAATAGTCATTGGTGGACCTATCCCCCATGAACTTATCTATTCTTTTTGAAACCCATTATAGTTTTGGCCTTCACAACATCCCCAGCAACAAGTTCCACAGGTTGACTGTACATTGTGTGAAGAAGTACTTCTTTTTTTGCTTTAAACCTGCTGCTTGTTAATTTAATTTCATTAATCAATTGGCTCCCCAATATACAAACCTCTTCATGGGCCATCCTGAAGAACTGCTGGACTAATGCACCACAAAACCCGAGGTCCATGGATGATATTTTCATTCTCCGGACAGACGGCTTAATGTTCCTCATAGATTTCTACCACAACTTCAACAACTACCATCTGTCCATTAAACTCTCTCTGGAACACTCCCACACTAGCATCAACTTCCTAGACACCACAATCAGCTTCAACAATGGAACCCTACAGGCAACCATACAAAAGAAATCCACAGATCACCACACCTACCTTCATAGATCCAATAATCTCCCCAAACACATCAAGAAATCTGTTATCTTCAGCCAGGCACTCACACACCACAGAATATGCTCCAAGATGAAAGTCCGGGATATACGCCTTAACACACTCAAAACTGCCTTCACCAAACAAGGACGCTTCACTAGAGAAGTAGATCACATCATGGAATGGGCCACACAAATACCCCAAGAGAATCTCCTTCAATACAAAAATGAAACCCCCTCTGACCACAAGCCCTAGCTGTCACATACCACCCGACACTGAAACCCGTACAGAGTATCATCAAACAACTACAACCCATACTTGATGGGAACCCCATCCAGAAAGAAATCTTTTCTGAACCCCACACTTCTGGCCTTTAGACAACCCCCCAACCTCTCCAAGATCGTCATTAGAAGCAAGCTCCCCACAGACCAGGACACATCAAAGTAACACCAAACCCTGCCAGAACAAAGATGCAAAACCTGCAGACATATCTCCATTGCTACAGATCAACACCCCCCACCACACACCTTTCAAGATCACTGGATCCTACACATGCCTATCACAACATGTGGTACACACAGTGATGAGCTGCCAAAATATTAACAACCGGTTCCCTCCTCCTCACCCCACGAGGGGGTCGTGCCCCCCTGTCCTCCAGGACTCCTGCCCCATCCAACCCCCCACGTTCCTAGACAGCCCCCCCTGGGACTCCTGCCCCATCCACCCCCCTTCCCTGTCCCCTGACTGCCCCCTGCCGCCCCATCCAACCCCTCCTCTCATTCCTGATGGCCCCCCGGGACCCCTGCCCCATCCAACCACCCCTTCTCTCTGTCCCCTGACTGCCCCCCACTGCCCCATCCAACCCCTGCTCCTTCCTGACTGCCCTCCGGGACCCTTGCCCCCATTCAATCCCCCTGTTCCCTGCCCTCTGACCGCCCCGACCCTAATCCGCACACCCCAACTCCCCTGCCCTCTATATCCAACACCCCCTCCCTGCTCCCTGCCCCCTTACCACGCTGCCTGGAGGTGGGGGCCAGGCTGGGGCCGCTGGGCCGGAGCCGCTCAGCCTGGGCTGAGGTTGGGGCCGGAGCCGGGGCACTCGGCCAGGGCCAGGGCCAGGGCACTCGGCCATCCGGGGTCGGGCCGGAGCCGCGCTGTCCGGGGTCGGAGCCAGGCCGGAGCCAAGCCACGCCGCCCGGGGCTGGGCCAGAGCCGCGCCGCCTGGGGTCGGGGGCGGGCCGGAGACTCGCTGCCGGACGGCTGGGGCCAGGCCCGGGCTAGAGCCACGCCGCCCGGCCAACCGGGGTCGGAGCCATGCCAACCAGGGTCGGGGGCCGGGCCGGAGCCCGGGAAGCCGCTGCTTCCTTCTCAGCCCTCCGAGGCTTCCCAGGCAAACAGCTGATTCGCGGGAAGCCGGGGAGGGGGAGGAGAAGCCGGGGGAGCGTTCGGGGGAGGAGGCGGAGGCGGAGCAAGGTGAGCTGGGGCCGGGGGAAGGGCAGGGAGCTGCTGGAGCTTTTGTTAAATTTAGAAGCCCTTTTAGAACCAGTTGTCCCTTGTGGGACAACCGGTTCTAAAAGGGCTTCTAAATTTAACAACCGGTTCCCACAAACAGGTGGGAACCGGCTCCAGCTCACCTCTGGGTACACATCATCCAGTGCACTAAATGCCCCAATAACAACTATCACTACGCTCTCAAATGAACATACACAGGAAAATTATAAAAGACAGAAACACCCTATCATCTGTGGGTGAACACTTCTCACAAAGCAATCATGCTCTAGCTGACCTATCCTCAAAGGAAATCTGCACAACATTTTCAAAAGACATGCCTGGAAGCTTAAATTCATCACTCTGCTAGACACTAAAAACCATGGACTGAACAGTGACACTAGATTTATGGCTTATTACAACAATCTGTAAACCACTAAACCGCTCTTTTTGTCCTATGACTGCAGAGGTGTTAACGGGCCACTCTACCTTGAATAGTCCCTTACAATATATGCTAACTACTTATTCTACAAAAAGAACAGGAGTACTTGTGGCACCTTAGAGACTAACAAATTTATTAGAGCATAAGCTTTCGTGGACTACAGCCCACTTCTTCGGATGCATATAGAGTGGAATAAATATTGAGGAGATATATATACACACATACAGAGAGCATAAACAGGTGGGAATTGTCTTACCAACTCTGAGAGGCCAATTAAGTAAGAGAAAAAAAACTTTTGAAGTGATAATCAAGATAGCCCAGTACAGACAGTTTGATAAGAAGTGTGAGAATACTTACAAGGGGAGATAGATTCAATGTTTGTAATATTCCGCCTTGCATTTTGCTGAGAGGCTGGGAGCACCTTTCCCAAACCTGAAGAAGAGCTCTCTGTGGCTCGAAAGCTTGTCTCTCTCACCAACAGAAGTTGGTCCAATAAAAGATATTACCTCACTCACCATGTCTCTTAAATAATTAAAGTACGTGGTCCAATCTGCATGCCCTAAGACTACTTGTCTCTGACACTGAGCAGTGAATACATGGATAACCCTTACCTTTTCCAGACTCCAGCAGAACAGAATAAATATGTTGTCGAACTGGACGGTAGATAAGTGCCTGTCCAGGAAGTTCTGTATCAAGTTCATCTTCCAATGTATTGCTGCATTCAACCTCTCCCTTACTGAGGACATTGTACACCATATAATTTTCAGCTCTGACGTGTTGTTCTTTAGCTAGCTGTTCAAATGGGGAAGAAGTCATTTATTTTCTACTTTAAAATTAAGAAAACAAACGACGACAAAATTAACTTATTTTTAAAATAAACATTTCCTCTGATCTTGGTGAAATGATGCCCAGAAAGGAAACAACTGATATTTCAAAATATCAGAATCCTACATTTTGCCTTAAGGACAAGGGAAATAATATAATCTCATTGGTGTGTAATTTTTTTGTGAAGAGGAGGAGTCCCCAGGATTCCCATCATTCTCTTCCTATTATTCCCCCACTCACCATTCTCAATGGCGATTAGTGGCAATGTCTTTGCTACCAGTAACTCCCATCAGAGAAAATCAGTGCTACTCTTTCAGTCAGCTGAGGCCTTGTCTTCACTGCTAAAAAAGGTGTATTTTTTTAAATTTGGGGTAATTAACATGTCAGCTATCCCAAGGTGAAAACACAGCGAAGACAAAGTACTTTAGTTTTACTGTGGGGTAAACCGGGTGAGGTCAACCCCAGACAGGGATACAGTACTGACCTCACCTTTTTTAGCAGAGAAGACAAGGCCTAAAGACTGTCACTGGAAAGCAACATACAACAAGGGGACAAGCTCATTATTTCTGCAACATTTCCAGCCTCTACCTAGGAGCTCAGGAGCCCACATTTGGAAGCAAGCTTTGCTGATGCTAGACTAGGGGACCAGCATAGCTTGTTTTACAAAAATCATTTCAGGCTTTCATGATTTTCCCCTGATTTGTACACTCAGAAAATAGCTATGTAAATTACAAGGCCATAAATGCCACAGTGAAACCTATCAATAGCAATATTTCACATTTATATAGCATCTCTCATCCCAAAGGATCCACAAACCACCACTGAGATGCAGCTATCTAAAAGGAACACGCTGGCAATCAATCAGTGCACAGCACACCGCACAACAGCGGGGAGCGAGGGAGGAAAATTTTGGGATAAGCATAAAAGACATCAAAATCTTTACTGTCCAAACAAAGTAAACAGGGTTTCAGTTTACTAAATCAACTCTATATTAAGTTAATAAATGAAGGACTTGTATCAGGTTTTTTTATAGCACTCATTGCTCTAGCAGTTATCTGCAGCACCCATTAGCATAGTGCTGACGGCTACTCCAGAAGAGGTGTTTATAGCTATTTTACCAATTTATATCCTCAATGAAGTAATAAATTTTATCCCAATAGTCCATTTTAGATGCTACAAAATTGGATTCGGACTTGATACAAAATATGCCACACTAATAATATACTTAATTTCATTTTATTTTATGCATATAGCTTGCATAGATGTGAGTTCACAAATTTTATGAAATTGCAAGTTTGGTTGCCACAATGTACCAGAAATCCATGATTTACAATACACTGAAAAGTAAAAACACAAGTTGGGCTCCATACTAACCATGGATACAAGTGTAATTGACACTGCATCTTGAAAAATGTTTCTACTGTATATAAATAGGCAGACACAAAAGGTGCAAACTTTTCAAGACAAGCAGCATTGAGAGCCAGTGTATGCAAGGCTGGAATTGAGGTATATATGTAGACTTGTTTACATTTAAGATAGCAGAGTTGTGTTCGTTCCAAAATGTGAGCACTTGTATTTGCTTTGTCAATGTTTAAGGATGGAAAAACAAACCATAGATCTACAAATTAGACTAAGTTCTTTGGGGTAGGGACTTCTTTACTTATAAAGAAACAAGTACAACAGGGCCACAATCTTAAGTGGAGCATCCAGACATTATCTTTTATTAATTGATTTTATTACACTACCTCATCATCTTAGGAAACTGCAACCTTTTAGATTAAAGATCAAACCGAGGTAATGACCATGATGACATCTCAAGGTTCCTTCCAGCCCTACACTTCTACGATTCATGATATGTTCCGTAACAGAAGGGATGTTAACTCTGGTGTCCTGGCCATATTCCAACTTAGGGCATGTCTATATGTACAGCACTACAGCGGCACAGCTGTACCGATGCAGCTGCACGGCTGCAGCGCATCTGCTGAAGACGTTCTATGCTGACCGGAGAGAGCTCTCCTGTTGGCATAAAAAAAATCACCTCCGCAAGCGGGAGAGAGCTTCTCCTGCAAACATAGTGCTGTGCACATGAACGTTTATGTCGGTGTAACTTACGTCGCTCACAGGGGTGGAATATTCACACCCCTGAGCAACATAAGTGTTGTCGACATAGGCTGTAGTGTAGACATAGCTCTAGATAATTAAATTTTACCTACCTAAACTTCCTTTGCACTTTCAATCAGAAACAATATTCTTCTTCATTTTGGCCTTACCACTCTAACAGGAGTCATTACAATCAATTATATGTGGATGTGTATCTTTAAACAGTTGCTATATTTTATCTGAGTGATGGCTGCATTTAAAAGTGGACTAAGTGAATACTGTGTAGTTTTTATTTCAGTTTGTAAGTGCTTTGGAATCTTTTGGGATGGAAATCATAATATAAATATAAAATATACTTTCAAATTATACTCAGATTTCTTTTTTAAGATAACTAAGAGAGGTAGACAGAGAGATCCTATCTATGTTCAAAGCCTATGGGCACCTAACAAAATATGGCTCTTAAATTACATCCTACACACAATTTCTAAAAGGACATTTTCTTGAAGTCTCAAAGTTTTCTCTTAATAAACTGTCATAGATTTAACATTGTCATGTAAACAAAAAGTCTCACAAAATATATTAGAGAATTAACAAATCTCTGTGTTTCTGGTTACCAAAAAAAAGACTTGGTACATTTAAGGAAAAAGACTATTCTTAGCTTGATCCTGAAGTACCATTGCCTGTAAAATTCCCGACCATTTCTGGATCATCCTTAGCATTCTGTAAGGAAAAGAATATTTTGCTCGGAAAAAAAGATATATTTGAGTTCACTCATTATCATGTGTCCGTAAACGTTTACAGCAAAAGGGTGATGGCAAAGCTTTAAGAGATGAGATACCTGAAAGATCTCCTGATCTGGACATATGGCTGTTTCTTGCTTGAGAATTTGAGAATTTGATACACTGGGAGGAAGCCATGGAGACTGTTGGCCAGGCAAGAGATAGGACTCCACTCCCCTGTAAAGTAATTTCTTGTCTGATGCCAAAGGTAGCATTTCTTCCAAGTCTTTCAGGCTACTATATGAGCATGGAACTCTTGATATGTAGCTTGCTACAGCTAGAATTATGTTAGCCCTTTTGTCATAGCTCTGGCTCTTTGGAGGACATGAAGCTACACATTTCCACCAGAAACCCTCCAAAATGTCTTCTGGAACTATATCATTCCCAAGCAGGCAAGCAAAAAGAGGGAGGTCTGTTATGTTGAGGCCCAGTGCATGACAGAGGTTCTCTCTAGAGTACATAACAGTGACCATCCTGTCCAAGCAGAGCTTATTAATAGAAAAATAGGGAGAGGTGTTATAGATGAGGTAGTCGGTATCTTGTCCAAGAATTCCCATGCAATTATTTTGCAGCCCATAAGAGGCCACCTCATAGTCTGCCTCTTGCAATGAACATATTGTTTCTTGACCAAGAGACTTTAAGGCAAAGCGTGTAAAAGTTGCCAACCCTGAAGGAATAAAGAACATCCCTCTCCCTGGTTGTTGTCTATAGGACTTGAGGAACTGAAAGATTCTGGCTATTTCTTTGTTGTTCTTCAATCTTCGTTTGACCCATTCATCTCTCTTTTTCTGCTCTACAACACCATCAAAGCAGAACACCAGCTTGATATCAACTGCCATAAAAGCTTTAATAAAATCCTGCAAATTAGCAAGGTACTCTTGCCACTGGCCACCACAGACCCAGGATTCTGGTGTGTACCAGTGTCGAATACAACCCATGGCATCTACCACAATTACAGGAGGGGAGTCAGGATGACTGATGTGATGTTTTTCTGCCATTTCCTTCAGATTTACCATTGTACATGCATCAGGGCAAGCGTTTGCCACAAACCACTGCAAACCTTTAATGCCCATAGTTGCTCTTTTTAAGCCGAATTCTCGGAGCAATCTGAAAAGGGAAACAAAAAACAAAAATGTTCTAAACCACAATATTAAGAGAGAAGCAACACTCAATGATTAGTCAAGGGAACTGGGAGTTCAACGAATGGGGTTCTGTTTCTAGTTTTGCTAATGATTCCTTGTGTTATCTTAGGCCTTAACTCTCTAAACTTGTTTTTCCATCTCTAAACTGGGGGATAAAACCTATCCATCTTTGTGATGCACTTTGTCTTCCATCTTTAGTTCTTACTATATCAGCACAAAACATTATAACTATGCTAAAAGTATTAATTTGAAAAATCAAGATGAACAAAGCTCAAATAAACAGATTTATTTTTAACACAAAAACACAAAGTCTACTTTAAAAATTCAGAGTGTTTGTCTATAGGGACTCAAACAGATACCAAGAGTAAACAGTGTGTAACTTTTCCTTTGCCAAGGGGGTTTACAACGTAGAGACAACTAGCTTGACTTTCAGAGGCCCTCAGCACCCACAGCTCTAACTGAAGTCAGTGGAAACAGGGGCTCAACAACTATGAAAAGCAGCCCACAGCCTTGATCCTGCAATTGGATCCACGCAGGCAAACCTCCATGCCTACTTGAAGCTTCAATATAGTCAATGGTTCATCCTCATGAATCCAACTGCAAGACTGAGACCCATATTTCTGCATGTTGCTTCAGTTGTATTTTGATTTTAAAATCTTATGCATTTTACTATCATGTATTTTCAAGACTCAAAAGCTAAATTTCAGAACACATTTAAATAATTATGTCCCTATTTATATGTAGTAAGTTTATGATAACTTGACTGTTAAAAGGATTAACACTTTAAAGTGGTCACTATAATGCGTGCTCATTTTGAATCAATTAACCTGAATAGAAAAAAATATACATACTGACTACAATCTTAATACAAGGAAGGGATGAAATCAGATTTTTCTGTATTAAAAACTGCCAAACAATAATAGAAATATGGATTCCCCCATCATTTTCTGTGTTTAAAAACATGCAAAGGAACCCAAGTTATATATTGTGAAAATAAGTATGGGAGAAGGGTTAAAATTAAAACCTACAACCATTTTTGTTTATAGAAATCCCTGCTCATAGTAAATGATTTACATAGCTTTAATGACAGCTGTCTTTTTCTACTAATACAAAGGCTTTTTATTTCAAAGGATTTTCTACCGAAACCTGCTGGTGACGATACTGAATTTTTTATGCAGCAAGATAAACTCATTTTTCTTTTTACTTTGACTTTATTCAAAATTGTCCCCTCCTTTCTCACACAAACAGTGAGGAAATTCACTGCATGTTTTAATTAAGCAAGTACAAGTATTCCTGTCTTTCACACTGCTCATTTCTCACATTTTGACTTACAAACTACCTCAGGAGTGTTTAAAAAAAAAGAAATTGAATACGAAAAGTATCATGAATTTACAACTCTAAAAGGTGCCTATGAGCCTTTCTTCCTCCTCAGAGTTGTAACACCCTTCACATGCAGTTTTCAAACACCCTCTTCAGTGTGAAGTGAGATTAAATGTTTAAGCAATCTAGAACTACACTGTGGATATTACCTTTTGTAAAAATAGAAATATTTATCCCCATCACTATTGCACAGGTATATAAAGTATAGTGTTGCTTTCCCAAGCACTATTTCTAGGGCCATGTGGGTGTCCTTCAAATTCCAGCTGTGTGTATCATAAAACAGAGGTTTTCACTCACAGCTGCACCTGTGATCACAAGAGGAGTTACACATCTCTTTAGTTTGAGTACTGGTGTATACAATTGCACCATAAAGAGTTCCTTAAAAGGAAGTTATCACATTTTCATGGAGACCCAGCAACAGTTGGACCTGTGAACTGAGAGAACCCCTCCATCACCCAGGTACTGTTGTTTGCAGTTACACCAAGTGATGTGGTGAGGTCTGCCACTGGGTTTTTGAAAGGAACCCACATGGTTTCTGCAGAAATGCACTGGGTCCAAGCAACAGTTTTAGCTATGAAGATCCAGGAAAAGGAGACACTCTCTCCCCATCCAGGTGCTGAAGTAAGAAGCTGCACTAAATAATCTAGAAGCAGCACTGTCTAAAGGTCATGCAAATACTCTCCAGCCTTCATGGCTATATCAATATCTGAAATATTCTCTCACATAACTAAGGCCAAGCTATACTAGGGACATTTTCAGAAAACTTCCCACTATTGCCAGTACTAGTTCAGTAATGTTAATAACAGCAATGCTGGGGAACCTAGCATAGACAGACTGCTGGCTGCCATAAGTATTTTCAACACTGTCATTTAACCATACTCAAAGTCCGGCGTTCTCGAACTGGGGGTCGGAACCCCTCAGGGGGTCACCATGTTATTACATGGGGGGGATCGCGAGCTGTCAGCCTCCACCCCAAACCCCGCTTTGCCTCCAGCATTTATAATGGTGTTAAATATATAAAAAAGTGTTTTTAATGTATAAGGGGGAGGTCACACTCAGAGGCTTGCTATGTGAAAGGGGCCACCAGTACAAAAGTCTGAGAACCCCGGCTCAAAGCAGGTGTAATCAACACAATGCTACTTTTTGTGCATTAAATTTAGTGCTGGTGAAAGATAACAGACAGTACTGGAGGTTTAAGTCTTTTTAACCACAGAACAGCTACAGCCTGAGCAACAGCAGCAGTGCAAGATTCCTGCATTGCCCCACCTCTCCAATGGGCCTTAACCATGACCTGACAGACCACCTCTAAGAGGTGAGACAGTTCAGTCTCCAGGTGCATTCAGTCCTCAAACTCCCTGCTGAGACTGACAAGGGTACCAATTTGGGGTTGTCTACATCAGAGATTCTCAACCATTTTCTTTCTGAGGCCCCCCGCAACATGCTATAAAAACTCCAGGGCCCAGTGAGAGGGAGCAGGGGGAGAGAGACCCTCTGGGCTTCAGCCACCAAAACAGGGGACTCAGCTGGGGGGAGGGGAGCCTTTAGTCAGGCGGGGCTGGGGGCTCCAGTCACCAGGGCTTCAGACCTGTAGGACACCAGGGTTTGTGGCTCTGGATTTCAGCCCCACGGGGGGCAGTGAGGCTCAGAGCTTCTGGCTTTTAGCACCGGGGTGGGGATGGGGGAGAGAGATTCCGGGGCTTGGGACTCTGGGTTTCAGCCTCGCAGCACCAGGCTTCTGCCTCACGGAGCACCGGGGCTCATGTTTCCGAGCTTCAGCCCCACAGCTCTGGGCTTCAGCCCCACTGGGGGCGCTAGGACTCTGGGCTTCAGCCCCATAGGGGGCACCAGAGCTCAGAGCTCCAGGTTTCAGTCATGGGGCCTCACAGACCCCTGGTTGAGAACCGCTGGTCTACATAACAAAATTTGATCATGTTTGAACACAACTGTGAACAATAAAATAAGATATGATTATGACCATGACTAAGTCATCAGTGTAGACCAGGACAAATCATGCTCAAATTCACATCAAACAAAAGGATACTGAACCTGTTTTTTCCAGGGCTACCCTAAACACTAAATTATAGTCAAAATCTAACTCAATCATTTACAATCATGTTTAAATGTAACATTTTGCAATGTAGACAAAAAACTTAGTGATATGATGTTTTTTCTGAGGATTCTGGGATCTGGGCTGAGACCACTAAATTATTTTATGTAGTTCAGATAGCTCTCACTTTTAAATACTTTTTGAACATTAATGACCTAGGCTAACTTACAACTAAGAGATTTTCTCTTAGTTTCTATATTCTATCGCCAATGTTGTGAGCCACTAGTCCCCCTACAAAACAAGAAAACGGATCCTGAATCTGTAGGTTATTCAGGTTCAGTAGCAGATTATTAGACAAGCAGACCCACTAACTGCAAGGCTATTTAACCTGAATAAATGTAGCAGAATTGGGCCACAAATGCTTTGTTCTAAAATTCTGGGTAGATTTCTAACAGCCTTTCCATCTTTAACACAGAAAATATATACACAAATATCATTTGTTTACATCTAACACACAAAAAAGCTAAACATTTATTTTTAACATTATTTCCTTGGGTAACTAACAAGTTAACTGCTAACAAAATACAATTTTCAGCCTATCATGGTGTCCTGATTACCAAAATATCAAGTGTGTACACCTGCATGGAAGCTCTCCTATTCTCCAAGGAGCTATATAACCAGAACTACTTTTTGCTTCAAGTTTTGTATATAGAAACAGATGTGCGTGGCCCACCCTTATTTTGGCATGGTGGAAAATCAGTGGTCAGATATAACCTACATGTATGTCAAGTATCAGAGGGGTAGCCGTGTTAGTCTGAATCTGTAAAAAGCAACAGAGGGTCCTGTGGCACCTTTAAGACTAACAGAAGTATTGGGAGCATAAGCTTTCGTGGGTAAGAACCTCACTTCTTCAGATGCAAGAAGTGAGGTTCTTACCCACGAAAGCTTATGCTCCCAATACTTCTGTTAGTCTTAAAGGTGCCACAGGACCCTCTGTTGCTTTCTACATGTATGTCAGCACCAAACAGTTAACCTATCATTATGAAAATTTTATTAGACTCATAGCTAAAGTGCAGTCTGTCAGGAGCTGAGAAAAGCCTGCCATTCAACAATTAGACACTATTCTGCTAGGTGGCAAAAATATTTAAAATATGTATTTCCAGCCCCCATCAGACTCCTCCATCCAAGGCACACGGAATGAGGCCTTGTCTACACTACGGGCACTATGGCAGCTATGCCTCTATAGCATCACAGTATAGACTCTTCTTACAGTGACGGAAGGGGGTTTTCCACCACCGTAGGTCAGTGGTTCTGAACCAGAGGTATATGTGCCCCTGGAAGTTTGCAGAGGTCTTCCAGGGGATACATCAGCTCATCTAGATATTTCCTGGTTTTACAACAGGCTACATAAAAAGCACTAACAAACTCAGTACAAACTAAAATTTCATATAGACAATGATTTGTTTATACTGTTCTATATACGATATCAGCAGTTCTCAAACCATGAGTAAGTTTGTTTTAATAGGGTCACCAGGCGAGTGTTAGACTCACTGGAGCCCAGGGCAGAAAGCCGAAGCCCGAGCTTTGCTGCAGGGGGCTGAAGCCAAAGCCCAAGTTTTTAAGTGAAGTGAGGTATGCAAGACAAATCAGACTCCTGAAAGGGATACAGTAGTCTGGAAAAGTTGAGAACCACTGCTATAGGTAATCCAGGTCCCTGAGTGGTCTTCTATCAACCTAGCCACATTGACACCGGGGGTTAGGTTGGGATAGCTACAGCACTTGGGGACATGAATCTTTCACCACCCCGGAGTGACACACTTACATCATCTACATTTTAAGAGCAGATCAGGCCTGAGGGAATAGGCAGCCAGTCTATACTGTCCTGCATATTGTGTGGTCATTTACACTAGCAAAAAATAGGTGTAAACCATGACCACAGCAGAATGGTAATCACTTACACTCAGTCTGCACTTAGTTAATAACGAGTCAGGTGCAGCAAAACAGAGACTCAGGCCCCAACTGTTTCTTGCTGTTCCCTGAACTCTGTGGTGTCAGCAGTGCTTACACTGGCACTGATTTCATTCAGGCGTAAGTCTGTACCTAGACAGTCTTGTTCCAGCTGAAGCCAAACCACGCTGAACCCCTGAAATGAGAGTGTCTACACACGGACCCACACCACTGTATCTAAACACACCTGTCGCCAAGTCCGCACGGCCCGGTACAGGCCTTTTAACCTGGGGCCGGTCCCGGGGCACAACGGCCAGGAAACACACACCAGGTGGCGAGCGCTTCTCTGCCCTCCCCGCGAGCTGCTCCCTGCGGGCGGGGCTGGCGGGGAGCGATGGGGGCAGCGTGGAAGCGCTGCCTGTCTGCGTTCCCCGCGGCGAGGGCACAGGCCGTAAGTGTGGGTAAGTGGGTGGGGGCGGGGGGGTGTCCTGGCTCTGGCTGGCCCCGGGGGCGGTGGGAGACACCCGCCCGCCCGCCCGCCCCGGGACGGCTCTGCCCGCTCGGGGGGTGGGCCCCTGCCCCCTATGGCTGCAGGACGGACTCTTCCGCCGGCTGTGGAGAGGCCCGCTGGGACGGGGGGAGGGGAGGAGGGACACCTGCTCCCAGGGCCCTACCTAGCGACACACCGGAGACCCCGCCGCGCACCACCCACGCTTCCGCTTCCGCCCAAAGGGCGGGACTGCGCACGCGCACTGCCCCCGCCGCGCAGCTTGCACGTGCCTCGCCGCTGATTGACAGAGGAAAGTGCTGCGGAGGAGCACGTGACTCTCCCACCAGCCAGATGCTCGGCCCCCGCCTCCCAGAGCCGCAGATAGTCAGGGACCTGCGGAGACTGGCGCGGGCGGGGGCTCCCACACGCATGCGGAGAAACACCCAGACACACACTGTAAACTGCAAGGCACCTCCTCCCCCAGTGTAAATCCCACCTATTGCTGTCATGTGATACCAATATTTATGTATATGTAGCATCATTGCACCTGGTGCTGTTCAGACATACCAGAGCACCCTGTCCTGGGGAGTTTACGGTACATCGCAGTGTCTATTATTTCATATACACATGGTACTCCGATACAGTATACCTCTTAGCTCTAATCTGTTACATCTCGCTATATCCTCCCCAATGGTATATATACTGCGTCCCACTGCCTACAGTAGGTCTATTACCCCAGATCGGTACATTACCTTCTCGTGGTAACCCTAGCATAAAGATGTATTTTATTATTTTTCTGTTGTCCCGCTGTTATCCCCAACTGTACCCCCTAAATATGCTTTACTGTTATCCCAAATTATAAAACCCCAGTGTGCACGCCTCTCTTTCTTTTGAAAGGCAGCATTGTGTTTCAAAACAGTTCTTACTAGTGATCCTGTTTGCTTGCTCTACCCCTCACATGTGTGGGGCAGAGGGAAGGGGTAACGTTATAAAAGATGTATTTGTTTTCTTGGACATTTTAGGATTTCAGAATTTGCTGACGTGAAAAGGATTTGCTTAAATATGTCTTCTCCCTTTTCTAATACTTTAGGTTTTTTTATTGGGGTCTCTTTCTCTATGTCCATTTATTGGACTTGGACTTTAAAAAAAGCGTTTCCTAGCAGCAGAATGCAGAAGGCCCATTCATATTACAATGGGCAGAGAGGAAAGAAAGAGCCTGGTTTGTTTAAACTGCTTCTGTCTTCATTCACAGCCTGATATCCATGCGTATTGTGCTGGCTACAATGGGACTAAAGGACTCATTGTGGTCGAAAACAAATCAAAATAGAATAAGAGATGATAAGATAAAAGAGTCATGCAACAAAATTGTTCAAAAAATCTAAGTCTTACATCTGAGATTTATGTTACCTTTTGGCTGCGTGGCCTATTGACCGATGTTTATAATAATCACTAGAGTTTAATAAACAAAGCGATACATGGGAACTTTATGTGCCATTTTTAAAGGCACTGAGTAGAAATAGTGGAGGTGTTGGTTGTTTTATTTAATAATTATTGTTTTGTGCTTGCATATATTTTACATATACATTCCATATATCATTTGTTTCTATCAGGTTATTCTCCTAGCAGTGGACCACACATAATATCGTTATAAAAATGCCAGGGCCCTCTTTGTGTGTGCAAACAGCATACTAACACTGAAGCTCTCCTTTCTCAACCCACAAGATGCTCACATAACCTACTCCAACCCATAGGCAACAGGTGCAAGCTTAAATAACTTCACATATTTTCAGGGGAGAAGAAGGGACTTTGGGGAACCGATTTCAGGATTAGATCAGATGTTATTGCCAGTGAAAAATTAAACAGAGTAGTGCTCAAGGGAGTAGAGATTAATATATTTAGTGACTCTGCATACACAAAGGCTTACCATTGTCGCTACGTCTGAATGACTGTGAATAGGATGGAACATATGCAGCCTGTCACCGCAGGTGCCCACATCTGTTCTTCTCCAGGCAGATGCTCACAGAAAAGGGGAGAGCATTTCCAAAAGCTCCGATCCGCCCCGTCCAAACCCATCCTCTTTTCACAATCACCTTCTGCAAAGTAGTCTCTCTCTCTCTCTCTCTCTCTCTCTGTGTGTGTGTGTGAGACACGTAGAGAGATCCACAAAGAAAATAAAAATAACCTCATGGAAACTGGAGGAAGTTTTGAAAGTGCAAAGAAAACAAACCAACCAAAAAACCCCAAAGCATTAACAACCCCAAAGCATTATTACTTCCAGGTTTTGAAACTGCAGTATAAAACTGGCTTTATTACTAGGCCATACGTATAACAGGAAAAGACTATTCTCAACCTTAGTATAGTATAGTATAGTATAGTATAGTATAGATTGCTATAATTACAGTAATAAAGAAATAAATGTATGAAGTTAATATTTGGAGTTTAAAATGTTAGGGCTTATGACAGTGAATAATTAAACTTGGAACATGGAAGAGGTCACTTTCCCTATAGTAGTGAGTGAACACATGACATTGTTACTAAAATTGGGCTACAGTGATGGGAATATTTAGATCCACTCTCTGAAAATTCATAACCAGTGAATAAATCATATTTTTCTAGCACATATTGAAACTAACCAGGAGCCACAATCTCTGGATTTCTTCATGTGCCAAGTAGACAGATTAGACTGAAGTAACTATGAGCTGGATTTTGCACTCTTTGCTCAAGCAAAAAACAAACAAACAACAAGAACAGAAGGTTTCCCTGACTCCCCCTCCATGGATTCAGCCACTATGATAGAAAAAGAGAATGGTCTTATCTAACTAAAATGTCTAGAATCACATTCATGTACCTACTGAAGTCGATGCCACTGGACATTCAGTATCCGGTCCATAATCATGACTTTAGGATTTAACATATTCTGTGACTTCACAAGGAGATCTATGGCAAATAAATCATTGATAGGAATCCTAACTTTGCTCCTTTTATTCACGCAGAACTCCCTTTCAAGTGAATGGGAGTGTTGCATGAGTAAGGAGAGCAAGATTTGTTCCAGTAAAAATGCTATTTCTATCAGAATGTGTTAAGTAATGATCGTGCTCATGAAGTCAAATGCGGAGCTAAAATGGAAAGGGAAAATATAAATTAAATTATTTTAATGGTTTGAGTCCACCCAAAAATAGCGCTAAAGCGATGACATTTGTAATGACCAAGTGTTTCTTGTACACTACTTGATCTGTAACGAGATTTTGGTGCATACAGCCCGCCATTGGTATAATCAGAATAAAATGATCCTATCCGCAGTTCTTCCAACAAGATGAAACCATTTTCATATTTTTTTTATTTAAAGTAAGCTTTAGAGAGTAAAATAGATGAGATGTTTAGAGTTAATTAAAAAGAAGTAGGGAGAGGGAGGAGAAACGTTTAACCCTTTCCTCCTTCTTGTATTCTCTCGAAAGAAGAATTGGAGAACTATCCGATGGGTCAAACTTTAGAGTCTTTTACTTCGTCAAAACTCCCTATGATTTCCCGAGTAAGGACTGTAAAACTTGGGCCATTATTGATAAGTATAATAGGTCACATATAATGACTCAGGTTATCAAACCTGTGTGTAGAATCCTTTTACATAATTTCTAACCATTGACCCAGTCGTTTAAAATAGAAATAAAAAGAAAAGGCGCTAAGCAAAAACAAAACAAAACAAAACAAAACAAAAATCTAATTGAATTTCCAGAAAGAACCTGTGTCCATATTTGTCTTTCCCAGCAAAATTCTCTCTCATCTGATACTGAGTTATCATTAACAACTAAAATTGTTACTAAAATTGCATAAAATACATGGACACAAAGGAAAATGTAAGAGATGTATTCTATAAGATCATGTGTGTTTTATATAATTATGTTGGGATGCATATATAATATACACAGACGCCTTTCGGTACATTTTATATGTTATTTTTAATTTAGAAAGGCAATCTGACATCTAAGAACAATTATGAGATTCTGGAGTTTAGCCTCAGAAGATATTGAATGTGCAGCTATGCTCTCTCTCTCTCTCTCTCTCTCTCTCTCACACACACACACACACACACACACAGACACACAGAGAGACACAGAGAGAGAGAGAGAGATGTTCGGAGCAGGTCACACTGGCTTCTCTTTTGGGGGGATCGATGGCAATCTGTTGGTGGGGGAGATGGGCCAGTCTATTGTCGTGCCTTTTTGTGTGTGTTTGGTTTTGTTCCTTCTATGGCCCGGAGGTATGTGTAATCCTGAGCACACCACATTTGCTAAATTTGCCCTAAGGAACCGGCAGATGTTCCCCTGGCAGACATCGGCACGCGACTGACCTCAACCCTTGCAAGAATATTCAACCAATAATCCTTGCCATTTTGAAATAACAGCAACAGCACGCACGCACACACACACAAAGAATAGTCACCAACTTTCCTCACCACAGTTTCCCACAACCAAAATAGAGTCGGACACAAGCCAACAACCAAACAAACAGCCAGAGCCAAGGAAAAAGGTTTCCCCCCATGTTCAGTCAGTAAAACATATATAGGGGCCACTTTCGGATTTTCACAGGAAAGGGCTGAAGAGCAGCTGGCTGCAGTAATCTGATCTGGAGACAAAGGAATGCCCCGTCGGTTCTAGGATCACAGGTAAACACACAACCTTTGTTATGAAAATGAGGGGCTAGGAGAGGGCTAGAGCAGATGATTTGCGATTTGAAAAAGGGGGATGGGGGAAGAGGGGGAGAAGCCACCGAGCTGCTTATCTATCATCTGGCCTCTCTGTGTGCCAGCTGAGCCACGCGACTGCCCTTTCTTATTCTAATCAGCACATGCCTTTGCAACTTTCTACAAACCTTCATGCTAAACTTCTTAATCCCCCTCACACATAAAAACATGCGAATATCCAGCAGAAAATACAGAACAATCATATTACCCCCATAATTGTTTTATTGTAATACATTCCCTTCTCCTCCCCACCCTATTTTTTACACAGGACTGGGTTACAGGAAAAGCTTACATTACGTAACACTCAGGGGGAAAACAATCTTTTTCCCACACCAGCGTTTGGTCTGCCACTTCCTAGCGAGGAGGCGGCTGAGTTTCAGTTTTCCAGATCAGAAAAGTGTAGAAGGATAGATATAATACTCATTACGTCCTGATTGCCATATCAGAAAAAGTACCATCGAAGTGCGTTGAGGCCAGTGGTTTATGTGGGACTATTTTCAATCACATCCACTTACCCTTATCTCCATTGCCATAAAGTATGAAGACGATCTTATGTTCTATTGCATCTGCTTCACCGCATCTAACCATTCTGGACCTTCAGATGCATTATAAATATACTTGGATGTTAAATATTTCTGTGTATTAGCACGTCATCTGATATGTAGTATACATATCATCTACACACACTTAGGTAAATAATATTTACCCAATTAAAATATTATATCCAATCAGCTTCACATAACTACACACATACACGTATGCATGCATATGTCGACATGCACCATATGGCTATGCGTTATACATTTCTAGAAAAATACAAGCCAATAGCGGGTGAATAAGCAGTATCCTGTAGAAACTGATGCGTGTTACTAAGCCTAATTAATAGACACATGCAATGACTATGTCTATAATCTGGCATGGTTATAAATAAAAGATTATTTGACTGATTGGAAGTTTTCAGCTTTGTTGTTCTGTGGTTGGGCTGTAATTCTTTCAAGGGAAGAGGGAGCCTGTCATTACAGGATGCTATAAATTAAAATATACAGTTTTCAGCCCGCCTGAGACAATGCAAGATCCCAGCTCTAGAGAATTGTTTAACTATAAGGCTCAACCTTTTAGTCCTACATGTTTAAACCGAGTAAATGTATTCTGTTCTCTACCTTATTGAACTCTTTTTCTAATAGGTCATTGGAAAAAGCAAGATGCCTACACGAGATTCTCATGAATTAACAAAATCCCATTCGCAGGGAAATTTTCCCTTCCATCCCCATTGCCAACGTCTGGGATGTCTTCCGCTCCTTAATGAGTCCGACTTTGTACTGTATATTTGCTGAGTTATCAAAAAGTATTTAAAAGGGGGTTTCAGCATTTTCTTAACGAGGAAGGTGAGGATTTATTACCTCCCTCCAACCTCAGGACTTTGGCTGCTGTGGCCATGCCACCGATAGTCTGTTTAACATACTTCAACGTAAGCTGCCTCTGCATTTGGGGGGCTCTGGTTTGGGTATGTAAGTGTGAGAGGAGTATAGAGACATGCAGTTGGGAGTGAAAAAACGCCATTTGGTTAGGAGCAGATGGCTGGCTAGGGGGTTGATCGCGTCTAAAGGCGTGTCATCCCCCTTCAGCTCGAATCCCTAAGGGCTCCCCTTGTCTTTAAAATCAATGAAAATTAAAGTGCAGAGAAAGGATGAATAGTTAGACCTCGAGTCCCTCCTTTGTTCGTCCCAGCTACTGGTGGGCAGGAGTTAAACTACAACAGCCTCCTATAGAAACACTTAAGTTAAACAGTCTCCCCGTTAGCCCAGCATCTGAAAGAGAGAGGGAGAGGGGGGAAAAGAAGCAAAAAAGGAGCTTTCTGCTTGATTTCCCCAACACAGAATCGCGTGGCATAAATTAAGTTGGAAAAGAATAAGTGCATTGGGCAGGATTCTGATGGATTTTACGACGCCTTTCAGTTACGCTTTGCAGCAGTAATCGAGAAATCTGTGCCACGTCAATTTAACAAATACTTGATACTGAAGGGTGATGTTAAAGATTCGGGGCAAGTTTTGTGTGTGTGTGTAGGTTTAAGCCCTTGCGCGTGTAACTTTTTATTTACAGTTTTTTAAACAGCGATGCAAATGAAAGAACTTTCTATCTCTCCCAGATTAAAAGATTTGTGGTGATATATCACTTCTAACCTCAGTCTACAGACGACCTCAACTTTAAACATATTTTCCCCTCTCACGTGCCCGGAAAACCTATATGAACCAGATTTGCTTTCCTAAGGAAAAGAGGCTGCAGCAAAGTTTCAGAAGCAGTGGCAAGCCATTAAAAAAGATATTGACGCTAGGTGGCAAGAGTAATTTACAAGTTAAATCTAGCGCTTGCTCTTCAGTATCTTCTGTTAACATATCCACATGTTCCTTACTTAAAGGAGGTGAAAGTGTAGGTGGATTTTTACTCTTTAGGCATGAACATGCTTAATGGGTCCGATCCGGCCGTCTTTACTCAGGCAAAATTCCCATTGGTGTTAATAGGAGACTGCAGGATGAGATCCTACGTTTAAAAATGGTTATCCCAGAAGTACCTGTAGTTTAAAAGCAAACATTCCTGTGCACATAAGATTTTATTATCGGGGAGGGGAGGGGGAATATTTGGGTATAAATTATACTTTTGACCAAAATTATATTTAAACAAAGAAGATTTAAAAGGTGAAAGGTTGCGAATATTTTGATACTTGTTTAAATGACACAGATACTTGGAAAGTTTGGGTGCCAGCAGAGGAAAAAAAGGCTATGCTGCACTGGGAAGTATACAGTTACAGTCGTGTAATAGCCAGGATGTGCTAGGCTGAATGCATTCATTAGTGATTTTCTTTTAATTGGTATTAACCAGTGATTTTACTTTAAGAAGTGTTTGAGAATTTTTTCCAGTGCATTGTAAGATAATTTGTGATCAAGACATCTGCTTCAATGAAAGTCACATTTTGCCATGCAAATGCACGTTTCAACCCAATAAAGTAGCCATAATAAGGCTTTTAGCACGGCATACCTACAGTGAGGTTATTGTAGCCAAATCCTCTCCTTTGCACACAAGCTTAATCTGTGCTGAAATGCTGTGTTACAATTAAAATGACATTTACACAGACAGTTACACCTTGCATCCTAATGAATCCGTCTGCGCCTATCTAGGTGCTTGAAAAGGGCCCAAAACAAAGTGAAAACCCATCTCCAAGTTATATCCCAAAGTCGCCTGCAAACTTTTTATCTTTCACTTTCAGCCATAATTAAGAAATCTCGCAGTGAGAGGCCCTCCCCCCACCAGTAAACTCCTGGCCTTGTTTTTAAAACCGGAACAAAAGTTCTAGTGTCCGATGGATGTGTAAAAAAATAAGAAGTTGGCTGTTGGTGTAAAGTTGTTGTTTTTTTAATATGGGGGGGGGGGATGTTGCTGGACGGGATTTCTTTAAAAAAATGTGCGGACATTGTTGTAGAGGCAGTAGCGTGCGCCGAGGGGAGCTCTTTCTCTCCCTTGCATTGTGCAGAGAGCAGGTGCTGTCTACATTACCATACAGCTGAGAGCACAAAGAGCCAACTGATTCAGCCCTCACACAATAACAAACTGCCTTAATGACAGCCACGCGAACGACACACACCAAACTCACTTTTTACTAAGCTGAAGGAGGGGAAAAAAGGGAGAGAGGTTGATGAGGAGGCTGATAATAATAATATAGGGATATGGGACTCAAATGGGCTTTGCTAACTGCTTCCTTCAGCACTTCGCAAACCATTCTCAGCGAGGAGATATATATATATATATATATATATATATGTAAAAGCCCAAATGTTTGCCCACCCCCTGAAACTTAACACATGGCTCTTCCCAGTTTTTCTTCGCTACGAAAATATCTATAGTGTATCCAGAATAATGATCAGTCTGTAAGCATCCTGCCCCTTCCAGTTTGCAAACTTTGAAACACCAGATTCTCTCCCCCTGCCCCGGCTACTCCCCGAATGTAGCCTGGTTTTAAGAAACCGGAAGGAGAACACCAAAGCCCTTCTCTGGTCCCACAAATATATTCGTGACCTTTTTCTTTTTTTAAATGATCCAGCTTATACCATGGGGAAGATGGTGTGAATTTAAAGGGATCAGATTTCTCCTGTGTGTCAAGCTGACCCCCGCCCTCCCCCTTTAAGCTAAAGGATATCTCTGGAAATGTACATTATCACCCACAACTTACTTTTTGGGGGCACAGTGGTGCTTTACACATTTCAAGAGGTAATTATAGATCTCAATGCTTGGAGCTCGTTTTCTTGCTGGGGTGTGTTGCTCTCTCCCTTTCTGTGCATGTTGCGAGAGGGTGTTACCATCTCCCCAGAGCAGAAGGGGGATTCTTGCGGTTACCAAATTTGCAGGAATGTAAATGAGCGCGTTTGGTGAGAGCAGGAGGGGAAAGGGGTAAAGGAGGAGGAGGAGGATTGCACATTTTACAGCTCACTGACCATTTGGCGATCCATTGAGAGGACGGTTTGGAAAAGTGGCTCCTTTGTGACAGCTCTAGCCAGATTGGGGGGCTGCTCATTTGCATCTCATTAGCCATGCAGGCGGCCGGCGGGATATAAGGGAGGCAGGCGCCTGATGAGAGGCAGATCCATAGTGCTTTACATTCGGAGAGAGGCACAGCAAAGATCACACACACGCAAGGAGAGACCCAGGAGCACACACAGGCGCGCTCAGTTCGCTTCCATTAAGACATTATCTGATTATTATTATTATTGTTGGTTTTGGCTTGGATCCCTTAAAAAAAGACGACAAGAAATAACGAGACCGATCTTTGCATCTTGCGAGAAGGGGATAAGAGTCCAACGTGATCTGCAAATTGCTGCTGCTGTTTGACACTTCCCAGTCCCTGATCTGCGAGGGGCCAGCTCCACACACGCAGATAACACACAAACCCCCTCTCTCGCTCTGCTCATTTGAAGGCAACGGGAATTATCGCTTCCTCCTCCTAGTCTACAGGGATTTCCAGATCGCTGATTTTTAATCTTCCACGGGAAGCCTTTATTCTGCCTCCGTTGGGAATTAAGTGGCTTTTTTCTTCTTCTCCGTTTTGGCTGGTGGGGGAAGAAGCTTTAGGCGAAAGGAGAAAAATCGTGGCTTGGAAGAGAAAGAGAGGAAAAAGTTGTTTAGAATATCAGTCTTAAAAACAGTCTGTCCCCCTTTTTTGCCAGCCAGAAGAGCTGTCAGTTCCCCAAAAGGCGTCCCTAAAAGCATCACCAGAAAAGAGTTAGAGAAAGAGAGAGAGAGACTCTTGAAAGAGGTAAACTTTAACACCAACTCCACTGGGACAAGAGGCTTCTCCTGCCCAGCCCAGGCTTCTTGAGAGACATTTTTTTTTGCCTGTGAAAGAAAGAAAGGAAAGAAAAGGGACAAGAAGAAAAACCCTACTCTCCAAAATGGGAGGTCAGTCCATGCTGACTCTTGCCATCCTCTCTGTGCTGCTTTGCCATTGCCAGGTAAGTGGATCTTGGGGTCTGTATTCCGGGCGCTGTTCAGTGCAACTGCTAATATCAACTGCCAAGCTAACCAGTGGGGTGGGGGCCCTCTGGAAACCTGGGAGGGATGCTGCAAAGACTGGCAAACTGTTGAGCCTCCTCTCTGGCGGAGGCTTGTCCCCCAGCCCCAGGGGGAGCTGGCCCTGGCTCGGGGCGCGTGTCTCCTAAGGGAGCGGAGCCGGAGCGTGTGGGGTCTGCGGGCTTGCCCCAGCAGGGCAGCGGCTGCACCCGCTTTGATGCTCCCCCCCCCCCGGTTGGCGGGCGCCTTTTGAATGGCTCCTCTTGTCCCCCGCAGGTGCGGTGCTCCGGGGTGTTCGAGCTGAAGCTGCAGGAGTTTGTCAATAAGAAGGGGCTGCTGGGGAATCGCAACTGCTGCCGCGCGGGGAGCGGCGGCCCTGGCGCCGGGTTGCAGCAGTGCGACTGCAAGACCTTCTTCCGCGTGTGCCTCAAGCACTATCAGGCCAGCGTGTCCCCCGAGCCGCCCTGCACCTACGGCAGCGCCATCACCCCGGTGCTGGGAGCCAACTCCTTCAGCGTGCCCGACAGCGCCGGCGGCGCCGAGCCCGCCTTCAGCAACCCCATCCGCTTCCCCTTCGGCTTCACCTGGCCCGTAAGTTCCACCCCGGGCGGCTCCCGCGCCGGCCCCGCCACGGACCAGGGGCTGCGCGAGCGCCGGGGAGCGCGGAGCAGCGCGCGGGGGGTGGCTAAGGGTCTGTATCCAAAGGACGGGCTGGGCTGGGTGCGTCACAGCAGCACAGGGTGGGCTCAGGGGCGGGGTGCCCTGAGCGCAGGGAGCGGGCTGGGGGGTGGGGGTGATGGCAGGAGGTACTGACTGCCTCTGGACAGCCGGTCGGAGGGAGACTCATGCTGCAGCGAGCTTGTGTCTTGCTATGGAACCGGCGAGCCGGTTAGATGAATGGACGGCGGTGGGAGCCGTAGGGTGTGTTTGATTTTCTGCGGTTCCCTTGCTCCTGTCCCTGGCCAACACAAGTATGGTCCCACCAGTGTGGGGAAGTCCTGATTCTCCCCCCTTCCCATCCCCCCTTGCCCACTTCTGTGCCCGGAGCAGGCTGTAGAAATTGTCAGCCCTGCGTGAAATTCCCAAAGGATCTTCCAGTCATCCTCCCAATGTGTGAAACTGGGGAAATTAAGTGCGAAGATTAATGGCAACTGCCCTCACATCCTACCCACTGCCTCCCTGACCCCCCCTTTTTTACACCATATCCTGTACTAACTGGCTGAAAAAACAGGCCAGGAAACAACTCTTCAAAAAGCTCTTCCAATCCCTTGAGAAAAGTGAGAACAGGCTGGAGTGAGGGATTAGAGGGTTTCACTGACTGGGCACATATATTTCTGGGGCTGCTGCTGCTGCCTGTGATCACATTTTTTTGCTGACTTTTGATTCTCATTTTGTGCGCATTTTTTTTTTAATTTTAATTTTCCAGGGCACTTTCTCTCTCATCATTGAGGCTCTTCATACAGATTCTCCCGATGACCTCAACACAGGTAAATACCCTGGTGCAAATCCAGGATTAAATCCAAACCTGCTACTTCTCAGGCTCACTTTCCTTACTTTCTCAATTAATGTAGCCTCTCCCTGCCCTTTCTCACTCTACTGTTCTTCATAAGAATGTTATAAGAAAGAGAGCCCTGTTTGCACATGGCTTTAACATTTCTGCACTTACAATTCTCCCCTCCTGTGAACTCCTCTAGGTAATCTATTGCAGTTATTCCCATTGCACCCTCGTGACTCACAGTTAGTTAATTGCATTTCTTCCTTCCCTCTCCTTGCAGAGAACCCAGAGCGCCTTATCAGTCGGCTGGCCACACAGAGGCATTTGACAGTGGGGGAGGAGTGGTCCCAGGACCTGCACAGCAGCGTCCGCACTGACCTCAAGTACTCCTACCGCTTTGTGTGTGATGAACACTACTATGGAGAGGGCTGCTCTGTCTTCTGCCGGCCCAGGGATGATGCCTTTGGCCACTTCACTTGTGGAGAGCGTGGAGAGAAGGTCTGCAACCCAGGCTGGAAGGGACAGTACTGCACCGATCGTGAGTGTCCACAAAGAAAGACTATTGAATTTCTCCTGGCTACAGTCACATGCATTATGATGCCCACTGAAGTCAATGGAAGACATTCCATTGATTTCCCTGTGCATTGGTTCAGGTCCCAGATGAGAATAAAAACCAAGGAAGAAGGAATATATGATGGTATGGTGCTGCTATGTAAAGGTTTTATTGGCATGAGCCATGGGATGACCTCATTACTCAGAAGTACCAAAACCATAAGTGAGTTATCTGAAATGATCCAATCTTACACCAATGACATCTTGATGCCATATTACACCATCACATATTTTGTTTATACCAAACATTGTATAGAAAAGTTATTCTAGAAATGTTTTAGGAAGTTTAAAAGAAAACATATGTGGGCTATTTATGGTATCCTTCTACCAGGAAGCCAAGGTATCTTCAAGCCATGAGTCAAGAGGTACAGGCCTTAGAAAGAGGAATTATAACTAATAGAACTTCTACAATGCTGAAGTAGCTTATCCATCAATCATAAAGTCAAGACTGTATGGTTTGATATCATGCAGCCTTGTAACCTAACAGGGCTCAAAACAAGTGCTGTCACCCATTGGAAAGGAGGAGTCCAAGATGCTCTCTAGAGATATAAAGAACATATTTCTAATCCTGTCAGATCATGATATACTGGATCATAAGCCTGAGGGCTGGTTGAGGCTGAACATTGCCCTATACCCCAGATCAGTGTAATTTGGGAGGAGAAAAAAACACATTTATGGGAAACAAGGAAACATTACGGAGGCAGGTTGTGTTTTTGTTTTGTGTTGCATGAAGGACTGTAAGCTTTAAATGAGGGCTAAGCTTGACCCTGCTGGCAGGTTTGGAATGTTAGAAGTAGCCCTGGCAGAGATGGAGCAGATTGCAGCTGAGGTGGTCAAAGAAGTCAGATAAATTGAAGATAAATTTAGTGCACATCCCCACTCTACTACACTCTAGTATATACTAATATTCTAATTTGTGTGTATGTCTATAATAATATATTGGCAGATAACTCACCATCTGAATTCCCCCCTCCAAACCTCACAAATCAGGATGAGTAACAGGAAGAAAACAATTTGGATGTGGTAGGGTGCAAGACAGCCTATCTGTTTGCCTTGTTAAAAAAAAATGAGCTAAATTGTGAATTCAGATGGACTGATATTAAACAGTATCAGTTTATTCTTAGTGTTAGGGACTAGTAAGGTGATTACAGCCCTATGTGGCACAATTTTGCATAGTAAACTGGGGACTTGAATTTCCCCTGGTAAGGCTTTAAATGGTTGTAGTGCCCCTGGATTAAAGGTTTCTATTGCAAAAGGGTTAGGGGGTGGAGGGAGAGGAAACATTTCTTTGATGAACTGTTTAGGGATGTCAACACCTATTGATATTTGTATATTGCTGCTTCTTCAGTAACCAAGCGGATTATTTCCTCTCTTTTCTGAATCATTGTGTATGCCTGCTGTACAGTCTACTCAGTGTCTTATGAAAAATCAGCTAAAATATATGAAATAACATATTTATTAGGCAGCAGTGTGTGTGTGTTTGTGCAAAAAGAATGTTTTCTGGTTAGCAAGTGAGGTTTCCAGGCTCCAGATTGCTTCCCTTATACCCCTTTTCATCTCCTTTCATTCCAGTTTTGAGACAATCTGATTATCAGCACTGCCTTTCCCTTTCTTTCTTTCTTTCTTTCTTTCTTTCTTTCTTTCTTTCTTTCTTTCTTTCTTTCTTTCTTTCGCATGTCATTGTCTCCAGCTAGCTTTGTTGAATTAAAACTTTGCAGTGCCTGCTTAATGAGTTCCATAACCAGGCGAAATAATGAGCAGAAGTCTCTTTTTCCCCCACCCTCCCTCCTTCTGGCCTGCTTACCTCTTTACTATGTTTGTGCCCACCCGCCCCCTTTTTTGCAGGGGGGAGGAAGAACTTTAGACTTATTTATTTGAATAAGAAAAAAAGTTTTTGCAGAGAAATCACGCGCGTGCCATAGATTAGATCTGGGCAGGGATAGGCTGCTGGGGAAGCATGTCTTAGCCCCGATTGGCTGCAAGGGGTTGGGGGTATTGTTGCAGTGGGGCAGCTGCTGGGAGAGAATAGACAATAGAGCAGCTGTCCTGCACTGGCACCCTGCACACCAGCTGTCCACTCTTATCTACACACACACTTTCTGGGGATATTAAGAGGTGGAGCTGTGTGCATAGAATTGGAAAAAAGGACTTCTGACCCTCACTGGGAAGGAAAGGGGGGTGAGGGGCTGTAGGGAAGAGAGCAATTGTGAGTCCTCTTTTGTCTGTGTGCAACTGTATTAAGAAGAATGCTCATCCCTAGTGATAAGTAAAGTACCCAGTTACTAAGCAAGATCAATACTCCACCAGCCTTCAGAGATTAACTCAGCTGCTATTAACTGACTGAACTAGTGAAAGAGGGTTTGTCCCAACCCAGAAGACACTTCAAAACTGTATTTTCAGAAGGGATGTATTTGACTCTGGAGCTTATGTATCTATATATTTTATTTGTCTGCAGCAATTTGCTTGCCTGGATGTGATGAACAACATGGGTTTTGTGACAAACCTGGAGAATGCAAGTAAGTTTTCAGAGGTTTTTCTTTTTTTTTTTTTTTGGTCCGTAATGTCAAATTGATGCTCTAGACTTAGATAAGACATTTGTCATTTGAGGGTTAGTTTAAGTGTTTTTCTTCATAGGAGATGGTAACCTGAGAAATCCAGATAATACCAGATCAAAGTATTAATCTAGAAGTCAAACATGAGTGTCATTAATATTAACTTAATGAGTTTACAGTAGTATATGTAAGGTTAGCTGTTTGTTATGATAGTAAACAAAATAAGTATCTAGAACAATAGCTCTGTTTAAGGTAATGAAAGGGGTAGCTGGGACTGATGAAAACTGATGCTACAGTTAGACTCAGTGACTTTCCCACATGAAGGATCACGGAAGGCTTTTTAGGAAACTTGATTCCTGGTTTTTGCTTCAGTGTGTTTGCAGAGTTTGAGATAGGATTTCTAACTGTTGGAAGTACAAATCTGACAATCCTTTGTTTGTTTTTCAGATGTAGGGTTGGGTGGCAAGGGCGTTATTGTGATGAGTGCATCCGATACCCAGGTTGCCTTCATGGTACCTGTCAACAACCGTGGCAATGCAACTGTCAGGAAGGCTGGGGTGGCCTTTTCTGTAACCAAGGTAAGTTCTTGATCATTGCGTATGATTGTCTTTTAGAAAATAACAGCATTTTCTAGAGTACCCCTCATTCAAGCCATGCAACAGTTGCAAACTAGCACATATCTTTATGGATCTGTCTCTCCTTTTAAATCTTTTTCAGATCTTAATTACTGTACCCATCATAAGCCTTGCAAGAATGGTGCCACTTGCACCAATACTGGCCAGGGAAGCTACACTTGTTCTTGCCGTCCTGGGTACACTGGTTCCAACTGTGAGATTGAAATCAACGAATGTGATGCCAACCCCTGCAAGAATGGTGGAAGCTGCACTGTAAGTTAAAGGAGTTAATGATATTTTAAACATCTGATCAGCTAAAGACAGTTTTACAGTCATTTTGATTTTTAAATTACTTAAATTGAATACATCTTTTCTCTTCGACAGGATCTTGAAAACAGCTATTCCTGTACCTGTCCACCTGGCTTCTATGGTAAAAACTGTGAGCTGAGTGCTATGACTTGTGCTGATGGCCCATGCTTCAATGGAGGGCGATGCACAGACAACCCTGATGGTGGATACAGCTGTCGCTGCCCATTGGGTTACTCTGGGTTTAACTGTGAAAAGAAAATTGATTATTGCAGCTCCAGTCCTTGTGCTAATGGTAAGGCAAACTATATACCTTTGTCTCTTAAAGGGACATTGTCATGTAGTTGAGGGTTTGTATAAAAATAAAATTGCAAATCATAGGCCAGGTCAATCAATTGTTTTTAATCAGAACTCCGCATCGAGTTGTGCCATTAATTTTTATCTAGAACTCCTCCATTGACTAAACTGAGGAGTTCTGCTTAAAAGTTGATGGCATGATATGGCTCCACAGTATAAATAGTATTGTCTTTCAATATGACCTTGGATCTGGCATTTGGCCTTCTTGTGCCTCAGATTCCACATTTGTAAAAAATGAGGATAGCAATACTTTAAAAATGCCTTTGTAAAATTGTTTTGAGCTCTATGGATGAAATGTGCCATCAAAATGCTAAACATTTTTATTATTTAGCAGTAATAAAGCTGTTTTTGTTTAAAAAAAAAAGTGTTTTTTAAAAATATTCCTCCACATTGGTTGCAATCCAAACTCTGCAACATTGTGCCAATTCATGAAAACCAAGGTGTGAAATTGATTCAGTCTAGTTTCACCGATGAAGCTGAGTAAAACACAAAAAAAGTAAACAGAATAAGTGGTGAAAAATAAATAAGGTTTAGAAAATTAATAAAAGTTTTGTTACTGGTAACAGAGGTAAAAACTGTAAGAGTGAGCTAGGATGTTCAGAAATGGTGTCCTAATTCCATATTTGTCTCTAGGCATCCATTTTTTTAAAGTCTTGGCCTTGATTTTCATCATTTTAAGTACATTGTGAAGCTGAAGAGTTGTTACTTGATATTATAAAAAACACTTACCTATTATTTGTCATATTTAATATTGCAGGAGCCCAGTGTGTTGATCTTGGAAATTCCTACATATGCCAATGCCAGGCTGGTTTTACTGGAAGACACTGTGATGATAATTTGGATGACTGTGCCTCCTTTCCTTGTTTGAATGGTGGAACCTGCCAAGATGGAATTAATGACTATTCTTGCACCTGTCCCCCAGGATACAATGGAAAGAACTGTAGTGCTCCAGTCAGCAAATGTGAACACAACCCTTGTCACAATGGGGCTACTTGCCATGAAAGAAACAACCGTTATGTGTGTGAGTGTGCTCGGGGATATGGTGGACTCAACTGCCAGTTTTTGCTCCCTGAACAGCCTCAGGGACCTGTAATTGTTGACTTCACTGAGAAGTACACTGAAGGTCAGAATGCACAGTTTCCTTGGATTGCAGTATGTGCTGGGATTATTCTGGTCCTGATGCTATTGCTGGGGTGCGCTGCTATTGTTGTCTGTGTCAGACTCAAAATGCAAAAGAGGCACCATCAGCCTGATGCATGCAGGAGTGAAACAGAGACCATGAACAACTTGGCCAACTGCCAACGCGAAAAGGACATTTCAATAAGTGTCATTGGTGCCACTCAGATTAAAAACACAAATAAGAAAGTAGACTTTCACAGTGATAACTCTGATAAAAATGGCTACAAAGTTAGATACCCATCAGTGGATTACAATTTGGTGCATGAACTTAAGAATGAGGACTCTGTTAAAGAGGAACACAGCAAATGCGAAGCCAAGTGTGAAACATACGATTCAGAGGCAGAGGAGAAAAGTGCAGTACCACTAAAGAGGTACGGTTCAGATAACAGCTCTGGGGCAACAGTTTACTGTAAAGGGTGTATATGTTTCCTAGTTGGTACTAGTAGCAGCCATCTGATTTTTGTTGTTGTTGGTTTTATCTTCAATAGTGATACTTCTGAAAGAAAACGACCAGAATCAGTATATTCCACTTCAAAGGACACAAAGTACCAGTCGGTGTATGTCATATCAGAAGAGAAAGATGAATGCATCATAGCAACTGAGGTTAGTACAGTGCCTAATGGTTGTAAAAGAAAATAAAAATAATTGAGCCAGATCTTGAGCTAGTGTAGATCAGCACAGCTCCGTTGCCTTTAATGGAGCTATACCAATTTACACTCGGTGAGATCTGGCCCTGTGGGTTTATTTTCGCGTGGAGGTTGTAAAACTGATAACTTTTTTTAAGATAAAGCCTAATCCTGCAAATGATTCGCTTCAGTGGGAGTTCCACACACAGAGAGCTTGCAGGATTGGGACACAGCTGCAGTATAATTTTAATTTATGAGTCATCCCTTATTTGTGGCGTCTTTTCTGCCCTAGCACACCGATGATCTCTTGATCTCTGTCCATCTCTTAATCACTGAGATCCTCTATATGTTTTACTAAACTCTGCTTCTCTCTGTTCTTGGCTTCTCTCAACTCTCTACAGGTGTAAACGGAAGTGATATGGCAAAGTTGTTGTTCAAACAATTTCAAAGGAGATATGCCCCAATGAATGCTGCTGAAAGAGGAAAGGGAGATAGATTCCTTCACTGACTGCTGCTGAGAAACTAAATTCAGGCTGAGCTGGTTCTCTACTGAAGTTAGCAAAGTGACTGCAAAAAAACAAGATGGACACTAGGCAAGGATCTGTGTTCAAGAATAACTGTTGCACTGCCTTTATGAATTTTATCATTGCACTATGGTCAGTTGCTTTTCTATATATATTTAAATGAAGGGACTTAATTACTACATAAGAAGCATGCACTGCGTGAAGTGTATATTTTGGATTCTTACGAGCCAGTCTTTTCTTGAATTAGAGACACAAACACTGCCTTTAATGTCTTTTTTGATACTAAAATGTGTTTTTACTAGGTGAAAAAAAGTGTGTTATTTTTTTGAATCTGTAAAAATATTTTCATGATAATTGTAAAGCTTGAGTATTTTGTGATGTTCATTTTTTTATAATTTAATTTTTTTGGTAAATATGTACAAAGGCACTTCGGGTCTATGTGACTATATTTTTTGTATATAAATGTATTTATGGAATATTGTGCAAATGTTATTTGAGTTTTTTTTACTGTTTTGTTAATGAAGAAATTCATTTTTAAAATATTTTTCCAAAATAAATATTATTAATGATAACGAAAAAGATATCTTTACTTTCAAAAAAAATGTATGATCCAATTTTGCCATCAATGGCCAATCAAAGATCTGACATACTTCTGTAGGTGATTAGGGGGACCAGGGATAGGACTCAAAGTTGCAAGAAAGGTTGGAAAAGAACTTCTCTGATGTAAATCCCTCCTTACACTTTTCATTCCCTCTTACCTTTCTGAATGATTGACCTTTGAGGTTGACACAACATATGCTTGTCTTACCTCAAAAGTGAACTTCTGTGGAAAGTCTGAGTAATATCTGTACAGTCATTTTGTAGTGTATATAAACAAATACCATATAATTCTCTTATAAGGATCAATTCAAGCATCCTCCTGTTCGATACATGGAACCTTTAAGGACTCAGGCTGTTATTTCTACATCCCCAAATTCTCCTTGGAGTCAATGGGAATTTTGGGTGCACCAGGCATGCCAGAATGGGCATCTGTGGCCAAATCCTTCATGTGTAGCCATAAAAAGTGAGCTTCACAAATTAAACCTGAATAAAAGCAAAATGTCCATCTTAGAATAAGAGGGAGTTCTATTAGGCATATGAGACTAAATTGATTGATGGTATAAGTGATTGCAACTCCAATGACTTTAATGTATATCTATCTATCAAATCTATTACTGTTTCAAAATACATGCACTATACTTATCTCTATGATATCTGAGCACAATGGAGTCAAACCCCCATTGTGCCAGTGGTGAATTTGGCCTTTAATGCCAAGGCAGCTTAACTGAGTTACAGTTTATACTAACTGGCATGCCTGCAAGCTGCAATGCGCTTTTGAAAACTCTAAGAAATAATTTCCATTCTGATCTTTTATAACAGACTGTGGCTGATCATTACTGGCCTGATTCAAAGTCCACTGAAGACAATGGAGATACTCCCATTGACTTCAATGGGATCGGATCAGCCCCTATTAGCAAAGAAGAACATGTCCAGAACACAAATAGTCAATGTATCATTGCAAGTGGTGATCTGTAACACTAAATTATGAAGCCTCCTCCTCAAACCTATCATTAAATGAGATACTTTGACTTAACTTTAAGTGGATTGATTCCCACATATAATCCATTTAATTGGAGATTTTCCTGAGATGAGTAATATACCACAACAGAAAAACAGTCTGCAAATGTCAGTGTAAGGAACATGGCTTCTAAATAAGCAATAACATACATGGAACTCTGCTAATGACAAAATTAATCTGTTATTAATTTGACCCACCATTGACTGAATGTATGGAGAGAGGCTGGCTTGAGGCAGTGTAGTCTCATGGCTCAGACACTAAACTAGCAATTAGAAAACCTGGGTTCTAGTCACAGCTGTCCTGTAAAATCTTGGGCCAGTCACTTCACCTCTCTGTGCCTCTGTTTCCCTTCCCACCCTAAGATTTTGGGGATGGGAATTCTCTCTCATTGTGGGTTTGTACAGCACCGAACACACTGAGGGCAGGGGCCCCAACTGTTGGGGCCTCTAGGTGCTACCTTAATACCAATAGTAATAATGAATGAATGCTCACAAAAAGAAGTGTCATTATTTCTTACCATCATTGCTGGTGGAGTGATAAACCATACATCCTTAAAGATAACGGGAGGCTGACGAGAATTATTTTAATGTATCTTTATGTGCCCTATTGATAAAACATAAGGCTCCTTTTCCAGAAAGTGGGAGAAACCTTCTCTCCACTAGGGCTTCAAAGGGTCCACTTCTGCCTACAAGGTGCGAGGCACAGGCTCAAGGGCGCAATGTAGCTAGAACACCTGGGAATTCAGGGCCTGATCCAATGCCCATTGAAATTGATTGAAATTGATTTTAATATGGCATTGAATCAGGACCCTCCTTAATCAGCATATCGACTGATCTGCCTCCATCTGCATGGGGCCTATGGACCACAACAACATAAAGCTGCTCCCGCCAGGTGACAAAGCCTAAAAGAGAGATCAGTGGAAGCAAGTTTAACTGCCCTCTCTCAGGGTTAATCTCCTCTGGGGGATTAGTTAGTGCAGGAAGGTATATTTTACTTTATGTACCAGCTTGGGTGACTCTAGATGCAATTTCTTTATGAGACATGGTGATATTCAGGGGCCTCACCCGCCTACATGTTTAATAGGGTTAGTACTAATAAGTACTGTTCAAAAGTGAAGGGCACTGACACAATATGAAATAATTAGCAGAGAAGTATGCACCACCTTGTTAGTTTAAGGAATTTTGTAAACAGTGAGCATCAACAGCAATAGAAAATATATTAAGTCTTGGGCATGGAGAGTGTGTCCTAGTTTTAATTGCAAAAAATAGTTTTAAAAGTTGTTTTAAAGAGGTATTGTGTTTACGTTGCACACAGGGAGGGAGGATGGTCTGGGCGTCAGGAAACTGGGGTTCTATTCCTGGCTCTACCACAGACTTCATGTGTAACCTTGGGAGGGGAAGGATGGTCATGCGGTTAAGGGACTGCAGTGGGATTCAGAAGAACTGCATTCTATTTCCAGCTCTCCCCTCAGACTTCCTGAGGGACCTTGGACCTATGTCAATTAATCTCGCTCTGCCTCCATAAAATGGGGGATAATAATACTTCCCTACCTCATAGTAGTGTTATGAGGATAGTTGTATGAATGTTTGGGAGGTGCTCTGATGCTATGGTGTGGGGGAACATAAAAAAAGCCCTGTATTTCAATTTGCCCATCTGCAAGATGACAACCTGCTTTGCAAATCATTTTATGGATCTTGGATGGAATAACATTCCATGACAAAATGGAAGCATACATCATTCTGCAGAGGATATACATACAATATACTGTCAAATAAGTGCACAGACAATGTGATTATAGCAGACTCCCCTCCAAGAATACTGTTGTTCTATTTAGAATGCATCCTGTAGGCAGAGATACAGACTGAGCTTGGTTTGGGACAAAAAGTGAAAGAAAAAGTAAAAGATTCAGAAAGTACACAAATGAATTCTAAACTGAAAGACACTGGCAATCCCATTGATTGTTTGTCTGCATTAGCAAATCTTGTATTGTCACAATGCCTTAACTAGCACAATTTAGACACAACCTAGTGTAGGCAAGGCATATAATATTTATCATAGTGCCAGCTGGGAGGAGGTATGCAAAACATGTTATTGTCTACATGAAGGTGTGGTTTACACAGTTTTTGTACCAGCATAAGGGTTGGTTAGAGGTGTGAGTTTTTACTGTCATAGTTATGCTGGTATAACTGTGGAGGCAGTTATATTGGTGCAAATTGTACTGATCTATCTATCTATCTATCTATCTATCTATCTATCTATCTAACAAATTGCCTTTTGTTTTTTGAGCCTTTGGGGAAAGCTGCCTACTTTCATTGTGTGTGTGCATTTCAGGTTCCAAGTTCAACCTGAAATGCACCTGCAAAAATGAGGGCATCCTCACTGGCTGCTTGGAAGGTGACTTCCTTTATCATCTCCTAACCACTTGCACCCTCTCTGCTAGGGGCAGTCTCAGATCTACATGCAAAGCTTGTAGGGAATGGTGATCATACTGGCTGAGGGCAGGTTGGTTTCAGACATATGGAAAGTAATGAGAGATGGTGGCCATTTTGAATAAGAGAAATTTCATGAGTTTTGAAGCCAGGAATAGTGAGGTCATCATGAAACATTAACCTTCCCCTGACCCTCACCAATCTTGTGAGACTCATGATAAAATCACAAAAGCTGGGAATACTGAATTGCCTCCACTTTACCCATAGGTCATGCTTAGTGAGCACCAGTAATATGAACTTTCTAGCCAATTTTCTCAAACCCAAGTGGCATGGGCCACCCTCTAGCATAGGCTGCCATTTGAGCCAAACAGGGTGGCCAATAGTGCCATGTTTTTTATTCTTCCCTAGCAGCAAAGTTGTCCTCGGTTCTGATTCTCCCCTACCTTGCACCGTGTGCAATCATTTACACCTAAACTTGGTCAAAACATTTCCAGTTTCAAAATTTTTTGATGAAAAAAAGTACACATTTTTTTCACACAAATTTAATGAAAAATGTGTTCCTTGTTTTGACCAGCTCTATTTATACTTGTGCAAAATGGGTGCAACTGATTGGTAATGTTTTATATCCACTTTGCGCTGGTATAAATGATTACCAAGGCCATAGAGAATCAGACTCCTTGAACAAGGCCCATGTTTATTATTAATAATCCCTCCAGGTCTTCTTCAGCAACCATGAAAATCAAAGGGCCTGATTCTCATTTACACTACGACTCTTGCCCGAATTGTGCAGAGGAGCTTTAGTCAAACTGAGAATCAGGCCTTAAAGGTATTTATCACAATATAACCTGGCTCTCACTTCAATGTTTTCCTTTTCGAGGCTCCTTTAAGAGATGGTTCCTATATACAATACATCTGTTTACAAAGGTCACCTGACTGACAGATGTTATCCCCTCAGACTTTTTGTTACAGACTGCTTTTACCTTAATTTATTTTAAATCAAAGGGATTGTGGAATTCTTCATTGTCCAGTAATTGTGACGATTTGGCACAGCTGCTGATCTGATTCTGAGCTTCTTTGAAAAAAGCGGATAGCCGATGTTGTCAGTGAACATTAGCTGCTCTGTTCAGAGCAGCAAGCAATAGGGAAACACGTCACAGAAGGCTTGTGCTAGGCTGGATCTTAGTTTCCCTTCCCTCTGCAAGTCCAAGGAAAGCAAAAGCAATGGAACTTGAATTATACCAAATGTATCATGTTGTGTAGGGTGCTTCTAATTCTCTTCAGGAAGTGTTATCTAGGCTAGCAGTTGTGAGCATACAGAACTGGGCAGATTTATCTGGGTTATCTAATTACCAGACTATCAAGTTTTGCTGACATTTCCTTTTGATAAATGCACTACATTGCATTCTTTAACTGTCTATATTAAAGGCACAACCTCCTCTTAAATTTGGCCTGACATAAATATTTCATAAAAACAAGTTTTTATAAAACCTAAGACCAGTGGAAATGTTTCCATAAGCTTAAAAAAAAATCAGTGAAAACAGTAGTTTTAAAATAAACAAACATAACCTTGCAATGTTTGAAACCCACTCCAGATCTGAAAGTGACACTGACTATAAACACAGACTTGATCCATTCTTGTTATCCAAGCTCAGAGAAATGGAAAAAGTAAATGAAGAACATAAATAGTGACAAGCATACTGATTGTTTAAAATTCTCTCACTTTTAATAATCTAGCATTTCATTAGTAATATATGTAAAGATATTTGTTTGCGACATACAATTTTTAAATTGACAGCATCCCTTTAATCAAATGAGAATTAAACCAAATGATAGACACAAGATTGTTAAGAGTTGAGCAGATTCATGTGTTTCTGAAATTTAAGCTTACATATAAAAATGATATATATACAGTGAAACTTGAACAAGGACCATCTCCAATAGGCAATCACTTTAAAGTATTCCCAAGGTTTTCAGATTATTTTGTTTAACCTTGAGTTGTATAGGTAGTTAGCATGAACTGAACAGTACAGTGGTCAGAGGGAAGGCAAAATAACAAGCACATTAAAAACACCTCTAGAAATGACCTACAGCTTTTCTAGACATGAACATTAAGAGCAGGTTAGACAAACACCTGTCAGGAATGGTCCAGATAATACTTGGTCCTGCCATGAGTGCAGGGGACTGGACTAGATAACCTCTTGAGGTTCCTTTGAGTTCTATGATTTTATGTCACAGCTTTTAAGTCTTATAGCTCATGACCTTCCGGGGCTAGAAGAAAATACTTTGTGCCCCATTGAAAGCCGTGAGTCTCTCTTTCTTAAGGTTATAAAGCTTCCATTTCTGACCCATCCTGGTGATAAGCTATCAGATCTGGTGCTGGTCCAGGACTGAATGTTAGCTCCCTATGCCTCTGACCAGCATAATAATTATTATTTTGAAGGGGGTGGAATTCCTAATTGGGACAAAAGAATGAAACATTTTTGTGACAGGCTGAATATAAAAGCTGGTGGCTATCAGAAGCTGCTAATAGGTTTGGAAAATTAGAATATCTCTCAGGAGGGGCAGGGTGGGGAGTGATGTATTAGTGTTGCTGAGGCAATCAATGACACATTATACATTAGCTCATGGCCCTGCAATTTATCACATGGACATAACCACCCCCACCATACTTATCAGCACGTGATATCTATCTAAGGTAATTTTATGGCCACCATCACTATAGTATCTGAGCACCTCAATATCTTTAATGTATTTATCCTCACAAATCCCCTGTGAGGTAGCAAAGTGCTATTATCTTGATTTTACAGTTAGGGAATTGAGGCATAGCGAGATTAAGGGCCAGATTTTTAGAGGTCCTTTGTGCCTAAAGGCACAGAGAGGTGCCTAGTGAGATTTCCAGAAGAACCTTAGATGCTAGGAACTTTTGAAAATCCCACTAGGCAACTCTCTGCATCCTTTAGCCCTGGTCTACACTGGGGGGGGGGGGATGAGATCGATCTAAGTTATGCAACTTCAGCTACGTGAATAATGTAGCTGAAGTCGACGTACTTAGATCGATTTACCATGGTGTCTTCACTGTGGTGAGTCAACTGCTGCCGCTCCCCCATCGACTCTGCTTGTGCCTCTCACAGCGCTGGAGTACAGGAGTTGACGGGAGTGCGCTCAGGGGTCGATTTATCGCGTCTAGACTAGACACGATAAATCTATCCCCGCTGGATCGATTGCTACCCGGCGGGTAGTGAAGACATACCCGAGTCTCTCTGTGCCTCATAATCCTTTAAAAATCTCTCCCTTAGTCTCTCTGTGCCTCAAATTTCTATCTGTACAATGGAGATAATAGCACTTTGCTACCTCATGGAGGTGAGGTGCCTAAAAACCTTTCAATATATCCTGGATAGTGTAAAGAGGCTCCCTCTGCAATATGGTGACACTCTGTTAAATAGCGAGATCTGAGGATTATATCAATGTAAAATGTTTCCCTAAACAAAAGCTCCCTGTTGTAATGATCTGCTAATACTTCCTAAATAAATAAATAGATTAAAATATCTGGCCCTAAATGAATTACTTTATGGTCCCACACTGGGTCTGTGGCAGAGCCAGTAATTATATGTGGGTCTCCCATGTCCCAGCATAGTTCTCTAATGGCTGATCCACCCTTCTTCTCTTAATCTGACAAATTGCAAGGCTTTTGATACTGTTATCATGTATATTCTATATACAATTAGTGTGTATGTCTTTGAGACTTAGTTGCAAGTACACATTCAGAAATAGGTACAGAATACATATTTAACAAGAGGTATGGTGTCTATTTGCTTTAAAGGTGTCTTTAGATTAAGAGAAAAATAATCCAGGGATGAGAGGGAAGGAATCTTATTTGCAAGATAACTGCAAAATTCCATCAAGTGGCAGTCTGTAAATGCACCTTGTAGATCAAATTTAACCACCAAATGCCATTGATGTACCAAAGAACTTGGTGCAGTCATATGGGAAAGATACCCATTTCTTTCAGAAATGTTATAGGAAGTGTTAGTGACGGGAATAAATAACAGGTGCTGGGAGCAGCTGTTACTGATTCATGACTCTTCTTTTTTTAAATAGGGTTTCTGTTGGGGGAATCAAAAGTTTTCAGTAATGTTCCATTGTCAGATATTCAGGGAATGTGTTTTATTAGTTTTTTAATGAAGAAATCAGTTATTATTTCTAAGTCAAAATAGCCACGCCAAATTAACATTTGAGGCTCAGGGCAGCAAAACTTTAGCAAAATCCAAATGTTCTGAACTCAGATCTCATGCACATGTCCATGTTTCTTTGGATTTTAAAGAAACATTATTCCATTTCACCTTCTTTGCAGGTTCTATTATGACATATTGGTTGTGATACAACTAGTAACCCAACATGCAGGTGTGGGTGCATAGATGACAAGATTAAATATCATGGTAAAAAGCTGGCAATGCAGTGAACCAGTGCCGTTTTTCAATGATTTATTAATTTTTAAGTCATCGAGGACTGCTCAGTGAAAATATCGACTTAGTGTCCAGAAGATGGCAAAGAAGCAAACAAAATGGTGGTGTGTATAAAGAATGGAATAGAAAATAATACAGAAAATAGGATAATAATTCAAATTAGTTTTTATATAGCACTTTTCATCTATATATAAAGCTCAAACTACTTTACAAAAGAGGGCAAGTATCACCATCCCCATTTTTTACCAATAGGGAAATTGAGATGCTGAGGGTGAAATTCTAGCCCCACTGAAGTCAATGGCAAAAATCTGATTGACTTCATTGGGTCCATGAATTCATCCAGAGGGCATGTCTACACTGCAGTCGAAAGTGTGATCAAGCTTTAGTTTAGGTAATGTGGCTAAAAATAGTAGTGAAGATGCAGTACAAGCTTTAGCACAGGCTGTATCAACCCACCCGGGATAGCTATTCATGTTGCTAGTTCGCACCACTGTCTTCACTGAGTTTTTTAGCCATGCTGGCTGGCTTAAAGCTAGCACTGGTATGCCTAGCCAAGCTGCAATCACACTTCTGATTGTAATCTAGCCATACCCAGAGAGGTTAAGTAACTTGCTCAAAGTCACACAGAGCTGAGGTCTCCCAGCTTTTAGTCCAGAGCCTTATCCACTACCCGGTTCTACCTCTCTAAATTGGTGGCATACCATTGTCAGTTCTGCTCTCTGCATTTCAAAAAATATATAGCTGAAGAGGTTGGGAGGTGGGCAATGGAAATGAACACAGGTATAGAAAGACTTCTGTATGAAATTGAAAAGACTGGGACTGCTTGGTACGGAGAGGTCACAAATAAAAGAGAACATGGTAATGGTATATTAAACAATGAATGGTACAGAGAATAGAGTGCTCCTATTTACTATCTCATAATACAAAAAATAAGGGGACATTAAATAAAATTGAAGGGCAATACTTTTAAAGTGGAAATAGTTCTTTACACAATGCGTTATTAACCTGGGCAATTTACTGCCTCATAATATCACGGATATTATTCCAAGACCTTAGCAGGATTTATAAAAGGATTAGATGTTTATATTGATAATGAGGATGGCTACAGTTACATTAGCGAGGATAAAAAAAGTATAAAGGAATATAAACCTTCCTACGTCAGGGCATAAACCAACCACTGACTACATGGACCATGTTATATAGTAATTCATAATGGAGTTCCTTGCAGCTTCCTCTGAAACATCTGATACTGACCATTGTCAAAGACAGGATATTGTACTAGATGAACCACTGATATGATCCCACTCTGAGTTAGGACTGAGCAGAAGACTTCAGATTGACTTCCCCAAAGTCTGGGAGTTTTCAGATCCAAGCTGAATCTCTAGCTGAATCTTAATTTTTCATTAATATGATAATAATAGTAGTAATAACCAAAGAGACCTCCCAAAACTCTTTGTCTGTAGAAGGACAACGTACCCACCATTGAAATGCAGCTGTCTCTGGGGAAGAACACAGCTGTCATTATGCACCACTAGTATTACACAACAGTTCTGAGGAGAGGAAGTGGAGAACAACATATATAATTGTAAGTACAGTGGGAATATAGGTAGGCAGATTTTAACGACTCAAGCTGAAATTTGTGACAAGTACTATAAGATATTTAATAACCACAAGCAGCCAGGGATTCTGATAAGCATAATGCATAAGGTGGTATCTCCAGCAGCTCAGTTCCAACATTGACTCAGTGGGAACAGTGCCACATATTTAATCACCAGTGTCACTTCATGCAGCCTGTAATACCTGGGCTTTCCTTGGAGGGCGTCTATTCAAATATAGAGTAGGCCTGACCTTGCTGCACCTGTGAGATCTAAAGAGATTACAGCACAAGGGGGTATAAATACATGGGTAAGCACCATAGCAACTGAAGATCATGGCTCATGCCAATGCATTCTATCCTCACCACCCCTTCCATGACATCCCTTATCTGTAAGCGCATCCAAGATTTTTCTTTTCAGGTGACATGACCAAAATCAAAAGTATTTGTGTGATCGAAGATTTGTTAGCTCTATTAGTGAGTCACTCAATAGTGGATCTAAGAGAATGTTCTTGGCTAAGAAATTTCCTGGGGACATTAGATGTCAAACCGATCCCCTGGCTGTTTTTGCCATTAATTACTTCTGATCACTATGGCAATTATTGCAGATTTGTTAATTATATTAAAGAAGTATTTCTTCTGTCAGTGGAAATCCATTCCACAGTTTTCAGCATCCCTTTCTGACAAGGAGGATTTCAAATCCCTTTATCTGGAGACAAACAGAAAGACTGTGCTTGTGGTGAATAATTTGAGCTGATATTCTTGCCAGCTGTTAAGGACACATGCAGGAAAAAAAAAAAGTCAGTGACATCTGGTCAGCACTGATATTTCCTAACAGAAGTATTTGTTTCAGTATGGGTAGACAGTGGGGATAACAAGAAACATCATCTACAAGTATTCCCCTCTTTTGAAAAGTGAAAGTGAGAACTTTGACCAAGGCGACTGTAACAAAAATTACAACTTACATAATGGGGAAATGGTGACATTACATTAGCCCCTATTAAACAATGGATAAGCAGTTGCTTTCACACACTAAGCCTCTAACTTATTTTCTTTCATGCCACACAATGGATTTTTTTGCTGAGTTGGAAAATATCAAAAGACAGGCATAAAGCCCTCCTTTTGTTCCTTCATCCTGCTCAGCAGTGTTTTACTGCCCCTAAAGATTTTTTCCCTTCTGCTCTGGTTTGCCCTCCTCTCTTCCTTTCCCCCTCCTTCCTTTTTTGGGTAAATCATGTTGAGTAAATGTCACAAAATAATGGCCTGAATTCTTTCCTCCAAACGGTAAAATCCCTTCCTTTAATTTAATTAGTTCCATTCTGGTTTTATTCTGATGGTTTAAGGGAAGTTTTTTTTAACTGTCTTTTAAATGCATTGCTTTAAGAGCTGACTTTTTGGGGTTTATAATGGAAGATAAGTTGACTTTAGTTCAAGAGTAAGTTCAACTCTCTCTCTTCTGGGTCTTTCCACGGAAGTACATGCAGCTCTATTCAGTAGATAATAGAAGTCCCAGAATGGAAACATATAAAAAAAAAAGTTGTTTCCTGGGGTCAAAAAAGGACAGGAAAAGAGCCGACAATTACTTAAATAAACAGTATTCAGAAAAAAAAAATCCCTGTGCAAATCAAATTGCAAAATCAGTGAGTTCTGATTGTAGCGGGGGAAGAAGCGGTTTAAAACAACTCAATGTTCATTCACCTGGAATGTGGCATCTTTAAGAAACAGATCAAAGTCACCTATTTACAACAAAAAAATCTTCACACTTTTCCCCTTTTAATTCTCTTCTCATAATAATACTTGGCTCTTATACAACGCTTTTCACCCTAATAGCAATAATGACCTCAGTGAGGGCATTTCCTGGAGATTAAGGAGGGGCTGAGGGTTAATGACCTTGAGCTGCACCTCAGACTAATAGCTCCTGCAGCCCTCTGTGTAGCTGCAGTGCGGATGAGGATGCTGCACACCTACTGAAATGGCTGCTCATCTTGTGATCATCAGTCAGGAGGATTTTCCAGACTCCACACTGCTGACCCTGAGGCTATTAAGTTGCTAAAATGTGTGATGCCTACCTAAGCCCTTTTGCCATTTTTTTCTTTTTTTGACTTATACATCTCTGTTTTATCTCCCTATTTTATATTTTCAACTTTCCTCATCTTTATTGTATCTTTTGTGCATTCGCTAATAATACTGTATTGCTTTATTAATCTCTGTTGTTTTTAATTGTACTGTGTTTTAATGTACTTGTGCAGTGCCTGAAGCACTGCAGCAAGGGAGACGAGGATGGGTGAGGAAGCATGCTTTACAAATACAAAATAGAATTAAAATTTTTAATTATTTGTATTTGCATCAAATATACAAAGATAGATGGAAGTTCACAGGGTAATATTTGGTACAGTGAAGCTATACAGGACATATATTGGTGTAAAGGTAAGGATCTGTACTGGAACCAGTGCTGTTCAACATAGTCATTAATGATCTGGAAAAGGGAGTGAACAATGAAGTGACAAAGTTTGCAGATGTACAAAATGATTCAAGATAGTTAAGTCCAAAGCTGCCTGCTAAAAGTTACAGAGGGATCTGACAAAACTTGGTAACTGGGCAACCAAAAGGCAGATGAAATTCAACACTGATAAGTGCAAAATAATGCACATTGGAAAAACCATATATAATAAAACATATAAAATATATTAAAAAACATATATAATGATGGGTTCTAAATTAGCTGTTACCACTCAATAAAGAGATCTTGGAGTCTTCGTGGATAGTTCTCTGAAAACTTTACCTCAATGTGCAGCAGTATTCAGAAAGGCTAACAGAACGTTAGGAACTATTAGGAAAGGGATAGAAAATACGGCAGAAAATATTATAATGCCCCTATGCAAATCCATGCTGCACACACACCTTGCATACTGTGTTCAGTTTTGATCGCCCCATCTCAAAAAGGATATAGTGGAACTGGAAAAAGTTCAAAGAAGGGGAACAAAGGTGATCAAGGGTATGGAATGGCTTCCATATGAGAGGACTAAACCGTTAGGATTGTTCATCTTAGAAAAGAGATGATTAAGGGAGGATATGATAGAGCTCTATGAAAACATGAATGGTGTGGAAAAAGTGAATAGAGAAGTGTTCTCTATCCTTTCTCAGAATACAAGAACCAGGGGTCACCCGATGAAATTAGTAGGCAGCAGTTTAGTACAAACAAGAGGAAGTACTTTGTCACACAATGCACATTTAACCTGTGATGGAGGAGCATCAATGGCTATTAGCCAAGGTGGTCAGGGATATAACTCCATGCTTGGGGTGATCCTAAACTTCTGACTGCCAGAACCCAGGAGGGGAAGACAAGGGTGGATCTCTCCAAAATTGCTCTGTTCTGTACACTTCCTCTGAAGCTCTGGTATTGGCCACTGTCGGAGACAGGATACTGGGCTAGATGAACCATTGGTCTGACCCAGCATGGCAGTTTTTTGTTCTTAAATTGTAATAACTCATGGAGTTATGCCAGTTTGCCCCATCTGAAAATCTGGCCTATAGAGCATGTTACTTAAGCATGCACAGTTTGAGTGCACAGGTAGATATTTGGAGCATGATTCTCTAGTCATGCTAGGTTTACATCATGTAACTCAACTCCTGCGATAAACAGGTGTAAATGACAGCAAAATCAGTCCGTTGGTGTTGTGAACTTACATAGAATATTACTGTTTTCTACTGTGCACTTATAGTAGATTTCAATTACTGCAGGGGGGTAAAGACAAGGTAAATAGCCTTCTTGGAGATAATACTTTGTCCTATTATCAAGAATGTTTTGAAGCTTGTTGTGGCTTTGATCAAGGAGAAATACAGGTCTTTGGTCATAGAGATAGATGGTAGTAATGGTTAAAGTCAGAAATTTGGGAAGTCCTTCATTTCAGAGCATCAATACAGCTGCAGGTAGCCAGAAGATTGGAGAGCCTTTCATGCCAGAGGTTGTTGGCAGTCAGAAATTTGGTGTCCCTTTGCACTGAAGTAGAGGTTTGTGTGGTGGCAGTGGTCTGAAACTTGGGCCTTCCTATGCATTGGAATGGGACTAAGGTATGGCAGCTGCTAGAAATCTGGAAGAACTGCAGGCCCGCCTTAGGTTTCATGAGACACTATGTAAAGAAAGATGTGAGAACCCATCCATTTCCCTTATCACTTAGGACTGACCCCGTTCAGTTCCTTCTTCACTTGTAATTGCCCTCCCACCAAACTTGCATGGTCTATGTGGCAATGCTATTAGAGACTGGCTGCATACACATGAGGCTTCTTGATGCACCGGGTGCTATGTGACCATCACATAAGGTAGAATAAGCCTAGAGTCTCTGCTGAAGCAAGGGGGCCCTAACTTTCCTGAAGATGCCATTTTCAGAAACACAAACCCTCTTCAGAACATTAGGGTCAGGATCCATCTGATTCTGTGTAATCTAGCATTAGCTAATTTTAATAATCTTTACTAGGAAATGGGAATGTAAAAAAGTGTGAGCTGTTCAAGGCAAATGTAGGAGAGTTGAAGATGTTTTTACTCTGTTCATCTTCAATTTGCTATAGCATCACATATTACTTTGTAAACAGGGGTATTCACCCCTTGCAGAATACCAGCACAAGGCCTATGTACCATTTGAGCCCTCAAAACAGGGCTTCATTGGCATTGAAGTGGTGCATTGAGATTGTGCTGGCCCTCTGCAAAAAGGTGATATTCACCTGATTAGAAAAGTTCAATACACTTTGAAACAATATCAAAAGGGCATACCCATGATCTTCTTGGGTTCAACGGGCTTTGGATCAATCCCTTAATTTATAAAAACACCATACAATAAAGTATATAATTTAATGTAGCAGCAAAACTCATGAGACTGTTACACGGCTACTTGAAAGGACAGAGAATATAGCATCTTTCTGTCACTTCCCTCCTTAATCAACTAGGCTGAAGATGGATGATAATGTTTCATTCAGTGAAATAGAATTTCTATTCTATGATCATTTCTATAGATAGTTGTGAGGACTACTCTTACTTGTATCATATCAATACCTAAAATAGCTACAGTAAAAGTCTACCCTGGGTGCAAACTGTAAACATTTACCAACAGGGGAATGTGGTCTAGTAGTTAGGGTAGGAGACTGGGAGCTGAGACTCCTGGATTCCATTCTCAGTATTGTCAGTGTATAGGATGACCAGATAGCAAGTGTAAAAAATCGGGACGGGGGTAGGGGGTAATAGGTGCCTGTATAAGAAAAACCCCCCAAAATCGGGACATCTGGTCACCCTATCAATGGATGACTGTGAGATTTTGGGTATCTTACTTAACTGCAGTTTCCCCATCTGTAAAATAGGTATAATAACTCTTTCCTACTTCGTGGGCTGTTGTGATGCTTAGTTAATCAATATCTGTATATTGCTTTCAGATCCTTTGATGAAAGGTACCATGGAAGTGCAAAGTATTCTTAACAATACTTCCATTCTGTTCTCTTTCAATACTCACCCTCTCTCAGATATATATATTTCATTTTTTAATTTAACAGAGGCAACTGGGCCTCCTTCCATCAAATTCTCCTGCAAGCTTAGTTTGGATACTACCACCATGGATTGGCAAGGCAGAATTATGGAGTGAAGGGCAGCAGTTCAGGTGACACTTTCCTCCCACAGAGAAGACCTGATCCAAAGTCCATTGGAATCAAGGGGAGTCTTTCTATTGACTTCAGTGGACTTCGGATGGGGGTCAGAATGAGGCCCAAGAATGAGGACTGCATTTAGTCCTGGAACTGTTTCTGCTTTTGAATCCCAAACACCACTGCCTCTAAAACCTGGTATATGGTTATAGTAGCAGGATCACGATTACACTGAGCTCTTGAGAGTGGAAACTCAATACATATTACTCACACCACTTAAGGGATCACACAATCTACAACATACAGCATGATCAGCAACTTCAAATGAAGTGGCTTTGAAAAACAGTGTTGCATGATGAGGGCAGAGTAAGTTGCAGGGTCTGTTTTCAGGGAGCTTAAAAGCCTTCGGACAATGAATTCTTTGTGAGCAGGCAGAACTGTTTATTTAAATTGTTGTTCTCTTCCAATATTATGTCCACCTTATTGAAGCACTGTTGATATATTGGGTGATATTGGTTTAATCTGAGAGGAGGGCCAGCAGTGGATCTGAAGGAACAGAAACATTTCTGCCTGCACGGGAGTTCTTAAAAACAAGTTGATCACCACTAGAAGGTTATTCAATATCCATCTAGTCAGCTGGAGAGTGCAGACTCTGTAGATGAATACCAGTCTGACAGATGTGCTAGTGATTTACCAATTATTATTTTCATTGATATTATTTTATATAACAGTAGCACCTACAAACCCCCATCAAGGATCAGGGCCACATTGTGCAAAGCACTGTACAAAAACACAGTAAAAACACAGTCTCTTGGGAGATAAGTTAAACACATAGTGTTCTTGGTCAGCCAGTTCCCAGAGTGGACCAAGATATGTTATAGGAGTAACAGTGAGTGACTTCCAGGTAGGAGGTCAGTCTCTAGTTCAGTTCTCTGCTTAAGCACATGGAGTATGTTGGGTTTCTGGTCACACAACAGTGGGAAAATCTAGTGTGGCCAAGTGTTACAATTTTATTGGAAGATTTGTAATATTTGATGGTTTTCACAAAATCTCAGTTCTTGGAGTCATGTGATTATGTGAGAATCTCAACTTCCATTAAAAAAATAGAATTAATTTCTAGCCCTCATGTTTACAGATAAAAGTTGAAAACATAAATCCTAAAGGTTCAGAAGTCAGAAGGCAAATAAAAAGAGATGATTTTTTTTTATTTTAAAAAAATCTTGTGATTTTTAAGCCAATTTCATGATTTTTTGAGGTCTGACACATGATTTTGACTTTGTGGGGCTGGCCTTACTGTGGGTCCTGAAAGGAGAGAGAAAACCTCAGACTGCAAGCAGTGGTGAGTTAGTCTCTGCTGCAAAGAGCTTTCAATCTACAATTGTGACAAGACACAACAGGTGAATGACAAATGCTGGGGGGTGGGGGTGGGCAGATGATAGAATGAGCATGTTTTTTCTGAATTATAATAGATGTCTCAGATCACCACCTGCCTAGCCATTGTCTGATGTCATTGTTTTGTAGGTATTATGGTAAAGGTGAGTCTTAAGGAGGGATTTGAAGTTCAAAGGGATCAATATGAAATCATGAACTGATACATTTTTTCTCTCTGAATTTTTAAGCATGACAGAATCACAGCCCTGAAGACTGAAGTCTTCTCCCTCACTACCTTCACAATATGAATCGTTGTTGGTGATCTAAGTAGAGGCTAACCCTGTACTGGAGGGATTACCTCCAAAAGAGGGCAGTTCAGTCTCTATAGCTAGCAAATCATTAGTCTCTCTGTTTAGATAGCCAACAGAGATGCTGTTTTTGAAGATTGATTGGGTTATGGTCTCTTGTCACATAGGCCACCAAACCGCTTTCAGGTGGCAATGATTTCAGCATTACAACCTGTGGTGCATTTGTACTGCAACTCTAGAGCTGCAGTGCTTTGCATCAATGCTATTTGAAAAGCTTATAAGCATGTTCATGAACAGTTTACTGAATTAGAATATGGTTTTTGATTCAGCATGTTTGCAAACATTCATGCAACCGATATTTTGTTCATACAAATATTTGCATGGACAGACAGTTGAGCTTAACCAATGTTAGTTTAACAAAGAAACTACCATATATACTCGTTCATAAGCCGTATTTTTTTAGTAAAAAAGGGAGGCACCACAGAAGGGGGTCAGCTTATGAGCGGGTATAGAGAGGGAGAGGTGGGACACAGCCCCTCCCCCCAACAGAGGGAGCAAGGAGAGGCAGCAGAGCCAGAAGGGAAGAGGCAGGGCTGGAGTCTCTCCACTTCTGGCCATGCTGCTCTCCCCCCAGCTTCCGAAGCAGCTTCAGCTCCGGGGCTGGCAGGCTGCAGCTGTGTCGCTTGGCCCTGCCCCCCAGAGCAGGCTGTGGCGGCACCACCCAGCCCACCGGAGCACGCTGCGACTGTGCCGCCCGGCCCAGCCCACTGGAACATGCTGCGGCCGCGTCGTCCGGTCTGGCCCGCTGGCCCCAAAAAAACCATTTCCCGACCGGTTGCTGTCCCTGCCCATCAGGGTAAGCAGCTGGTGCGCTGGGACACTTTGTTTACTTAGGTTTACCTCCGTGCCTGTGGACGCTTGAGGGAAACAAACCATCTCGGCCCACCAGCGGCTTATCCTGATGGCCCGGGAGCCAAAGTTTGCTAACTCCTGAATTATAGGGTTGGCTTATGAATGGGTCATAAAAATTTTCCATTTTTACTTATCCATCTTGAGGGGGTTGGCTTATAAATGAACTGGCTTATGATCGAGTATATACGGTAAAAACAACAAGGAGTCCGGTGGCACCTTAAAGACTAACAGATTTATTTGGAATAAACTTTCGTGGGTAAAAAACCTCACTTCTTCAGTAATCTTTAAGGTGCCACCAGACTCCTTATTGTTTTTGTGGATACAGATTAACACGGCTACCCCCAATACTATATACGGTAATTCAATTTAGTGACAAAACAAAATGTATTTTGGGTAGAAACAGAAGTAATTGATAAGGCTTGGCTCATCCAATCAGGGAACAGAAGGCAAATTATGTGATGTTGAACAGTCATAAAGCTCAGATTGTGACTTCTGAATAATTGGCTGAATACTTGCTATGAACAACAATCTGTAGCTCAAATACGATGATGAAAAGTGTAAGTCAAATAGTTTTGCATAATGAATAAATTAAGCTTCCCTGGCTACTGACCTTTCAAAGCCCAACAAGCTTCTGAGGATTAGCACTAACAGAGGCTATTTTGGGTCAGATAGGGCCTTTAAATATGAGTTATTCCTCTTTTTTGTTCCTATTCCTTTTTTTCTAGCTGATTCTGATATTCAGATGCACATAACATGACTTGATGGCATAGTTATCTACAGCTGATAAAATCAATGTCAGAAGGCAAATATACCCCTCATACTGCTCTCTCAGACTAGTTCTCTTTATTAAAAGAGGTACAGTCAAATGATTTCTGCTATTTCTGGCACATATGCAGTAGGTGAGGGTGAACTAAAACTTTTTGTACCAAAGTCCTCCTAGATGCATCAGGAATAGAGCTAAGCCTCCTTGCCCTGGTCTGTCATTTCTCAAAAATTGCAAGTAACCAAAAATAGATATCGTATTTTGTAATAGGTGGTTGGAATCATGCAGCCAGTGTGAAATGAGTAGCACTGCGTAGCATACAGCTGGAGCAATGCACACTTACAATTAGTTGAATTTCACTGTTTGAGATGTAAGCTGACAGGCCACCACACAAAACCTCCCTGCAGCCAGACTCATGCTGAGCTCCAGAGCGGAAAAGGATTTTAAGTAGAAGTCTTTGAAGACTTTAAGTATAGAGGCAGTGAATTCATGCATTGTTTACCTCTGAAGGCCTGGGTTTGAATCTGGCTTTCATTTTGTTTTAATGAACTAGGTGGTCTCATGTAAATCCTAATTAGAAAAAAGTTGTAACTTAAAAGTCACAAAAATTTATTGTGACTCACTCAAATTCTGTACAGTTCAAAGTGTCACAATAATTACCAGCGGTTGTGGAAAAAAAAATCCTCTCTAGACATGTTATTGCATAATTATCCTTTATGAGGGCTTCACGCCTTCCTCTAAATCATCTGGTAGTGACCCCTGTTGGAGATGGGATACTGAATTAGATGGACCATCAGTCTGATCCAATATGGAAATTCTTCTGTTTCTAACTGAGACTGGGCACTTCTGCCTGTGGTCCATCTAGTTCAGTATCCCATCAATGACAGGGGCCAATACCAATGCTTCAGAAGATGGTGTAAAATCTTAAAAGCATTTTGGGACAGGGACTGTCTTTTTGTTCTGTGTTTGTACAGCACCCAGCACAATATGGTCTTGGTCCTTGACTAGGGCTCCTAGGCACTACTACAATAACAATGATAATAATACTGTAATAATGGACATTTACCCTCATCTGGTGAAGGTTTCTGCCTGATCTGGGCAATCGGTTTTTGACTTGTATCCTAAAGGATGAAGGTTGATATAGCTTATAAATCTGTATCTTAGTTACTGTAATCACAGATAATATTCTTAGTATTCACATGAATGCTATTCCTATTATCAATAGAATTTCTAATCCTTTCCTGACTCCTAAGATTTTTGTTCCATAACATCTTGTGGCAGTGAGTTCCACAGATCAATTTCATATTGATATAAAAAGTTTTTCTTTTTATCACTTTTAAATTTGTGGCATTTTAATTTCAGTGGGTTTTCCTGATTGTGACTTTCTGTCTATTGATCATTAACTGGCCTGTGTTTCATATTGGTGTTAGATATGATACTGAATCAAAGTATCTTTCTGACCAAGAAGGAATCACAGTAAGCACTGTGGGTGGGACCAAAGGATCTGCTGTTTCACAGAACCTCTTGTCTTTTCCTTGCCTCTGCCTCTCAGCCCCAATGAGAAGGGAGGCGCTCAAGCTGTAGCCCATAACACCCCATCTCCCAAACATTAGGTTTACTTGGGTTGGGCTGCAGAAAGAGGCTTTTTCACATAAGTGCTGGAGCTATCTGCACCCACCCAGTGTCAGGAGAGCCACTCACTGGATGTGTTTCTCAGTTTTGTGACTCCTTGATAGGATGTTACTCAGTTGCATTTCCAGGTACATCCCAGAATGGCTGATATTTCCCAGCTTGTGAGATGCCACTACACAGTTAGCCATCTGGATCCTATAGCTTTCACCCAACAGTGGCTCTTTCCTTGTTGTTTTCAGCTATAGGGTTAAGACTGAGCCTAGGTTCTTGCACCTTTGGCTGAGGCATCTGGTACTGACTACTGTCAAAGACAGGATACTAGGCTAGATAAACCTTTGGCTTGACCCGGCACGGAAATATCTACACTTCTATGTGTCTGTCTATTGATGGGGGCAGAGTGTCTGACTCTTAACAAATAATGGAGAATCTCTAATAGGGAAGGTATCAGCTGCTTCTGGAAACTTTGATAAAATTCATAATTAAAGCTGTCCTCTCCAGGGCATCAACCTTTATTAACCTCTCCAAACGCATCTTTTATTTCTTCCTCTATTATATGAACATCTAGGACTCCACTTGCTTTCTCAGGCAATGGCCTCCCCTCCCGCCCCCCCATAAGCCTGTTTCATTAAAAATGAAACTGGCTGAAAATATTATTAAATGCTTTTTATTTTTATTTTATTTTTTGAGTTTGGATGGGAGTCATTCCATTGACTTTAATAGAAGTTGGATTTGGTCCTCTTTGCTCATCTTTTATAGGCAGAATTATAACGGTAGGCCTTGATCCCACAAGTTACTTTATATAGACAGACTTCTGTGCTTACATAGAGCCCCATTGACCAATGGGGGTGCAAACAGACATAAGAGTCCAACCTCACCAAGCCAATGGCAGGATTGAGGTCTTAGGTTTATTTTTTCCACAAGACATTTGCCAGCATTTTGCTCATGAGAGGTGCTAGACTGACTTCTTTGGACCTCTGAAGTTCTCTGTCCACAGAGAAGATATAGCATGGGCAATGACAGTGCAAGATTCCCCATAGTGTCCTTACATTGGTCTGTCAACATGTAACTGGACGTATCAGTTCAAGAGGATGAGAGAGTAGTTTGGTAATTGCCACTTGTAGTGATGGTTTGGATGATGGGAACAGTTGTTAACTGGGAAGTGGACTAATATGACCAGCTCATTTCACATAGGCCAGCAAACAGCTATCAGGTGAAAATGATCTTTGTTCATGGTCCACCTGGGTTACTGGAAATAGTGACCCAGGGATGAATAGCTCAGAGGGAATGGGTTCTATTTTGTGTATGGTCACACATCACTTCTGTCTCCACTTCACTTGTTTCCTTGTCTAAAGCCCTTGTTCTCTCCCCCCCCCCCAAAATTATCAATCCATCCCCTGCTCTTTTAATTGCAATGTGCCATATGGGGATCAGTTGAGTTTTTGTTATGGCCCCAGTAATCTATTAGTCACTCTCTCCTTTGTGTTACAAAAGATTTATCTTTCAAGGGCATGTATTGACTTCAGCCTTTCTGCAGCCTGATAGATTTTGGAGGGGACTTTGTGAAGCAAAGCAGAGTCTGCTTTTAAATCAATCCCAAAAGCATATGAGCATCGACAAGACCAGGAATGTCTCACTGGGATTTAAACAAATTCAATGAACAGAAGGAAAAGTTTTAAGCATAGTAGTAGAGAGATATTTGTAGCACTTATCTATTTCTTCTTTTGGGGATGCTATATTCTTCAGACTTTGAAATATTAAGATTTCTATGCCCATCTGGGCAGCTCTTCTATTTCCTCTCCCCCATCACATCCCTTCTCTTTTTTTCCAGTCTGTCTCTATGAGAATTAAATTAAGCCTTTAACTCTTGCTTAGAAAAATGTACTGTTTCATGAACGTTTTAGTGATAACATACTGTACCAGGTCATCTTCATTTGGGCTTTTATTCATTGAAGCCTCTCTATTCCGCACAGCATTTACATTTGTGGTTAAGTCCAATGGAAGTCAATGGGACTTAAACATAAGGTTAAAGTTAAGCATGTGTTTAAGTGCTATCCTGAATCAATTTGCCAAGATGACTTTAGTTCCATTAGTTCCTCTTTAGTACAGGACATTTCCCCTTTCTCTCTCACTAGCACAACTAATTAAATCCAGGAGTAACCTCTTATGTCCTTTCACAGGTTAATAACTATTAATGTCCTTTCACAGGTTAATAACTAAGGCTTCTGTGATGTCTCTCACTTTCAGGACTGCTAAATCCACCCCAATTTTTTTAAAGGTATTAAAGAATATCTAAATAAAAGTGGTATATTTCCCCCTGCTCCTAGATGAATAGTGCAAATATGGTGCCCAGCCACTTAAATCAATGTAATTGTCAAACATTCAGAATAATGCATTTTCCAAGGGACTGTATTCCCCTTCAGACACAATTTTGGAAATTCATTATCTGTGATAAACAATTCATTATGATTAAACCTGTAATCCTTCCCCTGAAACATAGATTAGTATCATTATTACTACAGTTAGAATGGTAATACACTTGGGTATCATCATCATCCTCATCACTATCATTACCATATGAATTGCTGGTAATAACTAATTTCTTTGAGATAATTGTTTCTTTATAATATTGGCCAGAGTTGCACTGCCAATACATGGGCTACAGTGGAAGATCAGAAGCAGCCAGTGGGAGGAACCAAATCTGCAAGCTGATCTATATACAGTGCATCTTAACAATATAATTCTTTCATTTAGCCCTTCAAAGACTGCAGATACAAGGCCTGATCCTACAGCTCTTACCACAGAAGAGTTGGAACAGGCTAGGGCGGGCTCATTGCTATCAGAGCCAGCCTTTGGGCCCTGTGAGGGAGAAGCTCAGCTTTCATTTTAAGAGGAAATAGGCTTTTAGCTCTTTTCCTTGTGTTGATATCCTCAATAACCCAAATCAGCATACATTAGGGTTGAAAGAGACAAGTGGCTGAACTCCGCTTCCACACCCTTTATGTAGAATAAGTCAGTTAAGCTTGTGGTGTATCTAGGGCGACCAGACAGCAAGTGTGAAAAATTGGGATGGGGGTGGGGGGGGTAATAGGAGCCAATATAAGAAAAAGACCCAAAAATCAGGACTGTCCCTATAAAATTGGGACATCTGGTCACCCTAGGTGTATCCCATAAAATTGTCTCACTAAACTTCCCCCAGATCCTTAGGCAGGCCCTGTGCACAAGGGTGGTGAACCAGTCATGATCTAGCCCTATCTAAACAATCATTACAACAGTGCTGTGAGAGAGAGGGGAAATTAGTTGGGTATGGGTGCCTGAGACCATGAAGGAAGTCCTTGTTATAACTGGTAGGAGAAATTAGGAGTTCCTGACTCCCACTCTGTTCTGGGACTGCTAGCTCATACCGTTTTCTCTCATTGGTTAGATTCTTTAATATGGTTATGGCCAGGGTTTCCAGGAGGTGTTCTTAGACATAGTATTGCAAGTTCTTTTTCTTAGTATGTGAGCACTATTTAGTCTTTGAAGAAATACTGCAGTGTTATTTTTGTGATGCATATCTTACTGGGGAGAGCTACTGCAAGCATCAAGAGAATTTGTTCTTTGCTTTAATCTGCCTAACTAGAGTCAACACTTGAGATAGAATTACTCCCTGGGAATTGGGCAGTGATGTTTTTGCTGAGAATCCTGAAAGAGGGTTTGCCGCCATGCTGCTTGACCACCTCTGTTTAAGGACTGGTGTATGTAGTGTAAATGAAACAAGCTACACTACAAAAATATCCAGACTCTGTGTCATTGATTTCTCCTCCAACAGGAAATTGTCTTGGAAGGACCCAAAAATCTACCAACACTTAGTAGAGGGGTGACAGCAGTGGCAGAGCATGACAGTAAGGCCAGTGTGTTGTTAGTTAAACCTTGGAGAAAGGCTTATTGTTAGATGTGGTGCAATTCTTCTCAGAAACTGCTTATATCATCAGCAAAATCAGTTTATGGTTGCGTTAAGTCTCTCTGACTGAGTCATTTCCTAGGTGTAATTGCTGACTAAGGCTATACCTACACAAAACAAAGACACTACATGATGTCAAAACATTATATGACCCCCCCCAAATCTTATTAATCCTTGGGAACTGAAACAACAGTCTCATTCAGCCAGCTTGTATATCACTAATTAAATGATTTCATTATCTCCTTTAATAATCAGTTCTGTTGCTTAAATGTTCTGATGCCGAATGGCCCTGATTCACCACTGCACTATTCCAGTTGTACAATGATGTAATATCATTCAGTTCAGTAGAGTTACACCACATAACACTGGAGTAACACACCAGTTAATTGCAGTAGGTCAGGTCCATAAAGATTTTCTTAATATTTTGCCTAAATAGTCTTTGATATTCTCTGATGCATTGTAAACCCATTTTTTGTTCTATCGTCCTTGGCTTATGAGAGTAGTTGGCTTCTGCCCTTTGTACCACACTCCTTTAGGTATTATAGTTATTGGATTAATTGACAACATTAGTGACATATCAGATAATATGGTGGCTCTCTTTAAAAACTGATTGGTTCATCTGTTTGGGCAGTATTTGCACTAAATCTTTTGACCCCAAGTCTCTGTAGAGCTTTACCGATATTGGTTCCCGCAGCACCTAACCCTGATCTTGGGGCACTGTTCTCACAGAGTTTAGACTCAGAGATTTGGCAACATCTTCCAACATCCTCCATCCCCAAGGCTAAACTGGAGCAAGAAGTAATGCCATCTTACATGTGCCATGTAGGGAAAGAGGCCTATGCTGATGACATCTGACGGAGTCCATTGATGTTTGGAGTACTCTTGTGTCTGTGCATGGGAGTGGCATCTGAGCAACTGATCAGTCTACAATGTGACAGAACTCCCACTGCTCATTAATGGAGTCATATAGGTGTTGCGGAAGAGTGGCTCCCAATCGTTTTGGGGCAACCAATTTATTTGTAGAACCTGTAGTGTAAATGCCTCCTGCATTGACAGAAGGGGTTTTTCCATGGTTGTAGTTAATCCATCTCTCCAAGAGGTGGTAGCTAGGTTGACGGAAGAATTCTTCATTGACTAGCCACATCTACACCGGGGGTTAAGTTGACCTAACTACAGAGCTCAGGACATGAATATTTTCACAGCCCTGAGCAATGTAGCTAGGTTGATCTAATTGCTAAGGGTAGACCAGCCCTAAGGTCCAGGCTGTCCTAAGCACCATTATTGACACCCAATTAAATGTATGTGCTCTAAAACTCATTGCAACCTAAGCTTCTCCAATTCTGAGAATTGCAAGACTGGAGCAGGTTGAAGTGGCCTGGCCACTATGATGTACTGTAATGTGACCCAGCGAAAGGGATCATTGTGAAGGTAAGGAGAAGCCTAGGATGCCAGTTACAAATGATTGGTATATGTATCAGTTGTTGGGAACAAATGTAGTAGAGGGCTAAATTGCCCCAATTTTATATAAGGATAATACCATTGCAGACACGTACTCTTAGTGGTGTGTTATTTGGCTAGAGCTAGACTGTCTCAGGCCTTATTTGATTGCACAGGAAGTAAAGAGAAGTAAGATTCCTATGATTCCTCTACATGGTCCTGCTCAGACTGTGACTCCAGCAGAGTGCAGAGAAGAGGCAGTCACTTACCCAATACTCCCAGCTGCAAGCCAGTGGGGAGTGGGAGGAGCCCTGGCCCTCCACCCTTTATTCTTCAGCCAGAGTAGCTGTCTGGGTGCATTTTTATTCCAGAATAGTGTCCACGCTTGGATTTATAGTGGTAGAACTATAGTGGAATAATTATTCCAGTATGGCTAAGCTGGGAAATTTCCCCATGTCAACTAGCCCTTACTCCAGTCCTAGAGCAAGTACAACTAGGCACTGCCCCTTACTTAAGACAGATTGTAACGCAACAATCTAGCCCAAATGGAGTGAACATCTAAGCAGTGAGCACAGAAGGTGAATGTTAGGGCTTAGATAGGTGAAGTAGTGCAATAATGAAAATATTGATCCTGAAATCGAGAAAAGCTGAATTTAATTCCTATGGTGCTGCAAGTTTGTTACAATCCTCTCTGAAGACAAACACACAAGTTTGCTTCTCTATGCTTCTCTATACTGTGGTTGGTTACAAGGAGTTTTCAAGCTCTGGATAATAATTGTTCTAACCCATTGTATTAATTTGCTTCTCCCCTAGTTGGAATGTTGGATAGGTAATAAAATGGTGTGTAGGCCCTTGTGCTGTGCGCAGGGGAATTTCATCCACTGACAGAAACATTTTGCTGAAAAGCCACTTCGAAAATTCACAATTTTAAAGTATGTGGGTGAAATTCTGAAATATTTGTTTGGTTTTTACTTAGGTCTTAAGCAAAATTCCCATTGATGTCAATCAGAGTTTTGCCTAAATGAGGCGTAAGTATGATAGGATAAGAATCTAGCACCAGATTTTAAAAGGTATTCAGACACCTAACTTCCATTGGGCGCCTAAATACCTTTAAAAATCTGACCCTAGTTTATCTAACAGACTTCTCAAGATGCACAGCTCTCCTACACAGTCACAGATTTTTAGCTGTTTCTTAGGAATTTCTTGGATTCCCCAAGTGGAGTTTCCTTTTGTGGATTCCCCGGCTGAGTCTGCACAGACCCAGCAGAGGAAACCATTGCCTGTCTGTTAGACAGCACTTGCCTTCCCTTCTGTGTTGCCTTTTCTCCTAGGTGGCGGTGCACAGCACAGCCAATGGAAGGACTATGTTGCCATCCTGGAGAGGGGGAGCAGTGCATGGCATGAGGCTGCAAGTATGGAGGGCCTTGGAGTTGAGGGGTAGTGGGGAGGAGGCAGGTACATTTGAGGGCCACTAGATGGGTTGAGGCCAGAGGGAGAAAACCTTGGGGGAACAGGGCAGGGAAATCTGGGAACTAATTTAAGGAAATCTGGAGGGGACCATACCTTGGGAGGGGGGGAATCTGGGACTTAGGAGAGAGAAGTAGAAGAAAAGCGATGAGTGGAAGGGAAGAATAGAGAAGCAGGTAAGACTAACTCTGTGCGACAGTAGAAAGGAAAGAGAGAGATTGTGGGGTGAGGGACTGAGGGGGCCCCGCACTTGGGAGAAAATGTAGTCGAATTCCCCCTTTTAAAATCGGGGTCAGCGAAGCATAGGCGATCTGGCTCAGAGAGGCACATGGACATCTTTATACATTGGGGATGGAATGTTTTTGCCTAGTCTGTGCACCATCCACAACCATAACCATGTATGGATTGACTCCTGGGTTATCTTGTGCTCCCCATCTGTTTTGTGTATCCACCGGTTGTTTATAGCCTTATACTTAGATCGCAAGCTCTTTGGGGCTCTTTTGATAGCTGTTTGTACAGCACCTAGCACAATGTTGACTGGAGCTTCTTGATAATAAGGCAATGCAACTAATAAATAGTAATTAAAATAACAATAAGCCTTTAAATTTGTAACTGAATCCAGTTTTAAGCATAGGTCCAGCTGCAGCATTTTCTCTAAACTTTTTCCTTGTTGTGACTAAAGAAAGCCTGTGCTTCCAAGAAGAAGAGGTTTAGCAGAGGGGAGCAAAGAGGCATAAGGCAAAAGAAACAATAGCAAATAAAGAAATAAAATGAAAGTGCTGAAATAAAAACACAGAAGAATAAAACGCAAAGGGTAGGAGAGTAGAGAAAGCTGAAGAGAAACTGGTAAAAGGAAATATTTTTTTCACATAGCACATAATTAGTTTGTGAAACTCACAGCCACATGATATAATTGAGGCCAAGAACTTTGCCAGACTCAAAGAGGATTTGGAAATTTATAGACTCATACTGTTGCCCTTTATGACTTGAGATAAAATTCAGGGCCCTAAGTATGTAGGGTGACCAGACAGCAAGTGTGAAAAATTGGGACGGGGGTGGGGAGTAATAGGAGCCTATATAAGAAAAAGACCCCAAAATTGGGACTGTCCCTATAAAATCAGGACATCTGGTCACCCTATAAGTATGTTCCAGTTGGAAGTAGAAATGGATAGAGTCAGGAGCGCCGCCAGCTTTTTTGCCGCCCTAGGCAACAGAAGGTCCCGCCCCCAAAATACCGACGACGGCCGCCGGGGTCGCCGCCCCCCAAATGTTAGAACCCTAGACGACTGCCTAGGTCGCCTAATGGGTTATGCCGGCCCTGGATAGAGTCTGGTATTTTCTTTGATGCAGACTTGTTTATTTACAAGGAATGTACAAAGTCCTGCTTCTCCAAATGCAGGATGAAGCAAGAAGTAAAGGAGAAGCTTCTTTGCTTACAACTCCCAGTCTCTTTAGACAACACCAGACCCCAAAGCTCTCTCTGTTGATTTTTGCAAGCAATTGCTTGGCTTTCTTCCTTTTTGCCTCTGCATCTCTCTCTCTGCTCTTGTCTGTTCTCAGTTTTGATATATTCTCTCACCCACCACCCACCTGGTCACAATACTCATATGGAGCTAGTATCGAGGCAGACTATTAGGCTTTGTTTTACATGTGACCCCTTAGCTGTCTCTGACAACTATCTTAAATGAAGGGCACATTCACATCTCAGTTTGAATGAGGTTTTTAACTCAACCCATATCAAGGTTTCACCCAACTCATAACAATATAATCATAGAAATGTAAGTCGGGAAGGGATCTCAAGAGATCGTCTAATGATCCATTACTCCATGCTAAGGCAGGATTTTGGGCTAGATGGATCTTTGGTTTGATCCTGTCTGGCAAGTCCTATGTTCCTATATACAAATATACAAGGAAAAAGAGGAGGGGAAATACAGAAGAAAAACCAGGAGACATAGGAAGTTAATCACTTTGGTAGGCACTCTGCTACAACAGTTATAAGAACCTAGATAGTTCGATTGACAAATAAGGCTTCATTTTATACACAAAATGTGTATTTTAGACATTTTTTCTGCATTGTGTCACACAGTGGCTGTTTAGGATGTTGAGAGCTATGCTATCTGATAACTATTTATTTAGCCAACTAAGATATTTTAAGTAATAAATGCAATTTTCCTTTAAGGAAAGCATGACAAGCTGCTTAACTTGCTATAGGTCTGTTTCAGTTGGTGCATGCAGGGTCATAAGACTAACTGTTGATTTATTTTTGCGATCAACAGGAGAATCTGCTGGGATTCGTGGCCCATATGTGATGGAGATGAGATTTATAGAGCTGCATATGGTAGTTTGATGGTATTTTCAGGATCATCCAAAACCAAAACAAGGTACCTATGACACAGAGGTAATCCCAATAGCTATGATTCTTTATATTGGGTTTGGTAGCTGAGGTTCTATAGCTTCATCTGGATGTGGGTTAGGAAAGGTAGTTTGGCGATACAGTAATTGGATGGAAAGGAATTATAAGTATATCAGTGGGCATTATCATAGGCTCAGGATTAAGACTGTTTGTGCAACCTGATCATGACCTTCCTGACACTCAAAGCTCGTGTGTGTGTGTGCGCGCATATGGTTAAATTGAAATATGTGCTTAAAGTCCATTGACATCAATCAATGTTATATTGACAGCCACATAGCTGAATAATATAATACGGATAATATAACCGATTAGACTTGCAGTACATTATAGGTATTTTAATGGTATGGTATGTTTTGTAATACAGAGCTAGATGAGTGCGACCCTTTTATGAGTAGTATTCTTACTCAGTCCCACTGATGTCATTGAGATTATATTATTGGACCTGCTCCGGCTCTACGTAACAAATTCACTTAGATATCAATAGGAGCAGGCTGAGAATATGTTTGGTCATGGGCTACTTATGTAAGGAAGGGTTTGTAGGATCGGGCCCTTTATGTTTCCACTTCTTTCTGTCTGAGCAATTCTGGTGTGAAGGGTATGTGATAGTGCAAATGTGTGCATGCTGTACATGTAAATTAATAAATGTGTCACATACATCATGGTTTTGAAAAAGCCAAAATACGAGGGTTGCCAATTTTGGTCGGAGATTTCATCACATGACATAATCTTTAATTAAAGATTAATCTTTAATTACTGGAGACTTCAGGCCAATCCTGGAGGGTTGGCAACCCTACAAAATACTACTCAATCTTATGGTCTCTTAGGTTGAAAAAATATCCAAGTTTCGTAGCTATCTATAAAAGATGTGTCTCTTTCCTTTTCTTTTTGGTTGAAGAAAAAGACAGAGGAAATTAAATAAAAAAGAAATATTTAAATAACATCAGGGTTGTGATAGAAACTAACAAAAGACAAAATTCAAAGCCCTGGCTGACACTTTGGGACCAATCCTGCTCCCTGTGAACAGAAAGTCCTATTGACTTAATTGGGAGCCGGATCAGTTCCTTCATCCCTAACTCTTAAGACCCCAGAAACATATGTTGGTCTCTAGTCCATTGCACTAGATAGAGCCCTAAAACAATGCTGAGTTCTTCAACACGTTTTCATTCAGCCGAGTTATTAAAGCGAATCATGGCAGGTTTCCTTTAACCCATTTACTGTTGTGTGTCTGCAGGTTAAATAAATGAGTTAAAGGTAGGACATTGGCCGCTACTCTGAATTTCCTGTCTTTTGTTGTCAGTCTGTGTTACAACACCCAGAACATTATTTCAAGGTGATAGCTGAGCCTGATATATATTTGTATGTATTAATGATTTTAGCGTACGTGAGGGCTAGTCACTTTTGTGTGCAGTTTTGTTTTTACACGTTCTGTTGTTCTTGCTGCCGAAAACACTTGTGCCTGGAGAAAAAAAAAAAAGAATTAAAAGGGGAGAAAAAAATAGATCAGCCTCTATCAATTGGCCTGTTCAGCAAAGAAGGAATAGATTTTACTCTAATCTGTAACATTAGCATAACAAGAGAAATGCTAGAGCAGTTGTTAATAACAGCAAAGAGGTTGTTTAAGTCAAGCATGTGTTTCAGCTCCACGGGCTGATTAATCTTGTCACCAATTTTTTTTTGTTCAGAAAACTTTTCATTGGAGGCAGAGGGGAACTAAAAAAAAAAAAAAAAGGAGCAGAATAGCAGTTTCCCCGCCTTCAAACCTGTCTCTGTGTCTACTCTTACTTCTGCCTGGATTAGTCGACATAAAGCTGTTTTCTGCAGCCGAGGCCCTCAATGGCAAGTTAAATTTAGACAGATTGTGAGGAGTGGAGAACATGGGCCTGAGAAAAGGGATCTGGCTCCAGCCCTGACCCACTCTTTGTTCTCACATAGTGGTCACCTGCCATAGAGCACAATGCATGAGCCCCACCCCCTCCTTTCCTGATTCAACCTGACCTTTGAAAACCTTTCTGATTGGCTAAGACCATGTTTGAGTTGTTGCCGGGGAAGCCCTGGGAAAAACAACAACCTAGCAAAACTCTCTCCCCCCCCCCCCCAGCATCTCCACCCCTGAAAAGGGATGGTGGGGGAAGTGTGTGTGTGGGGAGGGAGAGAAAATCAGCACAATTAAAATGCAAAGGAATGACAAAGGAGGGTCACTGCAGTGCTAAGGACCTGAGGCCAGGTCTGATGAAGACCACATGCTGCATCCTTAGCAGGAAACATAATAATAATAATAAAAAGTTCTAAGAGGGTAAAGAAAACTGCCAAAGGGCAAAAATTCACGAAACCCCGAAAAGTTTGTTTTTGTGCCGCAAACAGTGCTTGGCTTGCTAACAATGCTTGATACCCAGCATTGTCTTGTGAAAATTCCCCAGCTGGGGGAAAACCATCATGGCACACGATCAGGTTAAAGTTTCCTGTTAACAAGAGAGAGAGAGAGAGAGAGAGAGAAAGAGAGAGTACTTAGTAGTGGTCGACTTCTGCGGCAAAAAAAGAAGATAATACTGTTGAATTAGTCTGGTGACGTTTCACTGTCCTTCATACAGACTCTCTCCCCTGGCCTGACCCTGGGTAAAACGTAACACTTTGCCTTTAGCCATCATGGTCAGCCTTCTCTTGTGTGTGTGGCTGAACTAGCTTTCTGATGGAAATAAATGCCACTCACGCCTCAATGTAGTTTTATGGTAATTTTACTTTTGTACAATGGGAGCCTTAACAATTTTGCGAAAAGCTCTTTGTACATCCTTTTCTTTTCAGTGCAATGCTTGATCTAAAACAGCCCCCGGTCACATTTGTAACTGAATGCTACATGCACATGTTTGTAGTATTTTTGTCTGGCTAGAGCATGGAGCTGCTGAAAACAATGTCAGAGTGAGAGGAAGACACAGCAGACCTCAGTCCAAATTGCATTGAAACAAAGGTGTAACCTGTGTCAACAGTATCTTGTCTATATATGTTTCTACTGCCAAACAAAACACAAAAATATTACATTGTCGCTTGCTGCGAAATATTCTCTTATAGGCCCTGATCTAGCAAAGCATTTGTGCATATGCTTAACATTGAGCATGTGAATAGTTCCATTGATTTCAGTGAGGGCTACTCATATGTTGAAAGTGAATTATGTGCTTAAATGCTTTTGTGGATTGGGCCTGTCATCATCATAGGGCCAAATCCTGCCTCCTATGTACTCCACGAGCTGTTCCATTGACTTCAGTAGGACTACATGTGGAAATGAGTGCTATTCAAAATGAGGAAGGGTAGCAGAATCTGGCCCATAATGCTTAGAATATTAGTCTGAGATGGACTAAGGAAAAACTGTCTAGTAGAGGCTGTCACCACTCAAAGGGAAAAATTCAGACCTGATGTGAGGATACATCTCTCTGTTGAAGTCAGTGCAGTTGTGCCTCCTTACTCCAGGTCTGAGTTTGGCCCATCAATTGTATCCTCAATGAGAGTTCAGTAACTAAACAGACCCTTTCATAGTAGCATTCATTTATATGGCCTTTGCCTTGCTGCATACAAAATGGATAGAAAAAGCTCAGTATTGTCTATGAAAAAAAGCTGTCAGTATAAAAACCCAGGAATACTATTCCACACTACAGTGGAAATGATTCAGTGCACTCTGCGTTGCATCAATGAGTAGTCGTCTCAGAAAAAGCAGACAGGTTGTTAGCAATTGGATCTGCACACCAAACTCCAGAGAAATCTTCAGCTTCAACCCAACAGCTTGGGTCATTTGGACAGCCTGACCCACCTCAAGAGATCCATCAAGGGTCAGTTTGACCCTTGGGTGGGTTACTCTTAGCACTTAGCACCTTTTTGTCTGTGGATCCACTTTTCACCAGTGGATCTTTAGGTGTTTTACAAAAGTGGGTTACGTTATCACGTTTCTACAATTCTACCCAAGGCACTGGAAACTGGAAAGTGGGGAATTCTGATCTGGTACCATTTTACACTCAAGCTGTTTACACCCTTGCCAAGGTGCTCAGTTTCTTGGAATTTGTGGATCCCACTAGATCTCTACATGGATCTTAGGTATCTACAAGAGGCTGAGAGTCTCCTGGACAGAGGATTGACTCCTCGGACTCTGTGCTGCATCCTAATTTTCCCATTCCACCATGCCTCCATGGTAGCATGGCTTCAACTGAGCCATACTACTATGGGTTTCCCTCCTATGAGCCACTGTCTCTGGAAACACCTCAGGCATGGTTTCGGAGAACAGAGAGGGAACCCTCTCTGAGATTTAGCAATTTAGCATTACTGCCCTGACCCAATAGCAGCTCAGTAGAAGAATTTTGATCTAACATCATGAGATTCAATTCAGTCTATGAAGGGCTTGATTCTACACAGCCTTACAGCTGTGCAGCTTGAGTGTAAAATGGTACCAGATCAGAATTCCCCACTTGCTTACATTGGTGGTAATGTTTTACACTCACTTTGCACAGGTTTAAATGACTGTCCAAGATGTGAGGTAATGAAGAATCAGAACCAAAGAGTATATATAGTGTGTCTGTACAGTAACTCTCCCTTATAATCTTTGCCCACACATACACATTTTATTGTGACATCAGTGCAGCCATTATGAGAGTGAGGGAAGCCTACTCCCACCCCTAACTCTTTACTATCCTGTTTATGTCATCCTCAGTTTGGCTGCAGGTCTCATGCATTCTCGCCCCTGGTCCTCATCAGCTGAGCAGAGTGGTTGCACTGCTGTTGTCATCTGGGGATGAAAACACAGTAAAAAAAAAAAAATTACAGGTTCCTGCTTAAAACAGGAATCACAAGACATGAAGCAAGTTGCAACCAAAAACCTCAGGTCCTTTCCCAAGGAACCAAAAATATATACCTCATATGAGACCAGCAGTGGAAATACCCATGGTCCTGTGCTACGTCTATTGTAGCAAGATGAGGTATTTTGAATCCTGTGGTGAATTTTCCCCTTTCAGAGTGTGCCCTGCTTGCACCTTTTGATGCTCCTCAGTGTGACAATCAGAAATCAAGCACAAGAAGGGATGAACTGGGTCCCAGTGCAAATTCATGGAGGAGTTAATTTTGTAATATTTCTCACATCTCTTGTATTTTTTGTTGTTGGTTCTGCAGCATTTTAGACGTGCCCCATGATATTTCCTGTTTAAGGATTTTATAGAGTGGAGAAAGTCACCCAATAATTATTATGCACCATAGCATCAACCCCTTGCTCACTCTAAGTAGTATTTTATTGCACAAGTAGTTTTAACTGAAATCTCTGGGAGTATTTGTTAAGGAAGGTATGAGTCTATACGTGGCTCACAGTCTAGCCCTGTGTAATTACTTTTTTTAAAAAAAGGAGAGAGGGCATAAGTTAGAGTTTGGGGAGGTCAAATCTCATTCTTATGTACTTCCTATTTTAGGAATAAATATTTTTAAAGGGAACGATACATCTCTTCAAAGGACAAACTATAACAACTGAACCAGAAGGAGTGGGAGGGGCATACCCATGTGAAAGATGGGATGTCAATTTTAATTGTACTGATTCTATGTAATGAGATTTATGTGAACAAAATTGACTAACATTGAAGTTCTAGGAATCTGGTCATCTTTTCAGTAGCTTTTTGGTCAATAAGTGCATAGGGGCAATAACTTTACAGAATTGTGAATGTGGTTTTACTAGTAACATCTGTTGTGCCTTCTTTCTTCCTGCCCCATAGTGGGCTATTCTGAGCTGACACCAAGGATATTGTCATGAGTTAAAAGTAGCTCTCTGGAGACTGGGCCTTTCTGCACTTACAGTCTCTTAGTCTAAAACTTCCCAGGAGAAGCGCTTGACACACTAACTGTTTGACAGAAGGACAAGGCAAGATGACAGCTTGGGACGCCTATGTCTATCAGAAGCCTCAGTCTGTATCCCACTAGCAGAGGGTATTTAAAGATCAGACACATAAATAATAGCATTCACACACATTTTGTTACAATGCTTAATAGCCGTATCAGGAATCAGTAAAAAAAACAATGCATCCTTTATAGGAATTTTTTTTTAAATGAATTAAAACGGATAGTTAGAACATTTTTGCTTTATTTATTTATTTATTTTAAAACATGGACTTTACTAATGCCAAACCATCATTATTTTAAAAACAAAATCTGTTTCAGGTTTCTATCAATCGTCAGCCCCCAAAATTTTCTTTCCAAAATGGTCTGTCCCATTTCTTCTTTATTTTAGTGGCTTGACGCATAGGCAAAGGGTTAACTGCATAACTCAATCACACAATATCTTAGATTACAGATAGCCAGCAAGAAAGGTTTTGCAGTGTGGTAATAACAACCACTGCATCGTGGGAACAGGCTGTGGCAGACAATGATGGAATTGACAATGGTGCATACAAAGGCCACCTTTGGGAGAAACCATATCTCACAGCATGCTGGGAAAAGTGAGAAATAGTAGCAGATGCTGTCAGGACTATAAGCAACAGATGCCTCCTGGCCAGTGTTCAGCCAGTACAACCAGATCACACCATTCATAAGAAGGGGACATTTTTCTCCCTTTCTTTGTAGGAGGGAGGTAGCAAATACAAATATTGCAGAGGAATTAAAAACAGCAGATGGTGGCAGCAGGATTTGATGAGATCAGGGTCAGGTATGGGTATACATTTGGTAGTGGCATTAATCATCCTTTCCCTTTGGGAATTGAAAGTTCAGGCCACTAACACAGCTTTAAATCGACCACCTTCAGGTTATGTTTTACTTACCCAGTCATCCCCAATACCTCCCCTCCCCTTCCCACTTCAAAGAACATGGCTGCACAGATCTCCTGTGTGATGCTGTCAGATTTAAGAGACTTTAAAAGAACATATGTTGAATATTTTGTTAATTCAATGTGTGTTTAAATAATTAATAAGCCAGCCAATCCTGAACAGGAAATTTAAAAAGTCTCAGTTGAACATGATTGCAGACTCTATCACACAATTGTGCCCAGTTGGTTGTTTTCACTTACTAGACAAATGCTCTCTGTTTATTATTGGCTTGAATATATTTTGTCACATTTCATCTTCCATCTATTGCTGAGGACATTTATCTTATAGTTCCCATCTTTATGCCATCTTAAGGGCCCAGAAGGAAATACTCATGTGAATAATATAGCTACCCTGGATTTAAAAAAAAAAAAAAGCTAGAATGAGCTCTCTTATGTACATTACACAGTGAATTTGGTCTAATTCAATAAAACCATTAAGGAATGTAAATGAACAATACATTTTAAATAGTGACATAGACTACTCCTTTTCAGACGTGTGTTTTGTGTGTGTTTGGGTCCTTCATTTTGTCTTGAGTGGGTCCAAATCTTTGGCTCCAGTTAGACAAAGATCCTTTTGTGAGAGGACACTTCAATATTCTCACGCTCATTTTTCAAAAATGAAAAAGACATTCTCACTGTCATTTCTAAAATACCAACATATCATCAAAGGGCTCATCATAAAAGTGCAATAATACTGATCTTAGAGAGGCAGCATTATCTGGTGGGTAGAACAATGGAATGGGAATTGGGGGCCTGGCTTCTAGTCTTGGTTCTGACACTGACTTGCTGGCCTTGGGCAGGTTATTTACTCTCTCTGTGCCTTAGGTTCCCCATCTGTAAAATAGAGATATTGTTACCATACCTACCTCACATGGGTGTTGTGAGGCATAAACAGCCAGGGTGAAATTGTGCTCTGCTTTTTTGGAAAGTGCCTTGAATCTCTCCACTAGTTGTGCAGCGAGGAGTGAAGTCGACAGACTCCAAAGCTTGAAAGGATGTGGTCACGATGTAGGCTTTGATATATAAGATGTAGGGACCATCAGGGCTCTGAAAGGGACACAGAGGACTTCCCCTCTCCTCAAGGGGAAAAAGTATTCTGTACAAGTGTCTTGGGGGCCATTTAAAATAACTAAGTAGAGCTGGCCATCTCCCTATTAAACATATGCCTTTGCATGGGGCAACTTCTTGCATCCCTTCTTCTTCTCATAAATAAATTGTTTGGTGGCTGCTCTCCTGATCAACTCATGCCCCTGTAGGCACTTCTCATATGTCCTCATATATGATGTAAGAGTGGCTTGGTACCTAAGTTATCATTAGCTACCACACAACATTATTTAAAATGCAGCTTCTTATTTTGTGTCCTTGGGAAGATCCTGAGGAAACGTTTGTGAGGTTGTTTGCACCTCTTTGCAGAAGATGCCATTGTTGCTCATCCACTACCCAGAAGATATTCCTCTACAGACAGCATCTCCTGCTTCTCACACTCTAGTCATGGACTCAGACCAGCCCCTCTACCTTGTACTCAGTCTTTCTTCAGACTCTGCTCTTAGACTTGTATGGAGCCCCATTCCTCATGTCATCAGCAGTGATGTGAAGGCCAGCACTGCCCCGGGGGCCTGACTGGTTAAGGGATGGGCAGAAAGGAGGAGTAGATCTCTCTGTCCCCACAAAACCCTGGATGGCTAGAGAGCTGGCAGGAAATCCCACACGCTAGTCCAATTTTTATCTTTAAAACCAGGTTCTATAATCACAGCAGTAGACATGATCTCAGATAGTAGTTTCTTGACTCTAGGGCATTTGCTGTGTGGCTGATAGAGTTTTAAACCAACTTTAGGAGCTTTTTCTTTTGGTTCTTATTCTAAAATTGGTCCTTGTCATCACTGACTAAAGATTTGAGGTTTATCGTACCCCAACGATAAACTAGAGCAGGGGTCGGCAATGTTTGGCACGCGGCTTGCCAGGGTAAGCACCCTAGTGGGCCGGGCCAGTTTATTTACCTGCTGACGTGGCAGGTTTGGCCGATCGCGGCCCCCACTGGCCGCAGTTCACCATCCCGGGCCAATGGGGGCAGCAGGAAGCCGCGGTCAGCACGTCCCTCGCCCGCGCCACTTCCCACCACCCCCATTGGCCCGGAACGGCGAACCGCGGCCAGTGGGGGCCGCGATTGGCCGAACCTGCCGTGTCAGCAGGTAAATAAACTGGCCCGGCTCGCTAGGGTGCTTACCCTGGCGAGCCACGTGCCAAACGTTGCCGACCCCCGAACTAGAGATTAGAAATACAGTAGTTAATTTGTTAATCTGCTTGTTGGAGAAATAAACCTCGATAGGCAGAAATGAAGCAGATATTTTGGGAGTGGGTGAAAAGTATTGTCAGACCTTTTTTGAGTGTGTTTTTCTTTTTTCCAGATTGTTATCTTCTGCACTGTCAGATTCATAGTTTTCAGGGTCCAGGGCAGGGGTCAGCAATGTTTGGCATATGGCTCGCCAGGGTAAGCACCCTAGCGGGCCGGGCCAGTTTATTTACCTGCTGACGCGGCAGGTTCGGCCGATCGCGGCCCACACTGGCCGTGGTTTGCCATCCCGGGCCAATGGGGGCGGCGGAAAGCCGCGGCCAGCACATCCCTCGCCTGCATCGCTTCCTGCCGCCCCCATTGGCCTGGGATGGTGAACCGCGGCCAGTGGGGGCCGCAATCGGCCGAACCTGCCGCGTCAGCAGGTAAATAAACTGGCCCGGCCCGCTAGGGTGCTTACCCTGGCGAGCCGCGTGACAAACGTTGCCGACCCCTGGTCCAGGGCCTGATACAACCTGATTGATTCCTGTTGACTTAGGTGGGAGCAAGATTGGGCTGCTCTTCTCCAGTTTATTCTTGTATGTAATTATCTAACAGAAATAGGGATAATGCATGTGCTTCAAAAGCAGAATACACCAGTTTAATGCTCCTAAAGATTTACCCTGCTCATAATACATTAAAGGAGGGATACTCTAAATTAAAAGGCAAAAAGCCTAAAATAAATGAAAGGACATGCTTCTTTAAACAACATAGAGTCTTAGCATTTAAGGCCAGAAGGGACCATTCAATCATCTAATCTAATCTCCTGTATAATACAGGCCATTAAATTGCACCCAGTTATCCCGCATTGAGCTCAATAATTTGTGTTTGACTAGAGCATGTCTTCCAGAAAGGCATCCAGCCTTGATCTGAAGACATCAAGAGATGGATAATTCAGCACTTCCCTTAGTAATTTGTTCCAATGGTTAATCACCCTCACTGACAAAAATGTGTGCCTTATTTCGAATTTGAATTTGTTTGTCTGTAACTTCCAGCCATTGATTCTTACTAGGCATTTTTATGCTAGATTAAAGAGTCCTTTAGTACCCAGTATTTTTTCCCCATGAAAGTACTTATACACTTAAATCATCTCATTTTCAAATTTATTTCCTGGGCATTTAATCACTATTTGTATTAGACATGGGCCAAACTTTTCAAACGTGGTTGTCTAAAGTTAGGCACCTAAAAGCTCTGGCCTGATTTTCAGAGGTACTAAGCAACTGCATCTCACATTGAAGTCAATGGTACCTGCAGGTGCTCAGCACCTCCACAAAGCAGGCCATTGATTTAAATTCTTAAATATGGATTGGGGAACCTGTATCAGGCACTCATCTGAAAATAAAACATCAACCATAGTTTTCATTTCCAGGTTGGAAAGAAAAAGAATTGTTTCAGAACATTTATATTTTTATTAATAGCTTTTGGAACGTGGTCAACATATTTCAGTTATGTTGCACTGCCCATTTTGTAAAGTTTTGGAGCAGTGATCTGAAAGTATAAAATAAAAAATGAGACAGGCTTTTGAAGCTGAATCAAGCCAATATATTTGTTTTCCTGCTAGATCTGGGATAAATCTTTCCACCCAATAGGAAGTTCTTTTGTTTTAACTTTCTGTGTCAAGGAGCCAATTAATTCAAACTTCCCTCAGGTTACACAGGTCCAGTTGTCATTAGTCCTTTCTTCTGAAAGGACTCGTTTCCATCACTCTATGTCATCCATGAATGGGAAATTAATCAGCACCATTAGAGAGAGAAAACTCCCACTTGAACTAAAGGTTCCTTTTCTCTCTTATCGGCTGATTGGGATTTCATACCTTTTATGTAAAGCAGACTTCCAGAGCTGTTACCTATTTAAGGAATTTTTCAATTAACATTTTTTCCCCTCAAGAGTGACCAGGGCCTTTCGATCCCACCACAAAAGGTTGGCTTACTTTTCATATAACACTGCGCTCAGCTCAGTTCCTTCATCCTGAAGGCCTTTTATTTGGCAGTGATAATTTAGTTCAAACCCTCACTAATCAATAGCTGATCAATGCACAGCAGGAGAGAATTTCTGTTTAAAATCCATTACACTTCAAGGGACTAAAAATTTCTCATTTGAACAAAAAGTACTCCAGCCTCACTTAAAACCCGTCTAATTGGCACTTGGTTAAAAAACAAAAACAAACCTAAAATGGGAGAAAGCTCCATAGTAACTTTAAGCTGAAACCTAGGCTACAGGCTGATCTAGCAAGAACCTTCAGCTCCCATTGATCTCAGACTCTCAAGAAACACTCATCACATGACAAAATTGGGCCCCTAGTGTCAAAGTGCATTTTACATATAAGGTCTTATTTATGTTTAAATCTTGGATTGATTTTTTTTGGTACAAAACATATTATTATATGACACTAAATCCAATAACAATACCTTTCCTCCTTAACAAGAGGGCACAAAATGATGTGTCTGCCTCTATCATCCATCTTTCCTCTTTTTTTCTTTTTCTGAACAGTGGAAATCAGAATCACAGAGTATACATAGTGAATCTAGAGAGTGGTAGCCTTGGTATGGATTGCAATGTAAAAGTTTACTGCAAAAATTATCCAGAATTGTCCTAGAAGTTGTGAGCCTGACCTGGCATCACTGAAATCAAAGGGAGCTTTGCCACTGATTTCACTGGGAGCAGGCCCATGGTTTCTATTTGGGGCCAAATGCTACAGTGCTTATTCACAGAAAAGTCCTATTGACTTCACTGTCCTCCTGAGTAATGTCTTCGGGGCAGGCCAGTAACTTCCAGCTGCAGAAGGTGACTTTTGAATCCCTTATATTTGTTTAGGTCTGGGATCAATCTTTCCACCCAATAGGAAGTTCTTTTGTTTTAACTTCTGTGTCAAGAAACCTACACGGAAGTCAGTTGCAAACCTCCCATTTCTACAGAATCAGGTTCATGCCCTTATTTAACCCCCCTGCTTCCTCCTCTCTGTTCTACTTCTTGTGCTCCCACCTCAATGCCTTTTTTCTTTACGTTAAACTTCAAGTATTGTAGATGTATCTACCCATCTAATTAAGAGAACACAAGCTGCTGCGTGAAGAAAGTAAGTATATGTTGGAGACAGCTGCGTGATTGAGTTCTAACATTTCATGAGCCACATTCTATCCGTGGTGCTCTCAAACGCACTGGAGAAAATGCAGTGGGGACTGTATTGTGGCTGGAGTCCTCAGGAAGAATTCTGACTGGGTAATGAGGATTCCTCCTGGAGTGTGCACCCCAGAGCAGTAGTCTTAGGGTAACCAGACAGCAAATGTGAAAAATTGGGACGGGGGTGGGGGGGTAATAGGAGCCTATATAAGAAAAAGACCCCAAAATCGGGACTGTCCCTATAAAATCGGGACATCTGGCTACCCTAAGTAGTCTGCCACTCAAGGAGAGGGTGCAGTGCAGTGTGCTCTCTACTCCAGGCCTGGCCAACTCTGGGGTGCAATATGGAGGTGGGGGGTTAGGGTCATGACTCTGCCCCCTCCATCCCTTTTTTGAAGAGCTAGCACACATGGGGGCACCATGAGGGAACATTTTTTTGCAAAAAATTATTACTATTCAAATTTTCTATTATTTTGCCAAATGTTCTCTAATATTTTTATCCAAATTGTTTTTGATTTTTTTTTTGTTTACCAAAAACTATGTTTATTACTTAAAACTGTTTTTTTGGTAAACACAAGCTTTCTACAATTATTTAAAAAAACAATTCAATGCTTGAAAGATGTAAGAAAGAGAGGCTGAATCTTAGAAATCGGAAATTGAAAATACATTTTAGGTAATCTTGTTCTTCCCTGAGGAGAGAATGCAGGATTGTTCCCCTTCCTACAGTATTTTCTCACTTGCTTTGCCTAGTTAGTCTTATAGAAACTCTTTCATAACAGAAATCATATAGATTTAATACAAATCTTTACCAATGTTACCAATCCCACTTTAGATTATTAAAGCTTAAAATTTTCTAATTTCCTTTTCATCATTAAAAAAATTATTATTCCAGCACAGTGAACCCAGACTGATTAATTTTGCCTTTGTCAGTTTCTCACACTCTCTCTCTTATCTGTCTATGATTTTATGGCACACTCATCTCTGTAGTATCTGAATGCATATGAGTGTTTCACTCTCTTGTTCTCAAGCACCAGCACAATGTTATTGTGCTGCGGTTCCCAACACAGCAAGGGGACTGTTTAAATACAAACAAACCACTTTCCACTGAAATTAATAAGATCATAACCATATTAATATAGGTATTGTAACGTTTTGGTATTTTTTTCTCAGTGAAACCTCAGTTTTACTACTTGACTGGGTATTTTTAAAGAATGTGCACACTGATTCTTGGAAGCAAAGTGTAACACAATCTCATTTAAATGCAAGGAAGAAAAAAAAGTGTGATAAAGCACATGTCTGCACTTCATGTACACCAGAGGGTTACTCACCATCACAGCTCTCCTCCCCCACATAGTTTTGGATTTGTCAGACCTTCTTGCAATACCATCTCCCTAGGTTCAGTAACTCTTGGGTATCTCTGAGAGATGACCCGTCCTGCTGCCTGCCCCAGACTTTGTAATGCTTCAGCATTCTTTTGCATAATATAGTAGGTGCTATACGAAGACAACATCACTGTTACAGAAAGCTATGACATTGCCACTTTTCTAGGAATAGCTAAAATCGTTTCTAAAAAACCACTAAGAACATCATTAGGGACACAATCCTACAGACCCTTGCCCAGGGAAGTCGCTCTTATTTGTGCAAGCAATCCCATTGACTTCAATGAGATTGCTAGAGTGAATAAGGTCTACTTGTGTGACAAATGCAGGATGCAACCCTACCTTCTGATCTTGGTTACAATGAAGTATATCCAGAGTAAGTCTATGACATTTCTTAATTAGCAGTTGGATGTAATTAATTATGGACATTAGACATTTCTGCTGTCCTAAATTTAATTGGGTACTTGGGGTATAAACAGAATTCTCCCCACCTTCACCCCCTGATGAAGCTTAGAATAATTGGTTTCTCTGGCACTACTGCTTAAAGGTTCCTCCATATATTCTGGTCATTTGGCCTTCTGTACATGTATTGCCTGTTTTAGTAAGTATCATTGTATAAAGATGGATGCTGAGATTTCCCATTAGTCTGCAATTTAGTATTATAAAATATGTGGCTGCACAGATCAGTTTATGGAAAGAGTTTTGGAATCCACATGGTTTAAAGAAAGAGATATGTGCAACCTATGGAGTTCCGACAAGATTCACTGTCCAAATCTGAAATTCCCCAAATTTCACTGGTATTCAGGCTTGGACTACCAGTTTGACCTGCTACAGAGATGGGCCTGGGCTGTTAAGTTTGAGGTTAATGTCCAGTGTTTTGTTTCAGAACCATCTCCTTCTAAAACAATACTCAGTTATAATCGGACACACATTAGGTAAAACCAGGAAGTCTGAGAAATATACAGAGAAATCCTATTCTCATTAGACTTCCAGATCAGTTTGCAGATCAAAAAAGGTTCATTCAAGTCCAGATAAGCTATATGTAAGTATTGGAACTTTATCTAAACTGAAATGAGACTCCTAACCTTTTGAGGGCCACCTATCACCAGTCATAACTGAGATAATGCTCCAAATTCTGGATGCCCAATGTACATAGATGTACACCCAAACTACCAACATACTCACCCTGCCATGGAGTCTGTTTTCTGACCTGATTCTGATTTTTCCTAAGCCCATGGCAAGGCCATGCCTCAAGGCATGTTGGCATCCTGAGGCGGTTGAAATAATTTGCACCAGCGGGAAGTTGGGCTGTAGGGAAGCATTGTAGTCAGAATATGGGAAAATAATAATGTTTTTGCAGTGTATTAAGTTGTGCCAGTTCTTGAGCAGTTTACATAGGAAATTAGATCACAAGAGCTGCGATTTTGTTAAAGCTCTCTCCCTCTCCTATGAGATTTCCTTCCTCATTAGACTAGATTTAGGAATAGGATAATAGGTAGGTAGTTTATATTTTTTTTTTACAGAAAAATTGGGAACCCTCTATCTTCTTTCCAATTTTCAGATAGAGCAGTGAACTTTTACATTTGCTGGTATTTCTGGAAAGCTCATAATTACACAAAATTGTGACTCTATTTTTGTACCTTCTATGAATTTTCTATAGATTTTTTTAAAAAAATCCCAGGGATTATGCTAAACATCCTTTATGAATAATGAAAAAGGAATGGCATTTATTTAGCAAGGGTCAAAGCGTGGCACTCTTACTCACATTGAGTAGTACCTTACTTCATATGTAAACCTATTGACTTCAATGGTGTAAGGTACTATTCAACGTGAGTAATAGGTTCACAGTCTACCACAATCCTCTATTAATGAATTCAGCCTCTTGTCTTTGACTCTCATCCTTAATTTTTATAGTTTATTCCCACTGAAGCCTTTATTGTCTCTCCTTTTTTCTCTGTTCCTTCTCAATTCAGCCTCTTTACTTCTTTGAATCACGTGCTGTGTCTCTTGTTTTTCTTTTTCTTTGCCCATTTCCTCCCCCTTATTTATTTAAACCATTCCCTTGTTCAGCTGCTCTCATTTTCTTTCTGTCTCTAACCCCCCGTTTGAGTGTTATGCTCTCTGTTGTTTTTCTCTGTGTGGGTGTGAGCACATTCTCCTTCCTTATCAGTTCTGTGTCCTTTTCTCTAAAACATCTGAGTGGATGCTGGAATGATCTTTAGCCAGAATCTCCCTGGGGGTCTCTGTCCTAGGCTCCAGAGCTCCTGAAATGAGATGGAAAAAGAGAGACACCCTGGCAGCAGCTTGTCCCTAATGGCCAGATGGCCAGCACTCCCATTAATACAATATCAAACATTGCTGTAGTTCTGCCTTGGAAACTGCTTGCCTGTGCTGGCATCTTCTCACACTCCTCTGACAACCATGCCAGTCCCAGCACCCTCTTGGGAAAATAAATGGAAATGACCGTATAAATACTTTGCATTCAAGTCACTGTGAAATGAGAGAGTCATCTAATATGTTCACGCGTAAATGTTTCAGAGTAGCAGCCGTGTTATGCCTCCGAAGAAGTGGGCTGTAGTCCACGAAAGCTTATGCTCTAATAAATTTGTTAGTCTCTAAGGTGCCACAAGTCCTCCTGTTCTTCTTTTTGCGTAAATGTTTGTTACCCACCCACCTTCCCCCAGTTCAGTTGTACATTATTCTTTCCTGTACATGTTGTTGATATTCAATTCAGCTCCATAACAGCCTGTGACTGAGGTTTTCAAATGTATTCTAGCTTTCAGATGTACATCCTCTCACCCTGTGCTTCATGGGGTGGGAGGCCAAAAAACATTGTACACGTCAGAGTTAGAAGAAGCTGTCTATCTACAAAAGAACAATCAGTTGTGAATGTTTGGGTACAGTTAGATGGGCATGTTTTGACCTTGTAATACCATGCGGTTTTGCTTTGTGTTGTGCCATTCCCAGAAAAGTACGACTAAATGCTTTACAGCTGACTGTAGAATCATAGAAGGCAGAGATAGAAAAGAGCAATTGGGCCTGTTTTAGACCCTCCTCCATCACCAGCAATGCAGAATTCATGTATCTCAGTTACAGGACCTGCTCCAGCAGTCCTTACTTGCATATCAAGTACCAAGTGCTACTCAGTGTAAGGCCTGGTCTATGCTTAAAAGTTAAGTTGGCAGTGAAAAGTGAAAAACCCTCACCCTTGACAGACGTAGCTATCCCATCCTAACCCCTCGTGTAGACGCAGCTGAGTCAATGGAAGAATGCTTCTGTTGACATAGCAACCATTGCTCGGGGAGGTGGCATTCCTACAGTGATGGAAAAATCCCTTCTGTGGGTATAGGCTGTGTCTTCGCTATGGGGCTATGCTGGCATAGCTATGGCAATGTACCTATGCCAGTATAGTCTCTATAGTGTAAATATATCCCACGGATTGCGGAACTATAGGAACTTTCATGGCATATAAAATGTTACAACTATATATTCCATTAAATTAAACTCCACCTATTACAAATTAGAGTAGCACATGTTAAAGCCACAATAGTTCTCCCAAATTTGCCCACTGAGGGGTCCTCCATGCATAACTGCACCAGCCTTTGTGGAGAAGGAGCAGGGCCGGCTTTAGGCCGATTCCCCCAATTGCCCAGAATCGGGCCCCGCGCCTTAGGCGCCTTTTTAATTTTTTTAACTCACCCGGTCCAAGTCTTCAGCGGCACTTCGGCGGCGGAGGGTCCTTCACTCGCTCCGGGTCTTCAGCGGCATTTCGGTGGGGGGGGTCCTTCAGTGCCACGGAAGACCCGGAGTGACTGAAGGACCCCCCGCCGCCAAAGTGCCACCAAAGACCCGGACCACTGCCGGGTATTCAAATCGGGCCCTGCAGTTCCTAAAGCTGGCCCTGAGAAGGAGAGGAGTCACTCACCTACATAGCACCATCCTTTTCTTCCCAGAATCACGGAGGGTCCAAGATTCATTCCTGGGGAATGGGCATGTAGGGCTGGGAAGGGAGAGGAACCTAGCATGGGATGCTTAGCACCTCATGGGACTCGGTTCAGTATTAGATAAAGTATAAACAAAGAAGTGGGGAGAGATGAAACGTGAAGCATTTTCTTCATTCTTTTCAAAAGGCCAGATTGTGGAGCCCTTACTCACATTGGCGAGCACTTACTCATAGGAGTAGATGCATTGGGACTACGAGTGTGAGTAAGGGCTCCACTAACTGGTGCTATATTTGTGTGTGCATGTGTTTGATTGCTTTTTAACCTTTGCCTGTTGATTTCCATTATAGCTCTGTAATCTTTCCCTATTTTCCTTTATTTTCTCTCTTTTTTTATTTTTTAACCCTTGTCCTTTTAAGGTCTTACCCTGCCTCCACTGAAGTAAATAAAAAAACTCCCATTCACGTCAATGAGAGCACAAGAAGTTCCTTACTTTATTAATTATTAATTATTATTATTATTATTATTCCTGGGTTTTTTTGGAGCATCTATTTGTAGCTGAAAGCAATATAGGTGGCTTACAGGATCTACAGTTTTTGAATGAACAAATTGAAAGGGTTTTGGCGGGAAACTTTAACTGGGAAATTACTTCTCATGATAAAAAGGGCAGCAGGATTTAGTTATGAGTTTACATCCAGGAAGTGAAAATTGCTGACGTTAAAAAAGAGAGAGGTTGAAACAAATACTAACTGGCAGATCGGCCTAATCTCTGTTAGAACTGTGCAACCCTTCCAAGAAGTCTGAGCAGTTCAGAAACTGCAGGTCTAAACTGATATTGCTACCTTCAGGTTTGGGGCGGGGGGGGGGGGGGCGAAGGGGAAATTAAAGAGGGGACAGAACAGGTGGCCAAGCCCTTTATGCACAAAGGGTTGGTAAATATTTGTAGGCAAACAGCCTTGGCATCAGCTCAGAAGCCTGAGAGGGGCTTCATTAAACACAGTTTCTGCTTCAGATCATTAATTCATTTTAATTATGTGTCCACCGGTCAGCTTCGATTGTAGGAGAGGTTGTAAGACGAGTGGAATGTTGTGAGGTGATGCAGGCAATCTGATTGGCTAATATGCAGGGCATTAATTCTTTAAAAATGCCCTACACATACCAGCTGACATGGTGTTATCCATGCACCAACTCCATATGTCTGTTATTTCTTTTCATTTTGTAAAAGCAGTAACGAATTTTGCACAGGGCATTTCCTACGGGATTAAATAATGACTGGCTGGGGTTAATGGCACTTGGCTGTGCTTTATGTCACCAGTTCCACCTAGCTTGTCATTAATCCAGGGCCTCAGGGGAAATCCTGTGTTTCAATTGCTGTTAGATTAATAAGGTTAAATCTATTCTACACCACTCAATATTTAATTTCCTTATCTGAGTGTTTAAAATTGTGTGTGCAATGGGGAAAGATTTCGTACTCTTACATATAAAATGTCCCTTTGCTTTAGGAAAACAATAGCAAGGACTCTAGTTTGATAGAATAGATAGTAATTACTTTTGAGACTACAAAGATTAAAGGACTCAATGGATCCAAAAAGGTTAAGGTCTGTGTTGAAAATGGAAATTACATTAAACTCTGGTGCCACACTTACTTTTAATGCAAAGTATTGAAGATGAATTCACTTAAACATCAATCAATATTAACTGAAACATAGGTAAAGTGGCCAAGTAATCTGATCAGAAAAATTAATAAAATAGTTCTGATAAATATTCCTCAGTTACTTGGATCTCAGTTTTCATCCAAGCCTTTAAATAAATAAATAAATAAATAAATAATAATGATAATATAATAAAAAACATGAGAGAAAATTTCAATAATTGGAATAATTTAAATACAATACCACTGAGCTGTTCAATTTTGTCCTAAGCTTTAGAGAGAAATAAAACCTCAAGTTTTATCCATTTCTGTTTATGGATTGCTGAGTTTTAATACCTTCTGTTCATTTATGTTTCTAGGTAATAAGACAGTTTTGGTGTCCAATCTATAATGCCGATACCTGTCCACTTGCAAAATGACCGATGCATAATCTAAAAAACTTTCATAAGTTCTTTCTTTCTTTCTTTCTTTCTTTCTTTCTTTCTTTCTTTCTTTCTTCTAGGTCCGAAGGCGGGCTCCTGGACCTAGAAGGCAGAGAAGGGACCTCTGGTGTACCTTTGTAAATATTGTTCCTGGTTTAAAAGCAAGCGTGTTTAATGATTAATTTGCCCTGAAGACTTGGGATGCATTGCCTGCCAACAGTTTATCACCGTTTCTCCGTCTCCAGCCCTCATCTTCACCTACCACCTCATGCCCCATTGTTAGCAGCAACATATGCCGTATCTTATTTCTCTGGGCCCTTCCTAATATACTGGCATGCTGGCATTCTCCTTTCTGGAGACTAACATTTTCATTTCCACATCTTTCCTTTGGTCTTTGTCTTAGGGAGCAGGAGTTTCCGAGAGATCCTCCTTAAACTCAGGCCTGCAACATAACATGGCAAAGTTGCCCTACTTTCCTTAAAGAACAAAAGATATTGAAGAAACTTACTGGCTCACAGAAACTTGAAGGTTAAGTACCTGAAATGTTGCACTTAATTAACATTCAGGTTCCAAATACCTGCTCCCCTTTGAGTTAACAGGTGGCTTATGCTCATATACACTTTAGCTTACTGTCTGCCAAGCTTTTTGGCACATCTTTCATTCAAACCTAAAATAATTGTGATAATGAGCATTTCACACTTGTAATGAGGGTAAATATGTCATAGAAGCAATGCAATATAATCTTTATTTTCTATAGCACTCTTCTTGCAAGCAGCCCAGACTGTTTTACCATCGTTATAAATCAAAACTAGCAAGTTTCTAAATGAAATTTAAAAATTGCTTAACAGAATAAACAACTTTTAATTCTGCATAACAGAGACTCAAATACTGGACTATTCTTCATTGCAATTGGTAATGAGCTCCCCAACCAGTAGAGTCAGGCAACCGTGGACTTGATCCAAAGCCTGTTGAAGTCAAAGAAAAGACTCACACTGACTTCAGCTACCTAGGATCAGGCTCTGTGTTGCCATTTTGGCTGACTTTAGAAACATCTGGAGAAAGCAAGTCCTCTGCTAGCTGCATTCTGAATCATGGGTAGCTATTAAAGACCTGCGCAAGACGTCTAGGAAAATAAATCAATCAGCCGTGTGACTCCACTCTTTTGGCAGTGTATGATATTAACAAATCTTGCATCCAAACAACAGTTTAAAAAAGAAAAAGCATGGACCAATAGGAGCCTCAGATTGCAGAGCTAAATCAATTAATGACTCCAAATTCTAGATGGCATTTTAATATCTATAAAACCCCCCATCAAAATCATGGGTGCAGTGACAAAATCAAGACTGCCTTGACGAGATTAAATGAAAGAGGAAAGCAGATATGGATTTTAAGGAGTTACACTATGTATATTAAGGTTCCATTTATGAATGCTTTATAAATAGTTAAGAAATGTTATGTGTATGCGCCACACATGAATAGTAGGAGTTATAAGCACATCAGTAGAGGTGTAATTGATGTTTATAACCTATGGTTATAAGCAACTTGTTGAATCATTGGACTCTGCTAATCTATAACAATTGATTAATCATTTATCAGTATATTTTCTAATAATTTATTAACTATTTATAAATGCGAACCTTAATATAAAGTGTGACCTGTTATGTGTGTAACAATCACCATGTTCATTCTAGCACCTATCTAGAGTGCCTGTAAATGCTAACTAACATGACACCATATATACAGTGTTGTGTAAACTAAATAATCGGTACAAGGTTAAATCAATGTTTCCTTATTAAATTAGGCTTAAATTAATTTAGTGCTGATGAAATGTGTTGGATTGACAGCTTCAGAGATAGGAGTTCCCTATTTATTTTCCAAGGACCCAATCCAAAGCCCATTGAAGTCAATGGAAAGATTCCCATTGACTTCAACAGGCTTTGAATCAAACCCCCAGAAGCTTCAGCTCTCAGCCATTGCACCTGAACTCTTGGTCTTGCTTTGGGAGCTTGGAGAACATTACATACCTGCCTCTTCAGGTGCAGAATGAGAACCTGCAATTTACCACCTGTGGTAGCACCTATTGAGGGTCCCTCCCACCTGTGGTAGCAACTGAGGAGCAGTAGTGTAGACAGAACTCAGCTGGATTTTCTACCACATTGTCTTACTGCTGTAAACATAATTGGAAGCAGGAAATGTGGTGCAGTGAATGAAGCAGTGGACAGAGAATCAGGAGACCCAGTGTTCTGCTACTGAGTTGCTGTGTGATCTTTTCTCCCTCTGTAAAACATACATTATTTGTAAAGTGCTTAGAGATCTATATACCAAATCTTTTAAGGGCTTGATCCAAATCAGCAGTGCAGCCTCAGATCCTAGAGCAGTTATGCATTGTCATTATTTTGGCTGACTGAAGGAACAGGAGAGGCAGCCACAGCCACTCCTGCTAACTGGAGTGAAAATTGCCATGTAGGCCCTTTGAGGAGGGAAGGAGAGAATCCTCCAACTGTAATACATGGATACAGCTGGTTATCATTCTGTAGGTTGAAACAGAGGGCTCATTCTGTCTATGGAGCAGTGACAAATGAAGCAGAACTATTTGTGAGCAGAGTCCAGGGGAAAGCTTTTACCGCAATTATGCCGGTGACCTGCAAGTAACATAGTATCCTTTTTGAAAATTTAATGAGTGCACATGCAGTGATGATGCCACACTGGCTGTTAAATAAATGGTCTTGTGAGGAACATCCTCATGTGCAAAATCTGACAGTGATACAAATGCTGTGTATGTCTATGCAGGGGCATTATTTCAGAAAAAATTCTGGGTGGGCGGGAGGGCAAGTTGTGTCAGCATATAGAACATTATATGTGATCATGTTATATCCTGCAAAGTCTGGGGTGGGGTAGAAGTGGAGCATATAGACCTATGAAAAGGCTGGTAAAGGGAACCAAGGTCGGGGGAGGGGCAATTGCCCACGTCGCCCCATAGCAAATGAAGCCCCTGCTTCTGTGGCCCCCAAAACCACAGTATTTTAGCACCAGATGCACATTTATGAATTCAGTCTCACTACATGCCTGTGACCTTGGGAAGACTGGAAGCATCATGCAGTAGTTTGGGCACTAGCCTGGGCCCCAAGGGATCAGGGCTCAATTTCCTGCTCTACCACAGACTTCCTGTGCGGGCAAGTCATTCAATTGGCCCGTGTCTCACATCCCTATCTATACAATGGGGATAATAGCACTTCCCTACCTCTCCTGGGTGTTGTGAAAGTAAATCCCTTAAAGACTGTGAGGTGCTCAAATGCTGTAATGATGGGCGACATGGACAGAAATGTTATCCCCATTTTACAGAATTGGAAGCTGAGGCACAGAGAGATTAAATGACTCAGTCAAAGTCACTTAGAAGCCGGTGGCTTAGCCAGGTATTAAACCACATGTTTCCTGAGTCCACGTCCAGTGACTTAGCCCTTCTTTCACTATGTGAAAAATTCTGGTGGAATTTCAAGAACTAAATGGAGGACAGGGCCCCAAGGTGCCAGGAGGAGAGGTTGGGTGACAAGTTATCTCCCCATTTGGTCCACTTCTGGAAAGACTGATGGGGCTGGTACAGGAATTACAACTGTGTGCAGTATCCCCAGAAGCTTGCTTTCCTGTGCAGGTACATAAGGCGAGTGGGAAAGTATTATTATTGACGTTAATGGGAGCTGAGTCTGCCATGGCTTTGAAGACTGTATCTGTCCCTCATTATAGAAAAATCCCTATAATGCCAATTAAATAAATGTGGCTGAAGAGACAGAAACAGTAGGCCTGATTCTCTCCATTGCCCTGAATCTTGTGGAGTCATTTACATCACTGCAAAGTGAGTGCCTATTGAGTATGGAACGCTACTGGATCAGAATGGTAGTGTTTTGTACTCACTTTGCACTGGTGTAAATGACTCCATAAGGTGCAGGGCAATGGAGAATCAGCCCCAACATTTCAGTCAGGGCTAAATCTAAGGGAATGATGAAGACACAGGATGGTATGGGACAGTATTCCTTTTATTACTACTAAACAATTAGGTTAAAACTGTTACTAAAAGAACATAGGAGTTGCTAGACTGGATCAGACTTGTGGTGCATCTAATGCAGTATCCTGTTTCTGACAACGGTCAGTATCTGATGCTTCACTGGAAGGCGTTAGAAACCTCATAATGGACAATTATGAACTAACTATCCATAGGGAAAGCTTCTTAAACCATGTTAGTCAGTAGCTGTCTTATGCCTGAAGCATGAAGGTTTATATCCCATGTGTATATTTACCTATATAACTATATATCTTAGGGTGACCAGACAGCAAGTGTGAAAAATCAGGACAGGGGGTGGGGGGTAATAGGAGCCTATATAAGAAAAGAACCCAAAAATAGGGACTATCCCTATAAAATCGGGACATCTGGTCACCCTAATATATCTATCTACATAAATTGTTCTATCTAATGTAACGGGATGTTTCCATTATCTGTAGAAAGGACAGTAGATTTTTCCTGTGAAGCATTTTCCATGTAAGTGCTGATCTGGATAACATTGATCTTTAGTCCACCATTCAGGATATTACTCTTTCATAGACGTGAACAAGTTTTGAATCTTGCCAGGCAAAATATAATTTAATCACCCCCACATTTGTATGGAACCCAAAAAGCACTAAAGAAGGCTGAATGGCATAGGAAGCCTGATTGTAACCTAACAGATGGTTTAAGACAGGGCTTAAATTCTCAGAGTATTTTGCAGAGTCCTGGGGCTTAGGGTTTCTGCCCTGCAGGAGGCACCAAGGCTCAGGGCTTCAGCTCCCCAGGTGGTGCCAGGGCTTGGGGCTTCAGCCCCATGGGTGGGACTCGGGCTTGGGCATTCTGCCCTGTGGGTCTGAAAATATTTACTGGAGCTCTTCTCTAGGCAGCTCCAGCTGCATTTAAGCCTTGGTTAGGAAGAGCTTTTAAAAAATGGGAAATGTTGACCAAAAGTATCCGTTAGAAAAATGATACATTCGATTATTATGGCCATAACAATGAGCTTTAGTTACAGGATTGGTAAACTGAGCATCTCACTGGGGACAAGGCTGCGGATTAGACTTCAACTTGGAAATGATATACATTCAAGTTAACTGAACTTGATCTCATGCTGACTCTGTAATGTTGTAAGGGAGAGAGAGAGAGAGAGAGATTGAAGGATATGCTGAGCATGAAATGCTTGTGCCTGTATCTGATCCACCTGGGGTGCAAGAAAAATTATATGTTGGGGGCCTTCACCTTAAAAATCCACATAGGGAAATCATTTATATCAGAATTTGCAGGGATGTAGCATTCACTTTTTCATCATCCCCAGTGTGTAGCTCACCTATATAGGAGTGTATGGATGATATCATAAACATTCTAAAAGGCTATGCAAACATGGCAGACTCAGTGGTTACAGGAGGAAATAGTACAGAACTCAGTAACAAGGCCTGCTAAGGAAGGCACCACAGCACCCTGTGCTAATCCAGAAAGGAAAAGATGTATAACAATGTATTGTGGATACACAAATGTCACCAGTAGGTGACTGCCACATCTCAGGAGAATAACAAATTATCAGCAAGGTGGAATGATGTGCAGAGGTATTCTGCAGATATTCTCCCCTACACCCATCCCCTGTAAGAGCATGCACATAGATACACACACATGTATGTGCAAGCTCACACACCCACATGAACCCCCCCACCCCAGAATGTACCACATCCTTGATAAGGGATCTGGTCACAGTGCACTGTTGTGCACTTTAAGTTAAAACTGCCAGGAGATGCTTTAACTTATGCTCACTCAGCACTCATGCTTTTTGGAGGGGAGTACCCAATTGAGGTCAGTTTCCCCCAGCCACTCTTCCTGGATGTGGGTGTCTATGTCTTCTTCATAACACTGGCTTGTGTGCTGGGATGGGAGCATCTGAGACACAGCACTGGGCTTGGGGCAACATGCACAGGAGAAGCATCCCGTCTCCCAGTCTTTGGAATGTTTGACTTGTTATTATTAACAGTAGTGTCCACTTTCCAAACACTGAAGCAGAATGGTCTCTGTGCTGAGGAGCTTCCAATGTAAGGATTTTCCTAGGGGAATTGTGCAATTTACATAGACTTGGCCACTCTCTTGCCACCTGTAACACTGGACAATAGGTTGGGAGATTTACAGTAGTGGTACGTACACCTGTTATCCCCACTCTCAGAGAGAGAGAGAGAGGGAGAGAAAAAGAGAAGGGAATAGTGTATTTAATCTCTAGTTCTCTCACACAAATGTTCCTTGAAATAAATGAATTTGTTGGCTTCCATGGAAATTTTGCCTTTGTTTGGTGTGGTAAATATGTAATCCTAATCTACCTCATTGGTACCAGGTAGTAAAAGGCTCACAATGGTACAGTATCCTTGTTTATTGGAAGCAACCAAATTTTACACAATCTGTTCAACTCATCTCCAGAGGTAAAAGAAAGAAACAGTTGCCAGTTATGCGGGGCTGAGTGATCAGTGGTATCAATGCAGTCCCTTCATTTGCCTCCTGGCTCTGGCTTCCTGATCAGTATGGCCGTTAGTGGAGACAATGCCAGCAGAGCAGATGCAGAACTACAAACCAGTGAAGGATGAAAGGGAAAGAGAAAAGTCTGTTTATTGCAGCCAGCTCTAAAGGGGAAGAAAATGACCCAACCTCCATCCAATTAAATTTTCTAATTAAACTAAGGACACACACATTCTCTCTCTCTCTCTCTCTCTCTCTCTCTCTCACACACACACACACACACACACACACACACACTACCTGCTCTGAGCACATGAATTCTGAAATTGAACTCGGCCTCCTGGTTTCTATTGCTATAAATACTTTGAAGGAGTTTGGTCGGGTTCCAGAGGTTTTTTTTAAGGGAGTAGCGAATGCAATAGCAAAAAGAAAAAAGGAAAATGAAATAAGTGGGCAATAACATTTTATATATAGAGGCATAAGGTTAAAAAAAATTGAAGACTACGTATTACATGTTCTATACAGTTCATTGAGTCATAGAGCTCAAGGCCAGAAGGGACCAATGTGATCATCTAATCCAGGGGTGGGCAAACTTTTTGGCCTGAGGGCCACATTGGGGTTGAGAAACTGTATGGAGGGCTGGGTAGGGAAGGCTGTGCCTCCCCGAACAGCCTAGCCCCTGCCCCCTATCCGCCCCCTCCCACTTTCTGCCCCCTGACTGCCCCACTCAGAAACCCTGACCCATCCAATCCCCCCTCCTCCTTGTCCCCTATCCTCCCCCTCCAAGAACCCCCGCCCCTAATGGTCCCCCGTGACCCCATCCCCTATCCAACCCCCCCTTCTCCCTGTCCCCTGACTGCCCCAACTCCTATCCACACCCCTGCCTGCTGACAGGCCCCCTGGGACTCCCACACCTATCCAACCCCCCCTGCTCCCCATCCCCTGACTGCCACCCCCAGAACCTCTGCCCCATCCAACTGCCCCCTGCTCCCTGTCCCCTGACTGGCCCCCGGGACCCTCTTCTGCTTATCCAACCCTCCCGGCCCACTCCCCACCCCCTTACTATGCCACTCAGAGCAGCAGGAGCTCGCAGCCCCGCCGTCTGGCTGGAGCCAGCCATGCCGCCGCACTGCCCGGCAGGAGCGGCGGGCCAGAGCGCTGGCAGCACAGCAAGCTGAGGCTGCGGGGGAAGAGGGACAGCAGGGGAGGGGCCGGGGCCAGGGGGATGTAGCCCGTGGGCTGTAGTTTGCCCACCTCTCGTCTAGTCTGACCTTCTGTATTACACAGGCCAGAGAACATCCCCAGAATAATTCCTGTTTGAGCTAGAGCAGATGTTTTAGGAAAACATCCCATCTTGATTTAAAAGTTGCCAGTGATGGAGACTCTACCCCAACCCTTGGCAGTTGTTGCTCTGGTTAATTACCCTCACTGTTAACGTTTATTCAGCTTCAAAACTCCCCTCTTAGCTGCCTCTCTTTGTGACCAGTTAAGGGGTATTTATTCATTTCTATTTTCCAGTATTCATTAGAAATTTACATGGTGAGCTGGAAAACATCCTGATCTGCCCAGATGAGAATTCCTCAGGCATAGCTGGGCTCTATGCCACCCCCACTAGGCCCTGGTATATGGGGCATATCAGGGTAGGAAGGGGCATGGGTGGAGCAGGCTGTGCTCAGCTGGTGTATGGCTCTTTAGGTACCATAGTTTGCTGGTGTAAATTAGAGAAGTCCCCAGGCTACTGTAACCAGAGATGGGACTTAGAATGGAATAGATCCTGAGAGTCAAGGAGCTACAACCCACTCCCTGACCACTAGTGCAGTAGAATAGGTGACCTAATGTCTTCAGGAGACTTGGGCTTGGATAAGGGCTGTCTGGCTGGGGCTCACTCCAGACAAAACAGAGATGATGACAGTAGGTTGCAGGTCAAAATCAGAGGAACAGGATAGAATTATATCACTTCCACCAGTGATGGTGTGCGTGCAGCCATTGTTTGTGAATGATGTTTGAAAGGTGTTATTAGACACCAGGGTACTATTGAATTCCCAGGGAGCAACTATGTTGAAGAGCACTCTCTGCCATTTGTGCTCAGTTAGGAGACTGTGCCCTTTTGTGTCAGATGTGGCCTTTGCTTTGTTTATTCAGGTCTCTGTCATCCCCAGGGTAAATCCCTGCAATGGCCTAACTTGGTAATATGCCTTGAGACCAGTCAGAAGCCTAACCTAGTCCAGAGTGTTTCCCATGAAGGTCCCTTGACTCTGAAATTTGCTTTCCTCACCTTGGTGTGCCAGGGTATGTTACACAGCAAAAAAACAAAACCAAAAACCCTGTGACAGCAAGTCTGAGAGCCCTGGTCAACTGACTTGGGTTTGCATGGCTTGAGCTGCAGGGCTAAAAATATCAGTGTAGACATTTAGGCCAGGGCTGGACTCCAGGCTCCAAGACCTTCCCAAGTTTCAGAGCCTGGGCTCCAGCCTGAGCATTTGCACTGCTATTTTCAGCCCTGCAACTTGCACCCTGCAAGCCGGAGTCAGTTGATCCAGGCTCTGAGATTTGCAGCCATGGGGTTCTTTTTGCTGTGTAGATGTACCCACAGAATCTAGGTTTGTTAACCTTCTGGACACCTGCTGAAAATCTCATCCATTTTCTCAGGCCTTTGGGAGAGGATTGAGATGAGGCTTGGCTGTAGTTATTTATTGGCATGGTATAATATAACTTTGGGGCCAGATCTGAGGATGATTGTCTGGGCAGGAGATCCAAGCAAGTTAATGTGATTTTTGTGAATTTTAGTTTTTACAAAGGACACTTGGAGCTTGCGGTCCGAGCTTCTGTTTTCTGTGGTTTATGAATCTAAATAAATAAACAATATAAACTTTTGTAGAATGAGGGCAAGTCTATAAGATGCTGGGGTAACTCATCAGAAATAACAGAACAGCAATCCGCAAGAGCAAGTCCTAACCAGGATAAATTAAAATGAGTGACCATAAGCAAAACTGATATAAAAAATATATTCACCCAGCCCTGAGCACTTGAGTGCTAAGCCCTGCCTTTCCATAGGTATTGCCCTCACCTCCATATGTCTGTCCAGCGCTTCATATAATATTTCTCCTGAGTACCTGTGCAAGTGAAGTTGTACATGAAGATAGAATTAAGATGTTAATTCCTTGTGTACTGGGGACCAAGTAATGCTGGTGCACCCTGCCACAGCTTCATTCAGCTACTGGACATGGGAATTATTCAACACATAAAGAGACATGAGTTCTCTTTACTAGAAAAATCTTCCAGCCAATCAGTATATGTCCATAAATGCTGCTGAAAACCTGCAGTTTGGGACTGGCTTTTCAATTAGAGAGGTCCTGTGTTTTTTTTGCTGCACAGGACATTAACCCTGTGGCAAAGTTCTGTTGCATCACTTTGTGGAAGATTATAGTGGATTTTAAAGTAGTTATAATAGACTATAATAGGTGCAAAGTAAACTGAGGGATTCTGGTTCAAGAGAGTCACAGTTGCTCATTGTGGGCCAAATTTTCAAATGCGGGTTCTGTGTCAGATGCCCAAATGCTATATTTGGACACTCGGGCAATTAAGTAACTAAATATGCATTTTACTAATTTAAGAGTTGGTTTGAGGACACTCTAGTTATCCAAATCTGAAAACTGGATTTCCTATCATTATTGACTGGCTGTATTCTGACTCATTTAGAAGATAGATTTGTGATGTACTTCATCTAATCAACGTCTAGTGTATGTATTTATAAATGGGCACATTCTGTCCTCAGCAGGCCCGCCAACAGCAATTTTGGGCCCCAGGATCATAGCCGGGGCCATCCCTTAGGGTGGAAGTGATGAATTGTCACTTCCGGGATGCTGTCACTTGCAGGACCGACCGTGCTGGCCAATCACGCCAGCCCACAGGGCCTGGGCCCACCTGGGCAATTTAAAAGGGCCCGGGGCTCCCGGCTGCCGCCACTGCTACCGCAACAGCAGCAGTGGCGGGGGTCCCCTGGGCCCTTTTAAATTGCCTGGGCCCCTGGGCAATTGCCCCGTTCTTCCCTCCCCCCTTTTGGCGGGCCTGGTCCTCAGTTACAGTCCTGCAACCACACGGACTTCAAAGAGGTGCACAAGAGTAACGAAGTGTGTATTTTGATCTATAGTTATTCTTAACCGGGATCAGATGTGCTCTCATTAAGGTCCCAATCCAAAGCACATGGAAGTCAATGGGAGTTCTTTCCATTGACTTCCTTGGGCTTTACATCAGGCCCTAGGGACCAGATTTTTAAAGGTATTTAGGCACCTGAAGATGCAGATAGAGGCTTTTGAAAATCCCACTAGGCACCTAAGTACATAATTCCCATTGGTTTCAATAGGAATTAAGCATGTCAGTGCTTTTGAAAATCCCATTAGGAACGTATCTGGATTTTTAGGTGCCTAAATACCTTTAAAAATCTATCCCTAAGTGAACAGTGTTTTGCCATTGGCTTCAGTGGGGGGTCGGATTGAGTGCACCATATAATTTAGCCCATATCATATTTTGATAATCAGCTGGTTTCTGACTGGAGGAAATTAGTTTGTAAAACTTTTTATCTCTGAGTGATGATCAGCCATCCAGAGATTGGTGCAGTTGGTACACATGCCATGTGGTGTAATAGAAAGCCTCTTTTCATTTTTTTTATTCTTTACATTCTTTCCACCAAAATAAATATTTCATTTAATTAGTATTTAAAATAACTCCCTACTGACTCAAACTGACAGTTGAACCCTTAAATGGTCCTATTCACCATTCTACTGCATAGACGCACCTGTCTTTTCTACAAAGAGGAAACAGAGTTCCCAATAAATTAAGCCAACCCTTTGCTTGAATATTTTGTAGAGGGGTTTCAAGTACCTGACCTGAGAATTAAGAAGCCTCATAGCTAAGAAAGTAGTACATATCTCAGTGCCTAGATACTACAGTGATTAGTTCTGTATAAATATAATAGGATTTTCAAAAAGTGCTTAGCACCCCCCAGTTCCCATTGTTTTCAGTGGGAGCTGATGAGTACTGAACACTTCTGAAAATCTAACCAACTTGGGCACACTCATTAAACTACTGCACCAAACTGTCATGATACTTGCTTTTCCTTTGCCATTCCAACCATTCAAGAGGGTAAGTTACAATAGACAATACTTTGGAACGCAATGAAAAAACGACTTCTGCTATGAATAGTTTCTACTTTAATTTTTGAGAGTCTGATATTACCCTACACCGTATAATCTTTGGAGTGCTGTTCAGCATAGCCAAGCAGCTGTTAAAACCAAACACGTTATAGTATTGATATTGCACAGACATGCATTGCAGGGGGGAGGGGAGGGCGGCAGGGGTGTGGGTTAGTGTGTTATATCATATTTAGACTGCTGGGAGCTAAAGAGTATATTGCGAAGGAGCACCAATTAGTCTCCATTTTCTTCCACTAAGGCTTGAAAGATGCAAACTTAATTCATCATAGCTTGATGTCCAGTTTAACCCCCCCCCCCCAGCTTGTCATAATAAATTATGAGAAATAACAAGGGAATTAGGAAGTTGACAATCAGACCTTAACGGAGATCTTAAGAGAAGACAAAGCGCAGCCGGCTTGAATGATGACGTTTGCCAAATTCCAGCTCAGCTCAAAGGACAATTATTTTTGTGTCTTTTCCCTTTGGCATTACGTCTGGATTGATTTTTTCCCCTTCTAATTATTTATTTCTCTGAATTATCTCTGTTTCAAAACTTTAAATGACATGCACGATTCTCATTTTTAATGCAGTCATGTACAGAGCTCGATTCCTTACTTAGCCCAGCACTGTGCAAGCAGAGCTGAGTCTAAAATCAGGTGGCAGGGTAACAAAGGCAAAACAAATTTAACGATCAAAGGGCTAGGTCTTCAGTTTGAATTTAAAACAACATGCACAGAGCTGGCCACGTGAATATCCATCTGGAGAGGCACCATTCCACCCGAGAGGGACTGCAAGGGCAAAGGCACGAGAAAACACAAAATGAAAGGAATGATGAAGCAACAAATTATGAATTGAACATCATGTGATCATAGTAAATCAGAAGTTTTTAAAAGATTAAATCATGTAAATAAGAAGCAGGTGTAGCACTGTAGGGCCCATAAGGCGCAATATTATATTTGAGATGATACTCTGAAACATTTCATTTTAGAAAAGTTTCACTTTGCCTGGTGAAAAGTGGTGCTGGCTCAGTGTGGTCTGAAGTGGCAAAGAACTGAACTTCAATAGAGTTGAGGATGCTGGGCACCTGGCAGGGTCAGACCATATGTGACCTTTCCCTGACCTTAGAACAACCACCCAAAATTCCATCAAGTGACAGTCTGTTACTGTCATGGGGGAAGATAGCATTTGCCATGCTGCCTGAGACCATTAGTCCATGTAATTTGGTAACTCTGGTATCTGCTCTCTGTGAACGACCAGTACCTATGCTTTAAGGTGAATACCCCTTAATGTTCACTGCTAGACATGAGAATCAGGGGAGAAGAAAATCATTTTACTTTGAAAGCTTTGATCACTGAAGTGGTTCCCATTTCCATCTTCTCCAGTGTCACAGATGTATACTGCGTGGGATGATTTGTGCTACTGGCCTCTGCTCTTCTACATCCACTCAGAGCTGGATGGTCAAGGCAGAAACAAGTGCCATGCGTTAGAAATAATTTCTTCCTGATTTCCCTGAGACCAATTCCCTACCTGAGGAAAACACGGGAACGCCTCAGAAGAGCAGTGTCCAAATAGGGAATTTGGGGGAGAAATTGAAACTCCTACACAGACAGAATGTCACACATTAAAGTATCAGCACCAGTCAAATTCTGAACAACAGTTCCTGAGGCCATGACAACAAGCCTCTGGTAAATGGCAGCCAGGGCTTCTGACAAGAAGAGCCACTAGTAAAGATAACAGCCCGGCATCCCAAATAGGAAGACTGGCTCAGCACTGGTCATGCTGGTAGAAACCTTCTCCAGAACTGGTCACCATTCTCCCCTCAGAACGGCTGTGAC